>NC_091474.1:93276040-93876040 GCF_036971445.1 Narcine bancroftii
TCTACTGTATTTAAGAAGTCTGCATTGAACTGAACACACAATTGAAACCACAGCAATACCCCGGTATAATGGTTTCCCGTCCCCCGTCCCCTCCCAGGAAATGTGGCAGTGGAGAACTTGTAAGCAAATTTTTTTGTACACATTGAATCCCTTTCAGCATCCCTGTTGACAGGTCTGTCACTCATGCACAACTGTGGTTAACGGGTAGCCGTGTCCTGAATGCAGGCGTGGAATCCGTGAACAGTTGGTTTGTTATAAGATGCTAGTTGAGAGATCCTGGCGAGACGGTCTTCATGCTCCTTGGGGCATCGGGCCTTTTGCGGCCACCTGAAAGGGTACAGACCTTTGGCATCTTTTGCAAGTGATTATTAAGCAATCTCAACATTAATGATAATCCTTGTTGTCATATATATTGTACAATGTATGTATGCACTGTAATTCTGACTTGCTGCAGTCACACAGCTGCATATCAAGAAAAAATAGTAAAATAGGTAAGAAATACAAAAAAAAGCTTTGCCATATTGCAAGAAAGCAAGAACTTGTGTGGAGTTGGAGCAGTCCACAATTAGTGTACTTATTCCTGCAATGGGAGGTTCAAGAGCTGATTGCTGTTGGAAATCAGAAGTTCTCGAACAGAGACCTTCCACTTGAAGGGAATGGTGAGAAAAGGTTTTTTTGGGGGGGGGGTCTGTTGCTTTGAGGTTGGCTGCCTATTGAGGCAGTGCCTCGTTGAGATGTCTGCAGTGGGTGGGAGGTCAGTCTTGGCTATGCTTGCTATTTTCTCCGTCCTTCTGTGTTCTTGTACACTGGAATTACTAAACCAGCCTGTGATAGAACCAGTCAGTGTACTGTCCGCGGTGCACCTGCAGAAGTTTGATTGGACTTGGGTGCAGTGCTACCGGACCGCTGCTCAGGCACCTCCTTGTTGTCGGTTTTGAAGAGCTCCGGCACCCTTGATTGGACAAGATGCCAAATCTCCTCAGACCTTATTGCTGTGCCTCTGCTGGCTCTCGGAGAGATCTTCTGCAGATGGATTATAAGGAACTTGAAGACATTAACCCTCTCAACCCCCGTACCATCAATGTGGACAGGTGCGAGGTCTTCTGGCCTCACCTTGCAAAAATCCACAGACTTCCTGGCCATGGTGATGTTGAGAGTAAGATTGAGGTGTAGTGGGGTCAACTTCTATCATGGACCCTGACTGGCGACTCCTCTGACTGGGATGCAGGAGTGACACCCCTAACCAGAGTGGATTGTGCTTGTGGTTTTTCATTTGCTGTTCCTGACCAAGTCCTTGATGTCTGTGACATCTCTCGGGCGTTGTCAGTGAAACTTGTTCAACTGCCAAAGGCACAACTATAATAGAGTTCAGGCTATTGTCATGTGTATGAAAAATGCAGTGTTAGAAGTTGTTTTGTGATCAGGCCAGTAGACATCCCATGCATAGTACAACAAGACAGTGTTACAGAAAGAGATCAGTTGGAATAGAGCAAATGCAGCATACATTTTCGATTGTGAGGTTCATCCAGGACACTGATGATGGCAGGAAAGGATCTGTCCTCAAATATGGTGTGGGTGATCTTGCCCTCATGACTCTGTGTGGGTACGGGTGCTGCAGATAAATGGATCGGAGGTCAATCCGCAGGACTACAAGAGTGGGAGAGGGGATGACTGGAGCCTCCCTCCCCCTCATCTACCAGGATCATTGTCTGAAGAAGATGCACAAAGTCATTGCTTACATCTTTCAGCTGCTCCTGTCAGGAAAGAGATACAGGAGGATCAGAGCTGGCAGCACCAGGCTGAGAAACAGCTTCTTCCCACGGGCAGTGAGAACTGCTCACACTAACCATCTGAGATTCATAGTGGCGAAACTATTTATTTGTATATATGAATACTTGTCCTGCATATGTATTGTTGTTTGTGTATTTTTATGACTGCTCGTGTCTGCGTGTTTTGCAACGAGGAGAAGCCTGTTTCGTCGGGTTGTATTTGCGAGGTCAGCTGAAAATATTCTTGACTTGACAACTTCTTCCTGGTGGGAGGGGGTGACCAGTGTGTGTGTGTGGTCAGGGTGGGATGAGCATTTTCCAATTCTATGGAGGGGGCAGGGACTGAAGTGATTGATAGGCTAAGTCACATTGCAACCCTCTGCAGTTTCTTGCAGTCTTGGGTGGAGCAGTTCCCATCCCACGCAGTGACGCACTCTGATGGGATGCTCTCCGTGTGGCATCTCGATTGAGCTTCAGGACTTGGCTGTGGCTTCGTGAGTAAAACTTGCATCTCTGAGTCTGTGAGGGGTGGGGGAAGGGTTGTGTTTGGGTTTGTCTCACATGCTGGGTGTGGTTCTGAGGAAGAGCTGTGGTGGGGGGTGGGGGGGCATCTTAAAGTTGAGCTTTCATGTATGGATCTTTGTCTTGGGGTAAATCCCGCTTGTTTAAAGGACAGGAGTTTTTCACCAGTGTACCAGTCTATAATTTATGCAGTAACCAGTAAAACAAATGATCAGATTTTAAAAAATCACATTCCTCTGACTGGGATATTGTTTATGCACAATTGAAACCCGTATTTTACAGTAGAGATTTCATTTCATTTACGGTAATTGAATTTGAAGGGGCTTGGGAATAGGCTGAGCATATTACAGGTAGGATGTTAATGTGAACATGCTTTCGGAACCTGTGTGTTGTGGGGGAGTGCCACGACCCAAAAAGGTTTGACTTGCTTACGTGACTGGTCAGTCTGCGCTCTGTGGCCGCAGGGATGATCTCATCAGGGATCACATCTGGTCTTGGAGATCCGTCGCCTGGAGACCAACACTAATGTTAACGGACATGGGTAATTCGTCCTTTTTATTGCGTGGGGCCAGTTCACCTGTGAGGGTGTGGCTCGTAACGATCCCAACGTGTTCTGTAATCCCGTTTGTGGTTTCTGTCGGGGGGGGGGGAGGGGGTGAAGAGTGCCCTTGCATCTTTGTGTTTTTTTGATTCTGAGAAAGTGTCGTCACTGCCAACCTGTTCCTAAAAGAACAACGGGCTGCATCGTCTCACTGGCTGGTTACGAGCCAAGCACCTTGGCTCAGCAGTTCATTCATTCCTCATTGAGTGCAGATGAGATTTTCCTTCCCAAAGGACAGGAGTGAGGCAGATGCATTCACAACAATTTGGAAGTTCCATAATCAGCAGAACTGAGAGTAGATTTAATCTCTGTTACTTAATTAATAGGATTACTTTTAGCCATAGAAGGATTTGAATGTGTGGCCCCAGGATTCTGGGTTAAATTTAAATAAGCAATTATACTGTGCACAGAATTTAACATTGATAAATAAGTTTGATCTTACTATAAAAAAATAAAATAATAATAATTGTGCTTGGAAAAATAAGGCAGTGTCTTTGGTGCATTGATCATTCAGGAATCTGATGGCAGCGGGGAAGAAGCCATCATTGTGCCGCTGAGTGCTCGTCTTTCGGCTCCCAAAGGTAGCAGAGTGAAGAGGGCACGGCCTGGGTGGTGGGGGTATTTCAGGATAGAGGTTGTCTTTTTTAAGACATTGCCTCATGTGGATGGCCTCAATGGAGTGAAGTCTCGTGCCTGTGATGTCGAGTTAATAACCCTCTGGAGTTTATTCTTGTCTTGAGAGTTGGTGTCTCCGTACCAGGCAGTGAAGCAACCAGCCAGAATACTTTCCGCCATACACCTTAGCACTTCATAGCTCTAATGTATTATCTTGACTGTGTTTCACTGTCCACGGATGCTGCCCGACCTGCTGAATGCTTCACACGATTTCTACTTGGATTTTAGATTACCGACATCAGTTTTTTTTTGTTTATCTTTGCAATCCCTTCTGCCTGGGATTTCAACTTCATCGGTGGCAGAATGATTACTTGTGCTTTGTGCTAGACAAAGATGGTGGAGGGTTGTGTGGCAGGAGGAGGAAGAGGATGTTTGAGAAGGATTAGAGCATTCGCTGAGTATAAGGCGATTCAAAGGGACGGCGACATGGTGCAGCATTAGTCCTGTGATCCAGACTCAAGTGTGGATTTTGCAGGGTCTCTGTGACCATGCAAGTCTTTCTCCCGCAAGTCTTTCTCCCCTCTTTTCTTCCCCCCCCCCCCATGCTCTGGTTTATTCCTATATCCTGAAGAAGTCAGGGTCGAGGAACAATTGGGATGGGGAAGGGGAAAGAGATGATGGGCATGTGCGAGAGAATGGTTCATAGGGAACTGAGATGGGGAGAATGGCATTGATGAAAGTGGTCTGGGACCTCGATGGTTTGGCCAACCTCCACCATAGAAAGGAGAATGTGATTCGGCTTGAAATATTCAGTCTAATGGATGTTAACCACAAACTAAACCCCAAAGGCTTTGACTGAAGGTTTGTTTTGCCAGCAGATGTACTAGTCTGTGACTAATCTGGAGAGGCTGAACCCAGGATGGGGCCGGATTGTAAAGGTTAAAACCTTGTTTTTTTTTTAACTCTTAGTTAATTTTGTGCCTGTCTCTTTGATGGTGTTTGTCACACTGCATTTTATTACAAATCCTGAAAGTTGAACCCTTTGCTTGGGGACTCTTTTAAAGTGACCAAAAATACTTGGGGTTTCCTACACGAAGCTAACCGAACAAGTACCCGAAACCAAACCCCAGTTCATGCAAGCTCCCTGTGTAATTAAGTCGGCCAGGGTGTCGACTAAGGAGGCATCACATCATGAGCTTCAGTACCTCTGCTCCTTGTTTAAATCATTCATGGATGAAAACAAAATCAAAACTATAATTTGGGGAATAAAATCCAGCTTTGAACAGGAGCTGCATAAAAATGATGAGAAAGCTTTCAACCAAGGAGCAATATACCTGGAATGCTTCAAAGTGAGCATTATTTCCTGAGCGCATTCATTCTGCGAGCTCACTTGAAACTGAAATCGTGTGTTGAAACTCCCTTATAATTCACACAACTAAGCTCTTGCCGCAACACGCCCACCTGTTTTTTTTTAACCTTAAGAGGCCTTGGGGTTTTAGCATGGGTGAGTCTGATGCACTCTGTGTAACCACATTCGTAGATCATTTCTTTTCCCACTATTATCAGTGTGCTGAATGAATGTCCGAATAGTGTTCTTGATCTGTACCAAATGATCTCTCACTGTAACTCTGCCCTTTTTAAATTTAGGTCTACGATAACAGGCCCTTCTAGCCCACGAGCCTGTGCTGCTAAATATCCCAATTGGCCTAAAACCCCAGTATGTTTTGGAGGGTGGGAGGAAACTGGAGCACCTGGAGTAAGCCTACATAGACACAGGGAGAACATACAAACTCCTTACAGACAGTGCCAGATTCGAACCCTGGTTGCTGGTTCGGCTAACTGTCATATTTGGACTGTCTTATTTGTACTATGTATGAGATGTCTACTGGCCTGAACTTGAACTCCACTTGTTTGGGTCTGAGCACCTTACTACAGGAATGATGCAGTTGCTATGGATAGGGTGCAGAGGAGATTTACCAGTATGTTGCCTGGATTGTAGAGGATGCCTTAAGAAGATAGGTTCAGTGGTCTTGGGTTTTTTCTCCTTGGAGTGACAGAGGTAGAGGGATGATTTGGTAGATGTGTTCATGATCGTGGCTATGGCCAGAGGCTTTTCCCCCAGGGCTGAAATGGCTAACGTGAGAGGCCGTAATTAGGTGGGAGTGAGTACAGGGGGGGTGATGTTTAAGGTAAGTTCTTCATCCAGAGCATGGTGGGTGCCCAGAATGCAGTGCCGGCAATAGTGGCAAAGACTGGGACGATAGGCATGGAACTGAGAACAATGGAGGGTTGTACAGTAGGGAAATTCTAGGCAGTAAGCTATTAGGTTGGCACAGCACTGTGACAAAAGGGCCTGAACTGCGCTGTAGATTTCTATGTTCTGTAGTTGTGTATTTGGCAGGATCCAGATGAAGAATCTCCTGGCAGCCAAAGATGGTTCTGTTCCTCTTGAGGTCATAGTCATATGGTATTTTATGCTTTTGCACAGCAAACAATGTGGAAATAATTTGTCACTTGAGCAAGAAAGCCTGCTCAAATGCTTGATTTACAATTTAAAAAAAAAAGAACTCTACCAGTGTGCGCACACACAAAATTTCATCACCAACTTCCCACCCTAATCTGATCGGCTGCCTCACTTGTCCACCTCTCTGTCTTCTCCAGTAAATTCCTGGTTGACTGTCAGTTAAATGTTTTTGTCCCATTACCAGATACAGCATATCTGTTTCAGGTGAGTGGAGGAAAGGGGAGCTATCAGAGGTAGTGTTTTATTTTGCACAGAGTGGTGGGTGTCTGGAATGCATTGCCAGAGATGACGACAATGGAGGGTGGTACAATAAGGCTCTCAGACAACCACATGGATGCAAGAAAATGAGTGTGAGGTTGGGAAGGTTTAGATTGTTGTATAGGTTATGAGATAAGGTTGAGTGAACTTGGTCTTTTCTCCTTGGAGAGACTGAGGATGAGAGTGACCTGATAGAGGCATCCCTGGATTACAGGTGCCTAACATTTTAACTAGTATTGTTGGGACTGGACACCTGGTGTTGTTCAGAATCTTCGCTGTCTGCCCTAGACAGTCTGGGTGCTGAGCGGTGGTTCAAAAAAACACTACAGGTGGCTCTCAACCAGTGCATCAGTCAGGTGGAGGTCGGGACAGGTGGCCCGGGAGCTTGGCCTGAGCGTTGACTGCTCGGAGCTGGTGGCCAAGCAGGTCAAATGTAGAGCTGCAGGATGAGTGGGCCATTGAGGCAGTGGAGCTGTGTGCCGGTTTTTTTTTAAGAGACATGGAATTGAGAACAATGGAGGGTTATGCGCAACCTCGTGGCCTTGATGCAACTAAATAAAAAGAAAATGTTATCAATTCTCAATTTTTTTTACAAGGTTCCTACAACTTTCCTCCTTGTGTTTCAGTAATTACTCTTTAATTCTTACAAACTCTGGGACAGACCAGGAGGGATTGGACGAATTTCCACGGTACTCATTCCCTTTTTTTCCCCCCCAGAAGCCCCAACTGATTAAAACACAAGCATGTAGTGAAATGCAGACGCAGGCTTCTGAACTGTCAGCAATGAGGGAAGGATTTGTTTTGCTTTTTGCTTCGTGTCTATTGCTAGTAGGTGTGGGCACGGTGGTGACTTGACTTTCCCAGCTGATTCACAGGGGCTGGGATGTGCTATGGCAGGCTCTTTGTGCATTGTTGGCATCTATGGGGATCAGATCGTGTGCCTCAGGTTGAGGCACTCAGCCTGCGCCTGAGAGTTCATCAGTGATAGAAGCAAGGGAAGGCCTTTGTGCCTGCATCCCTGTTCAGCATGAAGTACTTCCTGCTCTCTCTCCATACCCCTCGATCCCTTTAGCTGTCAGGGCCACATTGGAACTCCCCACCCCCCCCACCCCCCACTTGTCGTTCCACAAGATTCTTTTATTGTTATGTAATAAACAGAAAGAGTAATATTACATGAAATTTCTTTTCGTCCATTGTAAGGCAAATATTCTCCATCAGCAGAATTTGCTCAGTGCCCCTTACAGTCAGAGAAGGAGAAGCAAAAGAGTGTTTTTTTTCCTTCCACCCCCCCCCCACACCAACCAGATTGAGTGTCCATGGATTTGCCTCCAGTGTTCCCGCAGCCACACAACCTTCAGTCCAAACCATCAGCACTCTGAGCTCCAGATCCTAACATCCGATGCGATCAGGAAGCTCTCGGCACCCTCTCGCATCTCTGTTCTGATACCTGGCACCCCTTTCAGCCAGTTTGCTGCCTGGTGCATGTCCCTTGACCACAGTCACCCATATTGATTCCTCGCCTTGAGTCACCTGCCTGTGCGTTCATCAGCCACAGAGCTCCTCGCTGGTCTGCCGCCGTGGTCACCGTCCTGTTGGGTCGTCTCCTCTGCTACTCCTTTTCAAATGGGAGGGTGATCTCCCCTTTTTCTCGTGTCCTGCATCAACCCTCCGCTTTCCAGTAGTCTGCGACCCCCTTGTGGCCACTGCTGAACATGGGCACTGCCATCTTGGCCCCAGACTCCACAGTCGCAGGATTTTAAAATAAAACACCGTCAGCTCCTTTAATAAGCTGTTGAAAGCCAGTATGGAGCTGAAGGCAGTTGGACTGGGCGGTTTGATCACCGCTGGGAGCACTGGGTCTCCCTGCTGCCTCCACTTTTTTAGGGATGCCTGTATCCAGTGCGATTTGAGTAAAAACACAATGCTGGAGAAACTCAACAAGTTAAACTGTACTTTGTAGCAAAGATAAAGATATATAACCAATGTTTCGGGTTTGAGCCCTTCATCAGGGATGGTTTGATTTGGAGTGTCGGCAGACTGCTTGCTGAGGGAGGTTGTTGGGATCTCTTCCATCTCTCTGAGGCTTGTTTTGTAAACTGTAAAGTGCTTTACATGCTTTTTCGCATGATTCATGGTCAATATTCCTGAGCTAGAAGGCATGAGCAAGAGGCAGGTTGAGACAAGGAAGAATGAACCTTCATCATACATCTACAGGAGCTCCACAGCCAACGGAATGTGTTTGAAGTGGTGCACAGAGGGAATGCACCATTGGAGTCCTGCAAGTAGAATGGGAAAAGCACCAAATAATCCTTGATGGAGGCCATCTACTGCCGTGAATGGGGGGGCTATCTTTGACCTGGTGGTGGCTCCATTTTGGTTTGCCCTCTTCTGTGCACACTGGTGTCGGGGGGGGGGTTAGTTAAATTCAAGTTTATCATCACAAGTTCATTGAGGGTGTTTTGCGAGCAGACCAGATGGAACAAGTAAGACACAGTACAAAACACACACTGCTGGGTTACACAGAGAGGTTAGTTATTACGAAGCAAGGCAAGATTTGTCATTTTTGAGGTTAATTCAGGAGTCAATATCTAGTCATTGGAGTGTGATCTGATGCTCATGAATCTTCTTCCTGGTTGGGGGGGGTGGAGAGGTGGCGGTTGAAGAGAGTGCGGCTGGGGTAAGATGAGACTTTTGAGATGTCTACAGTGGGAGGTAAAGATAAGGTCAATGGAAGGGAAGTGGGATGATGGACATTGGTAACTCTCTGCAGATCTCACACATCAATACACCCTGATTGGATGTTGTTAATGGAGCAACTTCAGGTTGGAATGTCCTCATGCCTTGGGACCAGACCTACCTACAAAGAGATCTAAACACGGCCTTTGCATTTTCTTAACTGAGTTACAATTTTTATGATATTATTCTTGATACTCTTGGTGCCTGCCACATTGACCACTGCCAGTGGGCTGATATCGCCTCAAACCGTGCATCTTGGCGCCTCACAGTTTGGCGGGCAGCAACCTCCTTTGAAGAAGACCGCAGAGCCCACCTCACTGACAAAAGGCAAAGGAGGAAAAACCCAACACCCAGCCCCAACCAACCAATTTTCCCCTGCAGCCGCTGCAATCGTGTCTGCCTGTCCCGCATCGGACTTGTCAGCCACAAACGAGCCTGCAGCTGACGTGGACTTTTACCCCCTCCTTAAATCTTCGTCCGCGAAGCCAAGCCAAAGGAGATAAGTGACTATTTTCCCAGGGTTGGGTTGTCATGTGACCTGAGCAGTGCATTCTGGGCACTGTGATGGCAGCAGTGAACCAGGACTTCCGGAATGTCTGTGAGACTCAGCAGATGCAAATGGCTAATACTGATCTGGAGGTCTGATAGACAAGAACCAGACCGGGGCAACACCCCTCGGTTAGAGGACTCATTTTGTGTGTTTATCTGTCATTTCCAATATCTAGTCATTGTGCTGATTGAAATGTCGGTAGGGTATGATTGGGCATTGGGAGATCACCACCCCGTGACGATAAGCAACAGGAAACATCTCATGGGAACTTTGTACACTTCCAGAGTAAAGTTTCCCTGCCCACTTCTTTGGGGCCTTCTAAAATGAAATAGTTAACCCTTGCCAATCATGCAATGCCATGGATTTGTGCTCAAGATGGCGGCAGCCACAAGGGGTTGCAGGTTCCAGGGGAGTAGAGGACTGGAGCAGGGCACCAGAGGATAGGAAGATCGCCCCTTGTCTGAGAAGGAGAAGCGGAGGAGACAACCTGTGGGGCAGTGGCCACAGCATTGGACCTGTGAGGGGTCTCTGCGGCTGAGGGACCAGTGCATGTGGCAGGTTGCTGGCTACTCGAGAAACCCACGGAAGCTGCGGACTGGCTCGAACTGGCTGGAGGGGTACCAGGTATCAGAACTGGGATGCGACGAGGTGCCGAGGGCACTGAAGGGTTCCTGACCTCGTGTTGGAGGTTCATATCTGGAGCATGGTTTTGACTGGACTCTGTGGCTGGGAGGGCTGCACTAGAGGTGAATCTATGGACATTCATTGACTCTAGGGGGGCTCTCTGTAAGTCTTACTGTAAGAGGGACTTGGGCAATTACTGCCGGTGGCGAATCTGTCTGCCTTGCAGCAGACAAAAAGAAATTTCGTGAAATAGGACACAGTTTTATTACTATGATAAGAAGTTGAATCTTTAACAAGGACCTGCTATATTCTTCTTGGCAAACAGATCTATGCAGGTTAAAGTACCCGAGACTGCAACCTTCCCTGTTGATAAGAAGCAGTTGGGTAAATGAAGATTTCCCTGATTCATATCACCTGACACAGCCCAACTCAGCATTCGTCTCTTTGCCATGAGAGGAATAAAACTTGAAAGTCTGCAGACACCGTGATTGACGTGAAAACACAATGTTGGAGCAACTCTGGTCAATCGGTGCACTTTATTTGCAAAGATACATAACCAACATTTTGGGCTTGAGTCCCTTCATCAGGGTGTGGAGTGAGATACTGGATTATTATCTGACTTCATTCAGCAGTTTGTGGTACTCAGTCAACATTTGTCTATAAATGCATCAGAGGCATTTGTAATTGGATGGGTATTTAGATCAATCACAATTTACATCCTATCTAAAATTGTATCTGTTAAGTGAGGAGATACCATCAACTTTTGGGAGAGAAAGGGTCACGAGAGATGTACATTTAAGTGCTGGAGTTACCATTGACCTGGGAATGAAAAGAAAAACCTACATGTCGTCTTGAATCTGTGCCAGATCTTTACAACATCATAGAATGTGGAACAGTATAGAAACAGGCCATTTGGCCCATGATGATGTAAACTAATCCCATCTACCTGCATGTCATCCATCTCCTTCCATTTGCTGGCTGTTCATTGATTGTCTAAATGCTTCTTTAATGTTGCAGTCACATCTGCTTCCACTATCTCCTCTGTAGGTCATAAAAATGTCCTTTTAACTTGTCCCATTTGATTTTTACCCTTTAGTATTTGACATTTTGCTCTGAGGCAACAGACTCAAGACCTATCTATGCCTCTTGTGTTATAAACCTTGTCAGAACTCCATTCAGTCTTTGATTTCCAGAGACTGATTCAAGTTTTTCCAACCTCTCCTTATTGCTAATACTCTCCAATCTGGGCAACATCCTGGCGAACCCCTTTTTCACTGTCTCCGAAGGCTCCACATTTTTCTAATGTGTGACCAGAAACTGCACACAACAGTCCAAAACTTTATACAGCTGCAATATGACTTCCCAACATTATACTCAATGCCACAACGTGAAGTACGAAGACCATTAAACGGTACAGATTCTTCACCTCCTCACCTCCTATCTACTTGTGTTTACAATTTTAGAGAATTATGGACTTTGCAACCCAAGATCCTTCTGTACTTCGTGCTCCTAAGGGTCCTGTCATTTACTGTGTACTTTCCTCTTGCATTTGACTGCCTATACACCTCACACTTATCTAATTTAAAGTCTGCAATTTTTCCGTCCGTATTTCTAACTGATGTACATCCTTCGACCTTTCTCGCTATTTTTGTGCCATCTGCAAATGTACTAATCAATCCACCTACATTTTCATCCAGATATTACAAACCACAGAGGTTCTAGCTTCTCCCGAGTTGTCCTCTTGTTGTAATGCATGTATAACATGCCTTGGGATTCTCTTTAATCCAACTTTCCAAGGACATTTCATGGGCCATTTTAGGCCTGCCTACTTCTTGCTTCTTTTCTCAAGGTCCCTGGTAGTTTCAGCTTCTGAAACTTTGCATGTGCTTCCTTATTTTTCCTAATTTTTAAATTCACAATTGCCTCTTCTTTGAGGAGCAGGCTATGGATACTGGGTTCCAGAGCAGATCAGAGATCTTGTTTTATGCCAAATAGCTCCATAGCACGTCAATTCTTTGTGGGAATGTCTGCTAGTTACGCTCGGGCTTTCAAACACTCAAAGAATAAGCTAATACCTTAAAAATGTGGCTGTGATTTATTTAAAAAAAATAGTGGAAGATCGTGTTTATTTTTCTTAATACTTGAAATCTACAAAAAATCATTTGTATGGTACACATCAGTATCTTTATGATCAGGGCTGTCAAGTGATTGAAAAATTGCAGTTAATCATGCCCCTAAAAATTAATTGCCATTTTAGAAATTTTATTTAACAATGGTGTGATAGCTAGTGTTTTTGTGTCGTGGAAAGAAAAATGGAGAGCTTGGGAGATAGCTGAGGGTAACTCTATACAGCAGAGAAACAGTCCCTTCATCCCACCACGTCCATGTTTACTAAGCCAGTTTTATCAGCACTTTGTCTGGACCAGTGGTTTTCGAACTTTTCTTTCCACTATGCCATTGATGCTCTGTGATTAGTAAGGGATTACTTAACATGATACGAGTTGAAAACCACTGTTTTAATCCTCATTGACTCGTTATGTGCACAGTTTCAGAACTCCAAAGGAAATGGGTCAATGACAATTTTTCTCAAGTAAAATATTTCAGTAACAATTGGGTCTAGAGCAGTGATGCTTGACATTTTTCCCCCCGCTCACATACCACTTTAAGCAATCCCTTACTAATTACAGAGCACCAATGGCATGGGGATTACTTAAGATGGTATGTGAGTGGAAAGGAAAAGTTTGAAGACCACTGGTCAAAAGCTTTCTGCACTGACATTTTTTCCATGGCCATGTGCACTGCCAAACCAAGTCCACCTGTAAATTGGAGGAGCAGCACCTAAAATTCTGTCTGGGCCCTCTCCAATCGGGTGGTATTAACATTGACTTCTCTCCCTGTTCTCCCTCTCTTCCCCAACCCTCTATTTCCTTTCCTCCAATTCTCCACCCACTTCCATATCCATTCTCAGAGCCTTCCCTCCCTTATCACCTATTACCTCTTGCCCGTAGAACTCTGCTCCTTCCCCCCCCCTCCCTCTCTCTCTCTTCACCCTCCCTCCAACTTGAAGGTATCTTTGCTACATAAAGGACAGTTTCTTCAGCATTATCATTTTACAAAAGATTTCCATGTCTTGGTGATTCAGGATGCTTCACAGTGCCTGATTTTGCCCCCACTACCCCCCCCCCCCCGCCCCACCTTGCAATTTCAAATCGATGTTGCGCTCTGGTTGGAAAGAAAATCTTCCCCCTGATTTTCTCCCCCCTCAGAGGAGCCTCCATACTATTGACCCTAGCTGAGCCTCTGTGGAGTTGTTGTTGATTGGATGCGACAACAAACCAAGACCCTGAACCCTTCTGATTGGGAATAAAAGATCCCACAGCTCAATGGTGTCCTGCCAACTGTTGTGATCCTTTGACCACCACGTCTGGAGGAGATTGTCTGCCACAATTTTGGGTGTATCTTCATTGGAATGCTCTATACCCTGGGTTTCGTTTGTGACAAAACTGCGACACTTCCATAGCTATAGACCGCTGTGGTTTTGAGAGAGGGAAGTTCTTTCTCTGTCTGGACAAGAATCAGAATTATCTGTCATGGATGTGTTATGAAATTTGTTGTTTTGCGGCAAATAGTGCTATAAAAATTATGTTTAAAAATAAATTAAATCAGTGCAACAAGAGAAAGTGAGGTAGTATTTGTGTTGCCCAAAATGTTGGTTATGTATCTTTATCTCCTCACTGTTTGACCTGCTGAGTTTCTCCAGCGTTAGGTTTTTACCTCCGCTGCTATGTCTGCAGACTTTCGTGTCTTATTCTATATACCTGGGTGTCCATTCACATTCTTGGACGTTGCATTGTTTTTGCCCCATTGGACTGGAAGAAATGAGGATAAGCTCACAGACCAAGAAAACATGATGACTGAGCAGGCGGTTTAATCACAGGACAACTATTATTTTCAAAAGGGTTACTTCCTGAAAATAAAGTGCTGAATACAAAGATAATTTCAGATTTTCTGTGTCACGTAGAAATTTGGAGAAACATTAAATTAACTTTAATTGAATTTAGCATGTTTTTTGAATATTTAAATTTGCATGCATCTATTAATATCTAGTTACAAAGTACAATATTCTTATTACTTCAAATCAATTGTACATTACATGTGAAATACCCTCTGAAATCCCATCAACCCCTCTCCCCAATAATAATCCCCAAAGGAAAAGAAAAGAAAAATGGAAAAAGAAAAGGGAAAAGAAAAAAAGATAGAAAGAGAAAGAAAATATAATCAAAGGAAAGAATGGAGCAAACCTGGTTACCAAAGTATTGCCACCATTCACTAAACTTTGCCTTTTCAATATTATTCATTTACTTATCCCAAGGAATTGGTGAGGTTTCATGAAGTTTAGAGAAAACCCTTTATAAATTAATGCCTACAATGTGTAAGTATGGGCACCAAATTTTCAAAGAAGAATCTTATTTATTCCTTTGATTATATATAATCTTCTTAAGAGGTATACAACTATGTATTTCTGCATCCCATCTTTCTATTTTTTTGTACTGCTGTACATTTTCTTGCAACTGCTAGTGCAATTTTCACAAATTCCTTTTGGGGGGAAAAAATTCAATTTATATTTTGAACTTATCACTGAAAAACAGCATTGGATCTTGTGGAAATTTAACTCCTGTAACTTATTCTAGAAATGTTCTTAATTCTGTCCAAAATGGTCTCAATTTTGAACAGAACTATGTATAATTTAATATGTTTAATTGCATAGCAATGCTAATGCATTGCATTAGTTCAACTGACCTAAAAATGTTTTGCCACTGACTCATTTGTACTCAGCATCTGATGCGCCTCATGTCAGTGTCCAACAATAGTCGGTCAGCATTGATGGATGCCAGTTGCCCCAATACCACTTCTCCATGGTCACAATATCCTGGCAAAACCTTTCACTGACTGCACCAAGATCAGCAGGGAAGACGTCCAAGCGCGAATGCAGAAAATGAATTTTCAATCATATGTTGCACTTGGTTTTGTCTGCTTGAAGTAGACTTAAAATGACAGGAAATCACAAAAATAAGTTGTATCTAAAAAAAAAATGTATAGTTGGGAAATTTTTAAGATAATTTTCATGATTTGCAGCCCGAAATCCGTAAAATATTGTGCAATAAAAGTTCAAATACTATGATGACTAAGGAGGGCATCTAAACTCACTAAATTAGTTGATGTTTGAGATGGGTGGGAAAAGAATTGTGGCATGTACCTCAAGGCCAAGTATCTGGTTTCATCTGCCTACCATGCCTTGATCTTGGGCCTTCTCAGCGTTAAATACCTTAGTGCAGCAGTCCATCATTCCTGTAGGGGCCAAGACAGCCATTATCATCCTAGTACCCAAGAGGGTGACAGTAACAGGCCTCAATGATGACTGACCTGTGGCACTGACCTCCACCATTATGAAATGCTTGGAGTGTCAGGTGATGGACCCATTTCAATTCACCTATAGAAGCAATCGTTCCACAGATGATGCTAAAGATTTGTCGCTAAACTCTATCTTGGCCTGCCTGAAGAATGATTCCTCATATGCCAGGCTGCTGTTCATTTAATTCACCGCTGAGTTGAATATGATCATTCCCTAGAGACTGCTGGAGAAGCTGTCCTCACTGGGACTCAACACCCCTTTCTGTAATTGGACTTGCTAACGGAAAGACTACAGTCTGTCTGGGTTGGTAGCAGAATGTCTGAGCCTGCTCCTGTTCATGACTGCATCACCAGATCCAGCTCCAACAGTGTCATCGAGTTTGCAGATGACATAACAGTCGTCGGCCTCATCAGCAACAACGATGAGTCGCTCTACAGAGAAGAGGTGGAAAATCTCATGATGTGCTGTGAAAGTAACAACCTGAGTCTTAACGAGAACAAAACAAAGGAGACCAGGAACAACATCTTCTCTGTAGTAGAGAGTGTGGAGAGCATCAAGTTCCTTGGAGTTAACTTAATTAGTGACCTGACTCTCAACATCTCCTCACTTGTCAGGATGGCACAACAGCAACTGCACTTCCTAAGAAGATTGTAACTGGCAAGGCTACTGACCACCATCATGTAGATCTTTTATAAGAGTTCCGTCCAGAGCATCCTGGCCAGCTGCATCACAGTGCAGTATGGTTGCTGCAGAGAAGTGGATCAGACGTCATTGCACAGGACCATAAGAGAGGCAGAGAGGATCACTGGAGTGTCTTTTTTAAAATTTTCTCACTCTGTCTTTGGGGAAGGGATCTAGGAGTATCAGAGCCAGTACCACCAGGTTGAGGAGCAGCTTCTTCCCATGGGTGGAGAGAATACTGAATGACTAAAGGAACTGATCAGACTAACTTTCCGAGACTGACATCTACAAAATAATTTTTATCTACTTACTTGTATATATGAATTCTTATTCTGCGTATGTATTGTTTGTCTGTGTATGTGCTATGTCTGGTTGTGTGTCTGCGTGTTTTGCATCGAGGTCCATAGAATGCTGTTTTTTTTCGGTTTTTACTTGTGCAATTGGGTGACAATAAACGTGTCTCTTCAAGGAAGGCAGGAGAAGATTTCTCGCGGCAGAAATGCTGTGCAGGGTTGATTGGCATTGTGCCTTTTATTTTAAAATATTTTTATCTGCTTGGAGATTTCAAAGGAATCACTAAACCTGTTAGCAAGCTGTGATATTCATATTGAGATCTTTCCTAACGGCTCCTGGGGTTTAGTCTCCTAGCAACGGTTGCATAGATGATTTCCTCGGTGGCCTGTTCCAGATTCCGATTGCATTGGCGTTAATGTTCTCATGTTTGGGGTTCCTTTTGTAACTGGACTGTATTATTGGGCCATGTGATGAGCTGCCTTCTGTTTTGCACAAGTGTTAGCGGAATGTTCTATGGAGGCACACAGTGAAGAGCCCTTGAATAAAGAGGACACACCTTGTCTTGAGCTTGTCTGCCAGCAGATTTAGACTGTGACCTTCTGTGTGTCAAATGCTGCTGTGGTCTGTAAACAACAAGTAAAAGGAAATCTTGCAGGCAAATCCTTTGGCTTCATTTTTAACAGGTCTGGAGCAGGAATGAGAGTGGTGGGAATTCCCAGGTTTTTTTTGTGGGGAGTGGGTGTTGTGATTCCTCTGGGTCTTGGAGCTAATTTGGATTCTCAGCATGCAACTCTCTGCCAAATCGAGAAGAGTGTGGATTTGAATGGCTTGTTTCTATGTTGTGGTGGGCTGCAGGATAGACAGCACCTGGTCACAATGCTGGAATCTCCCTTGTCCACAGGCTCTTTGGCTGAGAGATTGGACTGAATTTCTCCAGCACCACAACTTTGATTGTGGTGGGCTAGCTATTTGATTGCGATGAAAAATTAAAGAGGATTTGGTTTGCAGTTTCAACTACTTCTGAGTCTGGATCTGACGTGCAGAGTAATCTGGACAGATGCAGTGGTGTCTGTTGGTGACCAGTGCACATCTATAATCTCCACGTGTTGTTTGTGGGAATTGGTGGCCGCCCATTGTCTGAGACGGTGAAAGAAAGTATAATGTGGGAATTGGAAATCATGGGGGCTTGAGAGCAGATTGCAAGTGATGCACAAGACCCATTGTTGATGCCTTTGGTCGTCTATCTGCAGATGGATGCGAAGCTTGGGCTAAAAGAAGATCAGAGCAACTTGTATGTGACCTGGACCCAGACTGGACAATCATTTTGTTGTGTGAAACGTGATAGGCTGCAGACACTTGTAGTAAACACACTGAAATGCTGGAGGAACTCAGCTGGTCTTTTCAGCGTCTATAGGAGACAAAGATATATTGACAACATTTCAGGCCTGAGCCCTTCAAGAAAAATCGGAAAAGGCAGAAGCAGGATGTATCAGAAAGAATTCAAACAATGGGGCTGGAATCCAGACCAACAGAAGGTGTTAATTGGATGTGATAAGGGACTAGGTAGAATCGATCATGTCAGTGCGAAAGGACCATTTCAGAAGATGGTGTTGTTCCTCTGATTTATGGGTGGTCTCAGTCTGGCAGTGCATGAGACCATGCTCAGACATGTTGGCAAGGGAATGGGATGGAGAATTGAAATGGGTGGCCGCTGGGAGATCCACGCTATCGCGATGGACAGAGCCGAGGTGCTTGATGAAGCGATTTCGTTTGATTCCGCACCTTCACTCTGATCACTCCCACAACAGGGGCTTCCCAGCGGCCAACCACTGCCCCCATTGCCACACCAACATGTCTGCCCATGGCCTTATGCATTACCAAATCGAGACCCGCCAACTGGAGGATCAACTTGCATTCTGTCTTGGCAGTCTCCAACCAGCTGGCATTGATATTGACCTTCATTTTCTAATAACCCAACCCTCGGCCTCATACCCGCTTTCCCTTGTCCTCCAGCTTCCCCATCCCCTTCCATTTCTTTGTCATTGAGCTATTCTTCATAGCCCCCTGTCCTTTCAACTTCTTTCTCTTATATATTCCCACCTGTATCCATCTTGACGGTTACACTGTGCTCATCCCCTTCCCTCTTCTGCTCCTCCCCCACCTTTTTACTTGAGCATCTACCTATTTCTCTAGATTCCAACGAAGGGTTTGGGCCTAAAACGTTGACTGCCTTTTGCTTCCCATTAGATGTTGCGTGACCTGCTGAGATTTGAAATGGAGGTCAGTGGCTGGTTTATAACCAGTGCTCGTTTGCTGCAGGAAGGTACTGGTGGCAGTTAGTTCAGGCTCGGGGAGACTCACATCGAGAGGAAGTGCGTCTTTCTTTCAGCAAGGAGCCCACTGACTCAGGTGGGTGAGATCTGTGTGTGACCTTGAGACAAATGTTAGGATGAGAGAGTGACCTCCATGCTTCCTAGGCAGGCAAAGGAGTGGCTCTGCACAGCTAGAATATAGCTGTCCAGATGCAGGATATCCACGAAGCATTCATCTTCCAAAGAGAAGGGGTGCTGTCATGGACCTGTAGATTTCCACTCGACAACTTCCTAAGAATGTTGAGGAGGGTAAAGCCATAAGCCATCACCCTAACAATGTTCTACAGAAGCACAATAGAGAGTGTCCTGGCTGGCTGCATCAGTACAGCAGTTGACTAAAACTGTTGAGAAAATCATTGGGCTCTCCCTTCCCTTCGGTGATGTATGCAAGGAGTAGTACTGAAAGTGGCCTCAGAGAATCAAGGATCCTGATCATCCAGCCCACAGTATATTTTTTTTTAAATTTTTTATTTTTCACACCATAAACCACATTGACCAAGATACATACATTTTCCTTTTCAAATATATACAGTGTCATTTTATCCCCCCCTCCCTCCTCCCATCCCACCCTCCCTACCTCCCCCCCCCCATTCATTTAAAGTACAAAATCTAAGATACATTAAACCAGTCAAACAATGTTGTCACTCAATAAAAATAAACAAGAAATTCCACTGAGTCAATTCTTTTCATTTCCTTCTCCTTTCGTT
Source organism: Narcine bancroftii (assembly GCF_036971445.1). Classification (NCBI taxonomy): domain Eukaryota; kingdom Metazoa; phylum Chordata; class Chondrichthyes; order Torpediniformes; family Narcinidae; genus Narcine; species Narcine bancroftii. The sequence continues at coordinate 93,295,707 of NC_091474.1, forward strand.
ATTCTAGGTGGTTGATGTCCCCGGTAGGTTTTCTCTATTGTGTTTCATGTATGGCTCCCATATTTGTTCAAATATTTCAATATTATTTCTTAAATTATATGTTATTTTTTCTAATGGAATACATTTATTCATTTCTATATACCATTGTTGTATTCTCAAATTATCTTCTAATTTCCAGGTTGACATAATACATTTTTTTGCTACGGCTAGAGCTATCTTAACAAATCTTTTTTGTGCACCATCCAAATCAAGTCCAAATTCTTTGTTTTTTATGTTACTTAGGAGGAAGATCTCTGGGTTTCTTGGTATATTGTTTTCTGTAATTTTATTTAATATCTGGTTTAGATCTTCCCAAAATTTTTCTACTTTCTCACATGTCCAGATTGCATGAATTGTTGTTCCCATTCTTTTGTACAACGAAAACATCTGTCAGATACTGTTGGGTCCCATTTATTTAACTTTTGAGGCATCCAGTGTATCCAGTTATATTGTATCATACGTAACCTCATGTTTATTGTATTTCTCATAGTTCCAGAGCATAACTTCTCCCATGTTTCCTTCTTTATCTTTATATTTAAATCTTGTTCCCATTTTTGTTTAGTTTTTCCATTTGTATCCTCATTCTCCTTTTCTTGCAGTTTAATATACATATTTGTTATAAATTTTTTGATTATCATTGTATCTGTAATCACATATTCAAAATTACTTCCCTCTGGTAACCTCAGACTGCTTCCTAATTTGTCCTTCAAGTAGGATCTCAGTTGGTAATATGCCAACACTGTATCTTGAGTTATATTATATTTATCCTTCATTTGTTCAAAGGATAGTAATTTATTTCCTGAAAAACAATTTTCTATTCTTTTGATCCCTTTTTTCTCCCATTCTCTAAAGGAAAGGTTATCTATTGTAAAAGGGATTAACTGATTTTGCGTCAGTATTAGTTTTGGTAATTGGTAATTTGTTTTATTCCTTTCTGCATGAATCTTCTTCCAAGTATTGAGCAGATGATGTTATACTAGAGAACTCTTACGTTGTACCAATTTTTCATTCCATTTATATAATATATGTTCAGGTATCTTCTCCCCTATTTTATGTAGCTCTAATCTAGTCCAATCTGGCTTTTCCCTTGTTTGATAAAAATCTGATAGGTATCTTAATTGTGCGGCTCTATAATAATTTTTAAAGTTTGGCAGTTGTAAGCCTCCTTGTTTATACCATTCTGTTAATTTATCTAGTACTATCCTCGGTTTCCCCCCTTTCATAAAAATTTTCTTATTATTTTCTTTAACTCCTTGAAAAATTTCTCTGTCAAGTGTATTGGCAATGCCTGAAATAGATATTGTATCCTTGGGAAAATGTTCATTTTAGTACAGTTTATCCTTCCTATTAGTGTTAGTGGTAAATCTTTCCAATGCTCTAAATCGTCCTGTAATTTTTTCATTAGTGGATAATAATTGAGTTTATATAGATGGCCGAGGATTTTATTTATTTGTATACCTAGGTATCTTATTGCTTGCATTTGCCATCTGAATGGTGATTCCTTCTTAAATTTTGAGAAATCCGCATTATTCATTGGCATTGCTTCACTTTTATTTGCGTTAATCTTATTACCCGACACTTCTCCATATTCCTTCAATTTCTTATATAATTCTTTTATTGATAATTCTGGTTCTGTTAAGTATACTATAACATCATCTGCAAATAAACTGATTTTATATTCCTTGTCTTTTATTTTTATCCCTTTTATTTTATTTTCTGTTCTTATCAATTCTGCTAGTGGTTCTATAGCTAACGCGAACAATAAGGGTGATAGTGGGCATCCCTGCCTTGTTGATCTGCTTAAATTAAATTGCTTTGATATATATCCATTTACTGTCACTTTCACCAATGGCCCCTTATATAATGCTTTAATCCAATTAATATACCTCTGGTAAACTGAATTTTTGTAATACTTTGAATAAATAATTCCATTCTACTCTGTCAAAGGCCTTCTCTGTGTCTAAAGCAACTGCTACTGTTGGCGCTTTACTATCTTCTACTGCATGAATTAAGTTAATAAATTTACAAATATTGTCTGTTGTGTGTCTTTTTTTAATAAATCCAGTTTGGTCTAGATTTACCATTTTAGGTACATAATCTGCTAATCTGTTTGCTAATAGTTTAGCTATTATCTTATAATCTGTGTTAAGTAATGATATTGGTCTATATGACGCTGGTGCGAGTGGATCTTTCCCTTGCTTTGGTATTACTGTAATTATTGCTGTTTTGCATGAATCTGGTAAACTTTGTGTTTTGTCAATCTGGTTGATTACTTCCAGGAGGGGAGGAATTAATAAATCTTTAAATGTTTTATAGAATTCTGTTGGGAATCTATCCTCTCCTGGTGTTTTATTATTTGGTAGTTTTTTTATTATCTCTTGTATTTCTACTATTTCAAATGGTTCTGTTAATTTATTTTGTTCCTCTATTTATAATTTTGGTAGTTCAATTTTAGTTAAAAATTCATCTATTTTGTCTTCTTTCCCTTCGTTTTCAGTTTGGTATAATTGTTCATAGAATTCTCTAAAGTTTTCATTAATCTCTGTTGGATTATATGAGATTTGTTTGTCTTTTTTTCCTTGATGCCAATACCATTTTCTTAGCTTGTTCTGTCTTAAGCTGCCATGCTAGAATTTTGTGCGTTTTTTTTTCCCCCTAGTTCATATTATTTCTGTTTTGTCTTCATTATGTTCTTCTCCACCTTGTATGTTTGTAGTGTTTCAAATTTTATTTTTTTATCTTCCAATTCTCTTTTAGTTGTGTCTTCCTTCATTGCTAATTCTTTTTCTATATTTACTATTTCCCTTTCCAACTGCTCTGTTTCTTGATTGTAGTCCTTCTTCATCTTGGTTACATAACTTATTATTTGCCCTCTGATGAACGCTTTCATTGCGTCCCTTAGTATAAATTTATCTTTCACTGATTCCGTATTTATTTCAAAGTACATTTTAATTTGTCTTTCAATGAATTCTCTAAAATCCTGCCTTTTAAGTAGAATGGAGTTTAATCTCTATCTATACATTCTTGGAGGGATGTCCTCTAACTCTATTGTCAATATCAAGGGTGAATGGTCCGATAATATTCTAGCTTTATATTCTGTTTTTCTTACTCTATCTTGCATACGAGCTGATAACAGGAATAGGTCTATTCTTGAGTATGTTTTATGTCTAGCCGAGTAATATGAATATTCCTTTTCCTTTGGGTGTTGTTTCCTCCATATATCCAAAAGTTGCATTTCTTGCATCGATTTAATTATAAATTTGGTTACTTTGTTTTTTTAGTTAATTTTTTTCCCAGTTTTATCCATATTTGAATCCAAATTAAGGTTGAAATCCCCTCCTATTAATATGTTCCCTTGCGTGTCTGCTATCTTCAAAAAAATATCTTGCATAAACTTTTGATCTTCTTCATTAGGTGAATATACATTGAGTAGATTCCAAAACTCCAAATATATCTGACATTTTATCATTACATATCTCCCTGCTGGATCTATTATTTCGTCTTCTATTTTAATTGGTACATTTTTACTGATTAATATAGCTACTCCTCTAGCTTTTGAATTATATGACGCTGCTGTTACATGTCCTACCCAATCTCTCTTTAATTTCTTATGCTCCATTTCAGTTAAATGTGTTTCTTGCACGAATGCTATATCAATTTTTTCTTTTTTCAGTAAATTTAGCAGTTTCTTCCTTTTGATTTGGTTATGTATTCCGTTAATATTTAAAGTCATATAGTTCAACGTAGCCATTTCATACTTTGTTTATCTTCCCTTTCCGTTTCCTCACATCACCTTTCCTTCTTATCCATTTCTGTTTTCTTATTTTAAACCCTTTGTAAGACAACATTTCTAAAACATCAAACATTTCCCTTATTCTCCTATTTAAAACTTCTTTAACCCCATTCTCCCCTCCCCCTCCTGAGTTGCCCTTTATCCCTTGTCGGGCAACCACATCTCCCCTCTCCATTTGGATTTGCGAATTCACTCGCAAGCGTCAACTGATTTTGCAGTGATCGTAACTTCTCCCCACCCAGCCCCCCCCCCCGGAAAAGATTTCAATTTTCATATATAACAAAGGTCACTCTTTTAATTCCCTCCTTATTTCCTCTATTCCCTTTCATTCCCTTATTAATTCTTATCTATACTCTATATATTTTCCTCTAAATACGGATACACTCATGTATACACATATACATACACACATATGTACACTCATACATATAGTTTGTGGTCATTTTTACTCTCATTACATGTCTTCATCTCTCTGCTTGTTTTGTAGTTGTTCTGCAAATTTTCGTGCTTCCTCTGGATCCGAGAATAGTCTGTTTTGTTGCCCTGGAATAACTATTTTAAGTACCGCTGGGTACTTTAACATAAATTTATATCCTTTTTTCCATGGGATTGTTTTTGCTGTATTGAACTCCTTCCTCTTCTTCAGGAGTTCAAAACTTGTCTGGATAGAAAAAAATTTTTTGACCTTTGTTTTCCAGTGGCTTTTTGTCTTCTCTTATTTTCTTCATTGCTTTCTCCAATATATTTTCTCTTGTTGTATATCTTAAGAATTTTACTAAAATGGATCTTGGTTTTTGCTGCGATTGTGGTTTCGGGGCTAATGTTCTATGTGCCCTCTCTATTTCCATTTCTTCCTGTAATTCTGGTCTTCCTAGGACCCTGGGGATCCAATCTTTTATAAATTCTCTCATATTCTTGCTTTCTTCATCTTCCTTAAGGCCCACTATCTTTATATTATTTCTTCTATTATTCTTTTCTTCTTCTTTGGCTTGGCTTCGCGGACGAAGATTTATGGAGGGGGTAAAAAGTCCACGTCAGCTGCAGGCTCGTTTGTGGCTGACAAGTCCGATGCGGGACAGGCAGACACGATTGCAGCGGTTGCAGGGGAAAATTGGTTGGTTGGGGTTGGGTGTTGGGTTTTTCCTCCTTTGCCTTTTGTCAGTGAGGTGGGCTCTGCGGTCTTCTTCAAAGGAGGTTGCTGCCCGCCAAACTGTGAGGCGCCAAGATGCACGGTTTGAGGCGTTATCAGCCCACTGGCAGTGGTCAATGTGGCAGGCACCAAGAGATTTCTTTAGGCAGTCCTTGTACCTTTTCTTTGGTGCACCTCTGTCACGGTGGCCAGTGGAGAGCTCGCCATATAACACGATCTTGGGAAGGTGATGGTCCTCCATTCTGGAGACGTGACCCATCCAGCGCAGCTGGATCTTCAGCAGCTTCTATTATAGTTTTCTATTATATCTATCTTCTGAGCTAACAGCTCCTGTGCCTCTTTAGCTTTTTTATTAGATTCTTCTAATTTCTCTTTTAAGTCCTTTACTTCCATTTCTACAATTATTTCTCGTTCTTCCACATTATCCACTCTTTTTCTTATCTCTGATATGCCCAATTCTATTTTATTCATTTTTTCTTCTGCACTCTTAATTCTTTTTATCTCATTAAATTCTTGTAATTGTCATTCTTTCACTGATTCTATATATTCTTTAAAAAAAATATATCCATTGTCCTGCCTTTCCCTTCTTCTTCCATTTCTCTCTGTTCTTCTTCTTCCTCTGGGTTGGCCATCTGTTGTTTCCTTGTTTTCTTTTTGCTCTCTTTCTTGTTCTCGTTATTTTCTATGTTCTCTTCCTGTTGCTGTGTTGTAGCTGTCACTCTCAGCTGTGGAGATAGACTCCTCAGCTGTTCCCCCCTCCCATCAGTGCGTTTTTTTTTCATGCGCACTTTTACTCTGCTCCACGAGCCATTTTTGTAGTCCCGAAGTCGGGACTTCCACCGACCTTCGGGAGCGTGCTTCTCTCTCCGCGGCGGGCCTCCTCGGACAGGTAAGGCCTTCACCACCTTCTTCCCGTTGCTTTCGACTTTTCTCTCTTCGCTGCCAATTTCTTCTCACCTTTACTTTTACTTTGTTTTAATTTTTATTCTTGTACCTTCGTGTTTTGTGTGTTTTTTCAACTTTTCCGGAGAGGGCTGGAATTCCCTGACCGGCCACTACTCCGTCACATGACTCCTCAGCCCACAGTATCTTTGTGGTATTGCCTTCGAGGAAGAGGTACAGGAGTTTAAAAACTGGGACTGCCAGGTTGGGGAACAGCTTCTTCCTGCAGGCCATGAGACTGTTGAACAATGCTAGAAATGCTCAAATTATTTATGGATATATTTATTTTGGATTGCTGTGTGTGTGTGTGTGTGTGTGCGTACATGTAAGGTGTACTGTGAGTGTGCACTATGATCTGGAGATGTGCTGATTTGTCGGGTTTTATATGTATATATAAAGTCATATATATATAAGTCATTTATATATAAGCTTATACTTAAACTAAACGCTCTGTAGGAGTTTTCAAAAGCCAGACTCCGGCTGTGAAGTGGAGCCAAAGGCAGGATGAAGACAGAAGATAATAACGGTCTGCACTCCCTAGGAGGGGCACCTCCTGGTGAAGGGAGAGGAAAGCATGGATTATTGAGCACTACAGCACAGAAACCAGTATTGCAGCTCATGCCCGACTATTATTCTAATATAAACACTGGAGGAAGTTAGCTGGTCTATTCAGCATCTAGAGGAGACAAAGATGTACATTGTCAGAAAAGGCTGGATATATCAGAAAGTCTCAAAATTCAAACAATGGGGGAGGAATCCAGACCCAACAAAAGGTTATGATAAGACTAGGTGGAATTTATCATTTCTGCATGAAAGGAGATGCAATAGAGAGAGATGATGGGAGAATCAAGGTGGTGGGGAGTCAGTCCCAGAGAGAAGTTGATATTAATGCCATCCAGTCGGACGATGAGGTGCTGTTCCTCCAATTTATTGTTGGTCTCTGTCTGGCAGTGCACGAGACCAGGGACAGATGTGTCGGCAAGGGAATGGGATGGGGAATTGAAGTGGGTAGCCACTGGCAGTTTCACCCTGGTTAGAGTCGAAGCGCTCCATGAAGTGATCTCTCAGTCTGCGTCCAGCCTCTCCATTTATAGAGGAGACCACAGCAGGAGCACTGGATGCAGTAGGAGACAATGTGATCTCATTGACTCATCCACTTTGCTGCCAACTTCTACCCGACCTCAAATTCACTTGGTCCATCTCTAGTCTGTGTCTCTCTGTCTCCATCTCGAGAGACAAATCCTTGACAGGCATCTTCTATAAGCCCACCAACTCCAAAGCTATCTTGACTACACCTCTTCCCATCTAGTCCCCTCAAAGGATTCCATTTTATTCTCTCAATTCCTCTCTCTGTGGCATCTGCACCTTTTCATGCCAGATTATCAGAGTTGTCCTCCTTCAACCAACGTGGCTTTCCCTCTACCACTGTGGATTGTCACCTTGCTGTGGTGGAGAAGCTTGTGTGGTCCTGTGAATCTGAGAGTAGTGCCATCTGGAGCTATGCCACCCATGGCGGTAAGGTCCCTGTTAAAGAACAATCCAAGTCTTCAATGGTGGAAAGGCGGACGAAGTGAGTCTGAACTCAACGGCTGTGAAGATGGACGAAGGCTGCAACAAATCCATCAGCTCCAATTGTGGTTTTCACGCCATTGGAATTAGTTGGTTGATTTGTGAAGTATCGTGTACATTTTGGAGTGCAATGTCAAGTACATGTTAAACAAATACATGCACTGGCATCTCCGTTTGGTGGATCAACGGAACAAAGGCCATCATCCTTGACTATGAGGGATAGCCACGAGGTCTACCATGATCAACTCTGGACACCCGCAGAACTGCCTTGGCCCCTTCTACCCCCACACGCCACAAGGACAGGATTCCTCCTGTCCTCACCTACCACCCCACCATCCTCTTGTGCCATTTCTGTATCAACGACATGATCCCACCACTAGACATGTATTCCCCTCTCTGCCTTCCACAGGGACCACTCCCTCCATGACTCCCTTGTCCACTCCTCCCTCCCCACCAATCGCCCTTTGGCAACTTACCCCTGTGACTGCAGGAGATGCTTCACGTGCCCACACCTCTTCCCTCAGCACCATTCGGGGGCCCAAACAGTCCTTCCAAGTGAAGCAACACTTCATTTGTGAATCTGCAGGGGTCATCTACTGCATCTGGTGTTCCTGCTGTGGTCATCTGTAAATTCTCCCCTTGAAGAAGAGCTCAGGCCCGAAATATCGGCAGTATATAATTTGCCTTCTATAGATGCTGAAAAGCCCAGTTGAGTTCCTCCAGCATTTCGGTGTTTTTACTGCAGCCTACCATGTTTCTGTCAACTATTATTCTGCTGAGTCCCACTGACCTGAACCCTGACCAGAAACCAACCATCCACGTACCAGTCCAAATTTTTCTTGCATCTTAAAATTGAGCTTGCATTCACCACTTCAGCTGGGAGCTCGTTCCACACTCCCACTACTCTTTGTGAAGGTTCCATAGAAATATAGAGCCTTACAGCTTAAAACTGGCCCTTCTTCCCTTCTAGCCTGTGCCGAATTATTATTCTGCCTGGACCCTCTGACCTGCACCCAGTTTATAGCCCTCCATACCCCACCCATCCATGTACTGTCCAAGTTTTTCTTAAATTTTAAAGTTGAACCTGCATTTACCACCTCAGCTGGCAGCTCGTTCCACGGATTCAAAATGGATGTTGTCCTGAACAGACAGCGCAGCGCTGTGGTTTATACCTGAGGACTTTGCTCCCTGGGGTTCTTCCATCAGTATATTGCAGATGAGGCTATTACTTGTTGACAAGGCGATCTGTGCCATGTGTTTCCATTTCCCAGGCAGAATCATGTGCGAGGATATAGGCCTGTCCTGACTGAATGTTTTTTTTACTTTGCAAACATAAAGAATTAGGAGCAGATGTAGGCCTGTCGAGCCTACTTTGTCATTTAGTGTAATTGTGGCTGACCTGAAGGTGGCCTCATCGCCACCTACTTAGCTTTTTCCCCATCTCCTTTACTAGTAAAAAATCTATCCAACCTTAAATATATTTACTGAGGTCACCTCCACTGCTTGAATTCCACAGATTCACCACCCTCTTTGAAAAACAGTTCCTCTTCATCCTAAATCAGCTACCCTGAATCTTGAGGCTATGTCCCCTAGTTCTGATCTCCCCCACCAATGGAAACAACTTGCCTACTTCTTTCTGATCGATGCCTTTCATAATTTTATGTTTCTTAAATATAAAATTCAGACATACAGCACAGTAACAAGCTATTTCGGCCAACAGGTCTGTGCCGCCAAATTTACACCCAATGAACCTACACTCTTGGTATGCTGTAAACGGTGGGAGGAAACTGGAGTCCCCGGGGAAAACCCATGTAGACACAGGGAGAATGTACAAACTCCTTACAGACAGTGTGAGATTCAAACCTGATCTCTATAGCTGGCGCTGTAAAGGCACTGCGCTAACTGCTACGCCAAACGTGCCGCTCAATATGATCCCCTCTCATTCTTCTAAATTCCAGTGTGTACAGACCGGACGACTTGATCTGTCCTCGTAGGCCAAATTCTCCATCCCTGGAATCAACTTGGTGAACTTTCTCTGCACCGCCTCCAAAGTCCGACCCAGTACTCCAGATGCGATCTCGCTAGTACCTTGTACAGTTGCAGTATAACCCCCCCTCCCCCTTCCGCTGCTAAATTCCATCCCTTCAACAATGAAGGCCAACATTCCATTTGCCTTCTTGATAGCCTGTTGCACTTACAAAACCAATTTATTGCATTTTATGCACAAACACTCCCAAGTCCTTCTGCATGGCAGCATGCTGCAATCGCTTTCCATTCAAATAGTATAGTCATGTGTTGCTTAACGTCCGCGATATGTTGTGTGAAGTAGGATATTATGAAATTTGGACATTGTGCGACCATATTATACACGAATGACAGGTGATTAGAAGTGGCATGGGTGAATTAAATCATTCTGTGACAGCAACATTTGGTGCCGTGGTAGCCTTGCATTAGAATAATTGTCGGAGCACATTTTTGCCACAGCTTCGACCATCATTAATTTTGTACTTGAACATGGTGCGTGGAGAAATGGACGGGCTAATTTTCTGCAATGCTTCTGCTGGATGCCCGGAGTTCTTCAGTCTTGTGGCAGCAGATCTGTCAGTTTATGTGACCAGAAGCATTTTGCAATAATGACAAACAGTGGCCGTTACTGAGAGGATCGCTGATTGAAAGGAGGAAGTTCAAGTTCAGTCACGAGTGATAGTTTGCTGCGTCTTGTGCTCAGATCAGTATTGCTGAACGTACATCGATGCGGTTGGATGTTGCCCGAACCAATGTCGTGCGGTGCAGGGCTGTATTCTGATCTTAAACGGGGAGCTTTGGCATTGATGTTGGCTCTTCATCAGGTGTACTGCTGTTGTCTTGGTGGTCTGAGCTGAGGGTGCAGCGCTAGGCTAAGACATCCACAGAAAAACACTCTTTCCACTTTTCTCTCCTCACCCCCCCCCCCACATTCTCTGCCCTTCACCCCACTGTCCTCTATCATGATTCAATTTATCGCCATTTAATACTCTGCAATAGTACGTGGAATTTATCGGCAGAAAGAGAAGCAAAAGCATATCCATGGATTTGCCTCCAGTGCTGCTGCAGCCGTGCAGAAGGTATCGCGGCCTGAGCTCCAACACGATCAGAACCCTTCAGGCCTCTCTCTCATCCCAGTTCTGATGCCTGGTACTCCTCCAGCCCATTCTTGAACCACTGCCTGCATGGGTTCCTCGCCAACAGCCTGTGGCTTGTCATTCAACTCCAGAACCCCTCACTGGTTTGCCCCCGTGGTCACTGTCCCATGGGTCGTCTCCTCTGCTTCTTCTCAAATTTGGAGGGGGGGGGCGAAAAAGTTTTTTTTTCCCTCTGCTGGGCCACACCAGTGGCAGCATTGTCGTTACAGCTGCCATCCAGGCACCTCTTTGGGCTCACTCCATCCAGCAATTTACTCCCCTAACTTCACCCTTGGATATAGGGACTGTTTACTGTCCTTTCACTTCATGTTTGCAGCCTCTGTGAATGATGGAATTTATTGTCACACTCACGAGTACAATGGGGCTGAAACAAAGTCTCCATATTGCAGTTGATACACAAAAGTGCTGGAGAAATTCAGCAGGTCCTGCAGCGTCCATAGGAAGCAGAGATGTGTGGCCAACGTTTTGGGCCCGAGTCTTTCGTCAAGGTTATGAGCGAAGAGTCTGTGGTTTCTTCGCTCCTGAAATTCTTGCTGCAGCCAAAAAAAAAGATGCTTTGTCGTAAACAACCTCCAGTAAATTAAATGCGGTGTTAAACAAGGATCTAATGTTGATGAGGACTGGAAGACCTCTATTCTGGGGAGCAGGTGGAGGAAGGGGCGAGAGGTTGTTTGGTCAGCTTCAAGGTTCGTCAAGTGGCCGAACTGAAATGCTGGAGGAACCTGGCTGATCTTGCAGCGTCCGTAGGAGGTAAAGATATATTACCAATGTTTCAGGCCTGAGCCCCTTCAAGGTAGAAGCAAAAAACAGACAGGCTTCTGAATTAAAGACTGGAAGAGAAAAGGGGAAGAGTCCAGATCAACAGACAAAGGTTGTTAATTGGATTGGATGTAATAAGAGGTGAGAATTGATAGGAGACTGGGAAGAGCTAGAGGAAGGGGGAAGAAGATGGGGTTGTTTCTAATTGAAACTGGATAAGTAGTTGTTTATGCCACCTGGTTGGAAGGTGAGATGTTGTTCCTCCAATTTGGTCTCAATCTGGCAGTGCATGAGATCATGGACAGACACGTTAGCACAGCAATGGGGCAGGGAATTGAAATGGGTGGTCACTGGGAGATCCACACTATTGCGGTGTTCAGAGCTGAGGTACTGAATGAAGTGATCTCTCCGTTTGTGTCCAGTCTCTCTGTAGAGGAGACCACAGTGGGAGCACCGGATGCAGTCGACTACCCTCTGCAGATTCTTAAATGAAGTGTTGCTTCACTTGGAAGGACTTTAGTGAGGGAGGAGGTGTTGGTGCAAGTGGAGCATTTCCTGTGGTCACAGGCGAACGAACCATTAAATTGGGAAGGAGGAACAGGTGGAGTCATGGAGGGGGTGGGGGAGTAGTCCCTGCAAAAGGAGGAGAGGGGAATGTGAATCTGGTGCTGGGATCCCGTAGAAGGTGATGGGAATGGCACAGGAGTGGACAGAGATGGTGGGTGAAGACAAAGGGAATCCCATCCTTGCTGCACGAGGGGGTGGAGGTGGCCAGGGCAGATGTGTGGGTAGTTGAAGGAATGGGGCTCTGTCCTGGTTTCTTGCCATTACGCAGGAGACCATGTTGGCCAGCAGCCCATTGATTGTTGCCACAGAGTGAAATACGAAAGTCTGCAGACGCTGTGATTATAGGGAACAACATACAGAAATGCTGGAGGAACTCAGCTGGTCTTGCAGCGTCCATATGCGGTAAAGATATATTACTGATGTTTCAATCCTGAGCCCTTCAAGGAATAAGCAAGAACAGGAAGGTGTCAGAATAAAGGCTGAAGACTGGCTGGGGGAGGAGCAGAGAAAAACAAAAGGTGGATATGATAAGAGGATAGGATTGGCCATTCACAGGATGGGGAGGGGGGGGGCTGTCTGTCTGCTTTACTACTTGCCCTTCTCTTGATGATCGTGTCCTGATGTCAACAATATTGCTGAAGAACTCCAGGACCAGAGTCCGCTTTTGGCAAGGGGGACAATGTTTTAAGTTCTATTGATTTTTTTTTAAATTAGAAATACAAGGAAAGTATGCTGAACGGTTGCATCATAGCCTGGTTTGTCAATATGGCTGCCCAGGAACCCAGAAGGCAGCAAACGTAGCCAGGTCCATCACAAACTCTAGCCTCCTATCGATTGCAGACATCTGCCTCAAGAAGGCAGCCAACATTCTAAAACCACTTCTCACCTTTGGGCATAAGGTACAGAAGCCTGAAGACCAGTGCTTCTGGGTTCAAGAACAGTTTCTTTCCAACAACTATAAGGATTGCTAACCTCCCCTTGATAAACTAATCGGTAACTACTCCGTCACCATGAAAGAATTGCCTGCACAATTTCTGCCACTTTTATTTGCACAAGGATAACTGAATACTGTGTTATCGACCTTTTTTTTGTGTTTGTTCTCTTTAATTTCATTTTCATCGGTTTTTTTTTAAGATGCTTTTGTGGTTGATTTTTTTAACAAAGCACCTGTGGATCTGCCGTAGGTAAGAATTTCAGGCATAAAAAAACATAGGGAAAAAAAAATAGAAACATAGAAAAATAGATGCAGGAGTAGGCCATTTGGCCCTTAATCCTACACCACCATTCAATATGATCATGGCTGATCAGTACCTGGTTCCTGAGAATAAAGCTAATTAATATTGGCACTCTCTGGGACAGCGCAAGTGGCAGAACAGCTCCAGTAACTGGGGTTTCATCCTGACCTGCATGGCTCTCCCCATGGAGTTTGTACGTTCTCCTGGGCTCTAAATTGCCGCCAGCATGGAAATGAGAATCTGGGAGCAGGTTGAGCATGCAGACTGCAGGACAATAAAATGGGGCTGGTGTAACGTGGAGCTGAATAACTCCTAGTTGTGACTTCAGTTAATAGAAGATGAGCCTTTGTTTGTAGCACTGCTGTATTTGGGAGTGTTTTGGTCAGGAAGGGTAATGTGCCTCGCCTTTCTCTTGCAGAATGAGAAGCCTCTGGCTCATTCGACTAGCCGTTCCAGCAACATCTCAAAGGTATGTGCTGATGTACTGCAATGTTGTTTCCCTTAAATTTTATTATAAAATCTTCACTTCTTTGCTTGCAGTGCTGTCTTGCCATGTGAAATTCCTGTAATTTATTTTCCAAATAAAAGCTGCACCACTCCTTAGCATGGATTGAGTGTTAAGAGTACTGTGTATTGATTTTAGATTTTTTTTGTCAGAATACACATGGCATCACGTACAACCCTGAGTTTCTTTTTCCTGCAGCAAGCAGAATTACCACTTATTGGTAGTGCAAAAAAGAATTCTACATGGCATACATCTGTAAACAAACTGTGTAATACAGAGGGGGGAGAAAACAAGTGCAAAAGTAAAAGTCCTGAAATGAGTCCCTGATTGAATTTGTCGTTGAGGAGTCTGATGGTGGAGGGGTGGCAACTGTTCCTGAACCTGTTGGGGCGAGTCTTGTGGCACCAATACCTCTTTCCTGATGACAGCAATGAGAACAGTGTGTGTGCTGGGTGGTGTAATGATTGCTGCTGCTCTCAGAGGGCAGCACTCCCTGTAGCTGTTCTTGATGATGGGAAAGGGTTTGTGTGTGATGTCCTGGGGTTGTGTCCACTTATTTTTGCAGGGCTTTAAGCTCGGGGTATTGGTGTCAGGCAAACCATGATGTATTGCAGGATAAAAATATTTCCTGGGTGAATGCTGTTTGTCTTTCGACCAACTGAGAGACGGGCATGTAGTCCTGTGGAAATGTCACATGGGGGTGGAGCGTGCAGCTTGCACAGAGTGGTTCTAGCTTTGACATACCTGTCGCTGTGAAACACGAAAATCTGCAGGCGCAGTGATTATAGTAAAAACATGCAGAAATTCTTCAAATTATAAGCAAAGAACAGGAATAAAGACTGAAGAATGGCAGGGGGAGGTTCCAGGTGAATAAAAGGTGTTAATTGGATATGATAAGGAGAAAGGTGGGAATTAATTATTGGTCTGTGAAAGAAGATAGGGAGAGAGGGAAAGACTTCAGGGGGAGGTTTAATAGAAACCGGAGAAGTTGATGATAATGACATGAATGCCATCCGGTTGGAGGGTGCCAGTCCAAAGGCAAAAGTGCTGTTCCTTCAGTTTGCGGGTGGTCTCTGTCTGGCAGTGCATGAGACTATAGACAGACCTGTCAGCAAGGGACTGGGACGGGGAATTGAAATGGATGGCCATTGGGAGATCCACGCTGCCCTATTGCTGTATCTGCATGGAGGAGGGTTTTGGAGGTTGTTTTCAAACTTTAAATTGGAATGCACAAGCACAGTTTGATCTCTCCACTTAGTTAGTCATTTCTCAAATTGCAAATGTGCAATAGACATATTTTCACCACATTGTACCGACTCCTTGACTTTAATTTACCAACCATTTACATTCTAAGAAGCAGGTCTTCATCATATACTTTGTCTGGCCTTTTTGATATTTGAAGGTTTGCTTCAAGTGTTAACCCAGCATCGTGTCTCCTCTGTAAGTTGAGGAATGGCTGATATAATGTCTGATATCTGTTGTAACTCCTACCCTTTTGCCTTGGCTCTGAAACTCTAATGTGCGGGACTAGAATTCAATCACATTGGGCAAGTCCTGTTTGAACGGTGCAATGCAAATGTCAACTCGATCATTATATGCCACAGGGCACCTACTGTGCATCATACCTGCTGGGAATTTGAATGATGCATTCAGGTACTCATTTTGAATCCACACTTAGTGGATGGTTTCTGTTTGCTGCATGTAATACACGTTTGACATCGCTGCAATTATGTGACTACATGTAACACAAGGCAAATGGAACAAGACATCTGCTCCCGGTGATCCACTGTCAAAGACTACTAATTTTCTACATTATGGGCTAACTCTAATTCAAACCTCCTTTGCTCCAAGTGTACTCCAACCTTTTGGTGCTGTGTGCTTGGATTGTAAGCTGTGAGACTGATTAAATCCTCTGCTAATTCCACAACCTGCTGTCAGCTAACCAGAATAGGTAGGTCCCCCTAATTCCACTTGCAGTCCCTGGTGGGATCTGCCATCTAGAGGCTCTTGACCTGGCGTGGCGTCGTGCGAGTACACTCGCTCTTCCTTGTCCAACTCCTGAACACGTGTGAATTTCATTGGTTCAACCTAGGGCACTTTGCAGGGGAGTCAAGGTATTGGAAGGACACAGGCCCAAAACGTTGGTTACCCTTTACTTCCTATAGATGCTGCATGACCTACCAAGTTTCTCCAGTCTTTTCCTGTTTCAAATGTTGAAAGCCATGTACAGAGTAGATATAGAAAGATCCTTTGCTTGGGCAAAAAGGCACAACTTCGAATTGGAAGGCGTCCACTTAGAACAGAGATGTGGAGAAATTTCTTCAGCTAGAGGGTGGTAAATCTGTGGAATTTGTTGCCATAGGCAGCTGTGAAAACCAAGACATTGGGTGCATTTAAGGCAGAGATTGATAGGTTCTTGATTAGCCAGGGTATCAAAGGTTATGGGGAGAAGGCCAGGAAGTGGGGTTGAGTGGGAGAATGGATCAGACTCAATGAGCTGAATGGCCTATTCTATTTCTCGTGGTCTGCTTCATCCTGCTGGAGAGTTGCTGCGATGTGACTGGTGTACGGTGTGTTGATGGTCATGGCTATGCTAACATGAGCTTTGTGTTGTGCTGACAGGTAGGCAGCCCCACCTCTGTGACGGCCCCTCACAGCTTCTCCAGGACGTCAGTCAGCCCCTCGGACCAGGATATCTGCAGGTAATTCTCGTCCCTTTGGTCCTTGCAGTGGCACCCTTTGTTCGTGGAGCAAATTACCACCTCGGACTCTTGCATCCACTGGGTGGACTGCTCTCCTGACTATAACAGCCCTATGTTCCATACCAGATGGACCTCAGCCTCAGCAGCTTTAAACTATTAAGATTTGGCTCCTAAGCTGGGATGAGAAGTTGGGAGCTGGTCTTTGATAGAAAGCAAGGTTCTCGTTCCCCTTCATCCAGTAGCACATGACGAAAATGGCACCCCTTGAAATAACCTATGATGTTACATCAGTTGAACAATTTCACAGTCGCATCTCAAAAGTAGAAGAAAAACTTGTAGGTTTGTTATAAGAGGTGGAAACAATCCACTGTTGAAAACTACTAATTTTCCGTGGTGTATCGATGGATTCATTGGGATGGGGTAACTAATCCAAAATATCTTTGACCCAAGTGTGCTGCAACCTCTGCTGCTGTGGTTAATCCCTCTGTTAATTCTACAACTTGCCATTAGCTGACCAGAGTAGGCCCCTCTAATTCACTCGCAATGATCATATCTTATAATTCCTTCATTTCACATCTGTAACTGTTTATTCGCGATCACGTGTTGTCAAAAATCAAATAGAAGTTCTGTTACTGTGAGCAGCGGCCCTGCATCTAATTAATTCATCCTATGCTGTTCTCATTTCTTTTCTCCCTGCCCCTCTGCACCCTCACATCCCTCCCCCCATTCCTTCTCTTTGTTTGCTCTCCCTGCATGCAGTTCCGATGCAAACCCTTCTGAACATATACCACCCAGTCCCTTGCAGACTGTTGTTGTCCTGACTGGGCCCAAAATTGGGCCTCCTCTGGTCCACGAAGTCGTTGCTACTCGTGCCTGCTGGGGTGTGCCACAAAGACCGAGGAACCGGGGTTCATTTGGGGAAGACTTGGCCCATCTCCTTTGGCCTGGGAGCCAAACCATGGACGGTGGAGAGGTGAAGCACTCCAGGTCCCTCAATGATGTCCACGCGAGGACTTGTCGCTCGGTGAGCAGTCTGAGCTTTCTCGGTAGGACGTGTTCTGATGGAAAATTAACACCAATCCAGGAGAAAAGCTCGAAAATGAGGAAACAGCATCACATTAAGAAGAGTGAAGACTATTACAAATCATTGAAAAATATCTTAAGTTCTCAGATGCAGCCCTTTGTTTGCGGCCCTCCTGAGAGCCGGGGGTCAAGAGATGGCCTCTGCGTGCTCGAGATAGCCATCGCTGAGGGAGAGCAAAGCAACGGAAGGTCGTACCTGTACAGATTGTTGTTCCCGTCCAGCCTGCGGGGTCCGAAGAGGGTTCCCGACGCCGAGGGGAGAGGTGCCTGCCTGTCTGTTACAAAGATGTCCAGTGACTCCTTCTGCTCCTCTGATGTCGGAGATGACGACGTCTTCGAGGAAGAGCCTGCGGCCGGAGCGCCTGGCTTGGAAATTGCCGAGGAAGATCCCCGAGCTCCTCTTTGCTCTTTTGAAGGCGATAGCGACCTGGAGCTCCCTTTCCTCGCATCTCCGAAATGGTGCCCCTCGCCCCCTCTGTCACCATCCTGGGAAGCCTGCAGGTTGGTTCTTCAGACAATAGCCCATCCCTCCCACCACTTTCCTCCCTTCTCTTCACTGTGATGCCTTGAATTTGAGCCCCTGACTGCATTGCTCCTGCGTAATTTTCCTACAATTCTGCTTCTTAGATGCTTGTTTTTGCAAATGCAGTGAGCCGGATGTTACCACCTGTTAAATGCTGAGATAGAAAGCTGACAACCACATTACTTTTCATTGAAGATGAATTGCATAATGGCTTCAGAATGTGCTGGAGAAACTCAGCAGGTCACACGGCATCCATGGGGAGTGAACAGTGGTCAAATTCCACTCACAATTCCCATACTGACATATCTGTCCATGGCCAAAACAAAAAAACCTGCAGATTGGAGGAATAACATCTAGTTTTCCGTCTGGCCACCCTCCAACCAGACGGCATTGACGTTGACCTCCAATTTCTGTGAACCCCCTCCCTTGGTCTCACTCTTTCCTCTGACTCTGTTCCTTCAGCTCCCTCCCCTTTTTCAGAGAGCTACCCTCTCTTCCGATCACTTCCACCTTTATCCACCTCTGTCCTATTACCAGTCAGCCTGGGCTCCTCCACCCTCCTCCTTCCCCCTCCTTTTCATTTCAGGCACCTGACAAAAGGCCCAGATCTAAAACGTTGGTTACCCTTTCACTTCCTATGGATGCTGTGAGATGTGCTGAGTTTCTCCGGCACGTTGGCATCCTGTACGTAGTAACACTGGGCGTTCCTCAGCAGAAGCAGTGAGAACGCAGCAGTAATGCTTCACACCAAGATGCAGGAGAGTTCCTTGGCACACCAGACCTCACTGAGTCACAGCCTTGCTTGAAATAATTCCTGTGGCAAGGACAAACAGTGTGTGGGGTGAGGAAATCTGGTACCCAGTCCAAAAGCCTGAGTGAATGAAGCTTTGTTCCTGGGAACTTGGATCCCAACAGGGGTGGGTGTGGGTAGGTTGGTCCCTTGTTCAGTGCATCTCTCAGTTGGGTAGATTGGGTTGGGGGCTTTCCTGCGAGAGTGGAGGAAGATTGGAGCAGATCCTTTGACACATTTCCTCCCTGCCACGTACACACTTAGTGGCCCACCTTGGAATCTATGAAACCTACTTCTTTCAAGGGGAGAGTGCTATGCTTGTCTCTTGTGGAAAGGTTAGAAATTGTAATGATGATTTCATCTGAGTCTGAGCCCAGGGACAAGTCTCACTGCATTCTGGTGTTGGGCAGGTGAATTGTGTCCTGAGTGAATCCAGGAAGGATTCCGTCAAAGGACCTTGGGGAAATTCTGGGAGTGCAGGCGGAAGTAATGAAAATTGCAGTACTACATGAGAACATTACAGTATAGTACAGACCCTTCAGCCTACAATAATCTATATAAACCTATTCCACAACAATTTAACCCTTCCCTACCTAATACCATGGCCCCTCTCTTTGTTGCATCCAAGAGTATTTTAAATATCCTCATTGTACCGGCCTCCACCAACACATTCCACGAACCTACTACACTGAGTTTAAAAAAAAAACTTACCCCTGACATCTCCCCTCACTTTGTACAGATGTCCTCTGGTATTTGCTATTGTTACCCTGGGGGGGACAAAAAGATGCTGGCTACCCCTCATAATCTTACACACCTCTCTTAAGTCATCTCTCATCCTTTGTTGCCCCAAGGAGAATTCTCAGTTGTAGCTTTGGTCTTGAGTGGAAGACGTTCAACCGTATTGTTTAATGATGGCTACATTTCCACTATAACAACCTACACAGAGTTGTTTCCATGCGATGAAGGTGATGTTCCAAGAAAACGGGGGCAGGGTGGCATTACAGAACTTGAGTGTCCCTGGTGGTGCTCACTGACCTGGGTTCATCTCCCCCCCCCCCCCCCCCCCCCCCCGACCCCCCCGACCCCCCCCCCCGCTCTGGTCCTTTTCTTCTTCCCATATCCCAAGGACCTGGTCAATTGACCACTGTACATTACTCCTGGTGTAAGTGAGTGATGGGGGATAGTTAATAACATGTGAGAGAGAATAGGTTGAAGGGAAAGAAGTGGATTAATGGTATGGCTCGAACACCTAGTGTAGCCTCGTTGGGCAGAATGGCCTCCAACATTGTTTGGAGACGTGAGAAGTTGTTTTCCCGGAGCTTATAAAACACAGAAATGCTGGTCTTGCAAAATCCACAAGAGGTGAAGAGATGTTACCAACGTTTTAGGCCTGAGCCCTTCCTCAGGGTACGAGCAAAAAGCAGGCAGGCACCTGAATAAAATGGCTGGGGGTGTGGATGGGGAAATTTAGGCCAACAGGCAAAAGGCAGTAATTGGACATGGATAGGAGGCATGTGCAATGTTTCATGTTTCACTCCATGGAGCTTCTGGTGAGAATCCATTGCTTTAGTGAACGCATAGCATACCTGGAGTTTCCCCAGTGAGTATCATGGGCAAACCTGGTGCTAGGATGAAGGAACAGAAAGTTGTGGGACACTTCTTTGAAATGGAATGAGTACAGGTACTCCCCAGCTTACAGCTGTAATTGGGACCGAAAGCTCGGTCATGTCTTGAAATGGACGCAAGTCAGAATTTGCCTGCTCGTGTGGCATAAATAAGTCTTAAAGAAGACATTTTTTAATCAAAATTTTCATCGTCTGAACTCGTTAGTCACCGTCATTTTCAACATCTTGTTAGTTGGCGACCTGGGGACCATAAGCTGGACATGACCCTCTTGATTCCTGTGTGCATGCGTGGGTTTTCGATTGGCGCATGCATGAGAGTTAGGTGCCCTAACAATATTGAATTTGCGCCCTTAACTCTTGCACATGCACCATCCAAACTCCAATTCGTGAACCCACTACGCATGTGCCAACTGAAGATTTGCGCATGTGTACAGGAACAGGAACCAAGATGGCCGCACCTAGCCTATGGACCCCGGGACGCTGACTAACAGGGTAAGTATGCACATTTTGGCTCTTGCGTATCCTGTTAGTGTTTGTCAAATACAACATAAACTGCATAAATTTTGTGTTTTGTCATACTTTTCCAAAAAAAATTTGGTCGTATGTGTGGCTGGATGCAAGTCACATAGGTTGCAAGCCGGGGAGTGCCTGTATAATGGATGGAAGTGTAACACTCGCCACCTGTACTTGCATTGTTGTCTAAGCTTCTGCCCAGAGTTAGAAAGAGCTTTGCACAGGGAAAATTTATTTGATGTTAGATGAGCTGTTGGGCTTTGATATCAACGGTTTGGGCTGCTGCAGATTGCAATTAATTTGCTTTTCTTTTATTCAGAATATGTCACTGTGAAGGAGATGATGAAGGTCCACTCATTACGCCCTGTCACTGCACTGGGAGTCTCCGCTACGTGCATCAGACCTGCTTGCAGCAGTGGATCAAGAGCTCTGACACCCGGTGCTGCGAGCTCTGCAAATATGAGTTCATCATGGAGACCAAATTAAAACCACTGCAGGAAGTACGTAAAGGTGCGGCGTGGGTCAGAGTAACTGCCTGGCAGTGTGGAATGCCGGCGAGCCTTTGGCAGCGGTGATTAACCGTCGGGAAGAGGGGGCAGAATAGAGTGGAGTGTGCTGATGACACTGCATTGAGTGTAAATCTAGTTGTGCAGACAGATAGTAGATCGGGTAAAGGGAGTGGTCAAGAGTCTGGGAGGAGGAGTCCGTGTGAGGTTGTCCACTTTGGAAGGAAAAATGGATGATAGTCGTATCAAAGTGATTGCTGTGAAAAAGGACTTTGTGCTTGTGCATGAATTGCAAAAGGTTGGTTTGCAGGCTGTCAAGAAGGCCAATGAAATGTTGGCGTTCATCGCTAGAGGGATTGATTTTAGGAGCAGGGAGGTTATGCTGCTACTGTATAAAATACTGGTGAGGATGTGTCTGGACTGCAGACTCTTCTAGAAGTCTCCAACCAGCTCCTTGGTCTTGCTGACATTGAGGGAGAACTTGTTGCACCCAAGCCACAGTACCTCAATCTCCCTTCTGTTTCGTCATCATTAGGGACCTTGCCTATGTTAATTGGGCCATGCAGGAAAATATCGGTGAAGTTGGAGTGGTGTTGGGCCGTGCAGCGACGGTCCAGCGGTGCCCCAGTGTTGGGGGTGATGGTGGAGGAGGTGCGGCCACCAATCCCCGCTCACAGCTCAGATCGGGAGCACGTGCTCAACCCAGGCTAGCTTCATCTCTCACACAGAGAAAGCTCGGGAATTACAATAGCACCTCCTGCATCCACTAATTTGTCCAAAGAGTAAGTGTACAGCGGGAATTAAAATCGAGCCACAAAACCAGTGTAGATGTGGAAGGAGGGCAGGAGTAGGTGGCCAACCCCCACCCCCCCCCCCCCAAGTTCAAGTTTATTGTTATACGGTTGTATAAGTACAACTGGATGAAACAGCAGTTTTTGGTCCTCAGTGTAAAATCATGCAAACATGTATATAGAAGCAGCACACATTTGTATGCAGTATAAATAAATATTATTAAACAAATAGTAGATTCTCAGAGGGATTGTTCGAGTAGTTCATTAGTTGTTCAGCAGTCTCACTGCCCTTGAGAAGAAGCTGTTCCTCAGCCTGGTGGTACTGGCTCTGATATTTCTGTGTCTCTATCCCAATGGGAGTAGCTGGAAGATGCTCTATGCTGGGTGGTGGAGGTCCTTAATGATTTTGTGTGTCCTCTTTAGACAATGATCCCAGTAGATCACATCAATTGTGGGGGTTGGGGTGGGGGGTGTGGGAGAGACTCCAGTGATCCTCTCTGCCGTTCTTGTGCTCTTGTAGATTGAACTTTTCTCTGCAGTAACCTTACCGCATTGTGTTCCAGCCGTCCAGGATGCTCTTGATAGAGCTCCTGCAGAAGGTTGACGTGATGGTGGCCGGTAGCCTCGCCCGCCTCGGTCTTCTCAGGAATTGCAGTCACTGTTGCATCTTCCTGACAAATGAGGCGGTGTGTCCAGGATGGGTCACTACTTCAGTGGACTCTGTGGAACTTGGTGCTCTCTACTCTCTCCACAACTGATCAATTAATGTGCAGTGGAGCGTGGTCATCCCTGGTCCTCCTGAAGTCCACAATAATTTCCTTTGTCCTGTCCATGTTGGGATCTGGAGGTAGCTCTAATGTTCGCTGAAGAGGCCATTCCTCTGCCTCGATCCACTCTTCTGCACAGTGTCCATATCGACTGGCTCAGTTAAAACCAGGAGGTGGGTTGTCCAAGCCAGATCTTTGAGCACACTGGAATTGATTGCATGGAACTGAGAAACCACGTTCCATACAGCACTCACTTTCGTTCCAGACCAGGAGTGAGCCTCAGGTTTGTTCACTAGCTGAGGTGAGTGAGGTGCCAGACCACAAAGCCCCCTTTCTACCGAACGCTTGTGAATCTCGTCATATTAGCACGCTCTGACATTTGCCTTTCTTCCACAGTGGGAGAAGCTGCAGATGACTGCAAGAGAGAGGAGAAAGATCCTGTGTTCAGTCACATTCCATATCATTGCCATCACATGTGTGGTGTGGTCATTGTATGTACTGATTGATAGGACAGCTGAGGAGATTAAACAAGGCCAGACCAATGGTAGGTATAACCCTTTCCACACCTTGACTAGTAGATCCTCGAGTTCTGTTGTTCATTCATAAATCTGTCATCTGCTGCAAATTAATTTAAATGTAATCTTTAAATGAAATATATTGAATGTATTGAAGTTGCATAGGTTTTTGAAGAATAGGGGAGTTCAGGGTTCTGGGGAACAGATGGGTAAGTGAAGCTGCGTCCATGGGAAGATCTCGTTGGATGACAGAGTGGGCTCGAAGGCCGAATCCTGCTCCTGTTTCTGTGCTCTCAATGGGATGGGGGGGCTAATTTTAACTCTGTTTCGTCTCAGTGAAGGAGTGGTTGTTAGCTGATTTCAGATTTATCATGAGAATCCATGCATGACATCATATACAACCCTTGGATTTTTGTTTCTTGCGGGCAAGGCAGAATTACCACTTACTGGTAGTGCAAAAAAAAACTGACTCAATGTACACATGTAAACAAACTGTGCAATACAGAGAGGAAAAAAATATCAATAAAGTGCAAGAGTCCTTAAATGTGTCCCTGATTGATTTTATTATTGAGTGTGATAGTGGAGGCATAGGAGGTGTTCCTGAACCTGGTGGTGTGAATCTTGTGGCACCAACACCTCTTTTCTGATGGCAGCAGTGAAGACAGAGCATGTGCTGGGTGGTGGGGATCCTTGATAATTGCTGCTGCTGCTGTTCTCGATGGTGGGGAGGATTTTGCCTGTGATGTTCTGGACTGTCTCCACTACCTTTTGCAGGGCTTTTTACTCAGGGGTGCTCAGCCGCAGTGGATTGGCTGATAGGCCGGATTCTCAGCTGGGTTTGGAAGTCCACATCCCAGCACTGAATGGACTGGTTGGACCAGAGTCCTATACCATTTGGAAGAGGAAGTGGATGCGCTTGTATGTGGGAAGGCCTCTGGCTGCTTGAACAAGAGCTCAGGCCAAAACATCGACAATATATCTTTGTGTCCTATGGACGCCAAAGACGAGCCGAGTTCCTTCAGCGTTTTGATGTGTTTTTTACTGCAATCACAGAGTCTAGACTTTTGTTTCACTCATGACCAGATCAACCATGATCTCACTGATTGGTGGAACAGTTTTGACAGGCTGGGTGGCTGACTCCTGCTCCTAGATTTAGAAATTTAGTTGGTGAAGGTGTGGTTAAGCAAGATGGAGCGATTAAGTTCATGAGCACTTGAGAACAGACACAGAATCCCTGCAGTCTTGGAGAGCTATTGGCTCAGAGCAGATTTGAGCAAAGGACAGCAGCAAGCCATTGATGGGGATTAAAAGCAGGCTTAAATGGCAGAGGAGAGGGGTGGCAGGACTACACAGTTCTGAATGATTGCAGAGTGGAACCCAGTCAGCTCACTGCTGAGACCGAATGCCTCACAGCTGCAAGCTCCAGTATTAATCGAGGTACATCAAGAGGGCAGAAGGCTGGTGTTACAGAAGTGCAAGCAGATGGATGATAGTCTTTGAAATTGGTTAAAGTGGAGAAACAGGTTTTAATCTTTCCAGCATTTAATTACTTCAACTTGGTCTCTGAGGCTCGATGAGCATCGATGAAAGTGTGGTCAGTGGTGGAGGGGAAAGTGCTCGTTTGCTATTGAACTCAAATATTTTCAATGACGTCTTTTTTTTTTGCAAAGAGTCAGTGTGCCTGTTGCACAGCTGTTCTCAACCTTTTTTGGGTTATGCCTTCCCCCTTCTTTCCTTCCCCTCCCGGACTATGCTCAAAGTATATATACTTAGAACATCGAAACCTACAGCACAGTGCAGGCCCTTTGGCCCACAGTGTTGTGCTGACATCATAACCTACTCTGCCAATTGTCTAGAATTTCCCTACTGCATGCCTTTGTTTTTCTCTGTTCCATATACCTATCTAATAGTCTCTTAAAAGATCCTTGGTACCTGCCTTCATCATCGTTGTCGGCAGATTTAAGGGTTAGCTTGGCAGATTGTCGACCGGCAGCCACGGGTCAGGTGTAGATGGTAACAGCGCCAGGCTCACACAGACATCCCGAGAAGGATCTTAAAGCAATTAGCTGTGTAATTTCTGCATTGGGGCTGGTTTGCCTGTTCTCGACCAAGATGCAGGGCCTGATGGGAGTGGCTCTTTGCAGAAAGTTCTGGAAAGAAGGAATAACAGGACTTTCCCTTACCTGTTCAAGCACTTCTGTTGTCTTGATTGTGCTTGGATGGGCCCCCTACCCTGTGAAGCAGTCATGTTTTTGTATCTTCCACACTTGTTTCCTGCTGACTACATCAAAAGCATAAAAGTATTGTTACGTACGGTGAAAATAAAACAAGGCTTTACTTAAATGTGCTGTGGGGGGGGCCCCCCTCCTCCCCCCATTGAGAATGGGTACAGTGGCATAATCCAAGGAAGTGGAAATTGGGGCAAGTGGGAATGAGGGCTGAGATGGGAACTGAAATCTTTGAGCATGTGAACCCTGGCTATCACCAAAGATGCCATACACAAGTTCAAAATGATTAATTTATGTTCATGATTCTATCTACACTGTAACTGCAATCACAGCGACTACAAGCTCTAGTGTTTCACCTCATTTATCTTCTCCGCGTGTTTGCTACCAAGGCGAATGATGTGACATTACTAAAATGTTACTAACGTGTCTCCACAGGCATTTTAGAGTGGCCATTCTGGACTAAGCTGGTGGTTGTGGCAATTGGATTCATTGGGGGACTGGTGTTCATGTATGTTCAATGCAAGGTATACATACAGCTCTGGAAGAGACTGAAGGCTTACAACAGGGTGATCTACGTGCAGAACTGTCCAGAGACCAGCAGGAAGAGCGTGGTGGAGAAACCCCCACTGACGGAGCAAAGCTGTGAGAACAAGGGGGCTCCTGCAGTCCAACATTCGGATATCAACTCTCTGCATTGTACGGAACCAGAGGATCACGGGATGGGAATACTGAATGTCTAAACCTTACTCAATGGGGTAATATCCCTCCCTCCCCGAAGTCTTGGCACAGGTTGGGATGGTCTTAAAAAAAAACCAACAATTTACTTGTTGAAGAGAACCAACGATCACTTGCTGACGTCAGTGTGATCTCGTATAATGAATGACTTTGCAAAAAATGAAAACGTCATTGAAAATATTTGAGTTCAATAGCAAACGAGCACTTTCAACTTAAAGTTTTGCATTTTGTGACCATGTTTTAGCTGGAAATTCAACTATAGAAAGCCATGATTATATTGAGGGGATAAAATGACTATTTTCAAAGAAAATAGTAATATCCATGAAATGGTGATAATTGAGGCACAGAATTGATTATTTTTAATTATTTTAGAGGGTTCTTTTAGATCTGTTCTCCAAGACAGCCACATCGCAAAGTGCAATTATTCCTTTGGGGTTTTTTTTAAAAAAGTTTTCACATTCGTTCCATATTTAGGAATAAGGTCCTGTTTTTTTATTTCCTTTTTTTCCAGATAAAATTATTTATTAGAAAATTATGAGAGGGTGGATTTGGTGAATTTGGGATCAATTTATGCTTCCCTCTAAGTGTATGCTTAAGCAGCAAAGGGTTATAATACTGCGTATATTTGTAATTTAATATAAAACTTAAAATATAATTTCTATTTATTAAACTAGCAGCTTTTTGCATATTGTTTCTAAATTTGTATGGCAACACAGTACACAAGTGTAGGAGGAAATTCAGCAGGTCACGCAGCATCAATATGAAGCAAAGGGATACAACCAATATCTCGGATCTGAGCCCTTCGTTGAGGTATGAGCAAAACTCAGGCAGGTGGTGGGGAGGGAGGAGAATTAATTTGTATGCTAGCTGAACTACAGGCACCATATGACCAGGTCATGCTGATGTTTCAATCCAAGACACAGTCTCTTCTGAGCCACAACCTGTTGCGAGTGGCTCTGTAGATTTTGGGGGCAGAGATCAATTTGGTTGATCAGTGATACCGCTCTGTTTTGGGGATGAAATTATGTGCTTTTTGACTGCGACATCCACAAATCGGTGGCCCTATTTATTGGACATTTTCATCTATCCGTGGAATTTTGTTTTTAGTCAGGCCATTCTACAAAATATTTGGAAACTATTTATCAAAAAAAAAGAATCTTGCAGTTTTATTTTTTTAACGACAGTGCGGCCAGAAAAGGCTAAAGACCGAGAATACAATCCTTTATAGCAATGTCACCACAGTCGGAACAAGCCTGGACTTGAATCTTGTGCTTTTCCTTTTAGAAAAAAGAAGTTAGTTAAATCTGTGGATTCTTTTGAACTGTTGCCTGCAGCCAGTGCCACAAGGCATAGAAACCCCACTGAGTTAACTAGTTGGGGGTGGGGGGGGTGGGGTGGGGGTGGTGAGGGGAAGAAGTGGTGTGTTATACTTTAAATGTATAGTTTTGTATTTCATTGTGTTCTTTTTCACAGTACAGTATTAAATGTGTTGTCAAATACATTGCATAGTTTCCCAATAAACGTTGACTTTGTTGTATACATGTGTGGTCTCTCCTCCGGTCTTGGAAAGGAATTTCAGGCCGTCCGGGCCTACTGGTGTCAAGCATTCAGCCATTTGGGCAGTGTGTGTGATGAGAGATAAATGCAGCATGTTTCTGGCCGATTCCCGTTAGTAACTGGAGAAGTGAGGAAACGAGGGTGATGTTGTGGGGGATGGCCAAGAAAAAGAACACTTGAAAATATTTATTAGAAAACTATCAGAGAGGGTGCATTTGGTGATATTACTACTGTGTTAATTTAAAATGTAAAATATTTATTTATAAAGCTAGCAGCTTTTTGAATATAATTTCTAAATTTGTTTTGCAACGTAATGCACAAGTGCTGGAGTAATTCAGCATCTATAGGAAGCAAGAAACATAATCAACGTTTTGATGAGCAAGGTATGAGCAAAACACTGGCGGATGCCTGAATTAAAAAGGCAGGAGAGGGTGGAGGAGAATAAATTTGCTGGCTTAGCATCACCTTTTGAACTAGAGGCCGCACCTTATTGCCACGTAATGCTGACCTCTTAAACCCAAGGCAGATTATCTTTTGAACCGCAGCACTTTGCAAGTGGCTGTGTTGATTTCTGGGCTCTGGTCACATTAGTTGGCGCCACAACGTTCACTTGTTTCTGCTGCCTTGGGGATGTGCAAGAAGAGGAAGATGACTGGGAGGGGAGAGTCGAAGCTTTGAAACACAGCAGCTGTTTGCATTGGGAAGGGGAATGCTGGAAATAGTCAGCAGATCATTCATGGAGAGGCCCTCCGTGAACCATTATTTTGCGTGGACAGGAGATGGCTGCAAGGTGCTGGTGCAGGACAGGTGTGGGAAGCGGGTGAATGAGAACATCTACAGATTTAAACTTAAAAATTTAGACACAGCAAAATGGTAACTGGCCCTTTGGCCCATGACCACATGCTGCCCAATTGATCTACGGCCCCCATATGTTTTTAGAGAGGGGAGAAAACCCATGCAGACCCTGTGGAGAAAGAACAAACTCCTTAAAGACAGTGCTGCATTTGAACCCTGTACCTGTGTTGCACTAACCTCTGCCCCAGCCGTGCTGTGCACATGCCACCAGATCGAGTGCAGTACACAAAAGTGCTGGTGAAAACTCAGCACCCATAGGAAGTCCACCCTGTATTCAGTGTTGGCAGTCTGACTAGATAGTGTCAATATTGACCTCCAATTTCTTTAAGCCTCCTCTCTTTCATCTTGCTGTCTACCTCCAGCTCCCCACCTCTTTCCCTTCTCTGATCAGAGAGCTGCCCTCTTCTCCATCAGTCCTCAGCATCTACAGTGGCACCTCTTACCTGTTAGCCCCTGTACTGAGGAGGGTCATGTGACCCCCTCCCTCCAGTGGGAACCAAGTCAGAAGTCACCTCACCTGCCAATCAAAGCTCAGCCCACCCACAGGTAAGTCGACATCTTGCTATTGGCTCCTTTGAATTGTGCATGCACCTCGCCACAGACTCCCTGAATCACTGCTATTTTGGGTCAACCTGAGCCGGCCCCTTCCAACCGGTTGCAATCAGAAGTCCACCACGCAGAACAGCTCTTCCTCCTTTTCCTGAGGATCGACCCCTTGCTGCACTCCAGGTGGTGAGATGCTGGAGAGACCATTATCACTGTTAGGGGTGCACAGTTAGAGGGTGGGGAGCTACAGTCAGCAAATGCCCATCAAAATGTTATAATTTATCCTTTTTGTAACCTTGTAACTTGCAGTCGATTATGGTGCCTTCCCTGCTGGTTAATGAGGGGTATTGTTTTTTACCGATTTTTTTGGCCTATCTATGGGTATTGTGGACTGTCAAATCTGTGCCTGCTTTGTGTGCCCCCTGTTGTGTTAATAAAGACGATGGACTATCAATGGTTCACAAAAGGCTGAGTAGTGAAACAATCAGGCTTTTAATAGCTAAAGACTGGAACACTATCAAACAACCATCCACCTCCTTGACTGATCTGAGCAAAAGGAAAGGGGTAGCCTGCAAGGGGTTATGGGTAGCAGTGGTCTCAGGAGGCATGTCCAGTCGATAGCAGCCAATCACTGTGTAACAGCCATTCACCCCTCCTTTTTAAGAAGAATCTGACAGGGGTGAGAACAAAAGGGAGTGAATCAACTGTATATATACATTATAGATCAAGTCTATCGGGGGTCTCCTCTGTCGCAGCGAGCAGCGTGGCAAAGGTTGGGGGAGAGGTTGGTGTAACGTCATGATCAGGCTGAGGGGTGGAAACAGGTGGGGGTGTAAGGGAGTGTGGTGCAGGTACGTCGTTGGCAGCAAAAGTAGCAACAAGGAGTGGTCAGTTGCTGGTTCAAGGGGGCCCCTACGGTTGGACTGGGGGAGAGTGTCTGAAAAGTCAGTGGTGGTCAGGTCTTGGGATCGAGTCTGTCTTCTCACCTGTCAGGGAAGGCAATGTAGGCATACTGGGGTGGCACGGAGGAGGCAAACCCTCTCGACCAGTGGGTCAGTCTTAGATTGCTTGACACGCTTGCGGAGCAGGACAGGTCCTGGTTAGGTAAGGCAGGTGGGTAGCCTAGTCCCTGAGGCAGACTTCCAAGGCATACTGTTGGTTGCTGTACATAATAGTGACTGAGTGGAGTGAATCTGGGAGGACTTTTTGCCAATGGGACACATGGAGACCCCATGACCTCAGTGGCAGGAGGATGGTCTTCTGGACCGTGGAATTTTCCCTTTCCACTTGCCCACTTCCCCTGGGATTCCTCCCCTCCCCCATCCAGAATGTCTATTTCCTTACTGTTATCGATGAATATTCCCATTTCCCCTTTGCAATCCCATACCCTGACATTACCACGGAAACTGTTATCAAGGCTTTCCATATTATCTTCACACTCTTTGGGTACCCCAGCTTTATCCACAGTGACTGGGGTGCATGGTTTGCTCACCCTATCCACCTCTCTTTGCAAATGATCACCTCTGGTTTTCCCTCCCTGAAGTCAACAATCAGCTCTTTGGTTCGGTGACATTGAGTGTGAGGTTGTTGTCGGTGCACCATTTAGCCATTTTCAATCTCCCGCCTGCATGCTGACTCATTGTCCTTTTTCTACAACATGATAATATCAGCAAATTTGTAGATGGTGGTGTTGTACCAAGCCACACAGTTGTATGTATAAAGTGAGTAGAGCAGGGGGCTAAAAATACAGCCCTGTGGTGCTCCAGTACTGATGGAGATTGTGGAGGAGATGTTCTTGCCAATCCTCATGGATTATGGCCTGGAGGGGAGGAAATTCAGGATCCAGTTGCACAGTGGGCTGTCGAGTCCCAGTCTCAGAGTTCTGCAGGGAGAACACTCACGGCTGCCATAACCAAGGCTTATCCCGAGAACTGTGTGGGTGCCCTGGGAGCAGCGTCAACTTGTCGCTTTGACACAAGGAAACCGTGCCTTTAACACTCTCAGCACTTCACGGTCTTCTGCTGTTCTAAAGGGAAGGTACTGCCCCTCACAGGCAGCCAGTTGCTTCAGCAGCATTTGCCGACTGATAGAAATGAACCAAATTAAAAAAAAGGCTTCAGTGATTAAAACTTATTGGGGTGAAGGTCAATTGGACAGCATGGGCTCGTGGGCCGAAAGGGCCTGTTACTATTGTATGTCAAAATTTAAAAAATTTAAAAATTGCTTCCTGTTCTTTGCGATCCTAGTCTGTCAAGTAAATCTCAATTCCTTGATTCAGTGAGGCGATCGACATCAAACTGTCGAATCATTGATGAACTTTTATTGATTTTTACAATCCAACAGGAAGCTGAGCAGTGGATGGAGGATAAAACTCTGGATTGAAATGTAAGAGAGAGCCCAACTTTAGAATGCAGGGAAAGGTCACAGTCATAATATAGGGGCAGAAGGCAGCCATTCAGCCCGTCGAGTCCGCTCCGCCATTCCATCAAGAGTTGATTCATTCTCCCACTCAGCCCCACTCCCCTGCTTTCTCCCCATGGACAATTTAGATAGCTAACAATCCAGGGGAGAAAAAGGTTCTGTGATGGGGGTAGAACTTAACATTGCCAGGTAGAGGGAAGCTTTGTGTTGTAATACTGGGGAAGACTCAGTATTATATTACAGGGGTGTATCCCTGTTGTAATCTAGACTGAAACTCAACTTCAGTCCAGGAGAATGCCTAAGACTGTTCATCATTCTGTACAGGGCTTTAATAAAGGGTGACGTTCAGGATCATAAAGTTAGCTTCAGATGATTGTCTGCAAATGTTGAAGACTAAAAGTGTTAGCTGGGAGGCAATTAAGAGGGGGCAATAAAGGTCAAACATGTTCCCCGTGGAATGTCAAGGTCAGTTGAGGCAGGTGAGTTTCAGGGATTAGCTGGATTGGGAAACAAGTCATATGAGGCAAGGTGAGCCATGCTGGGACTCTTTGGAGCGAAGAAGGATGAGGGGAGACAACAGAGGTCTTCAAGATGATGAGAGGCATAGATAGGGTTGATGGCCAGTGCCGGTTTCCCAGGGTAGGATTAGCAAACACCAGAGGACACTGCACAAAGTGAAGGGAGGGAAGTTTAGGGGTGATATCAGGGGTAATTTCTTTATACACTCAGAGTTGTTGGTGCCTGGAATGCCTTGCTGGGTGGGGACTGAAACATTGGGGGCATATAAGAGACTCTTAGACAAGAACGTGGATGGAAGAAAAATAGAGGGTTACGGGGTAGGGAGGGTTTAGTACTTTTTTTTCTGGAAGGAATGTATAGGTTAGTACAACATCGTGGGCTGAAGGGACTTGACAGTGCTGTACTGCTCAATGTTCTATGAATCCATTGAGGAATGTAGGAGCATAATGAGGAGGGAATGAAGGAAGGCTCAGAGGTTATGGGTTATGGCACAGTGTGTGGGAGAATATAAAGAATACATATAGTAAGAATAAAAGAGTCTCGAGGGAAAAGAATATCTCCCATTAAGGATCAGCAGGGGTGTCCGTGTGAAGAGACGGAAGAGATGAGGGAGGTTTTAAATGAATGTTTTGTGAATGTCTTTACTGTTGAAGAGGATAAGCAGAAGTGGGAGGGGAGGGAAGTAACTAACAGTTACCTGTATCAGTAGTGAAGAGATGACAGCAGTCTCAGTTCGTATCAAGCTGAGCCCCAGACCGTCCTTCCAAGTGAAGCAACAATTCAGTTGTGCATCTGCAGGGGTTGCCTGCTGTGACCTATTGTGGTTTCCTCTACATCAGAGAGACTGGGGGATCGCTTTGTTGAGCACCTTGGCTCTGCCCACTGCAATAGCAAGGATCTCCCAGTGGCAGCTCATTTGAATTCCCTGCCCTTGCTGACATGTCTCTCCATGGTTCTCGCGCATGGCCAGACTGAGATCGCCCGCAAACTGGAGGAACAGCACTTCATCTTCCGGCTGGGCACTCTCCAACCGAATGGCATTAACATTCACTTGTCTAGTTTGTTAGCTTCCACCACCCCCCCACCCCCTTCCTTTCCCCACATCTCCTTACCTCCAGGTCTCTCTCTCTTACCTTTCCCTCTGTCTCCTTTCACAGAGCTAAAAACTACCACACTCCCCCCCCCCCACCCCACCTCAATCAATTCTCTTGTCTCCTGTCCTCATCATATCCAATTAACACCGTTTGTCTGTTGGTCTGTACTTCCCTCTGCGCCCCCCCCCCAACCTTCCCTTTTCACCAGCCTTTAATATGGGTTTTTGCTGACACCTTGAGGAAGGGCTCAGGCTTGAACCATTGTTTATACACCTTTATCTCTTATGGGCACTGCGAGACTGAATTTCTCCTGTGTTTTTACTTCAGATAAATCTCAGGGCCCAAGACCAGGTGAATCGCAGAGCATTATGGGCAGGCAGGAATGAAGTTGCTGGGGCCTTGTCGGACATTTTAAACTCTTCGCAGAAGACTGGAGGTTGGCAAATGTGGAGCAGAAGGGGTAATCTGGGAAACTACAGACCTACTAGTTTGATGTCAGTGGTAGGGGAACTGCTGGAAAGGATTCTCGGAGATAAAATCCATCAACATTTTCGACGGTTATATTAAAAAAAAACATTTTCGACGGTCAGTGGAATATTAGAGAGACCCAGTCTGGATTTGTGCAAGGGAAATCATCTCACCAAAATTGATAGAATTTTATTTTAATGAAGAGGTGACAAAAAGGGAAGATGAGGGCAAAGGCAGTTGATGTTATTAAAAGGATTTAAGTAAAGCATTTTATTTAATTTTTAAAAATTTAGACATACAGCATGGAAATAGGCCATTTTGGCCCATGAGACCATGCTGCCCAATTTACACCCAATTGACCTACACCCCTGATACATTTGGAATGGTGGGAGGCAACCAGAGGCCCTGGGGAAAACCCACGCAGAAACAGGGAGAATGTACAGACAGCATTGGATTTGAACCCTGGTCCCGATCACTGGCGCTGTAAAAGCTTGGCGCTAACAGCGCCAACTGTGCCACTCACCAGTGACTCGTGACGGTCTGTTTCCTAGAGTGGGAAAATCCAAGATGGGAGGGTGTAAGGTGCAGGGCGTGGGGACAGTTCTTCTCTCAGGGTGGTGACACACGGAGTGAGCTGCCCGAGACACTTGGATAACCACGGGTGGGAGGTGATTGGAGGGGTCTGGGTCTCATGCGGGCAAGTGGGACGAAAGGTATGTTGTTCGTCATGGATGAGCTGGTCTGTGGGCCTATCTCCGAGCTGTGGGACTCTATAATGTGAAGTACAGGACTGTAATACAAGTGGACTGTAACACAGGTGAAGTCTGCGATATAAAGGAAGTATAGGTATGTAATACAGGTGAAAACTAATACAGATGTTCAGGAATGTAATACAGATGAAACAGTACTGTAATACATGTGAAGATTGTAAAACATCTATTGAAACACTGAGTCCGAATGGAGGACATTTAAATGTAGCATTGAGACATGTTATTAATGTTGCTGCTTTCAGTCGATTCTGAGTAATGAAGACCCAGAGTACTTCAATAGGAAGGTATTAAACTCCACACACTAGGCACATGGTCCTGTTGTTGACTTTCCCATGGCCCTTTTCCCGGAGTTCCTTCTCGAAGTCCGCTATCAAGAGAGTCTCCTGTTTGTAATCGTCGAGTACATCTTGACAGCGCTTGGGGAAGTAGTACGATGGTTCCGCACTTACAGCGATGGAGCTTGCTATGAAGAGAGCAAATGGGTTTATGAGCAGCTGTAGGCATACTCTCAGTGGCTTCCCTGACAGCCTCCCCCCACCCCGTGACAATCCGTCAGTGTGTGCTCTGAGCCACACACTGGTTCCTGTGTGGCTGATTCAATCCTCTTCAGTGGGAGTCTCTACTTCCACCAGCCCTCAGGTGCTCTTCCAGATTCAGCCAGGCTATGCCCTCTTCTCGCTAGCCTCTTCTAAACTGGGTTGCCCTCCTGGGACTCAGGAGCGATTACTGGGGCAAAGGTGCTGGAAGCTCCTTCCAAGTCGCAGGGGGAAATCGGCCCATTAAAACTGTCAACCCGGCGATTGAAGGGAGATCCCGCCCCCCCGCAATGACTTGCCATGTGCTGCCGGATGTTCAGCTGCTGAAAAGCGCTGACGCCACTAGAATGAGCGGGCCGGCCATTTTCATTTTCAAATCCCCTGGGGTTGTAACGTAGGCAAGTTTAACTGGGTTCCCTGACTGCCCCTGAGGTAGGTCTGGGACCTGGTTGGATTCCGATGGGGTTGACCAGGTCAGACCCTTTCTAACTGCAGTATAACTGGGGTGCCCGGTTAACCCCGTTTTTACATGCCAGTTTTAAGAGGGCCTACTGCTACCACCAGGAAGGAAGTACAAGAACTTGTAGATGAACACCCAATGTTACAAAATCAGCTTCTTCCCCTCTGCCATCAGATTCCCGAATGGACAACAACCAAGAGACCCAACTGCACTTTTTTTTGCACAAATGGTTTATTTTTAAATACTGTATTTATTGGAACTGTAATTTATAATGTTTACACTTGTAATACATGACACTGCTACTGTGACACAACACACTTTGAGATACATTCTGAATCCAACCAGTCTCTGGGTGAAATAATTCTTTCTCAGACTGTCTAAAACTCATTCCCTTAGTTACACCAGAGGTTTTAAAACTTTTTCTTTCCACTCACATACCACCTTAAGTATTCCATATGCCATCGGTGCTCTGTAAGGCATTGCTTAAGGAGGGTGGAAAGAAAAAGTTTGCATGCCACTGTTTTAATCGTACCTTGTTCTATGCACGGTTTCAGAACTCCAAAGGAAATGGGCCAAGGACCATTTTTCTCAAGCAGAACATTTCAGTAAAAATTGGGCCTAGAACAGTGATTCTCAACCTTCCCTTCTCACCCACATCCCACCTTAAGCCATCCCTTACTAATCACAGAGCACCGATGGCATAGGGATTGCATTTTTTTTGTAATTCTTTATTTATCGCACCATGAACCATATCAACCAATATATTTACAGATACATCTCTTTAAATATTCACAGTGACATTTTCTCTTTTTTCCCCATCCCTCCCTTCCCCCTTCCCACCCCCCTCCAAAAACAGTAAATATTGAACATATAAAATACAATAAAACAATATCTTTATACAAAAGGAATCAAACAAAAAAGGCGTATCATCTACTTATACACATTAAATCTGATCATGTTTATCTTATCATTTTAGGTGGTG
This sequence comes from Narcine bancroftii, assembly GCF_036971445.1. Classification (NCBI taxonomy): domain Eukaryota; kingdom Metazoa; phylum Chordata; class Chondrichthyes; order Torpediniformes; family Narcinidae; genus Narcine; species Narcine bancroftii. The sequence goes on from NC_091474.1 coordinate 93,332,434, forward strand.
GTGGTCCGAGGCCTGCTCTTTCTGTTATGTTCCATATATGGTTCCCAGATTTTTTTCAAACATTGTAACTTTTAAATTTTATGTGATTTGTTTTTTTTCCAATGGGATACACTTAAACTTGGTTATATATTCCGTTAATGCTCTCCACTGTCCACCGTGACAGAGGTGCACCAAAGAAGAGGTACAAGGACTGCCTAAAGAAATCTCTTGGTGCCTGCCACATTGACCACCGCCAGTGGGCTGATATCGCCTCAAACCGTGCATCTTGGCGCCTCACAGTTTGGCGGGCAGCAACCTCCTTTGAAGAAGACTGCAGAGCCCACCTCACTGACAAAAGACAAAGGAGGAAAAACCCAACACCCAACCCCAGCCAACCAATTTTCCCCTGCAACTGCTGCAACCGTGTCTGCCTGTCCCGCATCGGACTTGTCAGCCACAAACAAGCCTGCAGTTGACGTGGACTTTTACCCCCTCCATAAATCTTCGTCCGCGAAGCCAAGCCAAAGTTTATAGTCCTATAGTCCAATGTGGCCATCTTATATCTTTATTTTCATTTCTTTTCCATGCTTCACCACCTCCATCCCCTTTTTTTCCTATTACTGTTTTTGAAGTTTTCCTTTTTAATCTCAATAGATGACAATGAATTTAAGACATGAAATACCCCAACAATCCCCACAAGAAATAACCCTTTAACCCCAAATGAACCTCCCCTCCTTGGATTGCTCCTTGTCCCTTGACGGCAACCACAACCCCCCCTTTCCATTCAGTTTGCGAACTTACTCGCAAGCGTCAACCGATTTCGCAGTGACTATTATTCTTCCCCCCCCCAGAGAACACTATTTTCCTATACATATACCAAAGCTCTCTCTCTTTTTTTCCCTTCTTCCCCCCCTTCTCTTATCCATCTTTAAATCTTTATATATACATTTTCTTTACTTTATATTTATTATATATTTTTGTATATTTTCTTGCCAGTCATCCTTCTTGTCACTCCTCTTCTCCTGTCCTGAAAATGTTCAGCAAATTCTTGGGCTTTCTTTGGGTCTATTCCATTCCCCAGGAATGAATACTTTGAGTACTGCTGGATGTCTTAATATAAAGTTATAACCTTTCTTGATTGTTTTCACTGTGTTGAATTCCTTCCTCTTCTTTAAAAGTTCGAAGCTTATGTCTGAGTAAAAAAATATTTTTTGTCCCTTATATTCCAAAGGCTTATTGTCTTCTCTAACCTTTCTTGCCTGCTCTAGTATGTTCTCTCTTGTCGTTTTACCAATATGGATCTCTGTTTTTGATATGGAGGCGGTTTCGGTACTAGTGCTCTAAGCGCCCTTTCGATTTCTATTTCTTCATGTGAGTCTGTTATTCCCAGCACCTTTGGGATCCATCCTTTTATAAATTCCTTCATATCTGACCCTTCTTTGCCTTCTTTCAGGCCCACTATTTTTGTTGTTTCGCCTACTGTAGTTTTCCAATACGTCAATTTTTTGTGACAATAAATCGTGTGTCTCTTTAACTTCCCTCTTAAATAATTTATCTCCATTTCTACAGCAGCTTCTCGTTCCTCCACATTTTCTACTCTTTTCCCTGTTTCAGTCATGACCAACTCTAAGCTTTGCATTCTGTCTTCAGCTCTTTTCATTTTTCTTTTGATTGAACTAAATTCTAACGATAGCCATTCTTTTAATGAGCTAATTTGTTCTTAAAAAAAGGTTTTATCTAAATTTTGTCCTTCTATTTTACCTTCTTTCCTTTGAAATTCTTGGTCTTCTTCCTCCTCTTCTTCTGTGTCTGTGTCATCTTCTCTTCTCTGTATCTTTGTATCTTCATCCTTCTCTGGTGAGCTGCTTCTGTATCCTTGCTGGGCCTCCAGCTGCTGTGTCTCCTGATGTTGGGCCTCCAGCTGCTGTGTCTTCTGCTGTTGGGCCTCCAGCTGCTGTGTCTCCTGATGTTGGGCCTCCCGCCTCAAGTCGACCCATTGTTGGGCCTCCCGCCGCAGGTCGACCCATTGTTGAGCCTCTCGCTGCAGGCCGACCCGCTGCAGGCCATCCCCCTGCCGGTCACCCCGTTGCTTGCTCATCCCCTTCCCGCCCTTCATTCTCTTTCTCACCACTCTTCTTTTTTTCCTTGTTTGCTTCCTCCAGCTGAACGCCCCGATACTGGGCATCTCTCAGCTGGCCGCTCTGCAATTGGCCGCTCCTCAGCTGAGCCCCCCTCCCGCCGGCGTTAACCTTTTCTTTTGCTTGTGCACTGCGCATGCGCAACTCTTTGCGCATGTGCAGTTGCGTACCTCTTGGCTCTGAGAGCCATTTTTGAAGTTCGCCGGTCGGGAGGACACCGCTCCTCTGGGGACTCACCAACAGTAGAGAATGGCTGCTCCTCTCCAGGTGGCTCTCTGCTCTGATGTGCAGGTAAGGCCTTCTTTCTTCTCTAATGATTTTCCTTCTTCCCTTTTCTCTGTTCTTACTTTTTCTCTTTTGGGTGCCATCTTTTGTCTCTTCACTCTAACTTTATCTTTCTCTTCCTGTATGTTATGTTTATTGAGCTCTGTTTTTTCAAACTTTTTTTTTCTTTTCTCTGGAGAGGGCTGGTTCCACTCGACCAGTCACTACTCCATCACGTGACTCCTCTCGGCATAAGGATTGCTTAAAGTGGGATGTGAGTAGATAGAAAAACGTTGAGAACCACTGAACCTCTGCCCACTGGTTTTAGACCTGGCGAATTATTTCCCCCATCGACCCTTCAAAGTGAAGAAGGAACTCAACAGGTCAGTGGAAAGAAACTGATGTTCGACAGTTTGGGCTGGAATGCCTCAGCCAGGAGCTCTTTATTACTTCCCTCATGAAGGGTTCTCGATGGAAACGTCCACTGTCTCTTACCTGCCTGACTTGCTGAGCTCAGAATCAGAATTTATTCCCATGATCAAGTCATGAAATTCGTTGTTTGCTGCAGCATCATAGTGTAAACATTCATATAAACCACCCTCCAGAAAATAAATAAAGATGGTGCTCTGTGATAAGTCAGGGATTGCTTAAGGTGGGATGTGAATGGAAAGAAAAAGTTCGTAAACCACTGTTTTAATCGTACCTCATTGACTCGTCATGTGCATGGTTTCATGACTCCAAAGGAAATGGGCCAATGACAATTTTTCTCAAGCAAAATATTTCAGTAACATTTAGGTCTAGAGCAGTGATTCTCACTGTCAAAGTAAGGCAGTTCATCCCCTAGTTTTCAAGCATCTGCGGATGTCTTGTTCACTTCTGAATTTTGTCTGTCTCAATCAGTTGCACTCTCACCTTGCTTTCATGCCAAGCCCCTCCATTCTCCCCACATAACCGCAACCTGCCCTCTCCTGGGCAATCAGCGGCGCAAGTGCTCCCCCTGCATGTCCCATGCCCTCGGGAATAACCATCAATTATGCCTTCAGTTCATGGATACAAAGATACAGAGAAGAGAAGAAGATGACACAGGACCCACCTTCATGCCTCAGTGCCCAGTGAGTCTCCAGGGTGGTGTAGAGTGACCCACCTTCATACCATGGAGTGAATCCCCAGGGTGGAATGGAGGGACCCACCTTCATACCTTAGTGTAGAGGGAATCTCCTGTGCATTGTAGACCCACCTTCATAACCATCAATAATGCCTCCAGTCCTTAACACTAGTGTAGAGGGACCCACCTGTACAGACTGCCAGCCGATCACCACTAATATACTGAGTTCTCCACTTATATTCTGTCTCTTTTCCACAGCTTTCAGGCCCTCGAGACCTCCTGATGAACTGGAAGTCATAACCCTGTGAAGATTGAACTAAAATTAATGAGGGCTTCTCTGCAGATAAAGAAACTGCTCCCATTAAAATGCGATCAGACTCGGAGAGCTCTCAATGCCCCGCTCACTGATCAAGGGTGTGGAACGGAATGTCCAGGGTCGCTGAGGTAACATGTGTCTTGTGAGTGAAGAATCGGCACTTCTTCAAGGTTTCATTTCCTGTCTGAAACCAGCAGGTAATTTAATGTGTGTGTGTGTGTGTGTGTTGTGTGTGTGTGTTGTGTGTGTGTGTTGTGTGTGTGTGTTGTGTGTGTGTGTGTGTGTGAGCGGCAAACCACTACTACACTGTCATTGGCTGCTATTGACTGGACACGCCTCCCGAGACCAATCCTTGCAGGTAACCCCTTTCCCTTTGCTTTCCTCAGTTAGATATGGATGGTTGTTTAATAGTATTCCAGTCTTTAGCTATTAAAAGCCTGATGGTTTCATTACTCAGCCTTTGTGAATTATTGACGGTCCATCAGCATTTGTGTTCTGTCTACAGTAAATGCAGAAAATAAACTCCCTCATTCATTTTGTCCTCCTATTCTCTGGCAGACAGCATTCAACTGATCAAACATCTCTTAGATTGTTCCCTTTCTGACCCACTCACCCTTAGTTTCCAATCTCAGGCATTTTCTGAAGTCACGCTGACTTCAGGGCTCCATAATCCCCCCCAAGCTTTCCCACTGAGAAACCTTCTGTATCCGCTCACTTCCAATCGGATGTCTGTCAATACTGTAGCCTGGCTTCTTTTGTACTAAGCTCGAAAGGGATGTGAATCAATCTGACTCCAGGATCACTACAATTGTGTAGAACCTTGATGATGTGGCCTCTGTATGGTGTGTACAATCTCCTCACCTTCAACAGTCTGAGAAAAAGGGAGAGGTTGAGCAGGCTGGGACTTTATTCCTTGGAGCGCAGGAGGGTGAGGGGTGATCTCATAGAGGTGGACAAAATCATGAGAGCATAGATCAGGTTAACACAGGGAGTCTTTTGCCAAGAGTAGGGGAATCGGTAACTAAATGATTTAAGGTGAGATGGGGGTATAGAGATTTAATAGGAACCTGAGGGGTAACTTTATTTTTACACAGGAGGTGGTGGATATATGGAATAGGCTGCCGGAGGAGGGGTGAAACACGAAAGTCTGCAAACATTGTAAAAACACAGAAACGCTAGAGAAACTCAGCCAATCTTGCGACGTCCTGTAGGGTGGCCATTTCCAAAATGGAGGACATGCACAGTCAGTGTCAGAAGCTCTCTCAGCGGGGGAGGGGGGTGGTGTGTGGGAGGCTTAACTGCCACGAACCTTCGTGCACCACTGTCACAGTTCCCCCTCACCACACACGTGCCATTGATTCGCATGGCCTATAGATCCGGAACGTCGCATTTAACAGGTAAATGCCCTTTCTGCCCCTTAATTTGACCCCCATTTGGGGGTGTAGAACAAAAGTTCTCAAAAGCTGGACTGTCCGGCATAAATCCAGACATCTAGATACCTTAAGCTACCTTAATGATAGTGGGGAGGTCATGAAGCATATAAGGATAACCGAGGAGGTAGTGATGGCTGTGTTGAAAAAGATAAAGACCGGACAAAATATTCCCAAGGACACTCAGGAAGGCTAGTGGACAGATAGTGGGGCCATTAACAGAGATATTTAGGATGTCACTGGCCACGTGGGTAGTGCCAAAGGATTGGAGGGTGGCGCCTGTGGTCCAGCTGTTTAAGAAAGGGTCTAAATGTAAACCTGGGAATTATCGGCCCGTGAGTCTGACGTCTGTGGTGGGTAAGTTGATGGAAAGTGTTCTGAGGGATGGTATTTACAAATATTTGGAGGTACAGGGATTGATAGGGAGTAATCAGCATGGTTTTGTCAGGGGTAGATCATGCTTGACATACCTGATTGAGTTTTTCGAGGGGGTTACAAAAAAGGTTGATGAAGGGAAAGCTGTGGATGTTGTCTATTTAGACTTTAGTAAAGCTTTTGACAAAGTTCCCCACAGGAGGTTAGGAAAAAAGGTGGAGGCATTAGGTATAAATGAGGAGGTAGTGAAATGGATTCAGCAATGGTTGGATGGGAGATGTCAGAGAGTACTGGTAGAAAATTGTTTGTCCAATTGGAGGCTGGTGACTTGTGGAGTTCCTCAGGGATCGGTCTTCGGTCCACTATTGTATGTTATATATATTAATGATCTGGAAGTTGGGGTGGAAAATTGGATAAGTAAGTTTGTGGATGATACAAAGATTGGTGGTGTTGTGGACAGTGAGGAAGATTACCGTAAATTAAAAGGTGATTTAGGAAGGCTGGAGGTGTGGGCTGAGAAATGGCTGATGGAATTTAATACAGATAAGTGTGAGGTGTTACATTTTGGAAAGGCAAATCTAAATAGGTCATATGCATTAAATGGTAGGCTATTGAGATGTGCAGAGCAACAAAGGGATTTAGGAGTGATGGTAAATAGTACCCTCAAGGCTGATACTCAGGTAGATGGTGTGGTGAAGAAGGCATTTGGAATGTTGGTCTTCATAAATCGGAGTATTGAATTCAAGAGTAGGGAGGTTATGATGAAATTGTACAAGGCATTGGTGAGGCCAAATTTGGAGTACTGTGTACAGTTTTGGTCACCAAATTATAGGAAAGATATAAACAAAATAGAGAGAGTGCAGAGAAGGTTCCGAGAATGTTGACAGGATTTCAAGGTTTGAGTTACAGGGAAAGGTTGTGCAGACTGGGGCTTTTTTCTCTGGAGCGTAGAAGATTGAGAGGGGACTTGATAGAGGTGTTTAAGATTTTAAAAGGGACAGACAGAGTAAACGTGGATAGGCTTTTTCAATTAAGATTGGGGGAGATTCAAACTAGAGGGCATGGTTTAAGATTGAAGGGGGAAAATTATAAGGGGAACACGAGGGAAAATTTCTTTATGCAAAGGGTGGTAGGGATGTGGAATGAGCTTCCGACAGACGTGGTCGAGACGGGATCATTGGTTACATTTAAGGAAAGACTGGATAGTTACATGGATAGGAGAGGACTGGAGGGGTATGGACGCTGGTCAGTGTGACTAGGAGGGTGGGGATTTGTTACGGCATGGACTAGTAGGGCCGAACTGGCCTGTTCTGTGCTGTAAGTGGCTATATGGTTATATGGTAAGTGTCCATAGGAGAGAAAGATACATAACCAACATTTTGAGCCTGAGCCCTTTGTCGATGAGGTAGATACTACTGCAATATTTATGGGGGGAAAAATAATGGAATTTCTGTGTAAACTACAATCACAGCTTTCTTGCTTAACTCGGAGCTGTCTGTGTGGAGTTGGCAGGTTCTCTCTGTGACTGCGTGCATTTTCCCATTTCCTCACACACCGCAGAGATTGCAAGCAGGGCTGTAGCTGGAGGGTGTTAATGGGAAATGGGGGAGGATGAGATCTGTGTCAATGAGTGTGTGGTAGTGGCAGCTGCCAGGCCTTTTTCACTGTCTGAAGATACTCCCTGGACTTGAGGTACAGGGAAAGGTCAAATAGGTCCGGACTTTATTCCCTGGAGCGTCGGAGTTTTGCCAGAGGTACACAAAAATATTGGGGGATGAGACAAGAACCAGAGGACATGGGTTAAGGATCAAATGGGAAATGTTTAAGGGGATCATTTGGGGGAATTTCTTCACACAGAGGGTGGTGAGAGTACGGAATGAGCTACCAGTTGAGGTGATCAATACGGGTTCGATTTCAATATTTAAGAAAAATTTGGATAGGATCATGAATGGGAGGGGCATGGTGGGCTAAGTCTGGGTGCAGGTTATTGGGACAAGGCAGAATAATATGACACAGATGAGATGAGCCATACCATGCTGTAGTGTTCTAAGTTTCTGCTGTTCTCTGGTAGTGATAACTTCTGTGATTTGAGAGAATACTTTCTCAAAGGTTACCTAATTAGTATAGCATGGTAACAGGCCCTTTAGGGCCCACGAGCCCTCGCCTCCAAATTACTCCCAATTGATCTATTACCTCGGAATGACTTTGATCAGTGGGAGGAAACCGGAGCACCTGGAGGAAACACACGCAGACATGGGGAGAACGTACAAACTCCCTACAAAGAGCGGCGGATTCGAACCCAGGCCGCTGGCGCGGTAACAGTATTGCACTAACCACTATGCTGACTGCGCTGGTTTCTGAGGATGGTATTTTCACATCAACTTATTACTCAACCACATTGAGAAAGACTCAGGGAGGGTTACTGACACCCAGGAGCTGCAGAATTCCCACCCATCAGCGGCGCAGGGGGCCTTCGCTGAGGCCCATTACCATGCGCGACGCAGCGTCCGTACCTTGTTGCACATTGGTTTACAATAGCGGGTCTTGTTCAGGGTCAGACATATCAGGCCTCCGTTAGCAGGGACAATGGGGAAGCTGCAAATCTTCGGGTTGACGTTCTGACAAGCTGTAATGAAAGTACAAATATCGAAGAAAAATCAGCATTTGCAAACAGCGGAAGGGTACGGAATCACAATTACTCCCTGACTTACGACCGTAGCGGACAGAAGGATTGGTCGTATCTCGGAATGGATGCATGTCGGAATCAATGCAGTTTATGTTGTATTTGAGAAGCAATAACAGGGATTCAGGGCACGTAAGAACCAAAAGGTGCATACTTACCTTGTTAGATGGTGCCCCGGGGTCCTTAGGCTGAGTGTGGCCATTTTGATTCCTGTGCGCATGTGCAAGTCTTCAGTAGGCGAATGCACAGGTGGGTTCATGTCTAAGAGTCCGGATGGCACACGCGCGAGAGTTAAACGCCCTAATGATATTGAATTCGTGCCCTTAACTCTTGCACATGCGCCAACTCAACTCCAGGATGCGAACCGCATATGTGCAAACCGAAGACTCTTGCATGTGCGCAGGAATCAAGATGGCCACACCCAGCCTACAGAGCCCAGGGTAAGTCCTCACCTTTTGGCGCTTGTGCGCCCTGTATTTATGTTACAGTTTGTCAAATACCTATAAACTGGGTAAATTTTTATATATTTTAACAAACTTTCGGCCGTACATGCAGAAGGATGAAAGTCGTAAGGCGGAGAGTTCCTGTATAGTAACACTCTGATATACATTTATAAATTCTGATGGCTCAGTGTATGGTTCGCCTGGGGCCCAGCTCCTACCCTCCCTTTAACCTCTGGGTCCAATTTCATATGCTCATTTAAAACCCAGCAGACCCCACTTCCCACATTCCCTTTAATCTTCTCCAAACAAATGCAGATTATTTCTCCATTTGGATCATGTGGGGAAAGAGAATCCACAGAAGAAGTTGAAAATCTGGTCCACTCGAGGATTGGGCCGGTCCAGACTTTGGGATTTTCTGGATTTTCGGGCAGTTCTTTAAGGGGGAATAAAGAAGAGATGAGCTGGCCACTGTGACAGAGGTGCACCAAAGAAGAGGTACAAGGACTGCCTAAAGAAATCTCTTGGTGCCTGCCACATTGACCACCGCCAGTGGGCTAATATCGCCTCAAACCGTGCATCTTGGCGCCTCACAGTTCAGCGGGCAGCAACCTCCTTTGAAGAAGACCGCAGAGCCCACCTCACTGACAAAAGACAAAGGAGGAAAAACCCAACACCCAACCCCAACCAACCAATTTTCCCCTGCAACTGCTGTAACCGTGTCTGCCTGTCCCGCATCAGATTTGTCAGCCACAAACGAGCCTGCAGCTGACGTGGACATTACCCCTCCATAAATCTTCGTCTGCGAAGCCAAGCCAAAAGACAAATACAGCACGCTTCATTTATCGAAATGAGCAGTTTTTAGAGTAAAATAAAAATGCTGCGGTGCATCTGTGGCGCTTATGCACGCACGCGTAAATTTAAAAAGTTTGAGTTTTTAAAATTCGCGGACATTCTTGATTTCTGGCACTCGGATTTTTGGACTTCTTCTGCATACCCTTGAAGTCATTGCCCTACTAGTAATGCCAAAACACCACAGTTCGTAGGAGCAGAAATAGGCCATTCAGCCCATTGCATCTGCCCTGCCATTTAATCATGATCCATTTTCCCACTCAGCGCCATTGCCTGGCCTTCTCCCCATAACCTTTGATGCCCTGGCTCATCCAGAATTTATCAATCTCTGCTTTAAATACAGTCAATGACCCAGCCTCCACAATTCCACAGAACTAACCCCCCCCCCCCCCAACCGGCTGACAAAATTCCTACTCACCTCTGTTCTAAGTGGACCCTTCAATCCTGATGTTGTGCACTTTCGTCCTGGACACTCCCACCATGGGACACAACCTTTCTCCATGCCTTTCTATATACAAAATTATTTAAATTCCTGCTACCTGTTTGGTTGAACAGATAGATACGAACCCCAGAACTTTGCAGAGTTCAACCCATGATCCTATAAGGTTGTAGTTCTGAAAGAAACTTGGGTTCTCTTGGAATGTCACATAGAAACAACATGTATGGATGGCCCATCCCAACCAATCTCATGCAACTAGGGATGGGGGACATAGGTACAGGCAGCAGGAGCTGTATCAACTGGGATCGGACGCCGAGATTTTGTGGACGTCAAGGCCGATACCTTTCATGCGGATAGATCTCAATTTGTCAGTAGCAGTCTGCAACATCTTGTAGAGCTCACTGTGTTCTTCAGCCTCCAGGCTCTCCGTGACGTTTTTCGAACAGTTGATCAATGTCTGCAGAGGGAATGGAAATCATTGTTGGATGTAGACGTGCAGACAGCGTCGGGCACCAGGTTCCACCCTCTCTGCCCGCGCTGCCCATGTGGAGTTTGCACAATCTGCCTGCGACCCTGCAAGTTTCTCCTAGCTACTCCGGTTCCCTCCAACACCATAAAGGGGGGGTGGGATCATTGGCTGTTGTCAATATTCCCTTGCGCGTGGATGAGGAGCAGGATCTGTGGGGAACTGATGGGAATGTGGGGAGAGTCATGCAGATAGCACAATGCCTTGAGAGGGCCAGCGATTGGGACCCGACTGGGGTTTGAATCTCGCACTGTCTGTGAAGAGTTCGTACGTTCTCCCCGGGTCTGTGTAGGTTTTCTCTTTTTTTTTAAAATTTTTTATTTTTCACACCATAAATCACATTAGCCATGATACACACTTTTTCCTTTTCACACATATACAGTGACATTTTCTCCCCCCCCACCTCCCTCCTCCCAACCCACCCCCCCTCCCATCCATTTAAGGTATACAATCTAGGATACATTAAACCAGTCAGACAATGTTGTCACTCATCAAAAATACACCAGAAATTCTACTGAGTCCATTCTTTTCTTTCCTTTTCCTTCCATCAACTTAGGTAATGATTGTCCCCGGTAGGTTTTCGCTATTGTATTTAATGTAAGGCTCCCATATTTGTTCGAATATTTCAATATTATTTCTTAAACTATATGTTATTTTTTCTAATGGAATACATTTATTCATTTCTATATACCATTGTTGTATTTTCAAATTATCTTCCAATTTCCAGGTTGACATAATACATTTTTTTGCTACGGCTAGAGCTATCTTAACAAATCTTTTTTGTGCATCATCTAAGTCAATTCCAAATTCTTTATTTTTTATGTTACTTAGGAGAAAGATCTCTGGATTCTTTGGTATATTGTTTTCTGTTATTTTATTTAATATCTGATTGAGATCTTCCCAAAATTTTTCTACTTTCTCACATGTCCAGATTGCATGAATTGTTGTTCCCATTTCTTTTTTACATCGAAAACATCTATCAGATACTGTTGGGTCCCATTTATTTAACTTTTGAGGTGTAATGTATAGTCTGTGTATCCAGTTATATTGTATCATACGTAGCCTCGTATTTATTGTATTTCTCATCGTTCCAGAGCATAATTTCTCCCATGTTTCCTTTTTTATCGTTATATTTAAATCTTGTTCCCATTTTTGTTTAGTTTTACCATTTGTTTCCTCATTCTCATTTTCTTGCAGTTTAATATACATATTTGTTATAAATCTTTTGATTATCATTGTATCTGTAATCACATATTCAAGGTTACTTGCCTCTGGCAAACTCAAACTGCTTCCTAATTTATCCTTCAAGTAGGATCTCAATTGGTAATATGCCAGCGCTGTATCTTGAGTTATATTGTACTTATCTCTCATTTGTTCAAAGGATAAGAATCTATTTCCTGAAAAACAATTTTCTATTCTTTTAATCCCTTTTTTTCCCCATTCTCTAAAGGAAAGGTTATCTATTGTAAAAGGGAGTAACTTGTTTTACGTCAATATTAGTTTTGGTAATTGATAATTTGTTTTATTTCTTTCTACATGAATCTTCTTCCAAATATTGAGGAGATGATGTAATACTGGAGAACTTCTATGTTGTACCAATTTTTCATCCCATTTATATAATATGTGTTCAGGTATCTTTTCCCCTATTTTATCTAATTCTAATCTCGTCCAGTCTGGTTTTTCCCTTGTTTGATAAAAATCTGATAGGTATCTTAATTGTGCGGCTCTATAATAATTTTTAAAGTTTGGCAGTTGTAAGCCTCCTTGTTTATACCATTCTGTTAATTTATCTAGTGTTATCCTCGGTTTCCCCCCTCTCCATAAAAATTTCCTTATTATTTTCTTTAACTCCTTGAAGAATTTTTCTGTCAATTGTATTGGCAATGCCTGAAATAAGTATAATATCCTTGGAAAAATGTTCATTTTAATACAGTTTATTCTTCCTATTAGTGTTAGTGGCAAATCTTTCCAATGTTCTAAATTGTCCTGTAATTTTTTCATTAGTGGATAATAATTGAGTTTATATAGTTGGCCGAGATTTTTGTTTATTTGTACACCTAGGTATCTTATTGCCTGCATTTGCCATCTAAATGGAGATTCCTTCTTAAATTTTGAGAAATCCGCATTATTCATAGGCATTGCTTCACTTTTATTTACGTTTATCTTGTAACCAGACACTTCTCCATATTCCTTCAATTTCTTATATAATTCTTTTATTGATAGTTCTGGTTCTGTTAAGTACACTATAATATCATCCGCAAATAGACTGATTTTATATTCCTTGTCTTTTATTTTTATTCCTTTTATATTATTATCTATTCTTATCAATTCTGCTAGTGGTTCTATAGCTAACGCAAACAATAAAGGTGATAGTGGGCATCCCTGCCGCGTTGACCTGCTTAAGTTAAATTGCTTTGATATATGTCCATTTACTGTCACTTTCGCTAACGGTCCCTTATATAATGCTTTAATCCAATTAATATACTTCTCCGGTAAACTGAATTTTTGCAATACTTTGAACAAATAATTCCATTCTACTCTGTCAAAGGCCTTCTCTGCGTCTAAAGCAACTGCTACTGTAGGTGCTTTATTTCCTTCTACTGCATGAATTAAGTTAATAAATTTACAAATATTGTCTGTTGTGCGTCTTTTTTTGATAAATCCAGTTTGGTCTAAATTTACCATTTTCGGTACATGCTCTGCTAATCTGTTTGCTAATAGTTTAGCTATTATCTTATAATCTGTGTTTAGTAAAGATATTGGTCTATATGACGCTGGTGAGAGTGGATCTTTCCCTTGCTTTAGTATTACTGTAATTATTGCTGTTTTACATGAATCTGGTAAGCTTTGTGTTTCATCAATCTGGTTGATTACATCCAGGAAGGGCGGAATTAATAAGTCTTTAAATGTTTTGTAGAATTCTATTGGGAATCCATCCTCTCCTGGTGTCTTATTATTTGGTAATTTTTTTATTATCTCTTGTATTTCTACTATTCCAAATGGTTCTGTTAATTTATTTTGTTCCTCTATTTGTAGTTTTGGTAGTTCAATTTTAGTCAGAAATTCATCTATTTTCCCTTCTTTCCCTTCGTTTTCAGTTCGGTATAATTGTTCATAAAATTCTCTAAAGTTTTCCTTAATTTCTTTTGGATTATATGTAATTTGTTTGTCTTTTTTCCTTGATGCCAATACCATTTTCTTTGCTTGTTCTGTCTTAAGCTGCCTTGCTAGGATTTTGTGCGTTTTTTCACCCAGTTCATAATATTTCTGTTATGTCTTCATTATATTCTTCTCCACCTTATATGTTTATAGTGTTTCATATTTTATTTTTTTATCCGCCAATTCTCTTCTTTTAGTTGTATCTTCCTTCATTGCTAATTTTTTTTCTATATTTACTATTTCCTTTTCCAACTGCTCTGTTTCCTGATTATAGTCCTTCTTCATCTTGGTTACATAACTTATTATTTGCCCTCTAATGAATGCTTTCATTGCATCCCATAGTATAAACTTATCTTCCACTGATTCCGTATTTATTTCAAAATACATTTTTATTTGTTTTTCAATAAATTCTCTAAAATCCTGCCTTTTAAGTAACATGGGGTTTAATCTCCATCTATACATTCTTGGAGGGATGTCCTCTAGCTTTACTGTCAATACTAAGGGTGAATGGTCCGATAGAATTCTAGCTTTATATTCTGTTTTTCTTACTCTATCTTGCATACTAGCTGATAACAAAAATAGGTCTATTCTTGAGTATGTTTTATGTCTAGCTGAGTAATATGAATATTCCTTTTCTTTTGGGTGTTGTTTCCTCCATATATCGAAAAGTTGCATTTCTTCCATTGATTTAATTATAAATTTGGTTACTTTGTTCTTTCTGTTAATTTTTTTCCCAGTTTTATCCATATTTGAATCCAAATTCAGGTTGAAATCCCCTCCTATTAATATGTTCCCTTGCGTATTTGCTACCTTCAAAAAGATATCTTGCATAAACTTTTGATCTTCTTCGTTAGGTGAATATACATTGAGTAGATTCCAAAACTCCGAATATATTTGACATTTTATCATTACATATGTCCCTGCTGGATCTATTATTTCCTCTTCTATTTTAAATGGCACATTTTTACTAATTAATATAGCCACTCCTCTTGCTTTTGAATTATACGATGCTGCTGTTACATGTCCTACCCAATCTCTCTTTAATTTCTTGTGCTCCAATTCAGTTAAGTGTGTTTCTTGCACAAATGCTATATCAATTTTTTCTTTTTTCAGTAAATTTAGCAGTTTCTTCCTTTTAATTTGGTTATGTATTCCATTAATATTTAAAGTCATATAGTTCAACGTAGCCATTTTATACTTTGTTTATCTTCCCTTTCCATTTTTCCATCATTACCTTTCCTCCTTTTCCATTTCTGTTTTCTTATTTTAAACCCTTTATAAGACAACATACCTAAAACATCAAACATTTTCCTTATTCTCCTATTTAAAACTTCTTTAGCCCCAATCTCCCCTTCCCCTCCTGAGTTGTCCTTTATCCCTTGTCGGACAACAACATCTCCCCACTCCATTTGGGTTTGCGAATTCACTCGCAAGCGTCAGCTGATTTTGCAGTGACCGCAACTCCTCTCCACCCAGCCCCCCCCAGAAAAGATTTCACTTTTCATATGTAACAAAGGTCACTCTTTTAGTTCCCTCCTTATTCCCTCTATTCCATTTCCTTCCCTTATTAATTCTTGTCTATACTATCTATATTTTCCTCTAAATACGGATACATTCACATATGCACATTATACATATACACACTTATACCTCTTTACCCACATACATATAAATCGTGGTCATTTTTACTCTCATTACACGTCTTCATCCCTCAGTCTATTTTGTAATTGTTCTGCAAATTCTCGTGCTTCTTCTGGATCTGAGAATAGTCTGTTTTGATGTCCTGGAATAAATATTTTCAATACTGCTGGATGCTTTAGTATAAATTTATACCCTTTCTTCCATAAAATCGCCTTTGCTGTATTGAACTCCTTTCTCTTCTTTAGGAGTTCAAAACTTATATCTGGATAAATGAAGATTTTTTGCCCTTTGTACTCCAGTGGCTTGTTGCCCTCTCTTACTTTTTCCATTGTCTTCTCCAGTACCTTTTCTCTTGTAGTATATCTTAGGAATTTTACTAAAATAGATCTTGGTTTTTGTTGTGGTTGTGGTTTAAAGGCCAATGCTCTAGTGCCCTTTCTATTTCCATTTCTTACTGTAGTTCTGGACATCCTAGGATCCTAGGGATCCAATCTTTTATAAACTCTCTCATATTCTTGCCTTCTTCATCTTCCTTAAGGCCCACTCTCTTTATGTTATTTCTTCTGTTATAATTTTCCATTATATCTATTTTCTGAGCTAACAGTTCTTGTGTCTCTATAACTTTTTTTATTAGATTCCTCTAATTTCTTTATTAAGTCCTCTACCTCCATTTCTACTGCTACTTCCCGCTCTTCCATCTTGTCCATTCTCTTTCCCATTTCTGTTAAGGTCAAATCTATTTTATTCATTTTCTCTTCTGTGTTGTTTATTCTTCTTCTTAAATCATTAAATTCCTGTGTTTGCCATTCTTTAAATGACTCCATGTATTCTTTAATAAGAGAAAGTATATCCTTTATCTTGCCTTTCTCTTCTTCTTCTATTTCACTGTACTCTTCCTCTTCCTCTTCTTCTTCCTCTGGGTTGGCCATCTGTTGTTTCTTTGTTGCCCTTTTCTTCTCTTCTTTCTTGTTTTCATTGTCTTCTGTGTTCTCCTCTTGCTGCAGGTGTTCTGCAGCTGTCGTTGCTGGCTGTGGAGATCGACTCCCCAGCTGGTCACCCCTCCCGTCGGTGTGTTTTTTTTTCATGTGCGGTTGCGCACTTTTACTCGGCTCAGCGAGCCATTTTTGTAGTCCACTTTCTACCGACCTGAGGGAGCGGGTTTCTCTCTCCACCGCGGGCTTCTTCGAACAGGTAAGGCCTTCTCCTTCTTCTTCCGTTGTCTTCTCTTCCTCTCTTCTTACCGTTGGTTTCGACTTTTCTTTTTTCGTCGCCATCTTCTTTCCACCTTTATACTCACTTTTTTTTAACTTTTATTTCTGTGCCTTTGTGTTTTCCTTTGTTTTTTTTTACTTTTCTGGAGAGGGCTGGAGTTCACCGTCCGGCCACTACTCCATCACGTGACTCCCCCCCTGTGTAGGTTTTCTCCTGGGGCTCCGGTTTCCTTCCACCGTTCAAATCGTACCGGGGGGGGGGGGTTGTAGTTTAATGGTATAAATTGGTCAGCATGGTCCGAAATGGCCTGTTACCGTGTTGTATGTTCAAATTTAAATGGGATGTTGTAGGATTGATGGAAGTGGGGCATGTGGGCTTCAGGGCAGACTTGATGGGCCAAAGGTTCTGTATCCATTTTGTCAATGACTTTGTGACCTTTGAACTCCCAATAGATGCACCTTAACTCTTCACTCCCTGACTAGTTGCCTGGAAGAGGGGGCTGTTCATAAAGTCACGTACCAAGCCAATCATCAACCACGAGCACACAGATTCGATGTTACTCCCTGTTTTAATTCCCCTGAACATTTCTCATCAACTCCACTCAGATTCCACCACTCACCACTCATCTACACATTGGAGTAATGCACAGTGGCCCACTCACTCCACCAACCCACCCATCACTGGGAGGAGCACCGAGATGGAGCCCCTCCAGTACATTCCCTTTCCAGCACGCCGCGTTCAACATCTCTGCTGCCGTCATTTCCACGATCACGAACAAGAGTTCATTACTGCATGCATGCTCCCCCCCCCTCCCCTTCCAGCATTCTGAAGGGCATTGTCGTCAAAAGGGTTGATGTCACCCAGTGCGGTAACTCATGGTGCCAAATCCCCCACTCACCCATGGATATTGAATGAGTTGCAACATTATTAGTAACAGAGCAGAAGGATTTTTCTCCTTCTTTTCCTTTAATTACTACTTCGTTCTCAAAAAATGATATTGATTTCAGTTCACAAATACTAATGACCACAATATTGTCACTAAAACACAAAATTTGATGAAAGCAGCGTCTATAAAACACCAGCATCAATGAAAACGATAGCGCGTGCTGGTAGCGTGTGCAGACGGAACCATTGAAGTGTTGTTGCATTGGGGAATAATGACAGCTCTGACCAGAGTGTGCTCGAAGGTTCAAAAAGCCATGTAGGTGTATTGATACATATAAGCTGGGCTTCTGAAAAATGCTTTTGCTGTTTTAACAGGGATATTTTTATAAAAAATAAATTTCTGCTGAAATCCTGCATCCCCAAAATTCTACAGACAGTCATTTTGGTGTCACCCCCTTTGATGGTGTCACCCAGTGCAGTCCGCACTCTCCCCACCCCACTGTGATGCCAGCGTCGAAGGACCTGCTTTCTCTTCAGCTCCTGAGTCCACCTTCACCACAGACTCGCTTCGCCCGCGACTGCGGGGAGATGCACTTCTTCCATCCCTCCCTTCCAGAGACCCAATCACATCTCCTCATTCTCAAGGAAGACACAGCAGCACCTAAATTTTGTGAGGAGGCTGAGGAAGGCAAAGCGACTGGCCCCCAGCTTGATGACCTTTTACAGGAGCACAGTTCAGAGTGTCCAGTCTGGCTGCTTCATTGTGTGGGACAGTAGCTGCAAAGCCCAGACCGGAAGGCAAGACAGAGAAGATCACTGGGATCCCCCTTTCCTCTGTAGATGACATTTACTAGAAGTCAATAGGGCTTATTGAATTATGGAAGACCCTTTCCCTCGAGCACACATAAGGTCAACATGCAACCATTAAAAAGGAGGTACAGGAGCATCAAAATCAGGACTGCCTGGCTGGGAAATAGCTTCTTCCCACAGGCTGTGAGATTGATGCAGTAAAACCATGTAAACTATCCTAAATAGATACTGGGTATATTTATTTTGATTTTAAATTGATCTTTATGTACTGTGTATTTTTGTGTGTGCAGAGTCACTGTTTCAAGGTTGTATATCAGAAGACAATGAACCTGAAGTGTAGTCTCCTTTTCTCCGGGTGACAGAGATGAGGTGACCACTTTGCAGAACATCTCCATTCAGTTCGCAAAGGTATCCCTGTGTGTCCAGTTACCTACATTTTAATTCTCTGTTACTGCCCTGACCTCTCTGTTTTCACCTTCCAAGACTAGCATGGTTAGCAGAATGCTATTACCTCACCAGCAACTGGGTTCAAATCTTGTGCTGTCTGTAAGGAGTTGGTACGTTCTCCCCGTGTCTATGTGGATTTTTCCTGGATACTCTGATTTCCTCCCATTTACTGAGACATTTCACATATGTACTGAGCTCAGAAGGCTCCAATCACCATTGTCACTGCACCCACTGTATTTGGGGTCACGTCTTTGTCGGCTGTGAAGATTAGTGACCCTGCAGCCCATACTCACCTCACGTTTTGTCAGGGCCATCTCCTGAGAAAGCGTTTCACTGCACCCTCAGGCACAGATGGTTTTGTGGATCTGGACTGAAAGTGGCCAAATTATTTCTTTATGTTGAATGCTAGAAGGATGTGGGGTGTGAGGAGATTTACAACCATAGCGGAACAGATAATAAGGACAGGAGTAGACTGACTGGTCAAGTTTATAATCATCTGACTGTACATATAGAACCAGATAAAAGAGCATTTCTCTAGACTACAGAGTGCACATGTAATACATAACATGAATTGATAATAATCACCTATATACATTGATATAATATCTCTATCTATCATTCTATCTATCCCTATCTCTTTCCATCTCTCTCTCCCCCTCTTTCTCTCTCTCTCTCTCTCTCTCTCCCTCCCTTCTCTCTCTCTCTCTCTCTCCCTCGATAGATAGATACCGGAATTATTTCCTTGGATACAGGACCGTTCATCAATCACACAGCCTGCTGGAAAAGCTATTCCCCAGTCTGGCCGTCCTGATTTTGACGCTCCTGTACCTCCTTCCTGATGGTGGTGGGTCAAAGATCCTGTGAGCTGGATGGTAGGGATCCTTAGTATATTGAATGTGCTCCAATATTCATCGCTCTCATCTATCCCAGTATCGTACCCTCACTCTCTCCTTACACTCCTTGAAGTTTTTGTCCTTCTGAACAGATTCAGCACCTCATCTTCCACAAACTTCTGCAGCAGAAAATTCAGAATCAGAATTTATTGTCGTGAACATGTCACAAAATTCTTCAGGTTCTCCACTGTCTCAGTGAAGAAAATTCTCCACGCAGCCTGCTGGCTGGGACAGGGACCATGTCTTCACACACCCTGTAATTGTAACGCTATTGAAATACTCCTTATAATCCCAATAAAGTCACACTGACCTAGTGTTAACCCAAAAGGGAGAGATCATCCCTGGCAATTGGAGAACTGATTGAAGCATGTTGTTTACATTTCACAGTTCAACAACAGCACTTCCCACTCATTTAGGTTTGAAAATGGTAGGAACAGTAAAACCTATGGGGATTGGTAGATAGGCGAGTTTTCTGGTTGCTTGAGACTCACTCTTACAATGCCCAACACAAACACCTGCGTTAAGAATAAACAGTTTGAAAGGCAAAAATGCTACACTGTACTTACACGGAACAAACTTCCCTTGCATGAATATATAAA
Organism: Narcine bancroftii; assembly: GCF_036971445.1. Taxonomy (NCBI): domain Eukaryota; kingdom Metazoa; phylum Chordata; class Chondrichthyes; order Torpediniformes; family Narcinidae; genus Narcine; species Narcine bancroftii. The sequence continues at coordinate 93,352,627 of NC_091474.1, forward strand.
CCTTTAAGCATTTTACTTTATTTTCGGTCTCATTCTTTGAGTCTGCAGGTTCCTCCCCCTCATGGAACCGCCCGAAAGATGAACAATAACATTATAGATAATTAATTCCCCCCCCCCCACCCAAGTTTACAGATAAAGTCTCTGACCGGGGCAACTCTTACTAAGCAGGGATAAGCAGGCATTTTAAGAGAGTCACCCCAACAGGGAGCGGCATCAACCAACTCTTCATCCTGGGTGATGCCATTTTATTCAAACACAACTTTATTCAAACAACTGCTATGAGCAAAGCACAACCAAGGCCCTCCTCTGGCTGAATATTTGCTCTCATCTTCACCAAAGGTCTATGTGTTACTTCAGAGAACATTTGCCACTTTAAACTTTTATTTATTTTAATTCTATTTATTTATTTTCCTTGCTGGTTGCTTGAGGTTCCTGCTTGCTTGAATTCTGGATAATAGTGATTTTACTGCCATTCAAATTAAAAACTCTGTTATTTTCATGAAAGGGAATAAAAACTTACAATTTTGTGATTTTCTCTACGGGATAGATAGACTCAGGAACTTCCCCAACTAGACATTAATGTTTTTTTAGACAGCAATGTCGGAAAAATCGATGAAATATTTAACATAAATTAACATAATTACTCACCTTGTGGTTGTTTACACTGCACTCCTTGTGTGCCTTAGACCCAGTGCTTTTAGGTGGAGTACCGTGGCCTGCGTCATCAGCTGGACGTCGAATTCATGAGGTGAGTTTTGCAGTGCGATTTACGCTGCAGGCTTCCCCTAAAAAGTTGTAGGGGTCCTGCAGAATAAATCGCGGTGCAGGAATTGACTAAAAATTCCTTTTTAGACGGCCTGTGTAGTGGCAAATTTTGTCAATTGTGCCAATACAGACCTGCAGTCTAAAACCCCTAATTGTTGCATCAGAACATAGCGGTTTGTATGAACAAGTAAAACGTTGCAACACTTTGACTGGTCCCAGCCATTGTGATACGAGCCCCTAGGGTGAATGTCATTGGCATCTCAGCTCCATCTATTGGATCTGTGGACCTCAAGACCCCCTGATTGAGTCAAGTCAAATCAAGTTTACTGTCATCTGATTGCACAAGTATAACTCGGCGAAACAGCGCTCTCTGGTCCTCGGTGTAAAAGAAAACGTGCAGACCTAACACACAGATTAGACAAATAGTTAATGGCACTGTTCTGTACCTCACCGCCAGTCTCCAATGCCTGAAGATAATCAGTATCAAATGCACTAATAAAACTCTTACCATTAGGCTGCTTTTAAGTTTTGTGTAGATATCAGCGTCAATATCAGTCTGACATTTGTTTGTCTCCTTCATTAAAGATGCACCTAAAGCAAAAGAGGGTATTTCAACAAACTTCAAAAAAGGCCCAGAATATTCATTGGCTATGCCTGGCAGACTATGTGTATTTGGTGCATTACAAAACCCACCCATATTATGAAGGGGCAGTGTCTTTGTCCTCCCCAATACGTTCAGTTTCTGACCCAGTTAATGTACAAAGAAGGATGTAGACAGGATGCAGAGGGCATTTAACCGGATTGGAAAATGTCTTATGAGGCAAAGTTAGTAGAGCTAGGATTTTTCTCTTTGGAGCAACAAGGATGAGAAATGACTTAATAGACGTCTACAAGATTCTGAGAGGCGTAGATGAGGTGGACGGCCAGCCCCTTTTTCCCAGGGTGGGAGTAGCAAACACCAGAGGACACCTGTACAAAGTGAAGGAGATAAAGTTTAGTGGAGATATCAGGGGTAACTTTTTTTTAACACATCGAGTTGTGGGTGCATGATGTATTGCCAGGCATGGACGTCCCAATTCCTGCACTCAAAACTTTGATTTATCACAGCCTGATGTTTCCTGCAGCCGTCTACTATCTCTCTGCAGATTTGCTCCTCCAATTCTAGCTGACTATAATGAGTGTGGCCATACCTTTTCTCGTTCCTCAACTCCACCCATATGGCCTCATTAGATGAGGCCTCTGGTCTGTCCTTCCTGAGCATAGCTGTGATATTTTCCCCTACGAGCAATGCTGCTCCTCCCCCTTTCCTTCCCCCCCCCCCCCCCCCCCCCCCCCCCCCCCACACACCTCCTCTCCCCATTCTATCATGTCTGAAGCAACAGAAGCCTGGAACTTTGAATTGCCAATCCTGCTCCTCTTGCGACCAAGTTTCACTACTGGCCACATGTCATAATTCCATGATCTAAGCTCGTTTGTCTGTCCTACAACACCTCTTGCACTGCAATAGATGCACCTGAGAACATTTCCACCACGTTCAACCCGTTGACTTCTAACTGTGCATCAACTTTTCTCTCCTACACTCTGACACTCTGGTTCCCCTCCCCTGCAAATCTAGTTTAAACCTGCCTGCAAGGATATTAGTGCCCTTTCAGTTCTGATGCAAACTATCCTGTCAGAACAGGTCCCACAAGAGAGCCCAATGATCTAGAAACCTGAAGCCCTCCCTCCTACACCATGTCTTTAGCCACGTGTTAAGCTGCGTTATCCTCCTATTTCTAACCTCACCAGCACATGGCACTGGTAACAATCCTGAGATCACTACCCTGGAGGTCCTTCAACCTAGCGCCTTAACTCCCTGATCTCTCCTTGCAGGACCTCCTCACCCTTCCTCCCCACGACATTGGTCCCTACATGGACCATAACATTTGGCTGCTCACCCTCCCTCCTGGGAATGCTGTGAATGCGATCTGAAATATCATGAACCCTGGCACCAGGGAGGCTACATACTCGATCCCTTCCAAAGAACCTCTTATCTGTCCCCCTAACTATTGGAATCCCCTATCACTACAGCTCACCTCTTCTCCTCCCTTCCCTTCTTAGCCACAGGATCAGACTCTGTGCCAGAGACCTGATTGACGTGGCTTGTGCATGGTAGGTCGTCCCCTTCAATGGTTCTCAATTCTTGTATTCAGAGGAACGCCCACAGGGGTGCCCTGCACTGCTTGCCTGTTACCTTTCTCTCTCCTAACTGTCACCCATCTACCCTCCTCCTGCCCCCTAGGTGTGATAGTGTCCCTGTAACTCCTGTAATTCACCCCCTCTGCCTCCCTAATGATCCGGAGTTCATCCAACTCCAGCTCCAATTCCTTAACTCGACGTCAGGAGCTGGATGTACCTCGCAGATAACCCACATCTTGCAAGGTGAGGTAGATAGGAGGCAGATAGAATCACTATATTGAAGAGAATTTGGAACATAAGAACTAGGAGCAGGAGTCGGCCATCCGGCGCATCGAGCCTGCTCCACTAGTCAATGAGATCATGGCTGATCTGATGATCGGCTCATCTCCACCGACCTGCCTTTTCCCCATCTCCCTTAGTTCCCCTACTATGTAAAAATCTATCGAACTTGGTCTTAATATATTTACTGAGATTTGTCTCCATTGCTTCAATGGGCATGGTTCTAATGGAGGCAAACGATATTAGTGTAGATGGGCAAGCAAGTGTTGGACATTGGTGTGATAGGTGCACTGCATAACTCTGGGATTAGTGCTGGCTTGAATTACAAGCCTCAGTACAAGATCGGCCTACTCTTAGTGAAGCAATAGCTGGCAAACCCTGTAACCTGTGCAACATTCCATCTATCCTCCACAATCAATAGCTATTTATTCAGTCTCTTGCTCTGGTACACACTCTTTATACTTCATAGACTTTTTGAATTTGGTTTTTAAAGGCATTTACGGATTGTTCTTGATACCCAGAAAACTAAAACCTTCATGTAGTCCTGGCTGTGATACCTTTTCTGGTAATGTCTGTGCCCTTGCTCTCTGGAGTTCCAGTGATCTCCACACTTTCCCACACACACCCCATGTCTAGGTATATACAACATTGTGGGCCGAAGAGCCTGTACTGTACTGTAACGTTCTATGTTAAACTCTGCATTTGCTACTGCCTTTCATTCTGTTCCAAAGCAACTTCACAGTTTGTTTTGCTGCTTGATTTCCAGTCTCCAAGGATAAGTGGTTTGGAGAGTTAATCAATTGCTGTAGATTGCCCCTGGTGCAGGTGGGAGGTAGAATCTGGGTGGAGCTGATAGGAATGGGGGAGGGGGAGGGAAGAATTTATTTTACACACACACGCAGTAACACACACACACACACACACACACACACAGTAACACACACACACACGCAGTAACACACACACACACACACACACGCAGTAACACACACACACACGCAGTAACACACACACACACACACACACACACACACACACAGTAACACTGTACCTGGGATGAGAATCCAGACGATGCCAGCCAATCGAAGAACTGCTGACAGTGTGTGAGCCATGTCTACTTTCCTGGTTCCACTTCACTGATGTTCTGGAGACTGGTGTTTGCCCTTTACAGATGCTGGGAGAAGGAGGTCAGACAGAGCAAAGGAACTGTTAATCATTAAACAGATTGAGAAATCCCTCAGTGAGTTGGTTGTCTGATTCAGGGAAATAGATTTGTAAAGTCCACATGACCTTTGTTTAAAAATGTGAGTGTTTCACATCTGAAAGTTTTGTCGAGATTACGTGAGCAATGTTCTACTTTGGGGCAGATGGACAAATGTTCAGTTCCGGTCACCCCATTACAGGAATGATGTAGTTGCTTTAGAGAGGGTGCAGAGAATGTTGCTTTGATGGTGAAATATATCTCATGAAGCAAGATAGATAGAGTGAGAGCTTTCTTTTTGGAGCGATGATGGTTGAGAGGTGACTTAAGAGATTTATATTACATTATGAGGGGCTTAGAACAGCCAGCATTTATTTCCTGGGGCAACAATAGCAAATATCAGAGTACCACTGTTTAACATGAGGTGAAACGTAATGGTATAGAATTGTAATGGTGCAGAATTGTAACGGTGTAGAAATGTAATGGTGTAGAACTGCAATGGTGTAGAATTGTAATGTTGCTGAACTTGTATCGGGGCAGAACTGTAATGGTGCAGAACTGTAAAGAGGGAGATGGTCTTGGGTTGATCAGGTGGCAGTAAAGAAGAATCAGTGAGAAAAAGAAAGGCTAGTTATTACCTTGTGGCTGAAAAGATGTTTCACTGCCTTTTCAATCAGGACAGGCCAACTTTGGACGAAGCCCCTGCTCTCACCTCTCACTATCTCAGCCCTGCACAGGCAAGGCAAGGTGGGTGCCTCAGACAACTCCTTTGACTCCCACCCACCACAGTTCATCTCACCTGCCGCTCATTTTTGGACTGAAGCGTGGGAGGGAGAGGGGTGATTATTTTGAATATTTTATTTAAAGTATTAAAACCATGAGACATACAATCAGAAAAAACCAATAATACATATGAGCACAATACCCTCTACCTACCCACCCTCCCAAATTCCAACCCTCCCCCCCACCCTATACCTTTCCGCCAAGTCTCTCCTATCAGTGGTTTTTAAGCTCTTTCTTTCCACTCACATACCACCTTAAGCAATCCCTTACTAATCTCAGAACACCTATGGCATAGGGATTACTTAGATGGTATGTGAATGGGAAAAAAATGGTTTGAAAACTACTGGTTTAGAGTGATATGGGCTGAAAGCAGGCAACATAGATATATATCTTTGTTGGCATGGATGAGTCGGACTGATTGGCCTGCTTTCCCAGAGATAACTCCATGAATTTAAGATGACCCTGCTGTGCTTTTCCAGAATTAAGACAGGAGAACAAAGCATGGAATTGTGGTTTAATTTTTTTTAATTTGCTGTGGTGGAACCACTGTTGATACTGTTTGTATGTGCATGACTGGCCCGTCCCTTGCTCCTCCCCCCAGGTTCCCCTAATAAAGCAAGCAACACCATAACCCCTCCCCCAGAACTTGGAATGGGGCAAAACTGTAATTTTAGGTATGGATTCGGGTCTTGAGACGCGCCGTCTGTTTATGGTAATAAAAGCCTATCAGTCATGTAACTTTGGAGTTATTGATAACGCATCATTTATATTTTTAAAATTTAAATTTCATCTACAGCCTGGGGTAGAAACCGATTCCAAAACTATGATTGAATTTGACAAATAATGGGGCCCATTCATGGACTAACTAACTTGATTACATCAGCATGAGCGCTCTAGGGGTGACTTGCTCGTTGAATGGAGGCTGGAACTCAATTCTTTGCCTATGTTTTGCAGACGACTGTGTTTAGTGGGTGGGGTAGGATTAGTACAGGGGTGTGGGGTGGGGGGGAGGTTCTTTCCTTTTTTCTTCTTTTTTCCTTTGTTTTCTTTCCATTTTCTCTTTACATTTAGAAGCTAAATGTTCTGTATTTTGACGTATTAAAGATTTACGATTATTGTTTATTTAATATATGGTACATAATATTTTTGTCTTCCAAACCGATAAGAAAGAAGCCAATTTGGGGCATTTAAACTCCCCACCCCCGCCATTTCTCCTGTATTGTAGCTATTTATGGCAATAAGGTTGCAGTTGCACTCTCAACACTGAGGCAGCTCCGTGTTAAACTCAGGGCTGCTTCTTCCCTTACTCACTCAGTTCCCAAATCTGTCCAGTTGACAAATAAGTTGCTTGGTGGAGATTTCATGACTTGCCCAACATTGAATAAACATTTCTTTGCCTTTTGTTCTTCAGCAACCATGTTCAAAATCACACATGTAAAGATGTGTGCATGCAAAAATCCTGGTTCGAAGGCGGCTGATCCAGTGATCTTACAGCAGGATCTAAATCACAATGGGCAGAGATGAGGTGAATCATTAGTCTTTCTTTTCCTGGGTATCGGGAGACTAAAATTGGAGGGCGTTGATTTGGGGGTGGGGGGAGGGGGGGTGCCTGAAGGGTCACCTTTGCACACAGAAAGTCATGAGGCACGGGTTCCGCGGTCTCATGCATTCGGAATTGGCTTGCCCACAGAAAGCAGAGCGCATTACAAGATGGAACGTATTCTGCCTGGAGGGCAGTGACTAGTGGAGTTGCGCGGGGATCTGCTCTCGGACACCCAGTCTTCGTGGTTTTTATAAATGACCTGGATGAAGAAGGGGAGGGGTGGGTCAGTAAGTTGGCACATGAAATAAAGGTCGGAGGCATTGTGGATAGCGTTGAAGGTTATTGTAGATTTTAAAAAATATAGAGAAGATGCAGAGTTGGGCAGAGAAGTGGTAGAAGGTGTTCAATCTGGATAAGTGTGAAGTGATGCAATTTGGAAGGTGGAATGAAGGCAGAGTAGATGGTTAAAGACAAGATTCTTAACAGTGTGGAGGAACAAAGAGTTCCTGGGGGTCCAGGTCCATAGATTCTACAAGATCACTGCACAAGTTGGTAGGGTGGTTACGAAGTGCATTGTGTGTGAGGTTTCATTAGGTAGAGGATTGAGCTCAAGAACCATGAGGTAACGCAGCTCTACAAAACTCTGGTTGGACCACACTTGGGAGTGTTGCATTCGGTTCCAGTCACCTCTTTACAGGATGGCTTGGAGAGGGTGCAGAGATTAGCGAGCAGGTATTATGAAGCAAGGTTGATAGAGCTCAGGCTTCTCTCTTTGGAGTGACCAAGGGTGAGAGGTGACTTAATGGAGGTGTATAAGATTAAGAGATGTTTAGATAGGATGGACAGCCAACACCTTTATCCTGCGGTAACTTATCAAATACCAGAGGACATCTGTTTAAGATGAGTGGAGAAAAGTTTAGGGGAGATGTCAGAGGTAAGATGTTTGTGCAAAGTAGGGGAGGAGGGGTGCTTTGAATGCATTGCCGGGGATGGTGGTGGAGGCTGGTACAATAGGGACATTCAAAAGACTCATAGGCACATAAGTGTAAGAATAGAGGGTTATGGGTGTGAAGTCAGGAAGGATTCGAAGTAGGTTTACTTAGGTTGGCACCACATTGTGGGCTGAAGGGCCTGTACTGTGCTGTAATATTCCATGTTCCATGTACATTAATCATTCAACTCAGCTCAACTGAGTTAAATCAACTCTTGGCTAATTCCCTGGGATTTACTTCCCAACACAGGATCAATATCTTGTACTTGGCAGTGTTTATAACCTAAAAAATGCCTTTCAGAAGCAGAAAGGAAATGTGATCCCGGATTGGAAATGCCCAGTAGTTCGATTTCAGAGAAAGTGAAGAGAGTGTTGGGGTAGTGGAGATAAATATCCATGGGGTGAAGGGAGCAGGATGTCTAGGCTCTTTGGACATCTCGGTGACAGTGGGATGGTTATGGAACAGATGAAGTATGAAGCAGGAAGGAAAATGTTGGCTTTGGAAGGCAGAGAGGGGCTGGAGTAATGGGCAGGTAACCTGGAGTGGTACTGATTCTTGACAACGGAAATATGAACGAGTTGAAATATATGGTACAGGAGGGAGTTTGCCAGAGGATTATTGTTGCCACAGGATCACAAAAGCAGCAAAGAGGATAATTGGAGTCTCCCTTCCCCACCTCCTCCCACCCCCATCCATGTGATCATTGTTTGAAGAAAGAGGGTACTCAAAATCATTGAGGACCCCTTCCATGCCATCGGGGAAGAGATACAGGAGACCAGAGCCAGCACCACCAGGCTGAGGAACAGCTTCTTCCTACGGACAGTGGGAATGCTGAACAACCAAAGGAACTGTTTTCACTGACCCTCCGAGATGCTCATATTTCCGGAACAATATTTATTTATTTGTATATATGAATACTTGTTCTGCAGAGGGCAGTACCAAGTGAAGGGAGGAAAGTTTACGGGGGACATCAGGAGTATGGTTTTTTTTTTACACAGAATTGTGGGGGCCTGGAATGCCTTGGCAGAGAGGGTGGTGGAGGCTGAAACATTAGGGGTATTTAAGAGACTCTTAGACACATGGATAGAAGAGGGTTACGAGGTAGAAAAGATTTAATTTTACTTTGGTAGAAATATATGGTCACCACAACATTGAGGGCCTAAGGGCCTGTATGGTGATGTAGAGTTCTATATTCTATATGTATTGTTTGCCTGTGTGTCTGGTTGTGTGACTGTGTGTTTTGCACCGAGGACCAGAGAATGCTGTTTAGTCGGGTTGTACTTGTGCAATTGGATGATAATAAACTTGAGTAAAGACACAGGACTATGAGAGTAACTGAGCATGGATATAACTGCAGAGACAAAGGCAGCAGACCTTTGGTCATGAGGTGGAGGTCAATGCCACAGAGATGCTGAGGTGTGTGATCCATCTTCTGGTTAAACTTTCCATCAGTCACCTGCTGATCAGGTGATTGAGTTTGGGCAGCTCGTTAAACTGAGAAGGAAATCATGGGCTTTAAGGGAATGAGGGAAAGATGGTTTGTAAGGAGAGAGACAAAATTTGAAAATCGAGAGGATAAATGCAGAAGATTTAGTCAGGCAACGTTGAGCGAGGGAGAGGGACCGAGACAGGAAATTTGCATTGGGAGATCTTCTGTAATATGCAGGCACCTCTGAGGAACTCAGCGATGTTGCCTTTAAGAATGACATAGACCCAGACTGGAAATTCCACTACAAAGAGCTGGTGATGAAAGAGAAAACGGCAACCTTCTCAGGTTAAACAGTGGTCGCTTATTCTGGAGATGGCACAAAATGATCAGCTTCACACTGAACTTTCATTTGAATCATGGATATACGAACGAGGCTGGGCGGTGCAGAGACTCTGGGTTTTGCCCAAGTGGCCTACCACTAGTGAGGCTGCCATTCCTTCACTGAGATCGCCAGCGATCACCAAAGAGGCCTTTGGTTCCACCTGCTGGCACAGTGGTGCCATTCCTGTGGGCAGTACTGACCTGCTGGACAAGATTGACTGCGGACCATTTCTGAGGTTCGGAGGGGAATTTAAGATGCAACCGCCCTCATGTGCATCACAGGGGAAAGACTGAACCTGGTCATCTAGATCTGTTGCCAATTTATCCCTGGTATCACAGGCAGAGTTAAGATTTAGACCTACAGAATAGTAACAGGCCTTTTCGGCCTATGAGCCTGGGCCATCCAATTACACTTAATTGACCTACAAATGACCCTGGTATGTTTTTGTAGGGTGGGAGAAAACTGGAGCATCCAGAGAAAACCCACACAGACATGGGGAGAGCGTACAAACTCCTTACAGACAATGCGGGATTCGAACCCGAGCCTCTGGCGCTAACCGTGTCGGCTGTTGGCCTTGCTTTCATGTGACCTTACTGGGATTAAATTAACGTGAATTAGTCCATATTTCAAAGGCATTGATTGCAAATTTGCATCTACCTGTATTATGTTTATTTCAGGAGTTCTCCCGGTATTGACGGGTGAAGCTGTGTTTCTTCCTTTGGCTACATCAGCAATTATTATCCAGGTCGGGATAAAGATTGGAGAGAGGAGGTTCATCGAAGTATTACTTCATGGCCAGTAGACAAGGAAGTAGATGAGAGTCTGAAGTTCCATCTGATGCTGCGTTCGTTGAAATGTTTGCTGGTGGATCTTCTGTGGACAGGAATCCCCACCTTGAGTATGGAGTTGAATGACTGACTCCATTGCGTTCCTTATCTGAAGCAGGTCTGTGATTCTTGGTTTGCTTCTTCCACCCTGGAAAAAAGGCTGAAGGTCTACCTTATCTATGCCTCTCACAACCTTGTAGACCTCTATTAAGAATCTTTTATTGCCTTGTTTTGATGCTGGTAGTTTCTATCCTGTCCAGCTTAGCTCTTGTGGTTTCAACACACAAAGGTGCTGGAGAAACCCAGCAGGTCTTGCAGCATCCATAGGAAGTAAAGGGTAACTGTTTTGGGCCTTACCTTTTACCTCCTGTGGACACTGCGTGATCTACTGGGCTCCTCCAGCACTTGTGTATATTGCACTTCACCCCAGCATCTGCAGAATTTCTTGATGGCCTCCTCCGGTGATAGATGAGCGGCGAGAATGTGACGCTGATTTGCCTCTTCTGCAATCCAAGGCAGGCCTATACCTTTAGGGGAAAGCAGGCACCTTAAAAATACACAGTGCAGTGAGGTCTGTCTTCCTTGGGGCACAACTTAGCCCACACTGGGTGGGCATAAACTAGCATCTCCTGACAGCCTAAATTATAATCATGGCTTGTTCTGGAGTGATAGAGAAAAACATAGCACAGTACAGGCCCTTTGGCCCACAATGTTGTGTTGACCCATATATACCTACTAAAAAGAAATCTAAGCTCTCCCTACCTCATATATGTCTTTAATCTATGAGCAGAGACAGCATTAGAACAAGTCTAATCGGGGGGAGCATTTGGGTAACAACAGGGGGCACAAACTAAAAGCACACTCAGTGGAGAGATGGGGGGTGGGGGGGGGGGGGGTTAGTGGGTCCCATACCAGCCATGAACCTCCTCTGTTCACCGCTGACAACATTCCGCCTCCCTCCTCCCTGTGCTAATATCGCGTGGAGATGAAACTGCATAATGACGCAGGTGGGTGGGGGGCATAATAACTCATTGGGGGGGCATGTCCCTTGATGCTGGTCATGTGCCTAAGAGTCTCTTAAATACCCCTAATCTTTCAGCCTCCACTGCCACCCCTGGCAAGGCATTCCAGGCACCCACAACCTTACCCCTAAACTTCCCTCTCTTCACTTTGTAATCATGTTCTATGCTGTTTGCTTCTTCCATCCTGGGAAATCGACTAAAGGTCTACCTTATCTATTCTTCTGTTAACCTCTATTAAGTCACCTTCACTCCAAAGAGAAAAGCCACAGCTCTGCTAACCTTTCCAATCCAGGCAACATCCTAGTAAATCTCTGCACCCTCTCCACAGCTTCCACATCCTTCCTGTAATAAGGCCACCAGAACCGAACCCAATATTCTAAGTGTGGCCTCACCAGAGATTTATAGAGTTCCAACATTACCTCACTGCTGATAGAAAGAGGAATGAGATGGGAATGTGCACGGGAACGTGACAACTAGCTGGTTAACATGGATTTCTGTTCTCTCTGGAAAAGGGCAACACAGCTATCTTGAAATGATTACAGCGCCAGTGACCCTAGTTCTAATCCCACACTGTCTGTAAGGAATTTGCGCGTTTTACCCGTGTCTGTGTGGGTTTCCTCTGAGTGCTCTGGTTCCCTCCCTCTTTCCAAACACATACGGGGTTTGTAGGTTAATTGGGTATAATTGCGACAGGTGTTTTCATGGGCGGAAGGGCTTTCTACCATGCTGTACTGTGGAAAAATATTAAATTAGCGGCATGGCTCTCCATGGTTCAATCCTTGTTTCACACGACAGAGCATTAATAAGTAATTTTCCATGTTTTGCTTCAATGTTGATGCCAATGTGTCTTTAAACCATGGTGTCTGGATCCAGGGACAGGAGGAATGCACTAACTCAATACGGACAGTAGTGGAGATTAGAATAGAACCCGGGTTATTGGAGCTTGTCTCTACCAGCTGGATGTTGACTTGTATTCATCTGCGGTCTAAACCTTCCCTCCACTGAACCAGGCAGACTAAATGAAAGAGGGTAAATGGCTTTGGAGGCAATAAAGGGAGGGACAAGATCTCCTGAAGGGAAACAGAGGAGTAAGGGTGGGGGGGGGGGGGGTGGAATAAATACAGTGGGAGGATTGACTGGTTTTGGCCTGAATATGAATGAAAATCAGAGGCAAAAAAAGATGTAACAAATAACAGGACTTTTCTGTGTAGATTAGGTTCATTATGAAGTTATTGCATTTATTATATAGAGTAAAACACGCAAGTCTGCAGACACCGTGATTTGAAGTAAAAGCACAATGCTGGAGAAACTCAACAGAAACTCAACGTACATGACATCACATGCAACCCTAAGATTCCTTTTTCCTGTGAGTGCATCAGAACTACCACCTATTGGTAGCACAAAAATTGATAGTGCAATGTACATTTTCTTCTTCTTTCTTCTTTGGCTTGGCTTCGCGGACAAAGATTTATGGAGGGATAACGTCCATGTCAGCTGCAGGCTCGTTTGTGGCTGACAAGTCCGATGCAGGACAGGCAGACACGGTTGCAGGGGAAAATTAGTGGGTTGGGGTTGGGTGTTGGGTTTTTCCTCCTTTGTCTTTTGTCAGTGAGGTGGGCTCTGCGGTCTTCTTCAAAGGAGGTTGCTGCCCGCCGAACTGTGAGGCGCCAAGATGCACAGTTGGAGGCGATATCAGCCCACTGGCGGTGGTCAATGTGGCAGGCACCAAGAGATTTCTTTAGGCAGTCCTTGTCTTTGGTGCACCTCTGTCACGGTGGCCAGTGGAGAGCTCGCCATATAACACGATCTTGGGAAGGCGATGGTCCTCCATTCTGGAGACGTGACCCATAAAAGTACATAACTAATGTTATTTTTGGGATGGCGCAGTTGGTGTAGGGGCAGAACGGTTGATGTAGCGGTTTGTGCAGTGCCTTTACAGCATGAGTGATCAGGACCGAGATTCGAATCCCGCACTGTCTGTCCGTAAGGAGTTTGAATGTTCTCCCTGTGTCTGTGTGGGTCTTCCCCAGGGGCTTCAGTTTCCTCCCACCGTTTGAAACGTACCAGGGGTGTAGGTTAATTGGGTGGCACGGTCTCATGGGGCAAAATGGCCTGTACGTCAAAAAAAAATTTTGGACTTGAGCCCTTCATCAAGAAAAATGTAGGCAGCCTCTGAACAAAAAAAAATCTTCAGTACCTCGTTGAAGGGCTCATGCCCGAAACATTGGTTATGTATCTTTATCTTTGCTATATAAAGTAGACTGTTTGACCTGCTGAGTTTCTCCAGGTTCGTGTTTTTGCTGCATTTAATACAGAACCTATTATATCCTTAGAATACCCCAAAGTGCCTTCAGGCCAAATACATCCCATTGTAGTGAAGGAATACCCTAAATTATACCCTAAAGGTATTGTAGTGAAGGAATTCCATCACCCACTTGCAGCAAATGACCAGATGAGGAATAAGGAGCTACTGCCCTACAAGATCGTTGGAATTCGTCTGAGATTATTTTAAATGGAATGATTCCAATCCACCAACTTTGACTCAATGGTTTTCTCAAATTATTGTCATGTTTGGGTTTAGAGAAAGTTAGGAGTCGCACGTGATACTTGTTCAACGTGAAGAGACTTGGCAACCTTTTATAAATTATTTCTACGTGAAGAGAGTTATTTTCCCTTCTGGATTATATTTAATTTTTTTTTGTTTGTTAGTGAAGACTAGACAATTAATTTTTTGTTCATACGTTTTCAGGATTAGGCAGCAGTTTTTAAAAAAGATTAGCTGAGGTTTTATAATTTTTTTTGAAGATTTCAGTTTGAGGAGATGAGAACATATTTGTTAATTGTGGTGTAATCTGATATATTTTCCCCTTTTGTTTCTGTACTCCAATTCTCTTTATGTATTGTTTACCTATAATATGATTAATAAAAAATTATAAAAGGAGTTTGCCCGAGAGACCACACAAAGCTCAACAGCCCATTGGAACAGTGGCAGCTGCACCACCCACCCCCGACTGCCTGCCACTTCCACCATCGTACAAATCACGGGAGTGACTTGGGAGGCGGGGCAGCCGTTCTCGGGAGCCTGGGACTGTACCCTGCTGCTTCTTGCAAAAGTAACGTGAGAATCTTAGTAAGAATGCGTGTAGGTAAGGCAATTTTGAATGGTTGATTTTTTAAAAACTTTATTAAATTTGATTTTTTTAAACATATAATACATTTGCATGGACTTCTGCATTAACTCGAGCACCCAGACCCTTGAATGGTTTGAACTTAAATTTCAATGCGAGACTAAATGGAAAATGAGACAAGGAGAACAGACCACGACTGAAATGACAGACAGGAGATGAAAGGATCGGCAGACACTGGAAACCAGAGCAAAACAGCTGAAGGGACAAACATCAGTCTGTGGAGGGCCAGGTTGAGTGCACCCCCCCCACCCCCCAAGAGGGGAGAGAGTCGGTGTAACAATGTGAGGGGTGAATGCACGAGAAGTGGATTCTGGTAGAGGACCAGGCAAAGGGGTGAAGATTGTGACAGAGGCGGGGGGGGGGGGGGGGGGGGGTGGTGGGAGGGTGGTGTGAGCTGCAGAAAAGAAAGCAATGAGTAAAAGTGACCCTCAATGTTTTAGGCAAAAGCATAATATTAACGTCCAATATTTTGTACAGTCGTGGCCCATTTTGCTGAGGTCTTTGTTACCTCGGTGCAACGCAGATTTGTGAAATTACAAAAGCAGAGAAAAGGATTCAGCTGCAGGCAATTAGACATTGTCATTCCTTTGAAACAATTTCAGTGTCCACTGACAAGAAACAAGACCAGCTGGACATTGGGTAGAAACTCTGCAAGGAAGCAGAGGTCACTCTTCTCCTGTTAAGCCACTGCTGTGAGTTTTTCTGTGGTTGGACCCATCGGTTGTGAAGAATATGGACCTAGATCAAGTCACTACTGATAGTAGGCAATTTATTATGGAATTGCAGGGTGAAGAGCCCCCCCACCCCCTCAACTTTGAGAGTTATTTGATGTGAACGGCGTCAAGGTTGGTGTGGCTAATAGTTCAGCTTCTTGGCCACTTCCCATGGGAACTCACTCCTGCCAAAATGGCCATAGCAGGCAGTTTTTTGGTAGATTGGTTTCTTCAAGTGCAAGTCCCTGGAAGACAAAACATTGTTTTTATTTAAAACTGTTGCAAGGTAGATAGAGAGACTGAAATGAAGCCAAACTATCAGTTCACCCAGATTTCAAAGAGGGAGCAGTGGGTTAGCACTAATACAGAGCCACTGACCTGGGTTCAAATCCAAGCGGTGTCTGCACCTTCTCACTATGGGGTTTCCCCAGGTGCTCTAATTTCCTCCCACCCTCCAAAAACATACGGGCCTGGTAGGTTAAATTGAGTGGTGTGGGTTTCAAGGGCTGGAACCTGAATCTACCGCGCTGTTCAAAAAGTCTCACCGGTTCTTGAATTAGTAAAGCACACGAGGCGTGTTTCCAGGAGCTACCCCACATTAGTTTGGAGTTTCAGCAAGTTTGACCCACTTTCCTGATGCAGTTTCAATGCGTTCATTCCAACCTGCCGACAGGACGGAACGAATGTGCTGCATTTGAAATCGGAAACTTCAGAAATGAAATTTCAGAGGAAGGAACGAAATCCAGCCACGTTGACCGAAACCCATAGTGGCGTGAAGGGGCATAATCCCATTTACATCACACCAAAATCCTTACAGAACACGACCAAACTCAAAAATCAAGGGCTTGAAGTGTATCAGGCAGAACGACACTGAATGTTTGGCTCAACATTGCTGTGGTTTTGAAAAGCAGGTAAAATTATGCAGTTTTGTAACAATTACAAAGACACTCCCAACAGATCAACCACTCTCAAGATTCAATTTATCATCATGTAATATGACACTATTTTATTACTATGAAACACTGGCAGGAATTGCCTTAGTGTCTCTAACAGAGAGAGAAAGAGAAGCAAAAGAGATCCCCCCTCCCCGTCACCGAGTGCCCATAGATTCGCCTCCAGCTTTCCCGCAGCCACACCAAGTCCAGTCCAAACTATTGGCAACCTGAACTCCAGATCAGAACCTCCAATACCGTCAGGAATCCTTCAACGCTCTCGACACCTCCTCACATCCCCGTTCAGATACCTGGTACCCCCTCCAGCCAGTTTGAGCCAGTCTCCGGCCCGTCGTAAGCCTCCCGAGAACAGTCTCCTGCTTCCATGCCTCAAGTGGCCAGCAGCCCCACCCCCCCTCCCCCACTGGTCCGCCGCTGTGATCACCATCCCCGTGGGTTGTCTCCTCCACTTCCCCTCTCAGACAGTGCATGATCTTCCCGTCCTCCGCTTCCCCGGAGTCTGTGGCCCGTCGTGGTTGTTGCTGATTAATAGGCGCCGCCATCTTGGGCGCAGACCTGGATTGCAGGATTTCAGCTACATCCACCCTTGGCCCACTCAATGGGCCATTCGAAGCCCCTTCGGAGCCAACGGCAGTCAACTGCATCTCCGTTCCCCGCGGATCTGCACCAGCTCTACCGCCACAGTGCCTCCGGCAATGCCACCATCTTACACTCGTCCTCTCGTGGCCAAAATCACGTGGCTTGCAAGGAGAAAGAGCCAATCCCTCTCACTTCAAACCTCTCCCATGGATAGATCCAATTAAACACGAATAAGGAAATCCCACAGAATCTAATCACATTTAGGGGATTCATTCATGAACTAGGAGTCTTCGGGGGCATTCATCCAAGCCACTAAATTGACTCCAACACTGCCTATAACCTCTTGTTCACAAATGCCACAGGAAGTTCAGGGGTGGTCAGCTTGTCCCAAGGTGGTCATGGAGTAGAAAGGTAAAATGTAATGTTGAGGCATTAGACAGACCACATTTAGAGTATTGTGGGGAGTTTTGGGCCCCACATCTAAGGAAAGGCGAGCTGGCAATGGAAAGGGATGTATGAGAATGATCCAGAGGGATGAGAAGGTTAATGTACGAGGAGTGTTTGATGGCTCTGGGCTGGAGGGCAATCTCATCGAATCATTGAACATTGAAAGAGCTGGTTGGAGTGTGACATGGATAAAAATATCTCCAGTAGTGGGAATGTGTGACCAGAGGGCACAGCTTCTGGATAAAAGCTTGTCCTTTTAGAACAGAGATCAGGAGAAATTTATACAGCTGATTTGTACAGAAAGAAGATGGTACTGCTTTTCCCAGAAGGTGGTGTATCTATGGAATTCTCTGCCCATTGAAGCAGTGGAGGCTGCCTCAGTATACACTCTTCAGACAAGATTAGATAAATTTTTGCATAGTTTTAAAAAATTTTTAGACATACAGTAGGGTAACAGGCCATTTCGCCCCACAAGTCCAGGCCACCCAATTAGCCTACACCTCAGGTATGCTTCGAACAGTGGGAGGAAACCAGAGCCCCCAGGGAAAACCCATGCAGACTCGGGGAGAACGTACAAACTCCTTACAGACAGTGCGGGATTTGAACCCTGGTCCCGATCACTGGCGCTGTAAAGGCGTTGTGCTAACCGCCCTGAGATGGGGGGAAAGGCAGATCGGTGGAGATGAGCCTACCAGCAGATCAGCCGTGATCACACTGAATGGGGGAGCAGGCTCGAGGGGCAGGATGGCAGACTCCTGCTCCCATTTCTTGTTGAGGCATTAGTGCTTCGTGTGCACAGGCAACAGGAAGAGGCCACTCAACCCTCAACTCCCGTTCTGGGGCAGTTACCCCAGAGAGCAAGGATACATAACCAACATTTCAAGTTTGAATCCTTCAAGATATGAGCAAAATGTAGACAGGCTTCCCCCCACCCCCCCCCCCCCCCCCAACCTCCCCAAACCAAAAAAAAACCCTAAATTCCTTGATCTTTCAAATATTCATCCTGAATGATCTGGCTTCAACCCTCCCCCCGCTCGGGCAGAAGAGAGAGGGTTGCAGATATTCACCATATCAGAGAAAAGATCAAAAGCTTTTCCCTTCTGCCTTGGATTTCAATCATTATTAGTTCACTTGCATTCTGTATACACAAAAGCAAGTCAACAACATTCTCACTATCTGGAGAGCATCTGGACTTTTTTTTGTTGAAAACTTTATTTAAAGACTTTAATCAAAATACAATTAAACAAAGAAAAATAAAAAAACCCAAATTTTTTTATTTTTATATATAAACCCACCCACCCTCCCACCCCTTCAGCCAAACCCACCCACCCTCCCACCCCTTCAGCCAGCTCCCTTAAGGAGAGCCAAATATAAAAACAATAGTTAATATAAAGAATATTTCAAAGTATTTCCAAATTTATACTCCAAATAAGGAGACCACATTTTAACAAAAAACGAAAAATTACTGGATAAGGTGTGGGCTGTGGGGGAGCCCAAGCGACGGCGAGCTGAAGAGGTCGGCACGCTGTCGTTGGGTGTCCAAACTTGCAGCCGCACTGGAAGAGGACCTACTGCGTTTGAGGAAGAGAGCTCAACTTTATTGGAATTTACACAGGAAGAAATGGGGACTGACATCAGAGAAGGTAGGCCTCAAAAGGTGGTGATGGAATCTGGACTGGATTCTGTGTTTACAATCTTGGAAGGGATTGCTCATCAAATAGAAAAAATGCAGATGTCTACTCAGATGACTCAAGGATTTATGGAAGTGAAAACTAAAATGAACACTAGGTGCGAAGAAATAACTTTTATGAATCAAGATATTACTGTAGATGCATAAAATCAGTGGATAGAGCATGAGATGGGACTAGACCACAACCTGGCCTCAATCTGCATGTCTTTCATCAGACAATCCTGACATGGGCATGGATATGTTGCAAAAGTCTCCAGGTAATGTCTTACTCAGGGAGAAAAAGAAGCAGGGCAGTTCCTCGAGATACTGTGTGCAGTTTTGGTCACCAAATTATAGGAAGGATATAAACCATACAAGATAATTTTAAAAAGATTGAAGAAGCTTTTTTTGAATGTAAGAATCAAGTGGAGTGTAATAGAGAAAAAAATTGAAAAAGTGGAGGATTCTTTTGTGGATTGGGGGATTCAGAAGAAGGAATGAATTATTGAAGAAGATTGATTCATTAGAAAATCAAAGTCGAAGAAATAATGTAAAAATAGTAGGTCTTCCAGAAGATATAGAAGGTTCTGATCTGGTAAAGTTTTTTTAAGAAATGGATTCCCGAGGTCTTGGGCAAGGAATTATTTCCGGATGGTCTGGAGTTAGATCAGGAACATAGAGCATTAAGGAAGAAACCATTTCCAGGCCAACCACCACGAGCCATTGTGATTCGTTGTTTGAAATATCAGGATAGAGAAATTATATTGCCAATGGCAGTGCAGAAGGCACGGCAAAACCAGGCTCCAATGATGGTTCAAAATAACAGGGTGTTTTTTAACGCAGATTTGAGTCAAGAAACTATTAGAAGTCGCCAAGAATTTAATTCAGCTAAAGAAGTATTGTGACGAAAGGGATATAAATTTGCCTTTCGTTATCCGACAGTATTGACAGGTTTTTATGGGAATTTTCAATCTCAATTTTTTGGAAAATTATCATGATACATTAATCTTTGCTAATTCATTGCCAGATTTACGAGGAAATGGACAATCTCCATATCGTCACCTAAGAGGAGGGTAAATGGAAATGGGAAGAATGGAAAACATGGAAAGAATGGGGAAAAAAGTTGAATTGACGTAAAGTCTTTTTGATATCGAGGACCTGGAACACTCATTGGGACTGGAATCACTGGGTTGACTGTTTTTGTCTAAGTACTTTGTGAAAGTCTGACTGGGAGGGGTGGATGACACTGAGACCTTTTGTCATCTGCCATTAGTGGGTTTTACCACACCCAGATTTTTAACTGTCCATTAACTTTTTAGTAGCTTGTTTTGGGATTTTGTTTTTCCCTTTTTTTTTTGGAGTTTTTATATAGGGGGATTAGAATATTAAGGGAATTAGAAGGGGAGCATTATTTTATAGTAGTGGAATATATTATTAGATTAAGAAATGTCTAATTTGAATTTTGCAACTTTTAATGTCCAGGGTTTGAATAATCCAATTAAGCGCAAACGAGTTTTGGTTTGTATAAGAAAAATGAAAGTGGATATTGCTTTTTTTGCAAGAAACACACTTGACCGAAAAAGAGCATTTGAAATTGAAGAGAGAGTGGGTTGGTCATGTGTTCTCTTCTTTTAATTCTAAGGCGAGGGGTGTAGCGATTTTAATTCATAAGAAATTACTGTTTGAATTGGAATTGTTTGAGGGAAATGCTGGGAGGGTTTTGATGGTTAATTGTAAAATCTTTGCTGAATCATGGACTTCGTTAAATATTTATGCACCTAATGTAGACAATGAACGGTTCATTTCGGAAGCTTTTTTATTGCTTAATCAGGCCAATAATAATATTCTGGTTGGGGGAGATTTTAACTATGTTTTGGATCATTTATTGGATAGATCTCCGAAAAGTATGAGGAAATCAAAGGTGGCATTACAAATAGGAGCTTTGATTAAAGATCTGAATTTGGTTGATGCTTGGAGGAGAGTAAACCCTACAGAGAAAGACTTTTCCTTTTATTCCTATAGACATGATTCATTTTCTAGAATAGACGTTTTCTTAGTTTCAGTGCATTTACAGGGTAGAATTTTACAGGCTGAATATAAAAGTTGGATTATATCAGACCATTCCATGTTATTTTTCTCCTCTGCTAGTCCAGAAGTGGTGCAACTATCTTATAGATGGAGGTTTAACACAATGTTACCAAGGAAAACAGAGTTTATTACTTTTATTAAGGAGCAGATTACTTTGTTTCTGGCTGAGAATGTCAATTCAGTACGTAGTAATTTTATACTGTGGGATGCTTTGAAAGCATATTTACGAGGGCAAATTATTAGCTATACTACGAAAGTTAAAAAGCAATATGTGGTGGAAAGTTTAACATTGGAGAAACAAATTACTGAGTTGGAAAATAAATTTCAGAAAGATGTTACAGAAGATAAAAAAAAGCTGCTTTAACGAAGTTGAAATTACACTATGATACATTACAATTTAATTTATCAATCTAAGCAATGTTATTATGAATTGGGTGAAGAGAGCTCAAGGTATTAGCATGGCAGTTAAAAACAGAACAGACATCTCGAACTATTAATGCTTTGAAAAAGAATTCAACTGTTACCTATAAACCTCAGGAAATTAATGACCAGTTTTATTCATTTTACCAGAAATTATATATTTCTGAGGGAAAGCAGGACGCTGGTTCTATTGAATCTTATTTATCCAAATTAAATTTACCTGTTTTAGGGGAGGAGGAGGTTAAAGAATTGGAAGCTTCATTTATGGATTTTGAGATTAAAGAGGCTATACAGGAGATGCCGAATTGAAAGTTGCCAGGAGATGATGGATTCTCAGTTGAATTTTATGAAGTATTTTATGAAGATTTATCCTGTGTCTTTGGAAATGTATTGCACAAGTAACTGAGGAGCAGTTGTTACCAGAATCTTGTTCAAGTGCTATAATTACTGTGATTCCTAAGATAGGGACCCGTTGAAAGTATCTTCGTATAGGCCTATTTCTTTATTAAATGTAGATTATAAAATTATAGCGAAGGTGTTAGCGAATAGACTTGCCAAATATTTACTTCAGTTGATACATACAGATCAAACAGGTTTTATTAAAAATAGAAATGCGTCAGATAATACTCTCAGATTGATTACATTGGTCAATGTTTTTCGACAGCAACCCAACCACTGGATGCGGAAAAAGCCTTTGACAGGGTTGAGTGGGATTTTTTATTTAACGTGTTAGAGAAGTTTAATCTTGGCCCTTATTTTATTGGTTTGGTTAAGGCTTTATATGCAAATACAATTGCTAGGGTGGTGACAAATAACCAAATTTCTTTACCATTTAAATTAATGCGATCAACTCAACAAGGTTGTCCATCGTCACCAGCCTTATTTGCATTGGCTATCGAACTGTTAGCTCAGACATTATGACAGAACTATAAGATTAAAGGAATGAAAATTGTGGATGATGAATGTAAGATTAATTTGTTTGCAGATGATGTGTTGGTATATTTGACAGAACCGGTACAATCTTTGAAATATTTACAAGATTGTTTGCTAAAATTTGGGGAGTTGTCTGGATATAAAGTAAATTGGGATAAGAGTGAAATATTGCCAATTGGAGATGGAGATTATTCAGAATATAAAAGTATTATAAAATTAAAGTGGTCAGATAGAATTAAATATTTTGGGGTGGTAATACATGTAGATTATCAATCTTCATATAACATAAATTATGTTCCTTTATTAAAAAGAGAGCACTTGGACTTGAATGAGGATATGTCATATCAAACAGTGGGACAGACTTAACAGACCAAGGGGCCAATGTCTCAATTGGAGCTGGCAACCCTCATTTGGAATGATACAGTCCTCTGACGTGCTCATATCAAATTGGGAGGAGGAGCATTTTCTTGTGGCCAAGGCAGACCTGAATTTGGCAGGAACTTGTTACTAAGGTTTTCCTTCCCGATAAACTGTCAGGTGATGGTATAGTTCCCATTGAGATAGGTACAGATGGCCTGCGTGTACTAACCACACAACTGCAGTCTCAAAACCAAGTACAGCACAGTCATCTCACCTGACGATCACACCGGGTCGAAGGTCGAAGTTATTCTTCACGATTTCCATCAGAGCTTTGTCACCCATTTGAGCAGTTCCGTACGAGAAGATGGAGATGGAGAGAGGTTCAGCGACGCCAATGGAGTAGGCGACCTGGAGTTACAGAAGGAAGAGCTTGTTCAGAAAGGGGACTTCACTGGGAGATCTGCTCTGTAGGAGCTGATGTGCAGGAGTAGTCTGCAGTAGAGGCCCAGTCACTGCCAAACAACCACACCCACTCCCGACCGTCCACCCTCGTCATTCACGCCCACTCCCGACCAGGGGTGCAGTGCAGCAGCCCCCCACCCCCCAACCCCCCCCCCCCCCGAGGTGCCAGAGCAGCACTGCACCCCAGTTCCTGACCTTGTTGACACTCCCTTCTGGCCATTTGCACTCACTGCCAACCACATTCACATTCACTCCTGACCTCATTCAACCCCACTCCCAGCCTTATTCACAGTCACTCACATCCAGATTTACAATGAAATAACTGAAACACAATCGATCATACCCATGAAACACTGCTACGACTCAGTAATAACAAATGGCAAAGAACTAGGGCAAGTGGGATTGCTCAATTAGAAGCCAACATTGGAAATATGGGCCAAATGGTGTAAGAATTGTACGATTCAATTCCACTTATTAGGAACAGCAGTAGTGTTTAATCTCCATGCTTAAATCAGTGATGTATTAAATGGTCGAATTAATCCATTTCAATAAATAATGAAAGGTCCAGGAGCATCAAAATCTGGGCTGCCAGGCTGAGAAATAGCTTACTCCTGCAGGCTGTGGGATTGATGAGCCGTATCCTAAAACTGAGTAAATGGTTCTGAAATATTTACACATATTGAATCTTTGTTAGCGTAGAGGTTTGCTAAGTGGTTAGCGCAACACTGTTACAGCGCCAGCGACCAGGGTTTGAATCCAGCATTGTGAGGAGTTTGTATGCTCTCCCCGTGTCTGCATGGGTTTTCCCCCACATACCAGGAATTGCAGGCCAATTGGGCAGCATGGACTCATCGGCATGTTACTGCGCTGTATGTCTAAATATAAAAAATTAAAATTAAGTGATTATTATGCACTTGTGGCGACCCATTTCGCAGCAAGCAGACCAGCTCCCAAAATGGCAGACGTGCTGTGGAAAATGCAGGAAATCGACCTGCATCCAACAAGTCTTCATCTGAGTTGATGACATCACTTCCTGTCCATGTGACAGAAGCAGTGATATATATTGTATGTGAACAGAGGTCTGGAGAAACAAATGCTGGTTGTGTTTGGACAGTCAAATAATTATAAACTTCAACTAAAACTGGAGAATGCTGCCATTACAAAGACTGCACAAGAATCCCTTAGCATCCATTGTGTAGTGTGGAGCACAGGAAACTCTCACCTGCACAAGGACACGCCTACAGAGGCCAGCTTTCACCAAGGATTTGGCCACCCAGCGAGCGGCGTAGGCGGCCGATCGATCCACCTTCGTGTAATCCTTTCCAGAGAAGGCTCCGCCGCCATGAGCTCCCCATCCCCCATACGTATCCACAATGATCTTCCGGCCAGTGACTCCAGCATCACCCTAAACAGAACAAGCAATGATTGCAAACCCATTAGTTTCACTTGGCAGGGAGAGGAATGATGCCAAACATTTGGAAACTATTAACAAATCCAAAAACAAGAGAGATTAATCTCTGCATCCAGAATGATGTGCAAACAGCAGTTAAGGCAATGTGGTGGGGGGGGTGGTAGGAGGGTGCGGGGAATGTATACATGTACAGTAACTCCCTGGGTTAAGAATGTCATACTTATTGACTACAGTGGTTCGTCAGCTCGAGGAAGGAGAACGCTGTCCACCATTTCAAGTCAGATCACGTTGCCGTTAACACTGAGTGTGTAATTTTGTATTTGGCTTAAGTTTTTCTCTCATTTACCCTTGTAACTATGCCTCCAAGACGTATATCTGTTCCTACTTACCTACAAATTCTACCCAAAGACAGAAGTAGGAATGAATCTTGTTCATAACCTGGGGACTGCCTGTTCTGCATATGTATTATTTGTCTGTATGTGTGTTATGTTTGGTTGTGTGTTATGTTTGGTTGTGTGTCTGCCTGTTCTACACTGAGGACTGGAGAATGCTGTACTTGTGTGATCGGATGACAACTTGAACTTGAAATGGATTAATGAGTTGCAATTAGAGACAGAATTCTATAGTGTAGAAACAGATCAACATCCCAATGTAACCAAACGAGTCCCATTTGCCTGTGTATACCCCATATCTCTCTAAACATTCCCATCTATGCACTTGCTCAAATGTCTTTTGAACACTACAGTCGTCCCTGCTTCTAAAACGTTCCTTCTAATGCCCTTTGGTCAGAGCACCCCCCCTGTCCCCGCTCAGCATCATACAAGGAACATACGCCTTCTACACGTGGTACAGTCGGTACATGGGAGTTACCACACTGGGTGGCACTATCCCGAGAGATGCCACTGCTAACAGTCATTACTCTTCATCACTATGGTTTCATTGTCAAAACATTGACACTTACAGGCACGAAATTTAAACTGTTAAATTCAACGACTGAAATTTTAAATATCTGGATTGTACAGGCCCTGCATCTCACTTTGGTCAATGCCAAGTGGGGGACATCTGCGGGCATTGCCCCCCTGCAAACAAGGTGCTGTGGCCCCACCGTACAGTCACGGCCATCACTCCCCAGACTTGCCCCCACCCCCTCCAGCGTCTAGCTTGATGCATGCTAGTGAATCTCTACCTCCTCCCCCCCACCCCATTGAGTTTGAGCTTCGCACTGGGCCCCCCTCCAACACACTAATGCCCTCCAGCATTGAGCTTTTACTTAAACCATGGCATCTAAAGGGTTCATGTTTTACTCTTCCCGACAATCTCACTCGTTCTTTCTCTCCCCTCTTTCTTCAACCTTATGAGCCAATCCTTTTCCTGAATTGAATGCAAAACAGAAAACGTGTCAGAGAAACTCAGCAGATCACGTAGCAGCTATGCCAAGAGTCACCACCTGGGCTCTTCCGTATGGTATGAGCAAAAAGCAGACAGGTACCTGAATAAAAAGGTGGGGGGGAAGGAGCGAAGGGAGGAAGGGGCAGGGGCACAGGCTAACAGGTAAAAGGTCAGAGGTGGATATGGGTAGGAGGGTAGGAGAAAAAAGTGGAGATGATAGGGGCAGGGAGGTAATTCTCCAAATGGAAGGAAAAGGGTGGGGAGCTGGAGGCAAGGAGAAAGAGGGATAGGGAAAGAAAGATTTTTGGGGAAGGGGTTTAAACAGAAAATGTTAATGCTCTGATTGGAGAGCAGCTAGAGCAGTGGTTTTCTTTCCACTCACATACCACTTTAAGTATTCCCACAGCCATCGGGGCTCTGTGATTAGTAAGGGATCACTTAAGGTGGGATGTGGGTGGAAAGAAAAAGTTTGAAAACCACTGCTTCAACCATACCTAATTGACTCATTAGGGATTACTTAAAGTGGTAGTAAAAAGGTTGGAGATCACAGTATTATCTCTGGGCAAAGAACATGCTCTTTGGGTCTCTGAAGATCGATTGTATATTGAGACTCCATCTACTCCCTCAAACCACCACTCAACCTGAGCATCTTTACCAGATTGGGTAGCACTGCTGGTGTAGTAATTACAGCACCAATGGTCCAGGTTCGAATCTAGCACTGTCTGTAAAGAGTTTGCATGCTCTCCCCATGTGTCATCACTGGGTGCTCCAATTTCTCCCACCCTTGAAAAGGAATGGGGGTTGTAGGTTAATTGGAATACACTAAAGCCCCAGGTATCCAGAATTCAAGCAATCACCAGCCTCAAGCAATTGGTTAAAAAAAATGAAAATAAATAATAAGAATAAAATAATCGGTAAAAAATTCACAACTTTAAAATTGTGAAAGTAAATGTTCTCTGAAGTAACACAATCTATTAGTGAAGATGGGAGCAAATATTCAGCCAGTGGAGTGCCTTGAATGTGCTTTGCTCACAGCAATTGATTGACTAAGTTGTGTGAAACTGCAATGGCGTCATCCAGGATGAAGAGCTGGATGATGCCGCTCGCCATTGGGGTTACTCCCTTAATGATTCTCCTTATCCCTGCTGAGTAAGAGTCTTTATCAATATATCATTAAGTATATTAGTAAGGCTTTATCTGTAAACCTGGGGAGGGTTTATTTATAATGGTCTTTCGAGCAGCTCTGTGGAAGGGGAGGAACCTGCAGATGCAGCAATGGTTAAATGTTTTCAAAAACTGTGACTGAAAATAAAGTATTTTATAGTTTATATATTCAGGTAAGTAAAGTTTGCTTTTTTTTATCTTTTAAACTGTTTATTTTTAATGGAGTTAGTTAGGCATTGTAAGAGGAAGTCTCAAGCATCCAGAAAATACACTTATTCAGCATCTACCAATCCACATAGGTGCCAGATATTAGGGGTTTACTGTGTTTGGGCAACATGGGCTCATTACTGTGCTGCATGTCTAAAATTAAAATTAAATTAAAAATTAAGAATAGATTGCTACAGATTTCCCAATGAACAATATCCTTGCTGCTGACCTGAGGTCCTCCGATCACAAACCGCCCACTGGGCTGGAGGTGGTAGATGGTGTTTTCATCTAGGTATTTTCTGGGCACCACCGAGTCGATAACCTTCTCCTTCAGAGCCTGGCGCATCTCATCCAATCCAATATCCTCATCATGTTGCACCGAGATGACGATGGTGTGCACGCGGGAGGGGATGACCATCCCGTTCACCTGGCTATACTGCACCGTCACCTGAAGGGGGAAGAGTGCTGGCTGCGTCAGTGCTGCGTCCATCTCAATCCCAACAACCCCTCCCCCCAAAATCGCTGATCCCTTCCACAGCGCCCCGGCAGGTACAACGCACCTGGGTCTTGGAGTCAGGTCTGAGCCAGAGCAGCGTGTGGTCTCTTCGCAGCTTGGCCATGCGAGCGTTGAGCTGGTGTGCGAGCATGATTGTCAAGGGCATGCATTCCTCGGTTTCTTCTGTGGCGTAGCCAAACATCAGGCCCTGGGAAAGGGAGACAAGACATGTGCAGAAAGAAAAACAGGGGCTCCTTTCTCTTCCCCTCCAGTCTGGGTCAGGGGAACAACTACAGGCATGGTTAGTGCAAAGCTGTTATGGCGCCAGGGTTTGAATCTGTCCTTGTCTACAAGGAGTTTGTGCATTCTCCGTGTCTATGTGGGTTTTCACCAAGTGCTCTGGTTTCCTCCCACTATTCAAAATGTAATTGGGCACCACAGACTCATGGGCTGAAAGGGCCTGTTTCCGTGCTGTATATCTAATTTTAAAAAAATTACATCAGTGGTTCTGAGCCCAAATTGAGTCAATTGGCCCAATATAATGCTTTCCTGTATCAAGACCAGTCAGATGCAGTAACAACACACAATGCTGGAGAAACTCAGCAGGTCAAACAGTGCACCTTATATAGCAAAGATAAGAGTACATCACTAATGTTTCAGGCTTGGGCCCTTCATCAAGGTACGAGCAAAATGTAGGCAGTCACATGAACACAATGGTGGGGGGAGGGACACAGACAGGAGGTAGTAGGTGGATGAGGGAGGGAGGGAACACCAGCAAACAAGAGGGGGGGGTGACTCTGAGAATGGGGAGGGAAGGGGGTGGAGAGCTGGAGGAAAGGAGATAGAGGGATGGGGAATAGAGGGATGGGGAATGGAGGGAGAGTGGAGAGTGGGTTGGCAGAGACCGGAAAAGTCCGTTAAAGCCATCCAGTTGAAAAGTGCCCAGACAGAAGATGCCTGCCCCTTCCCACTCCAACCATCTTGTTCGGGCACCTGCCTTCACTTTGCTCATACCTTGATGTAGGGCACAAGCCCAAAAAGTGGATTATGCACCTTCATCTATTTATAACGGTGCCGTCAGAGAGCAGCAATGATCAAGGGTCCGCACCACCCAGCACACACTCCATTCTCACCGCTGCCATTAGGGAAGGAGGAACAGGTGCCACAAGACTCACACCACCAAGTTTAGGAACAGCTGCTCCCCCTCCACCATCAGACCCCTCAACAACAAACTCAATCAGGGACTCATTTAAGGACCCTTCATTGATTTTTTTTTCCTCTCTGTATTGCAGAGTTTGTTTATATTTCTTTATTTGAACATTGAGTAGCTCTTTTTGGAATTTTGCCACGCCCAGAGTAAAAAAGAGAATCTCAGGGTTGTATGTGATATCATGTATGTATTCCAATAATAAATCTGAAATTTATCTTCGCTACATAAAAGACACTGTTTGACCTGCGAAGTTTCTCCAGCTTCATGTGTTTTTACGGTGTCTGCAGAATTTTCAGCCAGGTGAGGATCTCCTTTCAATAACGGAGGGTTATGAGCTGAATGCAGGCAAATAGGACCAAGTTGGGGCAGGCAACTAGTCAGCCAGGTGAGGATCTCCTTTCAATAACGGAGGGTTATGAGCTGAATGCAGGCAAATAGGACCAAGTTGGGGCAGGCAACTAGGTCAGCATGGACAAGTTGGGCCAAAGGGCCTCCTTCAATGCTGAAAAATCCTGGGAGCTGTTGGAACACAGTGAGTACTATTAGTGAGTTTGGAGATATGAAAGAACAGGTTTTACCAATATAACCATTTACAGCACAGAAACAGGCCAGTTCGACCCTACAAGTCTGTGCCAAACATCTCCACCCTCCGAGTCCCACAGACCTGCTTTTGGCCCATAACCCTCACACCTCTCCCGTCCATATGCTGATCCAACTTTTCCTTCAATATCAACATTGATGTTGCTTCTACCACCTTCTGCATGAAGAAATATCCCCCTTACACCCTCTCCCCCCCTTACACCCTCTCCCCCCCTTACACCCTCTCCCCCCCTTACACCCTCTCCCCCCTACACCCTCTCCCCCCCTTACACCCTCTCCCCCCCTTACACCCTCTCCCCCCCTACACCCCCCACCCTCCCTTACACCCTTACCCAACACCCTCTCCCCCCCTTACACCCTCTCCCCCCCTTACACCCTCTCCCCCCCTTACACCCTCTCCCCCCCTTACACCCTCTCCCCCCCTTACACCCCTCCTCCCCCCCCCCTTACACCCTCTCCCCCCCTTACACCCTCTCCCCCCCTTACACCCTCTCCCCCCTTAACCATCCCCCCCCTTACACCCTCCCCCCCTTACACCCTCTCCCCCCCTTACACCCTCTCCCCCCTTACACCCTCTCCCCCCTTACACCCTCTCCCCCCCCTTACACCCTCTCCCCCCCTTACACCCTCTCCCCCCCTTACACCCTCACCTCTCCCCCCCTTACACCCTCTCCCCCCCTTACACCCACTCCCCCCTACACCCTCTCCCCCCTTACACCCTCTCCCCCCTTACACCCTCTCCCCCCCTTACACCCTCTCCCCCCCTTACACCCTCTCCCCCCCTTACACCCTCTCCCCCCCTTACACCTCTCCCCCCCTTACACCCTCTCCCCCCCTTACACCCTCTCCCCCCCTTACACCCTCTCCCCCCCTTACACCCTCTCCCCCCCTTACACCCTCTCCCCCCCTTACACCCTCTCCCCCCCTTACACCCTCTCCCCCCCTTACACCCTCTCCCCCCCTTACACCCTCTCCCCCCCTTACACCCCTCTCCCCCCCTTACACCCTCTCCCCCCCTTACACCCTCTCCCCCCTTACACCCTCTCCCCCCCTTACACCCTCTCCCCCCCTTACACCCTCTCCCCCCCTTACACCCTCTCCCCCCCTTACACCCTCTCCCCCCCTTACACCCTCTCCCCCCCTTACACCCTCTCCCCCCCTTACACCCTCTCCCCCCCTTACACCCTCTCCCCCCCTTACACCCTCTCCCCCCCCTTACACCCTCTCCCCCCCTTACACCCTCTCCCCCCCTTACACCCTCTCCCCCCCTTACACCCTCTCCCCCCCTTACACCCTCTCCCCCCCTTACACCCTCTCCCCCCCTTACACCCTCTCCCCCCCTTACACCCTCTCCCCCCCTTACACCCTCTCCCCCCCTTACACCCTCTCCCCCCCTTACACCCTCTCCCCCCCTTACACCCTCTCCCCCCCTTACACCCTCTCCCCCCCTTACACCCTCTCCCCCCCTTACACCCTCTCCCCCCCTTACACCCTCTCCCCCCCTTACACCCTCTCCCCCCCTTACACCCTCTCCCCCCCTTACACCCTCTCCCCCCCTTACACCCTCTCCCCCCCTTACACCCTCTCCCCCCCTTACACCCTCTCCCCCCCTTACACCCTCTCCCCCCCTTACACCCTCTCCCCCCCTTACACCCTCTCCCCCCCTTACACCCTCTCCCCCCCTTACACCCTCTCCCCCCCTTACACCCTCTCCCCCCCTTACACCCTCTCCCCCCCTTACACCCTCTCCCCCCCTTACACCCTCTCCCCCCCTTACACCCTCTCCCCCCCTTACACCCTCTCCCCCCCTTACACCCTCTCCCCCCCTTACACCCTCTCCCCCCCTTACACCCTCTCCCCCCCTTACACCCTCTCCCCCCCTTACACCCTCTCCCCCCCTTACACCCTCTCCCCCCCTTACACCCTCTCCCCCCCTTACACCCTCTCCCCCCCTTACACCCTCTCCCCCCCTTACACCCTCTCCCCCCCTTACACCCTCTCCCCCCCTTACACCCTCTCCCCCCCTTACACCCTCTCCCCCCCTTACACCCTCTCCCCCCCTTACACCCTCTCCCCCCCTTACACCCTCTCCCCCCCTTACACCCTCTCCCCCCCTTACACCCTCTCCCCCCCTTACACCCTCTCCCCCCCTTACACCCTCTCCCCCCCTTACACCCTCTCCCCCCCTTACACCCTCTCCCCCCCTTACACCCTCTCCCCCCCTTACACCCTCTCCCCCCCTTACACCCTCTCCCCCCCTTACACCCTCTCCCCCCCTTACACCCTCTCCCCCCCTTACACCCTCTCCCCCCCTTACACCCTCTCCCCCCCTTACACCCTCTCCCCCCCTTACACCCTCTCCCCCCCTTACACCCTCTCCCCCCCTTACACCCTCTCCCCCCCTTACACCCTCTCCCCCCCTTACACCCTCTCCCCCCCTTACACCCTCTCCCCCCTTACACCCTCTCCCCCCCTTACACCCTCTCCCCCCCTTACACCCTCTCCCCCCCTTACACCCTCTCCCCCCCTTACACCCTCTCCCCCCCTTACACCCTCTCCCCCCCTTACACCCTCTCCCCCCCTTACACCCTCTCCCCCCCTTACACCCTCTCCCCCCCTTACACCCTCTCCCCCCCTTACACCCTCTCCCCCCCTTACACCCTCTCCCCCCCTTACACCCTCTCCCCCCCTTACACCCTCTCCCCCCCTTACACCCTCTCCCCCCCTTACACCCTCTCCCCCCCTTACACCCTCTCCCCCCCTTACACCCTCTCCCCCCCTTACACCCTCTCCCCCCCTTACACCCTCTCCCCCCCTTACACCCTCTCCCCCCCTTACACCCTCTCCCCCCCTTACACCCTCTCCCCCCCTTACACCCTCTCCCCCCCTTACACCCTCTCCCCCCCCTTACACCCTCTCCCCCCCTTACACCCTCTCCCCCCCCTTACACCCTCTCCCCCCCTTACACCCTCTCCCCCCCCTTACACCCTCTCCCCCCCCTTACACCCTCTCCCCCCCCTTACACCCTCTCCCCCCCCTTACACCCTCTCCCCCCCTTACACCCTCTCCCCCCCCTTACACCCTCTCCCCCCCCTTACACCCTCTCCCCCCCCTTACACCCTCTCCCCCCCCTTACACCCTCTCCCCCCCTTACACCCTCTCCCCCCCTTACACCCTCTCCCCCCCTTACACCCTCTCCCCCCCCTTACACCCTCTCCTCCCCTTACACCCTCTCCTCCCCTTACACCCTCTCCCCCCTTACACCCTCTCCCCCCCTTACACCCTCTCCCCCCCTTACACCCTCTCCCCCCCTTACACCCTCTCCCCCCCCTTACACCCTCTCCCCACATTGACCATCTTCCCTCTTTTAATTTTGGATACCTCTATCAAATCACCCCTCAATCTTCTGCAATCCAGGAAATAAATAAAGTCCCAACCATCTCTACTGTTCTCTGCAACTCAATTCCTGAAACCCCAGCAACATTCTCGTAAACCTCCTCTGCACTCACTCTATATACGGTTTCTATCCTTTCTGTAGTTTAGCGAGCAAAACTGCACACAATATTATACAATTTCAACATTCCAACTCCTGTATTCAATACTCTGATTTATGGAAGCCAACATACCAAGTGCCTTCTTCACCAACCTATCCACATGTGATTCAATTTTCAGAGAAATACATACCATGACCCCAAATCCCTTTGTTCCACTCCACTCCTCAATTGTCTACCATTTAACATGCATATCCTATTTTGATTAGTCCTACCAAAATGTAGCACTTCACATTTATCAGTATTAAATTCCATCTGCCATCTTTCACCCCACTAACTCTCCTGTAAGCTTTGACCATCTTTCTTGCTTGTCCACAACACTGCCAACTTTTGTATCATCTGCAAATTTACTAATCCAATTTGCCACCCTATCATCTAGATCGTTAATAGATATATAACAAACAGCAGTGGATCCACTCATCACCGGCCTCCAATTTGACAAACAATTTTCCACCTCTGGCATCTCTCATCCAATCATCGCTGAATTGATTTCACTACATCATTAATACCTAATGCTTCTACCTTCCTTACTAACCTCTTGTCCAAATAGACAACATCCACCACTTTCTCCTCATCAACTTTTTTTAGTAACCTCCTTGAAAAACTAAGATTTGTTAGACATGATCTAACATGTATTTAAAAATGCTGACTAATCAATCCCAGTCTTTACAAATTCTCTATATGCATGTATATATTATCTCGAAGAGCACTTTCCATTAATTTACCCACCATCAACAACAGCCTTACAGGCTTATAATTACCAGGTTTGCTTTTGGATTTTGTTTGAACAGCAGAACACGAGCCATCCTCCAGTCCTTCGGCACTTCCCCCATGGCCAGTGACATTTTAAATATTTCTGTCACCGCCCCCACTATTTGTTCACTAACCTCCCTCAGGGTCCTAGGGAATATTTTGTCAGGACCTGGAGATTTATCCACCTTGATCTTTTTTTAATATAGCCAACACTACCTCCTCATTAATCTTTACATTATCCATGACCTCCCTACCATATTTCTTCACTTCATCTGGCTCAATATTCTTTTCCTTAATGAATATTGAAGAAAAAGTTTACAATTTTTTCCCCCCCATCTCCTCTGACTTCTCATGGAGCCTATCCCCCTAATCTTCAAGGGGTCCAATTTTATCACTCACTATTCTTTTGCTTTTAATGTTCCTATAGAACCATTTGGATCTTCACTTTGCCTGCCAAATCTGTCATATCTCCTTTTAGCCTTTCTAATTTCTTAAGATATTAAAAAATCCATTTATTTATTTATACTCCTAGTCCTTAAATAATTCACCTATTCCCTGTTGTACATATCCCTCTTCCACTGAACCAAGTTCCCAATATCTTTTGAAAACCAAGGCTCCCTTCAGTTTCTAATCTTTCCTTTAATCCTCACAGGGACATACCGAATGTGCTCTTAGAACTTCTTTGATATCCTCCATTTATATGCTACATTCTTCCCTGAAATTATCCTATTCCAATCCACACCCTCCAAATCTTTTCTCATCCCCTTGAAATTTGCTTTCTTCCAATCAAGAATCTCAACCTTTGGCCCACCTCTATTCTTTTCCATTACTACCCTAAAACTAATAGTATTGTGATCACTGGACCCAAAGGGTTCCCCAACACAAACATCTGTCACCTGACCTATCTCATTCCCTAATAGGAGATCCAATACTGGCCTCTCAAGTCAGTTCTTCTAAGTATTAAATAAAACTTTCCTGGACACACTTAAACTCTACCCCATCCAGCCCTCTTACTGTATTAGTGTCTCAGTTAATGTTCGGAAAGTTCAAATCTCCTATAACTATCAACTTGTGTTTATTACACATATATGCAATCTCCTCCAATTCCATTAGCCCATTTGTTGGTCAATAATACACACCCATTAATGTATTCATGCCTCAATTCTACCCAAATAGCTATGCTGCACAATCCCACCAAACCATCCTGCTTCAGCTCTGCGGTAATGTTCTCACCAATAAGCAATGCAACTCCTCCACCTTTTATTCCCCCCCCCCCCCTGTTCTTTCATGCCTAAAACAGAATCCTGGAATATTTAACTGCCAAACATGCCCTTCCTGCAAGCAACTTCCACTGATGGCCACAATATCACATTTCCATGTGTCCATCCATGCCATAAGCTCACCCTCCTCATTTACAATACTCCTTGCATTAAAATATATGCACTTGAGAGATTGTCCTCCACATGTACTCCTTTTGTCACCAACTACCTTCACCTTCTTCCCTCCTTCATTTTTACATTTTGTTCCCTCCAATCTAGGGGTTCTTCCTCCCTAATGTCCAAATTCTCATTCTGATTCCCACCACCCTGCCAAACCTCCCCAACAGCTCTAGCCAACCTGCCCACCAGGATGTTGGTTCCTCAGTTCAAGTGCAGCCCATCCCATTTGTACAGGTCAGACTTGCCCCAGAAGAAATCCCAATGATCCAGAAATCTAAACCCGAGCCACACATTCATCCTCCACAGCAATCCCAAGATGGCCACCCTTGAGGACCTGCTTTTCAACTTCTTCCCTAACTCTATGTAATCCCTCTTCAGGACCTCATCCCCACTTCTAACTATGTCATTGATCCTCATGTGGACCACAACTTCTGGCTGCTCCCCCTCCAGAATGCTGTGGACTCAGTCAGAGACATCCCTGACCTTGGCACCTGGGAGGCAACATACCAAATGGAAGCCCCATTCTCATCCAGCAAGCATCCCATCTGTTCCCCTAACCAGCAAGTCCCCAACTACAAGAGCCCTTCTCTTTTCCCTCTTCCCTTCTGAGCCAAGGGTCTAGCCTCTGTGGCAAAGACCCAACTTCCATAACTTGTCCTCTGTAGATCATCCACATCCCCCCCCTCCCCCACACCAGTATACTTGTTGAGGGGAACAGCCACAGGGGTACTCTGCACTGCCTGTCTTCCCCCCCTCCCACTTTCCTCAGTCACCCAGTTCCCTGACTTCTGACTGTTAGGGGTGACTGTCTCCCTATAACTCCTATCTATCACCACCTCTGCCTCACTTAAGATCCACAGCTCATCCAGCTACAACTCCAGCTCCCTAACCCAGGCTTCCATGAGCTGCAACTGGATGCACCTTTTACAGATGTAGTCACCAGGAAAATTTGTGCTGTCCCTGACCCACCCCACATCCTGCAACTTGAGCATTCAACTGCCCTACCTGCCTCCATCGCCTGCTCTTCAATTTAAATTAAAAGATAAACTTACTAAACCTCCCCCTCCCCCTCCTTCCCTGATCCACTCACTGAGCCAATCCTTTACTTCACCCTCCTTTTATTGGCCCTCTACCAATTAACCTAATTACCTCATTACTGTCTCCCACAAATCAACTCCCAGCTGGCTCTCTCTTTATAAGTTCTCACAAAACACTTGCTGCTCCCACTCAGTCCCTCTGCATGTCTAAATAAATACTTAGCAAAGGGCTAATGCAGTGTTTTTCAACCTTTTTCTTTCCACTCACATCCCACTTTAAGTATTCCCTTAGCCATCGGTGCTCTGTGATTAGTAAGGGATTGCTTAAGGTGGAAGTGGGTGGGAAGAGAAGGTTGAGAAACACTGCTTTAGACACAATAGTTACTGAAATATTTTGCTTAAGAAAAATTGTAATTGGCCTACTTCCTTTGGAGTTATGAAACCATGCACATAACGAGTCCATTAGGGACGATTAATACAGTGGTTTTCAAACTTTTTCTTTCCACTCACCTCCCACTTTAAGCGAACCCTTACTAATCACAGAGCACCGATGGCAGTAGGATTACTTAAAGTGGGAGGTGAGTGGAAAGAAAAATGTTAAGAACTGCTGGGTTAATGAATGAGGTTAGAATATTACAGTAGCTGCTTGTTCAATGATGGTAAGATAATTGCCTTCTTGACATCTGTGCCATGGTGAGAGAGTAGCTAACTTCATAAGAATGTCAATAAACCTTGGGTTCACGACACTCTAACTTTCCCAGACATTAGTAGACATTACAGGGTAACACAAAATGCAGGTGGGTGAAATGTGTGTGAAACTTGTAAGGGTCTCATGAAAACCCCTGCCTAAATTATCTATAAATGAATGATCAACACTCCGATGCTTTGAGTGATGGGCTCAATGTAGAGAACAAGTCCCTGGAACTCTTTCTTGAATCCCTTTGCTCCCGCTAGCATTACAAAGGGTTAAATAAAGAAGCATTTTTACATTTAATTGGAACTGCAGTTTGTTTTCTTACAGCGCAGGTTGACTTTATCAGAGATTCTGCATTAGAAATGGCCCCTTGACTTGTGACAGCCAATGCCCATTGCATGGCGATGGCCAT
This sequence comes from Narcine bancroftii, assembly GCF_036971445.1. Taxonomy (NCBI): domain Eukaryota; kingdom Metazoa; phylum Chordata; class Chondrichthyes; order Torpediniformes; family Narcinidae; genus Narcine; species Narcine bancroftii. Next base: position 93,390,203 of record NC_091474.1, read on the forward strand.
GAACTCACCTGATCCCCCGCCCCAATGTCTTCTTCGTCTCTGTCCAGGTGGACTCCCTGCGCAATGTCTGGTGACTGCTGTTCCAATGCAACCAACACGTTGCAGGTCTTGTAGTCAAAACCTGTGCAGACACATCACAAACAAAAATTCCAAATCCAGGGACTTTGCATTTCATAGAACATACAAGCCCAGTTCAGGCCCTTCAGCCCTTGATGTTGTGCTGACCTATATATTCCTACCCTTCCTACCTTGCAACCCTCTATCATCCATGTGCCTGTCTAATTTTTAATTAAAAAAAATACAGGTAATTTCCACCCACGAGTCTGTGCCAACCAATTACACCCAATTGACCGACACTCCTAGTACATTTCGAATGGTGGGAGGAAATGGGAGCCCTCGGGGGAAACCCACGCAGGGAGAACGTACCAACTCCTTACAGACAGCGTGGGATTTGAACCCCCGGTCCCGATTGCTGGCGCTGTAACAGCATTGCCCTAACTGCTACATAATCCGTGCCGCCCCCAAAAAGTGTAAGAGTCAGCTAAGATGACCCTAACATTTTAGCCTCCATACTTCCCAATCCAGTGACAGTAAGTGCTCTGAGATACGACCACAATCAAATGGCCCCCAATGACACATTGGTAGTGTTGGCAGAGAATGAACTTGCCTGTAACATTTACAAACTGGAAACACAAAAGAGAAAGAAAAACGTTGATGAGTTTTTGTATGAACAATGGAAAGCGGGAGACACTCAGGCAATATCCATGGAGAGAAGTGGTCAGCCAATCATTTGGGACAAGAGTCTTTTCAATACTAAAGTGGGAATGGGAAATAAGGCACGGGAGAAGGCAGAGAGGAACCAAGAGGTGACAGGAAATTGGAAAAATTAAAGTGGGAGATGTCTGAGAGATGGATGGGATAGTTTTTCAAGTGCATTCCTGCCAGTTCAATCATGAATGATCTCAACCCCTCTCCTCGCTTTTGTGTGCCAGTGCATTGTGGGTCCCAAGTTTTAGATGCTGCTGGAAGCTAACTGAGGGTTGCAAGAGATGGCTCCCATCTGCATACCTGTCCCACGGAGCAAGGTCCGTGATTTGGTAGGGACTGAATTGGACATCACTGGCTCATCGAGCAGGGATTCCACTGTGAGTGCTGGGTGGATGATTTATCTCGGTGTCCACAAGCGGTGTAAGAGGGTCATAGAGCATGGAAACAGGCTCTTTGCTCCATCACATCATGCTAACCAATGGGTATTAATTCAATTTTAACCAGTACCCTCTGATGACATTTAAAAGCCCATCTGAACACCTCTGAAAAGCTGCCCCTGTTTGCACCACTCTCTATCACATTGCATCCCAAGTCCCCACCACTCTCTTGGTGAAAAGCATTCCCCTCATATACCCTCCAAATCTCTGTCCTCTACTTACACCCAATTAACCTATTCCCCCAGTACATCTTGAAGGGAGGGAGCTATTAGTGTCAGGGTCGTCCTGGAGAGGAGGCAGTTCTGCTTTTGGTGAGTTTGATAGTTGAAAATTTTGTGCTTTGTACGGACTGTGCTTAACAAGTATATGGACAAGAAGATCTATGTTGTCTTAGTGGACCACTTCTGGGAAAGAAGTATTTTTTTAAATTTATAGTACAGTCGAAACTGATTCCAGGCTCTTAAACCCAATTAACTTCCAACCCTGTACGTTGGGAGGGAGGGAGGAAACCAGAGTCCCCAGGGAAAACTCATGCAGGTCACGGGGAGAACGTACAGACAGTGCTGGATTCGAACCTAGGTCACTGGCGCTAAAATAGCGTTGCGCTATCCGCTACACTAACCGTGCTGCCTATTGGCTTCTGAAAGAGTTCAATCCTCTATGTTAGGGAAGGTTCTGTATCCATGTCACTGCAGCAAGCAAGAATTGTATTATATGGACCCCTACAGCAGAGACTGGGCCCTGTACACTGTACTTATGTGTATGATAATAAACTCACTTCGTCATTGCCAGGCTGGGAAGGGGGTTGGAGTGAATGCACTAAATCAACAGGACCATAGGTCTGGATTTAAGTGCAATGGCCCAAAGGTTGAAAAATCACTCTCTGGACTCGCACATGAAGGTTTATTTACAGAAGGTAATATTTTCCTGCTGCCAAAGGTTTGTTCCAGCTGAAGCCAGTATCATCTGAAGAGAATCTAACAAACTGCAACTACCCAAGGAAGTTTCAAAAAGGTTTATTAATTTAATGGAATTATAAAAGACTTACTGTATATATGTGTGTAATAGTCAAATTTTGTCGACCAATTTATGGGGTAAAATTTAGGGGGTTAACTATTAAACTACTTTTGATCGTAGTAAGTACCTACGTCTTTTGGTGTGCCAGGAGCTCGGATGGGTGGGCGGGCGGCTGGGACTGGATGGTAAGTCTGTATTTGGGGTGTCAGGAGCTCGGATGGGTGGGCGGCCAGGGACAAAAATTGGGGGTGGGGGGGTTCAACTTTTACACATAATATGTGGGGAAAAAAAACAGATCTTTGGGTTGAAAATATGGGGTCGACTTTTGCACAGTATCGAATATTACACCTGTATATACGTTCAATAATGGTTCATTCCCTTTAATTAGACGTTCATTTTTCACGGACCTTTTGAACAATTATCATAGCCAATGGCCTGGATCGTGTTCCTCACCACCTTTTGGTAATCGACGATGGCACTCGAGGTGATCTCCCCGCATAAAAGGACCATCCCAGTCTTGCAGACCGTCTCTGAGGGAAACAGGAGAGAGATTCCACTGAGCGTGGAGGTAGATTTAGTGATGCTTTGCTCTGTAAGCTCCGGGGACAGGAATCCTTTCCGTGATCGGTGCCAGTGTCACCAGCACCAGCGGGTGTGGAGGGGGTCAATCATGCAATATAATGGTGAGGCTCGTGGTGCCCGAGGAACCATCCTGGATACCTCGGTAGATTTATTAGCCAACGTCTTCTTTTTTTTTCCCCTGGAAATATCTTCCCCATGTTTACTCTGCTAAAACTTTCATGATTTCAGGTCATCGTTCTTATTACCGGGGGGTGGGGGGGGTGGTAAAAATAATCACCTTCGGAGTCAGAGTTTAATTTAATTTAGAGATACAGCACAGCAACAGGCTCTTCCGGCCCAAGAGCCAGCAACGCCAAAATGAACCCATGTCCAATTAACCTGCTAACCCCGTACATCTTAGGAAGATGGGAGAAAACCAGAGCACTTGGAGGAAACAGTTACGGGGAGAGTGTACAAACTCATAACAATCTACGGGCACCTCACCAATGTGAGAGCCCTCCTTTAAAGGCAAGCTTTTGGAAGCATCACCATTCTAGATAGATGGGGGCATGAACTGGTCGCTGCGAACAACTTTAAAGTGCTAGGTATTGTGGATGCCAGGTGCTGACAACTCACCACAGGCCACCTTGGCATCAGGGTCTTGCTGCAAGTGGGCATCAAGCACAGCGTCACTGATCTGGTCACAGATTTTATCTGAAAATAAGAGAGCATTAATGCGAGGAACATGTTGAATTTGGAACAAACATCTTTGGCTTTTCATACTTCATTTAAAATAAAACCACAGCTAACATTTCAAACTTAATCCAAATATACGTGGGGTTTTATATAAAAAAAGAGTGAAGGATGATGCGTTTCCCCTCAGTGGATCAAAGAAGTGATCAGAGGTAGGGTTAATCTAGTGTTAGGGGTAATGTGGTGGATAGGGGTGCTCTGGCGGACGGGGGTAATATGGCAGAGGGGAGTAATGTAGTGGATAGTGGTAATGTGGAAAAGGGGAGTAATGTGGTGGATAGGGGTGCTCTGACGGACAGGGGTGCTCAGATGGTTAGGGGCAATCTATAAGTAAGGGGTAATTTGGTAGATTGGAGTAATCTAGTGGTTTGGAGTAATCTAGTGGTTAGGGGCAATCTAGCAGAAAAGGGTAATCTGGTGGCTAGGGGCAATCTAGTGGTTTGGGGATGGAAGGGAAACTTTTGCCCATCTGACGTGGGGTCAACTTCCCAGTTCTACTGACTCACGGATTGATCGGAAAATTGCTTTGACTGGCTGGAAGCTCTATTTAAGAAAAAAAAGAGACAAATTTGGGGAAGGAAGAAGGTCACGGGGACACCAATATGCCTGAGTGTTATGCCTTCCAAAATGTAGTAGACACAGCCCAGGGCATCACAGGCAAAACCCTCCCCACTATCGAGCACATCTACAGGAAATGCTGCCATAAGACCCACACCACCCAGCATACATTCTGCTCTCGCTGCTGCCATCAGGAAAGAGGTATAGATGCCACAGGACTCATACCACTAGGTTCAGGAACAGCTGCTACCCCTCCACCACCAGATACCTCAACAGCAGAACTCAATCATGGACTGATTTAAGGCCTCTTACTTGTCCATTTTAGTGACTTTTTTAATTATTCTCTCTGTACTGCATAGTCAGTTTGTTTACATTTCTTTATCTGTTTATAGTTCTTTGTTTACATGTAAAAGCTCCTTCACTAGTTCTAAGAAAGTGGCCACATCATGTTCATAATGTGTATGTATACTGGGAAGGGTTGTGGCTGTCATATGACAGCACTGCCCCCTACCTAAACAGAGGACACACCAGCTGCCAATCAAGATTTGGTTGTGCCATGTGTTCTTTGTTCTCTCTCTTTTTCAGCTTAGGACCACCCTGCTTCACTTCAGGCCTAGAAACCTTCCCAATACAGAGAAAAATAAAGATTCAGGAATCCATCCAACCAGGCTTTCACCTCACTTTCCACCTTGTGTCTGTTGGTCCCCATCAATAGTTGCACATCAACAAAATGTCACCAAACATTTACATTTATAAATTTAGACATACAGCACAGTAACAAGCTCTTTCGGCCCACGAGCATTTGACCTACAACCTCTGTACGTTTTGGAGGTGGGAGGTGTTAAGAACCACACAGCTGCAATAAAAATTAGCCCAAGCAGTGTTACATTTAATATTTTTAATTATTAATCAACAATGATTATAACACCTAACTTATCTAAACTCAACTAAACCTATCTACAGTTATCTAAATTAACCCCCAACTATGCGGGAATACTCGAAAGATAGTTTCAAATTCAATTTCAGAAATTCAGTGGTATTGACCCATGGGTTTGAAATTGATGCGGCTCACAGACTTTAAGATGGGTGAGACATGCAGGCCTTAGATGAAATTAGCAGTTTATGAAGTGGGTGGAAAAGACCGGGAAGGGGGTGGAATGGGGTGGGGTGACAGAATGTTGATTAACTCATGAAATCCTTGTTGAGATGCTTCAAAGAAATGTCCTTTTTAGACGAGTGCCAACTTAAACTCCCCTCTTCTTTGGCATTGCGTAGGGGATATGAAGCAAGTGATGCTCACAAATCTTTCAGAACCTTTTCCATTGGTCGGCTGAACTCAAGTGGCTCTCACTCTGGTCACCATCCAAGCATAGTATTTCTTCCGCAAGTAGAACCCTTTTTGTGGGTCAGTTGAACAAAAGTGACCTTCACTCTTTTTGGTCATGAAGTGGTCTTCTCCTTCCTCTATAGGGACAGGAGGAAATCTGACAGATTGTCTACAATGAGGCCAAGTGGGTTTCTCATCCCCACAAAGGAGGTCGAAGCGCTCTTTACTCTTGTGCTGCCTTCTTAAAGTGGCCTCCTGAGCAAACAATGCACTGTCTTTTCAATAAGATGGCCATGTGGTCTCTGTTTCAGGGATTTTTTCCCTTCACTCTGCAAATGTATCAGAAATAGGAACATGCTGTCTTCGAAGCCTGCTGCTACAATCACTTTCCAAAAGCTGCAAGGTTTGTTAAATCTGTCCGACACAAATAAAATGAACTGAAAAATGGGAGAACATCATAGAGGAAACCAGAGCCCCTGGAGAAAGCCCAAACAGACACAGGGAGAAGGTATAAACTCCTACACACAGCTCAGGATTTGAACCCTGCTCTTGATCGCTGATATCACTAACTGTGCTGCCCCATTTAGGAGCTGCAAAGAAAGAGGTTGAAGTCTGTGCGAGGAGGTGGGGAACAACATTCCTGCAGTTCCCTGGAATGGTTTCAGCTTTCCACACCATGGAAACGGGGATATTTTAGCACAGGATTGCAGCAAACCAAACACATCTGCCCAGGATTAGAATTCCACGCATTACGGATCTGATTCCAGAATAGACCCGGAGTGCTGGGTTACCTGAGCTCCTGCTCCACTGTCTGTGAAGATGTGATATTAGATAAGAATGATATGCTCCAAAACATCTGATGTTTCTGTGGGCCAGGGAGGAAGTTTAGTGGCTGACTGCATCAGTTTACAATACTTTCTGATCGCAGGTACTCTCTCCTATAATAATCAAATTTTCTTTTGGCTCAAAGTGCTGGTCCAAAAGGCAACAAAAGGCTCAGTAGTTCTATGCGAGTGAGTTCTCTATTTCAGCCTGCCGTTGTGAGAAGGAAAGCTATCGGACCTCGAGAAGATTCAGGTATGTGAAATCTTGCACCAGCAGCCTTCAAGACAGTTCCTTCCCTGCACTCAACAAGCTCCTGAATGACCCCACAGCAGTGCTCTCATGTCTCTCGTGCTATACCAAGGGGTCTTTTCACACGATGCTGTTACTGTGCTCTTGTTCTCCTGCTGAATGAATTGACTTGCTGGACTGCCCTCTGTGCCCAGTATAATGTGACATTAATCAAACTCCCTCCTTCTTCCCACCCATGTGCTATTTAATTCCTGGTTAATCTTAAACCAGTGGTTCTCAATCTTTTTTCCCCCCCCCACTCACATACCTCCTTAAGTAATCCTTTAATAACCACAGGTGTCTGGTAAGGGGTTATTTAAGGGGCTATGTGAGTGGGGGGGAAAAAAGATTGAGAACCAATGTCGTAAACAAATAGATTACACTGGACAACAAAGATTTTGCTTCCTGAACACTTTTGGATGTATTTTATAGATTTTGGGCTGCAGATCATGAAAATCATTTTGACATTTTCCTATCATGTGCTGTTTTTAGCTATAACCTATTTTTGTGATTTCCTGTCATATTTTAAGTTTACTTCGAGCATACCAAAACCACGAAGTTCAACATGCCATTGACAGTTTATTTTCTGCATTCGCCCTCGGACTTCTTCCCTGCTGATCTTGGAGCAGTCAGTGACGAACGTGGTGAAAGGCTTCACCGGGACATTGCGACCATGGAAAAGTGGTATCAAGGCAACTGGAATCCATCAGTGCCAGCCGACTATTGTTGGACACTGACATGAGAGGCATCTGATGCTGAGTACAAACGAGAATCAGCGGCAAAACATTTCATTATTCGATTAACATGCTAAATTCAATAAAACTCTAGGCCAATTGGGTGTAATTGGGCAGCACAGACTTGTGGGCTGAAAGGACCTGTTACTGTGCTGTATGTCTAAATTAAAAATTTTAAAGTTAATGTTTCTCCAACTTCCTATGTGATACAGCAAATCTGAAATTATCTTTGTGTTCAGCTGGAGGTTGTCTATCATAATCCCAGATTAATTTTCAGGAAGAAAAACTTTTTGAAAAAATTTGTTCTGTGTTATCTTTCAATCCACTACACTCCTTATTTACACTTCTGTAAAGGTGTGTATTGACAGATGCCGGTAACCCCCAGCTTCCCACCAACACGGTTCTGCTGTTTATACTTGGCGAGGTCGGTTGGCTGTGGCTATCCCTCGAGGTCAAGGATAATGGACTTTGTTCCATTATCCACAGAGCGAAGATGCCTGTGCGTGTATTTGTTTAAAGTGTACTTGATGTTTCACTCCAAAAAGTACACTATACTTCACAAATCCACCAACTAGTTCCAATGGCATGGAAACCATGATGATTGGAGCTGATGGACTTGTTGCAGCCTTCGTCCGCCTTCACCGCATTGAGTTCAGAGTCACTTCATCTGCCTGTTGAGCTCTTGGTTGGATTGTTCTTTGTCAGGGACATCACCCTCGACCTTGCCGCCATGGGTGGCCCTACCAGGAGCACAGCTCCAGACGGCATCGCTCTTGGGATCTCAGGGCCACACTAGTTTCTCCACCATGACAAGGAGACTTACTATGGGCAGATGTGCAGATACTGCTGAATTCCTACTGTGGATGGGTCGATTCAGAAGCCCCGCCTCACTTTACCTGTGACTGGACATTTATCAGCTTGGCACACAAAAGGAGTGGGGCATGGAATTGACCTTGCCATATTGTATTTGCTTTCTCCCTTCATCAAATCTTCCAAAGAATTCCCACATTCATTGATTATCTCAATGTCCATTTATCTTTCATTCTCAGGAGTATCAAGTCAGATCATCTTGGCGAGTGCCAAAAGATTTTCAGCTGTTAGAAGGAAGAACCTTCTCTCTATCTTAGCTCTGAGTGGAGAATCCCATCCCAAGTTCACCTCTCCCAAAAGGAAGTGACTGATCTTATTTTGAATTTCCTTGCGGGGAAATTCCAGTCACAGATATCTTCTTATCCCAGGAATAAATTTGTCAATTAACATTGTGCTCTGTTCAAAGCAGGTACAACTGTCATTAGAAAAGGAGGTGACAAACAATGATAGCTTTCACCGGTGTCACTGGGGGGGGGGGGGGGGGTGGAGACCACAGGGGGTGACACCATCAGAGGGGGTGACACCAAAATGACTGTCTATAAAATTTTTTGTGCAGTATTTCAGCAGAAATTTATTATTTTTTATAAAAATATCCCTGTAGTTAATTTTCGTAAGCCCATCAATACACCTACAGGCTAAAATTCGATGCTAATTTACTTGTTGAACTCCGGTCAGTGCAGGTTCTATCTGCACGCGCTGTCATTTTCATGCTGCTGGTGTTTTTATCGTCGCTGCTTTTGTCAAATTTTCCGGTGTTTTCGCTCCAATATTGTGGTTGTTAGTATTTGTAATTTTAATTTTGCTAGTTGTTTATCTCACTGCTATTGCCGTTACATTCAATGATATATGGGAATTACGATTTACCAACAACATTTCTACAAAAAAACATCTCTAAGGATTCTGTATGGTCTGGTACGGGAGGGGGTCCATGGTGGAGGTGAGACCATGAGTTACCGCACAGAGTGACACCAACCCCTGGTGACAACTCTGGGAGAGATCTCTCACCAAAATTTGGAGAAAATGCAGAGAGACTTTCTATTTCTCCTGATCCCTTCATATCAAAGGATCCTATTATTGTTGCATAATAATACATTAAAAATGTTCTATATATGATTTCAACTTTTGTCTGCTGTAGAGTCACCATTTCTATTCCAATTTGCTTTTTGTATCTGTGGTGTGGGCTTTGTGTTTTATGTACCAGCGCAAAGTTCCTTAACATTCAAAAAAGATTGTCTTCCTCCTCCTCTTCCATCATTTTGGATAACTTCACATTTCACCACAGTATGATCTATCTGCCACCCTCTTTCCCATTGACGTAACCCATTTTTTAAGAACCTTTTGCTCCTCGGAGCACAGTTTTACATTTGGTTCTGTGTTGGCAGCACACTTAGATATAACGTGAGTTGTCATGCCATCTACTATTAGCTCTAATTGTAAAAGGTTTTGAACACACTGCTGACCCCGTGGTGTTAAACAGGAAAGTCTGGAGTCACTGTGCATTGCACTGACCCTGTGGCTACCTGTTAATAAAACCTGCCAGTTTGTTCCAAGCCCTTCTGTTTCAATGCATCACACTCAGGTTACAGATTTATTGGTCACAATACATCCATGACATCTGAAATTCCTTTCCCTGTGGACGGTTGGCTGAGTGATGAACACATCACCTTTACAGCGCCAGTGACCAGGATTCAAATCCTGTGCTGTCTGTAAGGACTTTGTATGTCCTCCCCGGAGGCTCCAGTTTCCTCCCACCATTCAAAATGTATTGGGGGTGTACGTTAATGGGGTGTAAATTAGACGGTGCAGACTTGTGCGCCGAAATGGCTGTATGACTACCTTTAAATTTAAATGACCACTTATTGGTAGTACAAAAAAAATTGTACACTAGAAATGTAAACAAACTGATGGCGCCTGTGATGTCCTGAGCTGTATCCACTACATTTTGCAGGGCTTTATGCTAGGGGATATTGGCGCCCCCAAACTTATTTGTAACAATATTACATTTACAATATTACATAATACAAGTTTCACAAAACTTTCATTTTTGTCAATCATAATTTTCCTTTTAGCAATTTTCTGGATGCCTTAGCATCATAAACTAAATACTTTCTTGGCCAGCAGACGGTGGTCAACCAATGCATGAATAACCAGGGGCAGGATGATAAACGATTTTGAAAAAATGATTAGCTATTTAAAGAATAAGATAGTTGCTGGAGATTTAAAATTAAATGGCATGAATCCAACGTCCCTCGCAGCCACTGAACGCAAGGGAATCGTTGGTCTAACCTAGAGCAGGTTCAGGGAAAAGGATACTGGGGAATTCTCCCTGCTGAGAGTAAAGCTGGAGAAGAGTGATCAGCAAACTTTGGACTTCTGCTTCTCAGTAGGTCTTGCGTGTGGCAATGCCCTGGACTGCCAACAGACCACCCTCCCCCCAAAGTCCCATCTGTCAGCTCTCAGTATTAAAATGGTGTCTTGCCAAGCGCTCACCTTAAACGTGGTCTGATACACAGGCTGGTGACAGCGCGTACCTACCTGGATGCCCTTCTCCCACTGACTCTGAAGTGAACATGAATGCTCCTTCATCGTGCAACAAATTGCTGTGGATACCATTCATCGGGCAACTCATCTTGGAAAGAGTTCAGAGCCTTGCTCCGATCCTGAATCAGAAGCTCAGGGAGAGAGAGAGAGAGAGAGAGAGAGAGAGAGAGAAAATTAAATCCCCTGACTCTAGTTTAACCCCTGCTCCTGCTATATAAGGCAACGAGAAAGATACCAACATGACAGCCATCCAAGAGGGGAGATCAGAGAAAGGGCTAGTCTCCTGGCAAGGCAATCAATTACTGTAGCTTATGCAGGAGCTACCCAGCGTTTAGCAGTGATCATGTCCTACCCTTGCCTTGAGTCGCACATCAACTTCATGTGCTTCACAATTAGTTGCTAAATGCTCTTGATATTTCAGCCCAGACCCCAACCCCCTTCTCATTTACTATTGGAAAGTCCTGTCCGAGAGTCAGTCCTGATTGAGGGACTCAGGGGGAGGGTGCAACAGGAGTGTTTTTTCTCTCTCTCGCACACTGGGTGAGATGATGCAATGTATTGATTGTGTAAAAATGTGTTTGAACTGCACCTCCAGTCTTTGTCTCTGCTGGGGGCTGCTTGGTTCAACAAAGGGTGGGGGCAAGAAAGGAATGTCAGAGAAGGCTTGTGTTTGTTGCAAAGTGCCGAGAAGCTCATGGGCACATTTCCTGAGCAGGTTTCAGCTCCCTTTGCCCGAACTGCCTCCTGTTGGGACCACAGCCCTCACTCCCCTCTTCCTTGAGAAGCACAAAGCCTTCGCATTTTTCTGCGATTCTACTCTGCAAAGTACAGGGATTTTAGTCAAGTGTGTGTGTGTGTTTTTCAATTCAAACTCTAGGATTTGCAAGCAAATTCATGGAAGTTTCTGTGGAATCTGTGCCAACTCAGCGTTTCAAATCCAAATAGTGACGAGAGTTACCAAGTTAAAGGACATATCTTTGTAAGCACATTGCTGGCCTCAGAGAGAGCTCAGTGGTAACTGCAAAAGAAAGGACAGGCGTTATATGTACCTGGAGAGCAACAAATGTTCCTAGAAATGCAATCCCCCTATATTGCAGCAATAGACCTTCCTCAGAGTTGTGGGCTGGTAGTGACCGCTTCAGGTCAGTTTTGCATCTCTGGAAATTTGACCTGACATACTGGGCCATGATGTTCCATGTGTGTAGAGCTCGTCGAAAGAACCAAAGACTTGTTGATCCAAACCAAGGCTTTTATTAGCAAAAGACCGGAGCTCTTCACAGGTGGCCGACCAGTCCGGAATGATCCGACCTGGCTAGGGACACAACCCTTTAAGGCCCAAACAATAGGTGTGGCTTAGCTCTCAGCCAATCGCTGTAAGCACAGTCTAGATACAGTAACTATATACACTATGTACATTGGTGATAGATCTGTACTATCACATTCACCCCTTCTTGGAGAATTGACCCTGGAAAAAAAAAACAAAAACGAGGGAGAGAATGAAAAGGAAGGGGTAGGTCAAGGACTGTAGCGGTCAGGGGGTCTGACCATCCGGCGTGACCGCCGTGGTGCCGGGATTGGGGTCGCTGGAGTGGTGTCGCCAGCGGGCTCATCGGGTGCGACTGCTCCGTCGCTCAATTCCCCAGTCGTTTTGTCGGCAGGGTGGCCCGAGTCATTGGGGTGCTGTTGGTCCTTCTGTTGCGGCACGGGGCCTGGAGCATAAGGAGTTGGGGTGTTTGCTGGGTCTACCGCGTCCTGAGCTAGGTCCCGCACCGAAACAGTGTCCTCCCGCCCGTCTGGGAACTCCACGTATGCGTAATGTGGGTTCGCGTGGAGTAGAGTCACTCGGTCAACCAAGGGGTCGTTCTTTGAGTGCCGGACGTGGCGTCGCAAAAGGACAGGGCCAGGGACGGTGAGCCATGCCGGTACAGTGGTTCCCGATTTGGATTTCCTCGGGAAAAGGAACATCCTTTCGTGGGGGGTGGCATTTGTTCCGGACTGGTCGGCCACCTGTGAAGAGCTCCGGTCTTTTGCTAATAAAATTGTAGAGCTCGTCGAAAGAACCAAAGACTTGTTGATCCAAACCAAGGCTTTTATTAGCAAAAGACCGGAGCTCTTCACAGGTGGCCGACCAGTCCGGAATGATCCGACCTGGCTAGGGACACAACCCTTTAAGGCCCAAACAATAGGTGTGGCTTAGCTCTCAGCCAATCGCTGTAAGCACAGTCTAGATACAGTAACTATATACACTATGTACATTGGTGATAGATCTGTACTATCACATTGTGTCAATGATACTGATGGAAGAGCATGTAAAGAAAGGTGAGGCTAGCCCGGTCCGGAGCGGGGGTGAAGGCAAAGTGCTTAGAAAAGGCGAGGGATTGAAGAACGCTGTTTCTGAAAGCACTTTCACTCAAATCAATGAAATAGGCCGAAGTCAACAATCTTGGACTCGTGCCCATAATATTCCCCCAGCAGGAACGAGGCCGGGTCCTGCAGATACTCCACAAGGGTGATTTTCTTTTTCAAAATGTCCTCTAATTCTACCCAGAAGGGTCTCGCCTTGGCGCTTAGCGAGTCTCTACAAGGAATGCATAAAGGTGACCTGGAAATCTGACCCTCAGCTAAGCACAGCACGGAGAAAATTACATAACCTAAGAGGGAGATAAGACGCATTCTTTGAGGTGTGGCAGCCATCCCTGCGACACGCCTCCCCAGGGCCTTTCTTAGTAGGAATAACAGGATCTCGTAAGGCCTGAAATCCTGAGGCGACAACTTGGAAATCCTGCCGGCTCCCCCCGCTCTTTTTTCTCCTGCCTTTGTATGTTTGCATTATTATTTTTAATAATTGATTTTTATGCTTTCACCCGGGTTGAGTGGGATGGAGGGTGAACAAATGGGGGTGGGGGGAAGGGAATAGGGAGGACTCGGCAAACAATGATCTGTAAAAGGGGAGGATTGTTCCCCTATAACAACGGGCTAATATAAGTCTGTAAAACTATTTTAAAAATTTAAAAATAGGCAGAAGTACCAAGCAGGTAGGAAGTTAAAGAGTAGGCAAGAGAATTTGAGGAAAAGAATAGAGGCACCTTGTCCCAATTACACTGGGCAGCAATCGTTTTTAAAAGATTTGGCTTGTTGAAAAACAAGTTGAACGCAAAGATAATTTCATATTTGCTGTTTCACGTGGGACGATGGAGTAACATTGAATTGATTTTTTTAATTGAATTTAGCGTGTTTGATTCCAAGCCAAGCTCTCAGGTTCACTGCACAGTGAGGAGCCCAGGGTTTGTCTTGGTCACTGAAGTAAAGGCCACAGGCTTTGTTAATAAGGGTATCATGCCACGTCTTTGAACCGTAAGTGTATACTCATCACATGTGTAACATGCTATGACATTGATATAGACATTTCTGCTGCATTGAATTTTCCCTGAAGACAATAAGTGCTCTTGCAAGTACCCTCCATGTGCATCAAGATGCGATCACTCTATATCAATGTAATGCTCAATGTCTTTACATGTGAGCGGCTTTTATAGCCTGCCTGCATCTATCTTGACTGAGCACGCCCAGACCCAAGACAATATTTGCACAGCACCTCCACTGAGTGCATGCCCAGGCCTGCTTGGACTGAACAAAACTTGGGGCATATACTAGTACAGGCGCTCCTCACCTTATGATGCTATGTTCCAGCAAACCCAACGTAAGTCGAAAAAATCGTAAATTGGAAAGAATACTGCACCTACCATTTTTTATAATTAAATTTAGAATGCCTTTATTCCACACTGAAAAAGCCATTATTGTAGACAGCTGGAAAGCACACTGGGCATGAAGAATGTTTGAAGCGTTGAACTAAAATTAATTGCTGGATGGTGAGGAGGTTGGGAAGCAACAGGGTTGTCAGTTTCACTCTCTTCTGATGATGCTCGTGAACAGCTCTTAGAACGCACTGGGGCATCGATACTTGTTGAAGGCTCTGGGGCATTGACACCTAGACAATAGGTTCTGGAGTAGGCCATTCAGCCCATTAAGCCAGCACCACCATTCATTTAGATCATAGCTGATCTTCCACCATCAGTACCCTGTTCCTGCCTTCTCCCCATAACCCTGTCCACAAAAACCTTATCGAACTCCCTCTTGAACTAATCCAGAGAACCCACCTCTACCACCCTATGCGGCAAAGCATTCCACAGACCAACAAGAAACTGGGGAAAAAAATTCTCATCTCTGTCCTAAAGGGCCTTCCCCATATTCTTAAACTATGGCCTCTAGTCCTAGTCTTTCCCAACATCGGGAACTTGTAACCAGTTTCGATCACGTCCAATCCCTCAGTAATCTTGTATACCTCAATCATATCTCCCCTCATCCTTGTATACCACGTATACAACCCCAGTTTATCCAACCTTTCGACATACGTCATTCCCGCCATCCCGGGAACCAACCTTGTGAATCTACGTTGCCCTCCCTCAATAGCGAGAATGTCCTTCCTCAAATTAGCAGAGCAGAACTGGACATATTACTCCAGGTGTGGTCTCACCAGGTCTCTGTCCAACTGCAAAAGGACTTGTTGAAGGCTCTGCATCATCGACACCTGTTGAAGGCCCTGGGGTATTGAGACTTGTTGATGGTCTATCAGGCGTAGTCTTCTTCAGGAAGATATCAATTTTTGACTGGAGAGATTTTTTTGTCTAAAATCAGTAGAATCTTGAATGGGATGTTGTTTTGACGGCAATGTCCTTTTGGCTGGGGAATAAAACCGTTCAAGAACCAGTCTTCCAATAATGCTAACGTCATCCAGGAGCTCTTGTTATGGAGAAAATAAACAGGAAGTGTATACTTACTGTCTTTGTTGAACGCTTTAGCATCATCCAGCATCAGGGGAGAGTAGCGTACTGCTTATTGCAAGTGTGGGAACAGATCTGAATTCAAAATTGAAAGCCTGGATTCGAACCATTGTAACTTGGAAAAATCGTAAGTTGGACCATCATAAATAGGGGAGCACCTGTAGATTTAAAATATGACAGGAAATCGCAACAATAGGTTAAATTTTTTTTTAAAATGGCACATGATAGGAAAGTTTTAAAGTGATTTTTATTATCCACCCAAATGTGTTCAGGAAACAAAATCTTCATTGTCCAGTGTTACACAGACCCATGGTGAGATGACATAACATTTTGTACGGTCAGACTCCCTATTTAAAATAGCCTACACTCATGATGAAGAGGAGTGAATTTGCCAGACCATTTTTGGACACAAGAAGAGATGAAATTTCCTCAGGCAAAAGATAATGAATCTTTGGAAATCTCCGCTCAGGAGCTCGGTGGAGATCAGTTGCTGTTTATCCAAGATAGAGATTAGATGAGGTGAATGTTCACTGTCTTTTTCCCATGGTAGGGGAATCTAAAACAAAAGTTAAGTGAGAGGAGAAAGATTTAAAGGGACCTGTGGGGCTAACTTGGGTTTGTGGAAGTTCCATTTTTATTTTGTTTCCAGCATGGTGAATGGGCATGGGAATTAAGTATTGCACCACTTTGGATGGAAAAAACTTTATGGACACTGGACTTCATTAATAGGGGGATTGAATTCAGGAGTAGAGAGGTCACTCTACAAATCTCTAAGACCACACTTAGAGTCTTGTGTTGTGTTCTGGTCACCTGTGGAGAGGGTGAAGAGGAGATTTACTAGGATGTTGCCTGGATTGGGAAACATGAGGCAAGGGCTGGGAGTTTTCTCTTTGGAGCATAGAAGGATGAGAGGAGATTTGATAGAGGTCTACAAGATTATGAGAGGCATAGATAGGGTGGACAGCCAGCACCTGCTTCCCAGGGCAGGATCAGCAATCACATCTGTACAGAGTGAAGGGAGGGAAGTTTAGGGGGAGATATCAGGGGTAAGTTTTTTTAACGCAGAGAGTTGCGGGTGCCTCGAATGCCTTGCCGGGGATGGTGGTGGAGGCTGAAACATTGGGAGCATTTAAGGGACATGGATGAAAGAAAAATAGAGGGTTATGGCTTAGTACCTTTAATTTTAGGAAGAAACATTTGAGGGTTGAAGGACCTGTTGCCTTGAAAACAGTAAAATTCTGCAACTGCAGGTCTGTGCCCAAGATGGCGCCCCCTGTGTTCTGTAGTGACTATGAGGGGAGAGCAGCGGACCAGTGCAGGGCATCAGAAATTGGGAGAACACTTCCTGTTGAGAAGGAGAAGCAGAGGAGATGGCCCTATTGGATGGTGATCATGGCAGTGGACCTGTGAGGGGCTCAGCAGCTGATAGACCCACTCAGGCTGCGGGCAACGCGGTCGGGGGACCCATACGCTCTGCTGGAGACTGGCTCATGGGAACCAGATACGGGAGCCGGGATTCGAGAGGATGCTGAGGACAAGAAGGGGCTTCTGAAGGGCCTCGGGTGCTGAAGGCTTCGTGATCATGTCGGATCTGGGGCCCAGCTTGCCGATGGATCGCACAGGAATCTGGCGGCTGCTGAGGTTGCAGGAGCGCTGGAGGTGAATCCATGGACATGGTGTCTCTGAAGGGATTCTCTGTTTCTCTTTCGCTCCTACTGTATGGGGCACTGGGCGGCAATTAATGGCGACCCTTCATCTGCCTTACAGCAGGCAGAAGGCAATTTTGTGTAATATGTCTTCTGTGCTATTACATGACAATTAAGGAGTCTTGAATCTTTTTTTAATGAAAATTTTATTTATCGTATCAATACCAAACTTGTATCAATTATGATCCAAAAATTTATATATTTTTCCCCCAAAATCCCCCTTCCCCTCCCCCAAGGAGGAAAAAAAAACACCTAGTCTATATATTAATCATATTCTCTTGATATAACTATTGTATCTCCTGAATATTGATTGAGAGAAGTGGGTGGATGGGTTTTTATTAACAAATTCCTTATATGCTTCCCAAATCTTATAAAAATTCCCAGTCTGATTCCTTAAATCATAAGTAATTTTTTTCTAATGGTATACAATTTTGTATTTCAGTGTTCCATCTGTCCATCATTATAAAATGTTCTGCTTTCCACGTTACTGCAACACATTGTTTTTGCTACCCCTATTTTGCTATATTAAAAATTTTTTATTGATATTTATCCAACTTCAATTTCACATCTTCTTCATATATATTATTAAGTAAAAATATTCAAATTACCTTCATAATTTTCACCTAATAATATACTCAAATCTTTCCAAAAATTTTCCACTTTAACACATCTAAAACATTTGAGTTTAATCTTTTTAATTTACATGGAGTATAATACAATTGATGCAGAAAATTACACTCTACCATTTGATAGCATGGCATAGCATGTCTACCATATCTACATGGTAGACATGGGTACAATTACAATGTTTAAAAAACATTTGGACAGATTCGGATAGCGTAGGCATGGGGAATGTGGGCAAATGGGATTCCCACAGGCAGAGATCAGAGTTGGGAGGGAATGTGGTGGACAGAAAGGGGCCATTTCCGTGCTGCTCAGTTCTATTGTCTAATAAAAAATGTCGTCAATGCAGTTCACAGAATTTTAACTGGTTGCATTTGAAACCGAGTGAAACAAGTATATCTGCAGATGCTGGGGCCAAAGTGCTGGAGAAACTCACGTGGCATCCAGAGGAGGACAATGTTTTGTGCCTGAACTTTCCTGACGAAGGGCTCAACCCCCAACTCGTTGGTTACCTTTTACGTCCAATGGATTCTGCGTGATCCGCTGAGTTTCTCCAGCACATTTGAATAGAAACTGGTCAAGAGTAGAAGTCAGGATGGAAAAAAAAAATTCCTTTACAAAATGAGTTTTCAAGTCCAGGTTAATGTCTTGGTCGTGCATTGGGAACGCGCATTCCAAGGTGTTGATGGACATGTCAATACTGAGTTGTGTGTTAAATGCAGAGTAACAAGGAGATTTTTACATTTTAAATTTAAATTTACATATACAGGCCTTTTCAGCCCATGAGCTTGTTCTGCCTGGTTATACCCAATTGACCTGCATTTTGAACAGTGGGTGGAAACCGGAGCTCTTGGAGGAAACCCACACAGTCACAGTATAAACTCCTTACAGACAGCGCAGGATTCGAACCCCGGTTGCTGGAGTGTGGCGCTAATTATTAGGCTGAGGAGGCTTAAGCCTAGGGGCCAGAAAGGGAGGGGGAATCTGCAGGGGCAAAGACTTCGGGCTCCCGGCAGGAGCGGGGATGTCGGACTCCCAGCAGGAGCAGGGGCTGTGGGGACCTCGGCCTCCCTCAGGAGCGGGGACATCGGACTCCCGGCAGAAGCGAGAACATTGGGCCCCAGGCATACTGGAGACATTGGGCTCTACATTTTTGACCCCAAAAGTTCAATTGACCCCACCCTCCCCCCCCACCCCGGCATTTATTGATCCCCTGGAATTTTTCGATCGCTTGGATCGTCCCATCGATGCCCCCAGGGGTTGATATTGATCACTCAAGAGATCACTAATATTTAACATAACAACATCACTTTATTCTATTCAACAAAGGGTAGGGCAGGGTGGGCAAGGTCAGGGGAAGCCTCACTAAAGCTCAGCCTAGGGGTGGGGGGGGGGCACTGGCTAACCGCCAGGCTAACTGTGCCACCCCTAAGTTTATTGCTGCCTTGTGCAAAGCATTTTGTGTCCCAAGCTGTGTTGCTACTGGACAAGATACCTTCCCAGGTGTCATCCAGTCAGGAACTCTTTCTGCAAAGGTATTAGTAAAGCACTTTTATTTCCCAATGCATTAGGGTTAGGGTTCAAGTTTATTATCATCTGACTGCACATGTACAAACAGATGAAACCGTATTTCTCTGGACCACATACTCAGCACATCATAATCGCATACATACAGAATAATATAATTTAAAATCAATAGAAGTGTACATAATTTGTAATGATTTACAGGGTTAAGGATAGGGTCCATCTCACCTCTGGTACCTCCTTCCTGATGACAGTGGGTCAAAGATACCGTGCGCTAGAAGGGTCCACAATAATTCTTTAAGCCATGTTCCCGGTGAATGTTGTCAAATAGAGGGAGACCCCAGTGATCTTCTCGGCTGTTTTGATGGATTGATTTCTGGTCCGATGCTTTGCAGCTACTGTTCCACACAGTGATGCAGCCTGACAGGGCAATCTCCATTGTGGATGTAAAAGTTGCTTGATGTAGTACAGGTTCACCTCGCTTTACGAATACTCGCTTTACGCAAATTCGCTTTTACGAAGAAACCTGTGTTCGCCCTCCAATATGAAAGGGTTTTTGCTTTTACGAAAGTAGCCTTCAATAGTAGCGAATGGGTCTTTGCCATTTTGCCTTCTGAAAAGTTTCATTGGAACGTACTAGTTTCCTAACGTGGGGTATACCTGTATATTCCAAAATTTTTGATTGGTCCAAAACATTGACAAGCCATGGCGTACTTAGATATTCAACATAGAAAATATTGAAGAAGGGCTCAGGCCTGAAATGTTGGGGACATATCTTCACTTCCTATGGACATTGCGAAACCGGCTGAGATCCTCCAGCATTTCCGTGTTTTTATGACAATCACAGCATGTGCAGGCTTTTGTGTTTCACTGAGTGGACAATTGTCCAAATGATCATATCCAAGATAATCTAATGATAATAGAAAAAAAAGCCCCAACAGATGGTGGAAATCGTAAATAAAAATATGCTTCCCCATATCTGAAATTCGGTCAACTGAAAAATTCGATTATCCAAACTTTTCCTCGGCGGTGACAAGTTGAAAACAATTTTTTACCCGACGTGCTCACCTAGGGCTCTGACATGCTGTTATCATAGTTTTGAATCCAATGGAGCTCTTGTGTATTGTGTAAGCAGAGATCACATAGTTTTTTAGGTAAGGATTAAACATTATTTCATTCTTGAAAAGTCTTTCATTGTTTATTTGTTGATGTTTAACTGCTGATGCATGTATTCTGCTGGGATGCTTAAAGCCATTATCCAAAAAATCCAGTTAACCGGAAAACGTCCAGTCTCAAGCTTTACGGATTAGGGGAAACGTACTGCAGAACCTGCTGGAAACATTCAACAGGTCAAGCAGCATCCGTGGAAGAAGAAACAGTCAATGTTTCAGCTCTGAGGCCCTTTGTCAGTAGCAAACTTGGCAGCCAGCACTCTTTGGGAGAGCTCCCCCAGCTCATCTTTCAGAATGGTTCTGCAGGATATTTTACATTTATATCCATTCCTTTTGTTTGATTTGAAGCAGCATTCAGGTTGCCTACCAAATACTGGATGCCATAACCAGAGGGTGCAGCCATTCGCGGGAGAGACAAATACTCTGAATCATATGCTCAAATCTCTGCAGCGGGAATCAACATCAGGACATCAGAAGTCAATGTAATTACACCACTAGGTCACCAGGGGTCATCCTGTACAACAGGCTTTAATCCACAAAGACTTCCACAGAGTCAGGCTGGCTGTGGCTGCAGCAACTCTGAGTGAGGCCTCGGGAGGCCGATGCAGGCCTATATCCCGGAGGGTGATTGACACCCAACCAGGTGGGGCTTGATCCATTCAGGCCGACTGATTGACAGCTGGCCAGGTGTTGTCTTGTCCCCTTACACTCCTGCAGGTGCAGAGGTTGCCCCCTGCAGTAGGCCGGTGGTGTACCACCACATTCACCCCCTTCTTTAACATTGACCCGGAGGTGGGGGGGGGGCAGTAACAAGGAATTGCACCCACTATGTACATACAATATATACAGGTTGAGACGATCCGGCGTCTCTGTGACCGTCGTAGGACTGGCTCCTGGTCACTGATCTGAGGGGAAGTGGGGGGGCTGGTGGCAGGGGTGTGTGTGGCTGGTGTGGTGCCCCGTGGAGAGGTGGCTGGGGTCAACGTATGTGGGTCATATTGGATGGGTGGGGGTGGGGGTGGGGGGGGCGCGGGTTCATCTCCTAAGGCTGAAGCGGGCCCCTGGTGGTCAAGGAGGCCGTACGTGCCCCATAGCTGCCTGGGGATGGGGATGTATGCCCGGTCAGTGTCGTCCTGGGTTGGAGAGTGGCGTGGTGTGGTGGGTGCTCCTGCTGGTGCTAGGTCTCTGGTTGAGACGGCGTCCTCCCTGCCACTGCCGAACCTAATGTAAGCGTAGTTATGGTTTGCATGAAGATGGAAAACCTGCTCTACCAGGGCTTCAGCCTTGTGTGTCCGTACGTGCTTATGCAGAAACACGGGTCCAGGGGACGTGAGCCATGCTGGGAGTAATATTCCAGTCGCCGACCTCCTGGGGAATGAGAACAGACATTCGTGAGGGGTTTCGTTGGTAGCCATGCACAGCATGGAGCGCCTCGGGCAGGGCATCCTGCCCATACTCAACGGTCAACTCTTGACCTGAGAGCCAGGAGGACTGCCTTCCAGACCACCCCATTCTCGTGTTCCACTTGCCCATTGCCTCTCGGGTTATAGCTTGTCGTACGACTGGTTGCGATGCCCCTTGCCGTCAGGTACTGGCGCAGCTCGTCGCTCATGAAACTAGACCCTCAGTTGCTGTTGGTGAAGTCAGGGAAGTCAAACATGGTGAAAATCTGCCCCAAGACCCTGATGATGGTGGCCGTGGAGGTGTTTGGACAAGGGATGGTGAAAGGGAAGCGTGAGTACTCGTCCACTACCGTGAGGAAGTAGATGTTACGCTTCGTAGAAGGCAGGGGCCCTTTGAAGTCCATGCCGAGATGCTCAAAAGGCTGAGTAGCTTTTACAGTGTGGGCCTGGTGGGGGGGGGGGGGAGTGGTGTGGAAGAAGCAGGGTTTACACTCCACACAGACCCAACAGGCCTCAGTCATGTCCCTGATGGTGTACGGCAGATTTCAGGACTTAACGAAATGGTACAACCGGGTGACGCCCGAATGGCAGAGGGACTCATGCAATGCCTGCAACCTGTCGTCATGCATAGACGCACAGGTGCGAGAGAGGGCATCGGGGGAGTCGTTAAACTTCCCAGGGCGTTACTGTATGTCATAGCTGTAGGTTGCCAGCTTGACTCTCCAGCGCAGGATCTTGTCGTTCTTGATCTTGCTCTTGTGGGTAGTGTTAAACGTGAATGCCATGGCCCGCTGGTCTGTGAGGAGTGTGAATCTCCTGCTGGCCAGATAGTGGCACCAGTGGCGGAACGCTTCCACAATCATCTGGGCCTCCTTTTCAATGATGGAGTGCCCTAGCTCAGAGCTGTGGAGGGTCCTGAAGAAGAAGGTGATGGGGTACCCCCCCTTGGTTGAGGGTAGCAGCGAGGGCCATCTCGGAGGCATAGCTCTCCACCTGGATGGGGAGTCCTCATCCACAGCCTGCATCGTGGCATCCGCGATGTCTTGCCTGATGCGGGTGAAGGCTGCCTGCGCCTCAGGTGGGAGGGGAAAAGTTGTGGCTTGGGCCAGTGGGCGGACCTTGTCCAAGAAGCGAGGGACCCACTGCAAGTAATAAGAGAACAGGCCTAGGTACCTGTGGAGGGACTTTAGCGTGGGGGGGGAGGTTAACTCCATTAATGGGTGCATCTTTTCCGGATCTGGGCTGATGACTCCATGGGCCACGATGTACCCCAGGATGGTGAGGTGGGTGGTGCTGAACACACACTTCTCCTTGTTGTAAGTGAGGTTCAGCTCCCCAGCCGTCTGGAGGAATTTTTCCAGGTTAGCATCGTGGTCCTGCTGGTCATGGCCGCAGATAGTAACATTATCCAGATATGGGAACATCGTCTTCAGCTTGTGCTGGTCTATCATGCGATCCATCTCCTGCTGGAAGACGGAGACTCCGTTTGTGACCCAAAAAGGAAGCCGGCAGAACTGGTACAGGCACCCATCCGCCTCAAAGGTGGTGTAGGGCTTGTCCTTCAAGTGGATACACCGACTTCATGTCAATCGTGGAGAAAACCCAGTAGTGGGCTATCTCATTGATCATGTCAGTGATCCTCGGCAGTGGGTAGCCATCCAGCTGGGTGTACCGATTAATGGTCTGGCTGTAATCCTCGACCATCCTCAGGACTTGGGCTCTCCAAGAGCTGTTACTGGGCTCTATAATGCCTTCCGCCAGGAGTCGCCGCACCTCCGTCTTGATGAAGTCCCTGTCTGCGGGCCAATAGCGCCTACTTCTTGCAGCGACCGACTTGCAGCTTAGCACAAGATGTGGAAAGAGCGCCAGTGGGGTGATGCGCAGTGTGGAGAGGTCGCAGGTTGGCCGGGGCTGGTAGGTTGGCGTGCTGTGCAATGTGAGTGGAGGTTGGGGCCCCCCGAAGGCAAGGGTGACACTCTGCAGGTGACACTGGAAATCCAGGCCCAAGAGGAGTGGTGCGCAGAGTTTGGGCATGACCGGGAGCCTGAATCCTGTGTAAGTCTCCCCTCCCACCATTATATTGACCGAGCAGCACCCGAGGGTACCAACAGTCTTGTCCTTGGCAGCTAGGGCGATTGAGCAGGTGGTGGGGTGGACCTTTAACTTTAGGGAATGGGCCATGCTCGGGTGAATGAAGCTCTCAGTGCTGCCACTGTCGAACAGGCACTTTTGTTACCTGCCCGTTGACTCACACGTCCATCACCGAGCTCCCGAGGTCATGGGAGATGTCCCTGGTCAGCGTGGTGGCAGCCAAGATCATCTTGGAGTCAGGATCATCGCTATCTGGATGGATGGGGAGCATCGATAGATTGGCCTGGTCATCGCCATGTTGACCACGTCAACATCGGTTGTGAGGTGCAGCGTGCGGTAGTCAATGGCCTCCGGAGGTGTGGGGAGCGTCAGTAGGGCAGCCTAGTCATCGCCCGCGTTGTCCACGAAATTCTCAGCGTCGTCGGGGGCCGTCCGTGTCGGGCGCTGCCTGGCCCAAGATGGTGGTGGCACGTGGGGGGCTGCTGCGTGGCTGGCCTCCTTCCCCAGCCGTGTTCGCTGCGCCGGGGGAAGTGACGTCATCATGGCCAGCGACAGTGACTTTGTTACGTCAGCCCGAAGTGACGTAACGCCGTGATCCGGAAGTGACATCGCTGTAGTTCTCAGCGAGTGGTGCCGGCAAGGGTGGGGACTGGTGTAGATGCTTGGGGCACATGCTGCGATGATCACTGGCAGGGTCGGATGTTATGTGGTCTAAGTCAGGGAAGGCGGAAGTCACCGCGGGGACAATGGTGCCACCTGGCACGTGCACATGGGGGGTTCCATGGGAGAGGTCATAGAGGGCCGCTGAGCTGCCGGCAGGTTTAGAGAGGCATACTTTTGCAAAGTGGTCTTTCTTGCCGCATCGGGAACAATACTGGTTCCTAGCTGGGCAGTTTTGGTGCGATCGTCGATCTGACCCATACCAGGACCCACAGTAATTACAGGGGCGCCGGGCACCTGCCGCAGCAACGTTCTCCTCCTCAGCTCAGCCTGGGGCTGCAGCTGCAGTGTGAGAGGGCCATGAGGGAGCCTGGGGGAACCTGGAATTGAAGGCTTCGACGTGCAGGGCTGCTGCTTCCAGGGTTTGGACCACTTCCACAGTCCTGGTTAGGGCATAAATCACACATGTCAAACTCAGGCCCGCGGGCCAAATTTGGCCCATGATATGATTATATTTGGCCTGTAAGATCATATCAAATATGTATTAGAGCTGGCCCGCTGGCCGCCGCGCCAGTATAGCGCATGCACAGCTAATACTACAAATCCCAGAATGCTTTGCAAATGCGTTGGCGCCGGCCAGTCAGCCCGCTAATCGCCCCCACCTCCTCTGTTTACGTTCATTAGCATCTGCGACCTGTCGCCCAACTCACATGTAATAAACCTCTTACGAAAAATGGCCAAACGAAAGACAGAAAACAGGACCTTTCAAGACAGGTGGGAGACAGAGACTATATGTTCATCATTTTAAAAGACAAACCTGTTTGTTATTGAAGCAAGTTGTTATTTTTTTGACTTGTTGGCTTGTGAAAAAAAATACATTTAAAAGGAGCTTAAAGGCTATAGAGAAATATTATTTATTGAATATTTTATTTCTCATTTGTTAATGCTTCTTCTGGAAAGAATTTAACCAAAACTATTATTAAACATTTATTTTAATAAGAAAAAGTTGAACATTACATATGTTGAAAGAAGAGAAAACATGCAGATGTTGTTGAAAATTTTCAATAAATATTTAGTTTGGCCCACGACTTAGTCCTTGAGCGTAGCCCTTGAAGGTGTCCTAGATCAGCCTCTCAACCTCCTCTGCACCTACCCCAGGTTCAGCCAGACATGGTCGGGCCAACTCTTGCAAGTGTCCCAGGTAAGACTCAGCCGTCTCCCCGGGTTGCTGGGCTCGGGTGTTGAGGAGGTTCCTTGTACAGACCATATTCATCAGGGGCTTGTACAAGTTCTTGAGAGTGTCCTTTGCGCTCTTGTACGTGGAGCAGCCTTTGGTTACCTGGAAGGCACGGGGATCCAGCTTTGACCGGAGTAGGACCAACCTCTTCCGATTGAAATCCAGGATGTCGCCCTCATGTGCCTCAATGATTGCCTCGACCACGTGCTGCCAGATCTCGAAGCGTGTCTGGGCTTCCGGGTGGCATGGGTCGACCTCGAGGCTCTCTGCGTACAGGAGTTTTTCCATGGCAGCCGTGGGAAAATTTTGTGGATTAAATTGTGGTACACTGTTAGCCAGAATCAGGCACACACAAAGATAAATACTGTACAACAGGCTTTAATCCACAAAGACTTCCACAGAGCCAGGCTGGCTGTGGCTGCAGCAACTCTAAGTGAGGCCTCAGGAGGCCGGCGCAGGCTTAAATCCCGGAGGGTGATTGACACCTACGGGGAGGGACTTGATCCATTCAGGCCGACTGATTGACAGCCGGCCAGGTGGTGTCCTGTCCCCTTACATTCCTGCAGGTACAGAGGTTGCCCCCTGCAGTAGGCCGGTGGTGTACCACCACAGATACTGGGAGTGATATGAGGAGCATTTGACAGTTCTTGGCCTGTATTTATTGGAATTTAGGAGAATGAGGGGGGGATATTGAAACATTTTGAACGTTGAAAGGCATGGACAGAGTAGATGTAAAAAGGTTGTTTCCAACAGTGGGAAGAGGGCACAACTTCAGGATTGATTAGAACAGAGGTATGGAGGAACCTCTTTAGCCAGAGGGTGGTAAATAGGGCACAACTTTAGGATTGATTAGAACAGAAGTGTGGAGGAACTTCTTCAGCCAGAGGGTGGTAAATCTGTGGAATTTGTTGCCACAGGCAAATGTGGAGGCCAGGTGTATTTAAGGCAGAGATTGATAGGTTCTTGATTAGGCTATGTGGAGAAGGCCAGGCAGTGGGGCTGAATTAAATAGTGAGGCTGAATGGCCTATTTCTGCTCCCATGTCCTATGCTGAATTTAGTGGGAGTATTAACCCCATTCCGGGCTAGTGAATCATCTGCCTGCTTTGCATGTTTCCTGACTTCAATGGACATCACAGAAGTTCCCTCACAGCCTTCTCAAAGGACTGCACAGAATTAAACCCCATATTTAGAAAAACAGGAAAACAACTCTTAGCATTTCCATGACCATCTCCGCAGAACCTGTGATCAACTAAAACAAGAGTAACGCCCCGTCAAAGAGCTCTAAGGCAGAGGACTAGCTGGAGGGGGATCAGGGTGAGCCAGCGCTCCCCCGAGCCCATTCTTCAAAAGTGGCGCCTTTTCGACTCTTGATCCTTTGTGCAATAAAAGTCGAACCTCAGTTAAAAAATGTTTTAAACTTTATCACCCGGCCTTGGAAGAACTTTATTTGAGCAACCTTCCGGTGTTTTGAACTGTGTGCTCCGTCTCCTGTGATGCGCTGGTGGCCGCTGGCATCTGGATAACCAGAACAGACTGCGATGTCATCCCCTCCTCTCAGACGCCGAATGATCCTGTGAAACGCCATCTTTT
Source organism: Narcine bancroftii (assembly GCF_036971445.1). Taxonomy (NCBI): domain Eukaryota; kingdom Metazoa; phylum Chordata; class Chondrichthyes; order Torpediniformes; family Narcinidae; genus Narcine; species Narcine bancroftii. The sequence goes on from NC_091474.1 coordinate 93,417,729, forward strand.
TCATGTCACGTCCCAATAAGTCTCATACATAATGACTCTATTACTGAAACGTGAAATTAATGGATATAGAATACAGTTGCTTTTTTTTAAGTGCTCGTTCCCAGGGGTGCAGTGGTAATTGTTTTAGGGGCCGCAGCTCACCAAAAATGGCAACAAGGAGCTCTCGTGAGACCTGGACTTGGTGGCCGCCGTGTTGTATTGACATTGAACTGTTGGACTACGAAGTAGGATGACCGGTTGTGGAAGAAACAGATTCCTTGTAGGTCCAGAATAGTGTTCAGCAGGCCGGGGGGTGTGCGGGGTGTGCAGGGTGTGCGGGGTGTGCAGGGCAGGGCAGGGCAGGCCAGGGTGGGGGGGGGGGTGCGGAGGAGGTACCACCGCCACCCGGAGTGGGCCCCGTGAGGTGCTGGAGTGGCACTCCGTCAATCTCCGGCAGAACTGTATCCTTGGTCTAGAACCTGGCTACGCCCCTGCTCTAATGTTTGCACAACTGATGAAAATGTGGATGGAGCTGTACACTGGAATGGTTTGTGATTTTCCTTCAAGGAGCTATCAAGAGAGATACCACACAAAATATGATTGGTTCATTTGGGCCTGTGGTGACGCTGAAATGATTAAACTCCTCCTTACCATGTTTTTTTCCTTTTCAAGTATTTGTCCACCTCCCTTTTGGAAGTTAATTTATTTCCACTATTTATTGTTCAGACAGGACACTCCAGACCAAAACAATGGTCGACATAAATGCCACCTTTAACTCCCTGTTTTATCAGCTGCAGATTTACCTTGGGGTTTTTTTTTAATCTTTTTTTACTGACTGCTTTGCCAATGGAAATTTCTACTTATTTGGTTTTGTTAAAACTGCCAAGCTCCATGAATTTACTTTATCTCATTAACCATGCTATTTCTGACCTGACAGACAAGGAATTTCAGGGTGGAGGTTCTCTAGATGATGAAAGAGCCTGAGAAGATTCCAATGAGGGTCACTGAGCAACACAACATGGAAACAGGCCCTTTGGACCATTGAATCCATGCTGACCCTCAGCAGAATTGAATTGATCATTGTCATGTACACTAGGATACTGGTTTTGCATGCTATCCAGGCAAGTCAATTCATACTTACGTCGAGCATTATGTGGAGAGTATAGCGTTGCAATAAATCAAAGGATACAGGGACAGGATGGTGTAGAGGGTCATGTGACCCCCCGGGCAGGAACTTGGTCGGAAGCTACCACATCTGCCATTTGAGGTCCAGGCAACCCACAGCGATTACACAACTTGCCATCGGCCCCATTGAAGGAATGACACATCTCGCCGCTGGCTCCCTTAATCACCTGCCATATTTTGGGCATAACTGAACTGGCCCCCACTGTCAGAGTCTGCTATTTCCTCACTAACCTCTCAAGGTCCTGGGGAAAATCCCATCAAGACCTGGAGACTTATCCACATTTATATGCTCCAGTATTTCCTCTTTCTTAATCACTACAGTTTAGAAACCTTTTGGATTTATTTTCACCCTGCTTGCTATAGCCACCTCGTACCTTCTTTTAGCTTTTCTAATTTCTTTCTTAAGATTCCTTTGACATTCAATGTATTCTCCGAACATCTCCTTTATTCCTTGTTTCTTACATTTATTGTAGGTCTCCCTCTTTTTTCGAACCATGTTTCCAATATCCCTCGAAAACCATGGCTCTCTCAAACTTTTTACCCTGCCTTTCAACCTAACAAGAACATAAAGGTCTCACCTTTGAAAGACTTCCATTTCTCCATTACATCCTATCTGTGAAACAAATTGTTCCAATCCACTCCTCGCAAATCCTTTTGCATCTCCTCAAATCTAGCTGTTCCCCACTCAAAAACCTCAACCCTCGGCCCTGGCCTATCTCTTTCCATAATTCTTTTCTTTGGCTTGGCTTCGCGGACGAAGATTTATGGAGGGGGTAAAAAGTCCACGTCAGCTGCAGGCTCGTTTGTGGCTGACCAGTCCGATGCGGGACAGGCAGACACGATTGCAGCGGCTGCAGGGGAAAATTGGTTGGTTGGGGTTGGGTGTTGGGTTTTTCCTCCTTTGCCTTTTGTCAGTGAGGTGGGCTCTGCGGTCTTCTTCAAAGGAGGCTGCTGCCCGCCAAACTGTGAGGCGCCAAGATGCACAGTTTGAGGCGTTATCAGCCCACTGGCGGTGGTCAATGTGGCAGGCACCAAGAGATTTCTTTAGGCAGTCCTTGTACCTTTTCTTTGGTGCACCTCTGTCACGGTGGCCAGTGGAGAGCTCGCCATATAATACGATCTTGGGAAGGCGATGGTCCTCCATTCTGGAGACGTGACCCATCCAGCGCAGCTGGATCTTCAGCAGTGTGGACTCGATGCTGTCGACCTCTGCCATCTCGAGTACCTCGACGTTAGGGGTGTGAGCGCTCCAATGGATGTTGAGGATGGAGCGGAGACAACGCTGGTGGAAGCGTTCTAGGAGCCGTAGGTGGTGCCGGTAGAGGACCCATGATTCGGAGCCGAACAGGAGTGTGGGTATGACAACGGCTCTGTATACGCTTATCTTTGTGAGGTTTTTCAGTTGGTTGTTTTTCCAGACTCTTTTGTGTAGTCTTCCAAAGGCGCTATTTGCCTTGGCGAGTCTGTTGTCTATCTCATTGTCGATCCTTGCATCTGATGAAATGGTGCAGCCGGGATAGGTAAACTGGTTGACCGTTTTGAGTTTTGTGTTCCATAATTACACTGAAGCTAATGGCCCTATGATCACTGGACCTGAAGTGCTCCCCAATATGTCCCTTTGTCATCTGTCCTATCTCATTCCCCAACAGTAGATCCAACACTGCCCCTTCCCTAGTTGATACCTCTTCATATTGCTGTAAAAAACTATCCTGCACACATTTTACAAACTCCAATCCATCCAGCCCTTTCACAGAATGGGTTTCCCAATCTATATGTGGAAAATTAAAATCTCCCACTATTACAAATATCTGCTATCTCCCTACAAATTAGCTTCTCTAGATCTCATTCCCCATTAGGTGGTCTATAATATCCCCCATAAATGTAACTACCCCTTTTCCATTCCTCAATTCCACCCAAATAGCCTCCCTTTAAAAAAAAAATTGTTTGGATCATTACAGGAAAAAATATAATCAAATATCCATAGCTAATTATACAAAAAAAAGTACTTTAATATATTTTCCCCACCTCCCCCCTCCCACCCAAAAGTAAGAAAATGAAAGAAACACCTACCATTTAATAAACAATAATATTAGCATAGACAATCATTAATTGTTATTAAAGATTACTAATTAAGAGGAGTGGATAAGATAGAAGAGGTGGACAGAAAATTATCCATAAAATCCATAGATGGTTTCCAAATACTATAAAAATTTTCAACTTGATTCCTTAAACTATACATAATTTTTTCCAAAGGTATAAAATTTCCCATCTCATTTCACCATCTACTTAATAACACTTCTCCATCATCTTTCCATGATATCACTAGACATTCCTTTGCAGTTGCTATTGTCAGATGGCCTCCCTCGATGAGCCCTCTAATCTATCTTGATCGTGTCGGAGCTCAGCTGCGAACATGGATTTGTGCGGAGAATTCACGGACACCCAGTGTCTCTTAAGGGTCTCTCTCACTTCCCTTTCTCCTATTGTTTGGGGTGACGGGCAATGTTCGTGGCAACTTTGTCCGTGTTATGACAGGCAAAAGTTGAAGTATATCAAATATATTACATGACCTTTGAGTGTAGATCAGCACAATATCATGGGCCAAAAGGCCTGTGCTGTACTGTAATGTTCTATGCCTTATGTTCGAAAACAAAGTTGTATTGATTTTGGCTTGGGGAATAGGAGCCTTCGTAGGAAAACAATGATTAGTAACACCAGCTGCAGAACATTTAAGCTATGACTGATTTCCCCCGCTCCTGTGATCCACAGGTTGGGTGTTGATGTTTCCAGCCAATCTCCTCACACTGAATTAGTGAAGTCCAATCTGTTTTGTGGACTCTCCTTACATGCAGAGAAATATTTGTCAGGGCACGTGCCTAGGCTACGTGAAGGGGTGCAAAGGGAAAGTTGACAAATTCTCTTAATATATTCCCCGACTGCAGCTCTCGGCCTCCATGTAAGGGCTGCACCCAGATTCTAGATGAGTTCTCCAGGCACCATTCCTGACCTCAGTGGGAATAGCATTGCTGCTTCTCAGCACCAGGGGCCATAGGCTCAGTGCTGCCTGTGTGGAGTTTGCATGTTCTCCCTGTGACCATGTGTGTGGGCTTCTTCCCACATGTCAAATTCGTACTGATGGGTTATTGACTGCCGTCATTTCCCCATGGTGAAGATGAAAGGCAATAGGATTGACGTTTGTGTGTGAGAGAGAGACCACATTGCAGAAATGTAGTGCAGGGGAGTGTAAGGGGGAGTGTAAGGGGGAGTGTAAGGGGGAGTGTAAGGGGGAGTGTAAGGGGGAGTGTAAGGGGGAGAGGAATGAGATATCTCCTCTTTGAGCTGGTGTAGGCCTAATGGGGCAAATGGCATGTAAGATAAGGGACTTCAGAGGTGGCCAACTCTGGCTGTCCCAGCGCAAATCTTTCGAGGTCGATGATTCTCCTTGAATTGTTGAATTCTTGGTGATGTCCATCAGCACTAGATCAATGAAGATCAAACAACAGTGAAGCAAATCTGTGTGACAAATTAAAATTTTATTTACAATATGGGGAGGGGGTGCAGGGGAACTCCTCCCGAGCACATTTTTCAAAAGTCGCGCACCCCCCGACCCCGGTCCGATGTCACCGAAAAATCAGTACGGCCCGCCATTCAATCACTGACTCACAATCCAGTATGTGTCATGGCGGCTTTTTTACCTGCTCGCTCCCCCCCAACATTAGAACCCCTGCAATATGGTACATGCCGATTCCAGCCATTAAAACCAATGACATCCAATTGACCTACAACACCAGTGTGGTTTGGAAGGTGGATGGAAGGAAGTGTGGAGCACCTTTTTACCCTGGAGAAAACCAACACAGATGTGGGGAGAACGTACAACTCCTTACAGGCAACGTTGAATGCGAGTCCAGGTCGCTGGTGCTGTGGCAGTGTTGCGCTAACCACCACGCCTGGATTCCCTGACAAGGCCAACATTTATTGCCCATTTCCAATTGCCGTCAAGTCGAGTGGTTTGGTCAACAATTCCAGAGGGAGTTTTTATGCCTTGTACACTGCAAGGGACCGGAGGCACGGCTGGTCTGATCACTGTGCTCTGCTAATATGAGAGAGTGTTCTGTTTTCCCATATGTTCACCATACTTTTTCAAGGAATGACTATTCTCTTATTGATAACCAACTGATATCACAGACCCGTTCTTGTGAGTATCTTGTCGTTTTATCTTTGTTCTTTCCTGACTTTCCTCAAGTTAGTTTTAACTTGACGTCGCTCTTAGATAATAATTTATCGAGGAACTGGAAACTTTTTTTCTTTGAAACTAATACTACGTTAGAAATTTCTAGTTGGATTGTATGGGGAAAATTATTTCTTAATTTTTTTTTTCTGGATGCCCTGGGCTTGGTTTTTGTTTTTAAATGTAGATTTTAAAGCACGTTAACAGACCCTTCAGGCCCAATTACAACCAGATAATCTACAACCCCCGAACGCTTTGAAGGGTGGGAGGAAATCCACGCAGACATGGGGGAGAACATGCTTACAGGCAGCACGGGATTCAAATCCTGGTCGCTGGCACTGTACCAGCATTGCACTATCTGCTACACTACCCGTTCCACTCTAACTATGCGGCTCATTTTATCCAATATCCTCTTTATGGAATGCATCACATGGAAGGGTATGAGTTGCGTTGACAAGGGTTAACATTCCCTGTAGCCTTGAACCATCTGAACTGGATTCAGTGCAGGCATTTACAAAAGAGTATTCTGAGTTGTTAGTTTCTATTTATAATCCAGTATCACCACCAAATGTGAGGAGCTGAACAGAGATGTCTTCAGCCAGAGGGTGGTAAATCCGTGGAATCTGTGGCCATAGGCGGTTGTGGCAGCCAGTGGGGGTTGGGGGAGCACATTTTTCAAAATGGCGCCTTCCACCCCGCCCTAGTGTGATGCCTCTGCACCGCCCCCCCCCCCGCCCCACCGGTCTGACACTGTCACCACTTCCTCCCTCAGCCTGACTCTGCCACCCACCACCACCCCCCTTAGTCTGACACTCCTGCCATGCACCCCCTTCCCCAGGCCCAAAGTCACTGAAAAATCAGTGCGGCCCGCCATTCAACCACTGACTCACCATCCGGCATTTGTCGTAGTGCCTTTTTTTATGTGCTCACTCCCCCTAACTGTAGAACGTGGCTAAGGCCCTGGTGGAGGCCAAGTCATTGGGTGTATTTAAGGCAGAGATTGATGGGTTCTTGATGAGCCAGGGCATCAAAGGTTATGGGGAGAAGGTTGGGCAGTGGGGCTGAGTGGGAGAATGGATCTACACATGATGAAACGGTGGGGCAGACTCAATGGGCTGAATGGCCTATTTCTGCTCCTATGTCTTATGGTCTCATGGTTCAATGAAGTACTTTATTTTTCATGCAAGGTACACAGTTCAGCAGCCAAATTTACTCGTTACTCAACTTTGCAACAGGCTCTCAACTTTGCAACAGGTACAAACTCCAAGGTCAAGGTTAAAGGTGCCAAGAGATAACTTAGATATTTGTTTATTTTTTTAAGCTTGAAGCAAAGCAAACACCATGCTTGTAGCCCGCAGCCCGCACAGTGAGGCCCCAATTCAATGACTCGGGTATGAGCACCATGCAGCGGACAGTGTGGCTGCTTCGTCTCTCCAGATTTTGACCCCGGACTTCCAGCGTGCTGTCTGTGTGGAGTTTTCACGTTCTTCCTCTGCTGGGTTAGTTGGACATGGCGAGGCTGTTGACAGAGGAATGTGGCAAAAGTTGATGAGCAGAAGGACACAACAGGTCGCAGGGAAATAAATGGATACAGATAGCCCCCAATTTATGATGGTCTGACTTACGAATTTCGAACTTATGATGGTTCAAATCTGGACTTTTGATTTTGAGTTCCGATGTCTCCCTGCGCTTGTGATTTGTGGCACGCTACTCTCCCATGATTCTGGGCCATGGCAGCATTATACGCGTGACTAGTGTACAGCCACGCTCGCAGTCTCTGTATTCAATGTTTAATTATAAAAAATGGTAGGGGCAGGATTCTTTTTTGAATGACGATTTTTTCTGACTTACAACAAGGAATGCTGGATCGGAACACCATCGCTCGTTGGGGACTACCCGCAAGCCAGCATTGGTTTGATGAGCCAAATGCCGATGGCTGCAGAGGCTGTGGGAGTGCTGGTGGCAAACCTACAGCGACTTGGAAAGGGTGGCTCAACCTTTATGGCCCAGGACCATGGGGGAGGAGTCGTAGGGTATGAGTCATCAGTGGGCAGGCCAGCTCCATATATACAGTAGTCAACAATAACTATATACAATGGAGGAAACAATGGATCACCACATGGGTTTTGATGTGGGGCAGAGCGGGTTTAAAACCATTGGTTCCAGAAACAAATCATGGGGGAGATTATTGGATCAGGATTATGTGAGGGGCAGAAAAGGGGCAAGCACATGTTGGGAGTGTCCACCCCACCTGGAACCCTCAGGGGGAGATAGCAGAGCAAACGCTCAACAATGAAGGCAGCAATGGTGGGGTTTCAATGACCCTGTTATCACCAATCAACACAAGATGGATAGGGGATGCAGACAGGCTTAATCATACCCTGGACATGGGGGAAGGGGGGTACCATTTTAGGGACAAAGGTGGACAGTTGGTATCGATGGGGGAAGAGGGGGTACCATTTTAGGGACAAAGGTGGACAGTTGGTATCGATGGGGGAACATTTCTTTTTGGTAGTTATATTTAGTTTTATTTATATAGTTATATTTCAATGAGATGATAATGATAGTAAAAAATCAAAGATAAAATAGGGTTCTAAATTGGGAGAAGGCAGATCATAAGACTGAGAAGTAATTAAGGAAAAGTGGACTGGAACGGAAACGGTTCCTGAAAAGTAAATCTGAGGGAAGTTCAAAATATCGGCAGATGCTGAAATTCTGAAATAAAAATAGAGAGCACTTGAAATTCTCAGCTGATCAGGCAGCATCTGTGGAAAGGGAAACAGAGTAAACATTTAAAATCTGAGACCTGTTATCAGAAGTAGAAAAGAGAGAAAAACAAATTCGTTTTGTAGGAGCAGAAAGGTGTGAGGTGTGAGGTGTGAGGTGTGGGGTGGGATGGGGTGGGGTGGGGTGGGGTGGGGTGGGGTGGGGTGGGAGGGTCGGAGCAGAGGGAATATCTCTGATAGGGCGAGACCATTCTCCATCCCACTGGCCCAATTATCTTTCAGCTTGTGGCCTCTTGCTCTGTTACATTGAAGCCCAAAGACTTCCAGATTCAACATCAAATTTTCCAACTTTTTAGGAAACAAACTTTTTATTTCTGTCTACATCAGAAATGACCATGTCTGCTGGCCATCCATCATCTCAGATCAGTTTCCATTGGTATAGCCTGTTCTCCTGGATGTGTCCTACTGCCCTACGATTAGCATCTTGTAACTCACTCAAAGGAACATAATACCCGTCCAAAAGACGCCCTAACAAATGGACGACTATGGTTAGCATAGTGGTGAGCCCAGTGCCAGCCACTTGGGTTCGAATCCGCAGCTGTTTTTAAGGAGTTTCTACGCTCTCCCCCCACCCCCCCCCATATCTGTGTGGGTTTCCTGCAGATGCTTCCAGTTCCTCCTATCCTCCAAAACATACGAGATTGGTAGGTTAATTGGATGACCAGAAGGGCCTTCTACTGTGCTGTATCATTAAAATTAAAAGAAATTAAATTCTCTGCCTGACAAGGTGAGATTTGAACCCAGATCTCTGGGTTGCTTGCTCTCCATTGGAGAATAACATCTATACAATTCAGAATGGGAATTTTGCTTTTATTTAGTATAATTCAGTCTTATTTGTTGGGGTCGACTCTTTTAGTCTCCTGGATATCTCTGGCAGAGCCAGCTCCGTGATCAAAGCAGAACAGTTAACAGAGGTCAGCTCGCATTGCTATGATGTACTGGATGCACCACAGAGGGTGAAGACCTTCAAATTCCTGGGTGTCATCATCTCCAACAATCTGCCCTGGGGCCTCCGTGCCGAAGCAATCACATGGCTTGTCGGTAACCCATACTTTTGCGAGGAGTCTGAGGAAATTCGGCATATCACCAAAGTCTTGAACATTTCTACAGGTACAGAGGTGCCAAAAGCACAGGACAAGAAAAATCTCCAGAGGGTTGTGGCATCACGGGCACCAGACTCCACTCCACCGAGGACATCGACAAGAGGCGATGTCTTGAGAAAGCAGCCTCTATCTTTAAGGACCTCCCCACCTAGGCCATTCCCTCTGCTGCTATCGAGAAAGAAGACAGAAGCCTGAAACGACACCCAGTGGCTCAAGGACAGTTTCTTCCGCTCTGCCGTTAGATTCCTTGCACTAGTATTCATTTTGAAATGCGATTTACAGCAATAGTTGCACTGTCGTGCTGCCACACAACAATGAATTTCGTGACATGCTTATGTAAATAGATTCAGGTTTACATTGGATCAGCTCTGTGATCAGGCAGGTGAATGGGGAAGCTCTTGACAACAAATCTGTCACGCTCTCAGTGACTTCTGACAATCAGGCAGAATCCTGGTTCATTCAAGTGGAAGACGCAGCTCTTGCTCATTCATAATCGTGTGCTGGTCCCAGATGCCACCTCAGCCCTGCGCCTGCCTCCGGTTCATTGAACTGACCTGCCTTTGTGCTGGTTGAAAATATTTGTCCCCGTTCTCACCTGTTTGGTTTAGCAGGTGGCCAAGTGAAATAACAGCCAGGCAGCAAGCATGACCTTGTGTCGAACTGATCGAATGTGCGTCAAGACAGCGGAGAACAGGGCAAGTCATTGCTGATGGTGTCTGGCACCAAACTTCCTGATGTCGGTATTGTGGCACGTGACCTCACCACACCATTTGGGCAGTTTATCGGAAGGAAATGCTTGGGTTTATTGTATCCCCAAGATACAATGAAAAGATTTTCTCACTTGATGTTCAAAGGAATTATCTTGTTCCCCACCTCCCGCAATAAAAATTTGGAAAAAAATTTCCCTTTGGAGGGAGTGAGAGGTCGAGGGTCATGACCCAGTGGCCACGTCAGAGTGTCCGCTGCTCTTTACCGCACAGTTGAGAGTGTTGAGCCTGAGCTCCATCACTCCCCCTCGACCCCTGGTCCCCGAAACTGCTGGCTTCCACCTCGCAATGGGAGACAATGGGCCGGGAGGGCCCGTTGTGGCCAAGTGGGATCAGCAGGGAAAGGCACCGCAGTGGTTGTCAGACCCCGCTTCCACAGTCCGAATCCCTCCTTCCCAGGGGAGCTGTGAGGGATGATTTTCCAGGGTGTCTTATCTGATGAGAAATCTTGATCTATTGACCATCGAAAACCACAGCACAGTATAGCAGCCCTTCAGCCCATCTAGTATGTGCCCAAATATTGTTCTGCTCAGTCCCACTGACCTGCACCCAGACCATAGCCCTCCATTCCCCTCCCATCCATAGACCTCTCCAAATTGCGTGAAGCAGTTCCCCCGAATGATCCCTTTAAACATTTCCCCTTTCACCCTTAACCCATGATCTTGACTCACCCCACCTCAATGGTAAAAGCCTGCTTGCATTTGCTCCATCTGTACCCCTCGTAATTATGGATACCACCCCCCCCCCCCCACCAAATCTCCCCTCTTTCTCCTACCCTCCTGGGAATAAATCCGAACCTGTTTATCCTTTCCACGTAACATCAGTGTGGATTGGGTCATCAGAAGCAGAAATAAGTGACCGGTGGCGGCAACTTCTTCCATGCCTCTCGGATTGCAAATAATCTGCATTCTAAGCCTAAAAGGTAACCATGAAGTCACTGTCATTAATCCATGAATTTTGAAGGTTTAATATGGAAGAATTCCATCTGCGCACTCTCCAACTGATGGCTTCTCCAGTTTCCATTGTCCCTGTCTCTGTCTCCTTCCCTCTCCATTTAGAGGGCTACCCCTCCTCCTATCACCTCAACTTTTCTGTCTTCTGCCCTCCCACCCATATCCACCTCCCTGTTTTCCCCTTCTTCCCTCCTCTCCTCCCTGTTCCACCCCCCCCACCTTTTAATTCAAGCGCCTGTGTGTTTATTTTTGCTCGATGAAGGGTTCAGGCCCAAAGTGTTGACCTTCCTTTAGCCACTGCGTGGCCTGCTGAGTTTCTCCAGTATTTTTGTGTGTTGCACTACAATCACAGCGCCTGCAGACCTGCCTGTTTAACAAGAGCAGGTGTTAAATTTACTTGGTGCAGTCAGTTGTAATGACCTTCCTGTCTCCACCGGCCTTGTAGCCCCATCTCCCACTGACTTTAGGATGGTGAGGAGCTGCTTTGCTGCCTGTACTCTCCTGGAATCCAGTGACGTGGCTTTTTTTTCCACCTTTATTCAGTGTTTTCAAGAAATCATATGTACAAGTACAACCCGACATTCTCTGGTCCTTGGTGTCAAACACGCAGACCACACGACCAGACATAACACACATACAGACAAACAATGCACATGAAGGACAAGTATATACAGATAAATATTGTTTCGTAAGTATTAGAGTTTCAGATGGTTTGTGCAAGCAGCTCCTTTGGTCGTTCAGTGTTCTTATTGGCCATGGGGAGAAAACTGTTCCTCAGCCTGGTGGTGCTGGCTCTAATACTCCTGGATCTTTTCCCACGACGGGAGCAGCTGAAAGATGGAAGGGGTCTTCAATGATTTTGTGCGCCCTCTTCAGACAATGATCCTGGTAGATCACATCGATTTGGTTGGGGTGGGGGGGAGACTCCAGTTATCCTCTCTGCCACTCTCATGTCCTGTAGACTAACCTCCAATCCATTTCTCTACAGCAACCATACCCATACTGTGATGCAGCTGGCCCGGACGCTCTCGATAGAGCGCCAGTAGAAAGCTGACATGACGGTGGTCGGTAGCCTTGCCCGCTTCAGTCTTCTCAGGAAGTGCAGTCACTGTTGTGTCTTCCTGACAAGTGAGGAGATGTTAAGTGGCCACGATAGGTCACTTGTTAAGTGGACTACAAGGACACTCTCTACTACAGATTTTTGATGCGTAGCAGAGGGTGGTCATTCCTAGTCCTCCTGAAGACCACCTTCACCTTGTCCACATTGAGGCTCAAGTTGCTACTTTCGCACCATTACATGAGATTTTCCACCTCTTCTCTGCAGTGCGACTCGTTGTTGATGATCAGTCCATCAACTGTTGTGTCTTCTACAAATGGTGAATCTGTTGGAGTCATGGGTCAGTCGTGTGAACACAGTATCACAGAATACAGTTACAGATGATTTGCAAGTTCAAAATATAACATGGTCATCACTGCCCAGAACACACTTGAGCCCCTGTGCTGCCCACTGGTCCTGGGGCACATAAGAGGGGCAAAGTGATGTGGTTTTTGGGGCAGTTAGGACATCCCATCTTTTCTCTTTCTTTCTTTTCTTTGGCTTGGCTTCGCGGACGAAGATTTATGGAGGGGTAATGTCCACGTCAGCTGCAGGCTCGTTTGTGGCTGACAAGTCCGATGCGGGACAGGCAGACACGGATGCAGCGGTTGCAAGGGAAAATTGGTTGGTTGGTTGGTTGGGGTTGGGTGTTGGGTTTTTCCTCCTTTGTCTTTTGTCAGTGAAGTGGGCTCTGCGGTCTTCTTCAAAGGAGGTTGCTGCCCGCCGAACAGTGAGGCACCAAGATGCACGGTTTGAGGCGATATCAGCCCACTGGCGGTGGTCAATGTGTCAGGCACCAAGAGATTTCTTTAGGCAGTCCTTGTACCTCTTCTTTGGTGCACCTCTGTCTCGGTGGCCAGTGGAGAGCTCGCCATATAACACGATCTTGGGAAGGCGATGGTCCTCCATTCTGGAGATGTGACCTACCCAGTGCAGTTTGATCTTCAGCAGCGTGGATTCGATGCTGTCGGCCTCTGCCATCTCGAGTACTTCGATATTGGAGATGAAGTCGCTCCAATGAATGTTGAGGATGGAGCGGAGACAACGCTGGTGGAAGCGTTCTAGGAGATCCCATATATATATATATATATATATATAGGACATCCCATAGTGAAGTGAATAAGCCACAGATCTTTAAAAGCTGGCAAAGTTCAGCTCTAACTGTCAACACTGAAATTGTTTGGAAATGTTTCAGAAAGTTTCTGGCACAAAAATAAAATTTAAACCTGTAAAGCTGTAAAAAAAATAGTAAACAATATACTCATTCCAGGAGGCAATTTTCAAGGTGGATAGGAATGCAAAAGAACTATGTCTTGCCTTAGAATGACTGAGTCTGTTCACTTGTCTGGCTGAGACAGGGGGGAGAGGGGAGAGGGGAGAGGGGGAGGTGGGAGGGGCGGAATACGGAAAATCAAAATGAGAAGTTTGGACAGCTCCATGAGCCAGTTTCAATCTCAACCTCTGACGGTCTGTGTGGAGTTTGCACGTTCTCACTCTTTCCCCAGGGTGCACTAGTTTCCACCCACTTCCCAAAGACATGTTCCTTAGCAGGTAAATGGCCACTGTAAACTACCCCTTGGGTAACTGGTGGAATCTTGGCTGGAGGTGGGGCTAGAATGATAGAACACTACGTTGCTTTTCTATCCCTAAGGATCGGAGTGTTCTATCTTCAACTGGAAATGGCTGTTCCTTTCCCACTGGTTTTATCACCACGCCGGTGACAGCAGACACCGGGGTTATGAGTAGGGGTAGAGGCGGTTAATCTCCAGCGTGAAATGACGTCATTTGACACCAGCATTCAGTCAGCGTTCCTTTTCCACTGGCCCCCTGTCCTGGTAAATTCCCAGTTAATTCCTGGGATAGGGGGCCAGTGGAAAAGGGGCACCCTCTTCAGACAATGATCCTGGTAGATCATGTTGATGGGGGTGGGGGGGTGGGTGGGAGGAAGACTCCAGTGACTTCCTGACAAGTGAGGAGGAGTTGAGTGTCCACTATAGGTCACTAGTTAAGTGAACTCTAAGGAACAATTAAGCCCATTCACCCGCACATCTCTGGGATGGGGAGGAAATGAGGGAACATTGGGGAACCCACAGGGTCGCAGGGAGAGCATGCAAACTCCATGCCGAGAGCACCCAGAGTGGAGATGGAACCTGGTTACTGAGGGTGTGAGGCAGTGGATTTCCCCACCATGTCACCCTGCTGCCAATTTGTGGTGGCATGCCACCTGTCACATGAATGATCAGCAATACTGAGCCCATTTGATGCTCAACGTTAAAATATTAGCTCTAATGACACAGTGAAACATGGAAGTCTGAAGATGCTGCGTTTGTAGTAAAAACACAAACGCAAGAGTCCACAGGCCTGGCATTTCAGGCCCGAGCCCTTCTTCAAGGTACGAGTGAAAAGCAGGCAGGCACCTGAATTAAAAGGCTGGGGAGAAGGAAATAAAGGGCAAGGCAGAGGAGAGAGCACAGACCAACAGACAAAAGGTGTCAATTGTATATGGATAGCAGGACAGGAGAGAGGAGAGGGAGGATTGATTGGGGGTGGGGCTCTCTGAATGCAGAGCTAGTGGAAAGGAGATATCTATGGTTTTTGGACTGGAGGCACAATCCAGGAATTTAGTCTGAAAAGGAATGTGCAGGAATTTGGAGTCAATTCCGGCTCCGCGATTTATCCTGCCGAAACCAGAAACATGAATTGATGGTCATCCACTCGGCTGCACGTCCAACCCTGGGACTGTTGCACTCTGGGACTTGCAGTCTAAAAAGGGCGCCCAGTGTGAACGGCCACATGGGCGTTAATTATGCTAATTTTATTTGTGATTTTCACGACATTGCAGTCTAAAAAGATGGGGTGGGGGAAACTGGAGAAGTCGATGTTAATGCCATCTAGTTGGAGGGTGCCAGACGAAATATGAAGTGCTGTTCCTCCAATTTCTTTTTTAACTCACATCTTGAAGGGCTTAGGCCTGAAATGTTGGTCATATCTTTGCCTTCTATGGACGCTGCAAGACCTGCTGAGTTTCTCCAGCACAGTGGTTCTTAACCTTTTTCTTTCCACTCACATCCCACTTTAAGTATTCCCTATGCCACAAGTGCTCTATGATTAGTAAGGAATTGCTTAAGGTGGGATGTGGGTGGAAAGAAAAAGTTTGAAAACCACTGTTAATCGTCCCTAATTAACTCGTTATGTGCAGGGTTTCATAACTCCAAAGGAAATGGGGCAATGACAATTTTTCTCAAGCAAAATATTTCAATAACAATTGTGTCTAGAGCAGTGATTCTCAACCTTCCCTTCCCACTCACATCCCACCTTAACCAACCCCCTTACTAATCACAGAGCACCGATGGCATCGGGCTTACTTAAAGTGGGATGTGAGTGGAAAGAAAAAGGTTGAGAACCACTCCTCTACCATTTCAGTACTTTTATAGAAAGCATGCTGACTTCAAGTCACAGTCAGTTAGGCCCTTCAGTCCAACATTCCCATACCGACCAAAATTCCACACTCCTGGTGGTTGACCATGCCCATCTTAACCATGTATCCATACAAATGTTTCTTAATAGTACCCACCTCAACACCTCCTCTGTTCCACCAGCCTATATGCAAAAAAAAGTGACCCCTCAGGCTCCTGTTAAATCTCTCCCCCCTCACCTTAAACCTTTGTCCTCTGGTTACCGATTCCCCTATGCTGTGCGTTCACCTGTGTGTACAAGGACTGCCTAAAGAAATCTCTTGGTGCCTGCCACATTGACCACCGCCAGTGGGCTGATATCGCCTCAAACCGTATATCTTGGCGCCTCACAGTTCGGCGGGCAGCAACCTCCTTTGAAGAACGCAGGGTCCACCTCACTGACAAAAGACAAAGGAGGAAAAACCCAACACCCAACCCCAACCAACCAATTTTCCCCTGCATCCGTGTCTGCCTGTCCCGCATCGGACTTGTCAGCCACAAACGAGCCTGCAGCTGACGTGGACATTTACCCCCTCCATAAATCTTCGTCCGTGAAGCCAAACCAAAGAAGAAAGAAGAAAGAACCCTCTCATCACTTTCTACACCTTATGGCCACAGGAGGTGGAACATTTGCAAAATACTTTCTATAGAGTCCCACCATCAGACACGTTTTTACTTCTCCCCCCCCCCCACCCCTTGGCCTTCTGTAGTGATTCCCTCAAGCACTCATCCCTTCCCACCTATCATCCCCCACCCCCATCCTCCTCTCCCCCCCTTCCCAACCTACAATAGATTGGGAGATCGCTTTGCTCAGCATCTCCTCTCTGTCCGCAACAACAGCGACCTCCCAGTAGCCAACAACTTCAAATCTGGGTCACACACCCACACTCATGTCTGTCCTTGGCCTTGTATACTCTCCCACCATGACCCACTCGCATTTTGGAGGAACACCACCTTATTTTAGGTCTGGGCCCTCTCCAGCCTTAACATGGACTTCTCTGCTTTCTGCTAAACCTGTTCGCCCTCTTTCCCTTCCATCTTTCTTGTTTTCCTCTCCCATTCCCCCTTACCATCACTCCCCCCCCTCATCGCTACTGTCCCCTGCATCCCTTTTCCACCTATCACCTCCTGCTTTTACCCCCCCTCCAATAATTTTTTTCCCATTATTCTTACCTTGATCAAGCCCAAAATGTCGGTTCTGTATTTTTTCACCTTTACTATAGAAAGGACAGTTTTGACCTACTGAACGTCTCCAGCCGCTTATGTTTTTACTTCAACCACGGTGTCTACAGATTTTCGTGATTTACCTTTAGGACATTTCCCCTCATCCTCCTGCATTCCAAAGAATAAAACCCCAGCCCACTCAACCTCTCCCTGTAGCCCACAGCCCCAAGTCCTGGCAACATCCTCATGAATCTTCTCTGCCATCTCCCAATCTCCAGTTTGACAGCATCTTCTGGTGGGACTCTCCAGACCAGGCAGCATCCATGGAGGGAAATCGACTATTGACAGATGCTCTGCTTCATCTTCCGCCAGGTCCATCCCTTCTTTGCCTTACGACCACTGTTCTAAACCTGCCGAGTTCACAGCGGATCAGTCAAGGTTTTAGTTTGGAAGCTCTTATTGATGGAGGGTGCACACTCCAAGCATTAGCTCACCATCTCACCATCACCCCCCCCCCCCCCCCCCCCAGGATGCTTCCTGCCCCAGAGTCTCTCGAATGACCCTTCCTTCACCCAAGGTCCCAGTCAATATCCAGACTCTCTGAAACTCATTCCTGTAGCCACAGCGCCATCATCAGGCCACTTGTAAGAAAACAGGGTGAACGCAGCACCTGACCAATTCAGAGAACCGGGATTCGAGAGGGTGTCAAGGGCTCCCAAAGGGCCAAGGCTTCTGAATCGCGTTGGAAGTTTGGATCTGGAGCTCGGGTACCACTGGATCAAACAGCAGTCTGTGAGGCTGCGGGAACACAGGAGGCGAATCCACAGATGGTCAGTGGTCTGAAGGAACACTCATGTAGGGCCAGGGGTGCCACTAATGGCAACTCTTTGTCTGGAAGGAAAATGTTAAAGTCCAGTAGAAGTCCTAAAATCTGGATGCCAGAAATACAGACCACCCAACACTCTGGACTTTTTCGAAAACTCTCAAACTTTTAAAATTTAGCAGCCTTTTGGGTGCGTGCATGCATGAGCACCACAGATGAACAGCAGTATTTTTCTTTTTCTTTAAAACAGCTTGTTTTGATAAATGAAGCATGTTGTGTTTGCTAATGAATAAACGATCAAAATGTACCCATTAATCTCTTCTTTATTCCAAGAATCCAGAAAATCCAATACAGATGGATGTCCCTGCCCATAACATTGCTAGGCAGGGTCAACTGTGTGAAAATGAAGGTGCTGCCAAGACTCCAGTATCTCTCTCAGATCTTGCCTGTGACGTCACCCAGGGGATTCTTTCAGGCCCTGCTCTCACGGATAAGAATGCTCTTATGGAATGGGAAGGTAGTCAGGGTCTCTATGGAGAAATTGACCTGGGACTATAGTCTGGGCGGATTACAGATGCCTATTACTAGCCCAGTCGAGGTACATCTCCTTACTCTTTTGGGGGGGTGGGGGTGGTGAAGACATACCATCCTGGGTACAAATCGGTCTGCACTTAGTAGGCGAGAAACTAGTTGAGGACTATTTACAAATGGGATGTCAAATTGCTATCTGGAAAGACAGGCAGCCTCAGACTAAAGCAGATTTGCATCTGGGGTGACATCAATTGGTACAGGAATGCTGTCTGCAAAACCCTCCCTGACTACAAACCAGCTAATACCTTTGACAGTGGGTAACAAGATCCTAAACCCCTGGTGCAGGAATGGCATCAGGTGCATAGAGGAGTTACGAGCAGGGGCAATTAATGTCATTTGAGCAGTTTAGGCAGAAATACGATTTGCCAAATAAGACATTCCACTACCTTCAGATCTCAAAGTGCAGTGACATAGAGACCATAATTCAAAGGGAGATCACATGGAAATTTATTTTGACAATGCATTTCCTGTTCCAAGCAGAAGGACCCAAATGAGGTCTTCACAAATTGAGACAGAGGTGGGAGTTGGATTTGGGAACAATGATTGATGAGTGGTGCTGGGGTCCGACCTATGTCGGATCAACTTGATGGCGGTAATCAATGCGAGGTACAGGCTGGTGCAATACAATTTCTTGCACCAACTGTATTTGACGCTGCAAAAGATTAGCAGGTCCAAGGTGCAACTGTCAGATCAGTGTTTCAGATGCAGCATTGAGACAGGAACCTTTGTGCATGCGACCTGGCACACGTACCAAGATGAGGCCCTTCTGGGCAGAGCTAGGTGAAGTCCATAGTAAGGAATTCCTGCAGGATCTTGAGTTGAGCCTGTATTCTCCTGGAGAAAGTTACCGATTACCTGAGTGGAAGATTCTCCTGGAGAAAGTTACCGATTACCTGAGTGAAAGAAAGAAGGTACAGCACCTTCCAAAAAAATTGGCCACCATACCTGAGCCATATAGGACGGTTGTGAAAGAGATAACTGCCTCAGGCCCCAGTTTGCCCCGATTCCTCCCCAATCTCTGGGGGGCGGGGGAAGGAAACAAGGGGTCCGCCTCAGTCCAGCCAGGAAAATAGGCCCAATCTTTCCTCAATATGACTTATTCCTGCGTTACGCACGTTTTAATGTCTTAAATGTTTTTTCTTTGGTTGTCTAAGTGTTAAGTGTTGGAGGTCGAGGGAAAGAGGTAGGAGTGTTAGTTTGGACTCGACAGAAAATTCCCATAGATAGGAAAAGGATAAGCTCTAATTGACACAGATTTGTAAAAACTGTTGATGTGTAAACTGTTGAGTTCAATTTTGAAAACTACAAGTAAAATATTTTTTTAAAAATCCCCACAAACATGCTTTCCCACCTGAGATTCTACACTTACACAAATGGGGCAATTTACAGTGTGTAGCCTTCCTACCAACCCACATCTTTGATGCAGTGGGGCAATACTGGGGCACCTAGAAAAAACTCACATGGCCACAGAGGGAGTGTGCAAACTCTGCATGGAGAGCAGCGGAGGTTAGGATTCAACCTGCGTTACTGGAGCCGCAAGGTAGTGGCACTGGTTGTGCCACTATGGGACTTTCCACTCTCTTCTCCTTCAGACCCCCTATTAACGCATGCGCCTTTTGGATGCCAGAGGTAAACATTGACCCACAAGAGGTCAGGACTGGATCTGGGTCAACCACCAGAGCTCTCCAAACATTTATTTTTGAGTTTTTGTTCCTCCTCCCCTACATCCTGGATGAGTGAACAGCGAAAGCCATTCTAAAACAGGGCATAATCCTTCTCACCTGGAAAATTGCCTTCTGGATTGAGTCTATTGTTGGCAATTAAAAAAATTTTTTTTACAGCTTTCAATAATACATAAATTTAACTTTATTTTGAAGTCAGGCAATTTTGAAACATTTCCAAACAATTTCAATTTTGACAGTCAGAGCTGAGCTTTGCCAACTTTTAAGGTTCTGGGGCTAATTCAGTGCATGATGGTATGCCCTCAGCATCTTGAGGTGTATGTCTCTCCAGGGGCAGTGAAGTGAGACAGGAAAATGTCTGCAACACCTACTCCACAGTGTCTAAAGTGCTGTTGCTCTCGGTGCAATTAACGGATGGCACCAAGTAGGTTTAACAACTCCACTTGGACAAACGTCCTTCCTTGATAAATTTCACTGGACAATTTTTTTTCCAAAGGGGATTTAAAGGCAACTTCAAGATGAGAACAAAAATAATTTCAGATTTGCTGTATCCTGGATACACATGAACTTTTATTGAATTTAGCATGTTTAATTGCATAATAATGCTGACATGTGTTAAATTACTTTACCTGTGGGCCAGGCATAATTTTTACATACTGCTGTAAACTGTACTCAATAAAATAAACATGCATACAAAAGAGAAAAAAACAAACTGATTGTAAAATACAGAAAAATATTCAGTTGTTGCATTCGTGCTACTCGAACATGGAGAAAAACGACATTCACACCAAAAATGAGACTGGGTTATTGCTTTGGCTGCCGTGCTTCTACGGACCCTAGTTGCTGATGTCAGGGGGCCCAAGTCATCAGAGCGCCGACCTAGGATTGGCTGGTGTTCACACCAGTTTCCCACCACCCTGCCATGCGGGAGGTCACCTGGGATGATGGCCAGTGTCACCCCCAGGTCCACGCAGTCGCCATGTTTGCCGTCCATTTTGTGGGCCGGTCCAGGTCTCCGTGCATTGGCCGCTACACAGTAATACATAATGTGCAAAGTAAGTCCTTAAATGAGTTCCTGATTGAGTTCATTGTTGAGGAGTCTGATGGTGGAAGGATAGCAGCTGTTCCTGAACCTGGTGAGGCGAGTGTTGTGGTACCTATACCTCTTTCCTGATGGTGGGAGTGAGAACAGAGCATGTACTGGGTGGCGAGGATCCTTGATCACTGCTGCTGCACTCTGACAGCAGTGTTCCATGTGGATTTTATTGATGGTGGGGAGACTGCTTCCTGTGATGTTCTGGGATGTGTCCACTATCTTTTGCAGGGTTTTCTGCTCAGAGGTATGGATGCCCCCATACCAGGCCATGATGCAGACGGTCAGCACACTTTCCACTCCATATCTGTCAAAGTTTGCCAAGGTGTCTGAACCACTTCAAACTCCTGAGGAAGTAGAGGCTTTCTTCAAAATGAAAAGATCCTCAGAGATAGTGGCTCCCAGAAATTGTTTAAGATAATACATAATTCCCTAGTAGTGCATCACCGGTAGACAGGGTTGTGAAGAAAGCTTTTGGCATCTTGGCCTTCATAAATCAAAGTACTGAGTACCGGAGTTGGAATGTTATGGTGATGCTGTATAAGACATTGGATAGGCCACATTTGGAATATTGTGTGCAGTTCTGGTTGCCAAACTACAGAAAGGATATCAGTAAGATTGAAAGAGCGCAGAGAAGATTTACTAGGATGTTGCTGGGCCTTCAAGAGTTGAGTTACAGGGAAAGATTAAATAGGTTAGGACTTTATTTCTTGGAGCTGAGAAGAATGAGGGGAAACTTTATAGAGGTTTGCAAAATTATGAGGGGAATAGACAAGAGTTTAATCCGAGAAGACTTTTCACTTAGATTAGGAGAGATAAATACATGGCTTAGGGTGAAAAGGGAAAGGTTACATTAGGGGGAACTTCTTCCAAGAGTGTGAAGTGAGCTGCCATCTGACACGGCAAATGTGGGCTAATTCTTAAGTTTTAATAATAAACTGGATAGATACATGGATGGGAGAGATGTGGACGGTTATGGAATGGGTGCAAGTCAGCTGAGCAGAATGATGTTTCGGCACAGATAAGGAGGGCCAAATAGCCTGTTTTCTGTGCTGCAGTGTGCTATGGTTCTAGATAAGGATCCAATTCTTAGTTAAAAATGAACCAAGATGATATTGCAGGACTAATTCAGTACAGAATAAGTTTTGGCCTACAAACCAAAACTTGTACCATTGGTTCAGGCAGATACATCAACTTTAAAGTGATTGCATTAATCCAAGGGTCATTTGTGCTAAAATATAATAGGTTTATGAGAAGATGCTTAAATCACTCCATCGAATATATCTACAAGAGGTGATGTTTTTTTAAAAAAAATCAGCCTTAAGGACCCTCACCACCCTCTTCACTGCTATCATCAGGAAGGAGGTACAGGAACATGAAGACAAACAGCTGTACAAGAACAGATTCTACTCCTCTGCTATCAGATTTCTACATGGACAATGAACAACAGACACAACCTCACTTTCCCTTCTTTGCACCAATTTATTTCTTTTAAATGAAAATTACAGCAATATTTGCACCTCTGGTGTTGCAAGACAACAAATTTTGTGACATGTTCATGACAATAAATTCTGATTCTATTTGGATCAAACATTCTGTCCCATTTCAAGTTTTTGCTGAAATTGCTGACATTCTGAGGTAAAATGGAATCTACAAATTAATGCTAGCGTTCCACGTGTGATATAAATTTTAGGACATGGGTTAAGGGTGAAATGGGAAAAGTTTAAGGGGAATATTACAGGGAACATCTTCAACAGAGAGTGGTGGGAGTGTGGAATGAGTTGCCAGCTGAAAGGTAAATGCAGGCTCAATTTTAACATTTAAGAAAAATTTGCAGAGATACATGAATGGAGAGGTATGGAGGGCTATGGACTGGGAGCAGGTCAGTGGGACTAGGCAGAATAAGAAGGGCTGAAGAGCCTTTTTCTGTGGAGTATTGTTCTATCCATACACACAAATTACTCAAGGGTGATTTGTTTAAAGGTTTCCCAATGCAAACATTAAAATTGGAATTATAATTTCTCATAGAAGCCAAAGATACTTAGCTTAAACCCACACTACATGTCAATGACGAGAATTTATTAGGCATCTACTGCACAGGTGTCCAACATGAACTGGTCAAACGAGAAGCTCGAATTTGCCAGAGTTCAAGGGAGCTAAACCTTTTCACTCACAAGCTAGTGAAATGAAAAAAAAAATTACATTTCAGAAGTCCATTAAATCAGATTCTTAGAACTTTTTTTTAATTGAAGCAAAATACACAAATATTAAATTACTCTTGCATTAATGGTAATTTTATGCACAGACAACATATTCCGATCATCACTTTAATGTTAATTGCTGCAGAAAACAAAGAAAGTGCAAAGCTGTTCTTTGTCAACCCAACATACCAGAAGCATTAGATGTCTCAGTCAAGGTTTGTATTCAACTCCTTTTGGTTGGGAGTAGTCCAGGGACAAAAACATTACTCAGGTCATCCAATTTCTGTCTTTCCTATCACTTCTTTCTGCTTCCACCACTATTTGACAGTATAGTTGCAACTCGAATGAAGATGTTTAATGTATCCATGTAAATTCCCATACATCTGCAACAAAAAAAATGTTAATCCCAACAGTCCAAAGACTGATTTCAATAAGGGTGTTCGCACAACCCTGTGGCTGAGTCAGTCAAAGTTCAGCTTTATTGTATTTCCTGTGGTCAAGGCAGAGCTTCTACTTATCGGTAACTCTAAACTCGAGAAGAAGCGAATATGCAGAGATTAATGTAACAAACAAATAAATGTAAACAAACTGACTGCAGATACAGAAAAAAAAAATTCATAATAAATAATGTGTAAAGTAAGAGACCTTAAATGAGTGCCTGAATGAGGTTGTTGTTTGAGTCTGATGGTTGAGGGATAAAAGGATCAAGAATGTCCACGAATAACATGCTACCAATTACTTGAGCTAACAAGTGCCTGCTGGTACCAGGTAAAAAGTCTGCATGCAGAGGAACAGAGGGATCTTGGAGTTATGGTACAGAGTACACTGAAGGTGGATTCCCATGTAGACAGGGTGGTTAAGAAGGCATATGGTCTGCTGTCCTTCATAAACCATAGTGTAGAGTGTAGGAGCTGGGAGGTGATGCTGCAGCTGTTTAAGCCATTGGTGAGGCCAGGTTTGGAGTACTGTGCTCAGTTCTAGTCTCCAAACGACAGGAAGGATATAGATAAGGTGGAGAGAGTGCAGAGAAGATTTTCAAGGATGTTGCCTGGCTTACAGCATCTGGATTACAGGGAGAGATTAAGAAGACTGGGACTTTATTCATTGGAACATAGACAACTGAGAGGGGACTTGATGGAGGAATTTAAAATTATGAAAGGAATAGATGGACTAGACATAAACAAAATCATTCCCCCAAGGGCAGGGAAGGTTGGAACAAGAGGGCATGAGTTAAGGGTAAGAGGGCAAAACTTTAGGAGAAATATTAGAGGATGCTTCTTCACTCAGAGTGTGGTGGCTGAATGGAATGTTCTTCCGAATGAGATAGTTGCAGCAGGGTCCCTTCTGTCATTTAAAAGAAGGTTGGATGTGTGCATGGAGGTGAGGGGGTTGGAGGAATATTGGCGGAGAGTGGGAGGATTGAGCTAGTGGATTTGATCAAGTGAACCGGTGCGGACTCAAAAGGCTGACATGGACTGTTTCCGCTCTGTAAATGGTTATATGGTTATTACATTCTTAACATTTGTTTAATCTGTATAATCTTTACTTTGTTGAATTAGGGTATGGGAGGGAGGGGAGAGGGGTAGGGGGAAATAATGCACATGTTATATACTATTGTTGAAAGAGATTGTGTTGTTTGATTGGATCTGTAAGAGTCTTAGAAAATAAAAAAAATATTTAAAAAGTCCGCATAACATCAATGTTTGTCTTGTATATCAAGCAGGCCACAGGTCAGTCAGCCACAATTAGTGCAAAGCTGTTACAGTGACAATGTTCGGGGGTTCAAATCTGCCACTGTCTATAAGGAGTTTGTTCATTCTCCCCGTTTCTGTGTGGGGTTTCCTCTCACTGTTCAATTGGGTGTGTTTGGGCGACACAGGGTTATGGACTGGAAGGGCCAATTACAATGCCGTATGACTAAATTTAAATTTTAAATTATGCCATGACCAAAGTTGGTCTCAGATTGCCAAATGGTGCACCCATTTGATAACCATGCAGTAACCTGAGCCATCTTTATCAGCCATCTGCCCCCTCATTATACATTTATACAATGACCAAACAATGTTTTTTTTCCCCCATTGTAAAATGTTGTACAGCAAGTCACAGGAAGGAAATAAATTTTTTTACAAAAGCCAAAAAGACTGAAAACTAGAGAGGATTTCTTTGAATTCAACTCAAAAAAAGAATAGTAGCTTTTACTTCATTGATGGCGAGATGAGAAGGAAAGACAGCAGAGCTGGAGTTTGGAGAAAATGAGATGTGATGTTAAAGCGGTCAAGGGTGAATGTGACAAGAGGTCAAGGGTGAATTTGACAAGAGATCAAGGGTGAATTTGACAAGAGGTCAAGGGTGAATTTGACAAGATATGGAGCCCTTTCATGGACTATTATCATAATTTGATTACTTAGGCAGAGGTGCTCTGGGGACCTCAGGTGCTCTGATACTAGATTTTTTCTTACAATTTATTTGGGGTGGCCGAATTTAGTGGGACGGGTTAGATTAGTATGTTTTTTTTTTCTTTTTCCTTTGTTCTTTTTTTACAACTAGAAGAGACTGGTCTATTTAGATAATCACAATGTATATATCAATATTAGAATATGAGGTGAAATTTTGAGAATTATACAAGACAATGTACAATTGATATGTCACTCATTCTGCATTGTATTGTATAAAAGTTATATAATTAATATCTAAACAATATATACATGTAATATTTCTATCAAATTAATAAAAATATTTTAAAAAGGAAAAGACTGAAAACTTTGTCCACAGGTAGGTTTAATTGAGAGGTGGAAGATGGTTGAACTGTGAAGCACAGATAAGGGCAGAAAGCAGCTCAAAATCTACAGGGTTGTAGGTTAATTAATTGGACAGTACAAGTTTCAGTGGCCAGAATCAGCTTCTACTGCACTGTAATTTCAATTTTAAAATAAGGCAGATTTGAAGAAATGTGGAATTTTGGAGTGTTTTATGGGTGGAGAACAATTTGAACATGGAGAATACCAATATGAAGAGTCTGTGGGCTACAAACCATTAAAGTCAAGGTGAAACAAGGAAGGGCTGCAAACTACGATGCCAGGTTTGTGGAGAGTGAAAGTTGGGAGGACAGATAGCAAAAGAACTAACAGGACAGACGGCCTTCAGATCCATGCAGCAACTTTACCTTGACCAAAGCTGAAGTACTGAAGTTGCAAAGGTAACTGGTTTTATTTATTGAATGTAAAACAAAATTCATACGTACCCATTGATGGGATCAAATTTCTGAAGGCCATAAATCGGGTAGGCCTCTGCCCGCTTGATTACTTTCTGCGTATCATACAGCAGGAACATTCCAAAAAGCACTAGACCTCCATAGACAGCCACAGAGTACATACCAGCTCCAAAGACAGAGGTGGGTGGCAGGAACATTGAGCCTGAGAGTTCAAGAACGTTGTAGATAAGAGCTGAGCTACAAAAGGTTATTAGAAAAGCAAAGGCAGCAATCTTATGCATGGGACTTACCTATAGAGGATGCAACAACCAATCCCAGCCCAACAGCCAATGGTCCACCCATGTTGAGGAACTTTTCACTGGGGGCACACATAGCAACAGTCGAGAGGCCTCCTACAATACCTGCTGTGTACCAGGCTGCTCTGATCAGTAGAGGGCCACCAAGAAGGGTCACTGGAGCAACAACAGCTCCCATCACTCCTAACCAGAATTAAAACAAGAACAATGATAAATCCCAGGTTCCAAAACACATATGCAGATCTCCTCTAAAATAGTGTGGCATGGTGAGTGCAACGTGATTTTAGCACCAGGTTCGAACCTGGTGCTGTCTGTAAGGAGTTTGCACATTCCCCTGTGTCTGCATGGGGTTCCTCCGGGTGCTCTAGTTTCCTCCATCGTTCCAAACATTTACATGGCTAGTAGGTTAACTGGAAAGGGTGGGCATGTGGGCTGGAAGGCCTGTTGCAGTATCTCTAAAATTAAATAAACATTGGACTACAGAATATACAAACAGAATGTGTTTGGAATCACGATAATGTATTTCCATTTTGGTCTTTGGGTGCTGCTCAATGCCAGTATTTTAATGCTCATTTCCAACTTGTCCTTGTGAAGGTGGGGACCAAGGCCTCTCCTTGACCCACTGTCAGGTGCATGCATTCCTACAATGCTATAGGTTAAGTGTTCCAGACTCTGGGGAAGGAGGAGGTGGACAGGAAATGATCAGATTGTCAGACTGCATCTGCAGGAAGAGAAGCAGAGCTACATTTCAGGCCAGAGACCTTTTTGCATTCTAGTGAAGGAGGCAAAAGCCTATTAAACTGTGGGGAAGGTACATGTCTCTGATTGGGCAAAACCAGGGTAACCATGGAGCTGCTGTAAACAAGTCTATCTGGCCACAATGAATGGGAGCAGGTTAGAGAGTAAGCACAGAAAAAAGAGATTGTAGCAGCTGCAAAATGTAGAGCAGAAAGAGGTGTCCAGCAAGAGAGGCAGGGTGCGTCCCCAACTCTCAGGCTAACAACAAACTAACTCTGCCAAGGGAGGAGCATAGACCCACAAGCAGGAGGTAACAGGTGGATAAGGGAGGGAGGGTACAGCAGCAAACCGGGGGGAGAGGGGGGTGGCTCTGTGAATGGAGAGGAAAGGGGATGGAGGGCTGGAGGAAAGGAGACAGATGGATGGGTAAACTGATGCTAATGCCATCCAGTTGAGTGGCCAGATGGAATATTATGTGTTGCTCCCCCAATTTACAGTGAACACCCTGTTTTTGTCCCTGCAGAGACATCATCCACCCCACCAACTTGGTGAGCTCTCGCCTCCTTCCTAGCTCTGGCCAAGGGTCTTTGACGTAAACCATTGACAATTCCTCTCCAGGCAGATGCAGTTAGGCCTGTTGACTTCTAGCATCTGCCATTTGGCTGGATTTGCAATGATCGGGCTACGTTTGATTTGGAGAATCTGAATGGGGTGGCAATGCGGATGACAACTCTTTGCTGAAGCACATTGTGCACTGGTACTTGGCCTCCACACAGCAACCAATTCCACAGATTCACGCCCTTTTGGGGAAAGAAATTCCTCCTCCTCTCTGTTCCAAAGGGAAGCTTCTGTCTTCTGAATGTGCCCTCTTGTCCCAGACTTTCCCACCATGGAAAATGCCCTCTTCACCTCCACCCTATCCAGGTCTTTCAGTATTTCCTCCAGAAGATGGTTAATCTGTGAAACTTGTTGCCACAGGTTATTGGGTGCACATAAAAAAAGGGATGGATAGGTTCTTGATTAGCCAGTGCATTAAAGGTTTTGGGGAGATGGCCTGACAGTGGGGATGAGAGTGGAAATGGATCAATTCTTGATTAAATAGCAAGGCAGACTTGATGGGCTGAATAGGCTCCCATGTCTTAAATTTAGACATACAGCAAGGTAAAGGCCATTTTAAATGAACTATTATGTGACAATAAAGGGAACCTTTGGTCAATTACTGGAATGGGACACTGCGTTACTAGTGGAGGGAATTACTGTTTATTGTGGTAGATGGAGTGCATGAACAATTAGTTTTTTTAAACATTAATCTGTCCAAAATTAACCTCAAATTTAAAAAAATTTTTTTTTTACTTTAATCCAAAGTCGAACAGATTTCTCACCTGCATGTAACATCCAGGCTAGGTGCTTAGCATTGAGTCCTTTCTCATAAGGTAAAGATCTCACCAAAACACTTGCTCCGATCATTGCTGCAAAAGTTGCTCCTATTGCCTGTTAATATTGAGAAAGGAAATGTGTATCAGGGACTAATACCATGCACAAGTTTGAAGAATTCTGCACATTAACACCATAAGATGAAGGAGTGCAGTAAGGCCATTCATTCCATTGAGGTTACCATGGCTGGTTTACCATAATTTTCAAGGCTATTCTGCCATCAGCCCATAACCCTGGATTCCCTAACTAATCAAGAACATATCTACCTCCATTTTAAATATCCCCAATGACTTGGCCTCCACACAGCAACCAATTCCACAGATTCACGCCCTTTTGGGGAAAGAAATTCCTCCTCCTCTCTGTTCCAAAGGGAAGCTTCTGTCTTCTGAATGTGCCCTCTTGTCCCAGACTTTCCCACCATGGAAAATGCCCTCTTCACCTCCACCCTATCCAGGTCTTTCAGTATTTCCTCCAGAAGATGGTTAATCTGTGAAACTTGTTGCCACAGGTTATTGGGTGCACACAAAAAAGGGATGGATAGATTCTTGATTAGCCAGTGCATTAAAGGTTTTGGGGAGATGGCCTGACAGTAGGGATGAGTGTGGAAATGGATCAATTCTTGATTAAATAGCAAGGCAGACTTGATGGGCTGAATAGGCTCCCATGTCTTAAATTTAGACATACAGCAAGGTAAAGGCCATTTCGGGCCATGAGCCCGGGCCATCCAATTTATACCCCATTAGCCTACACCCCTGGAGAAAACCCATGCAGACTCAGGGAGAACGTACAAACAGCACAGGATTCAAACCCTTGACTGGTCCCGATCGCTGGTGCTGTAAAGGCATTGCACTAACTGGTACTCCAACGCATGGTCTTAATCCGTAGGTTTCAATGAGATTCAGCTCACCTCCCCCACCCCCCACAATCCATCTATTCTCCAGCAAGTACAGTCCCATGTATCCAAATTATTTAATGGAATAGTTACAGTTGGTGGGGGACAGCCATCTTGTTACACTGAAGGCAGCAGCACCTCATGGATGTCCATACAAATCTGGTGCAGGTGAGCATTTCCATTTCAATTCTTAATCCCATTCCCTGGCTGACATGTCTGTCCATGGTTTCATGCCAAGACTAGACCACCCGTAAATTGGAGGAACAACACCTCATCTTCCAACTAGGCAGCCTCCAACCAGATGGCATATCAACTTCTCTGGCTTCCATTAAAACCCCCCCACCCCCCCTTCTTACCCCATCATCTCTCCATTCTCTGTCTTTCACACAGACATGATAAATTCTACCTAGTCCCTTCCCACATCCAATTACAGTACAACTCTAATTATCCAAATTCTCTGAAATCCTCAGTTATCCAAATATTTTTCGGAGCTGAAGTGACAGGGGATGTTGGGCTCCCAGCACCAGCGCAGCGGACCCTGGGCCCCTGGCAGCGGCAGCGAACCTCAAGCACCCAGGCAGGAGTGGGACCCTTGGGGTCCCGGCACGAGTGGGGCCTCAGTGAGGAAGTGTAGGTGATCAGGGGCGGCCAGCATTTTTTTTGCTGAGAATTGTTACAAGTGATTTCCTGTTGTTACTGGGCTGTTTTTAAAAAACAACCGGCTCGCCGAAAAAAAAATTATCTGAAATGGGCCCAGTCCTGGCTATTTTGGATAATCGGTGTTGTACTTAACATCTTTTGTTGGTCTGGATTTCTCCTCCATTGTTTGAATTTTAAGACTTTCTTATATATCCTGCTTCTGCCTTTTCTCATTATTTTCCTTGAAGAAGAGCCTGAAACGTCGGCAATATTATCTTGGTCTCCTCTAGATGCTGCACAGACCAGCTGACTTCCTCCAGCATTTCGGTGTTTTTACTACAATTCCAGCAACTGCGGCCTATCGCATTTCACACAGTTCTCCTGAGATCAACTCCACATTCTTTTGTACCTCTGGTAACCTTTCACTAACTTGTTTAACTTGCCGTCAGAGAGCAGCAGTGATCATCAAAGACCCCCACCACCCAGCACACGCTCTGTTCTCGCTGCTACCATCAGGAAAGAGGAGTAGGTGCCACAAGACTCGCACCACCAGGTTCAGGAACCACTGTTCCCCCTCCACCATTAGACTCCACAACAACCAACTCAATCAGGGACTCATTAAGGACTCTTACTTCTGCAATTTATTGATTTTTTTTTCCTCTGTATTACAATCTACATTTCTTTATTTGTTTACATGTTAACACATTTTTTTTGCACTACCAATAAGTGGCAATTCTGCATCACCCACAGGAAAATGAATCTCAGGGTTGTCATGCATGTACTGATAATAAGTATGAAATCTGACCACCACTTCCTTAAAACTATTGGACGATTTTCAAAAGTCTCAGCAAAAGACCTAACTGTGAAGGGGAAACCCAGTAAACAGTATTGTTTGAGTCAAAGTTAAAAGCATAGAAGTAAATCCTTAAGCCCACCCTATCTGCCCTCCATCGAGCACCCGTTTTACACTATTCTTCACCGGACCCTCTATAAACTAGTAGTTCGCATAAAAACAAATATCGTCACCAAATTGAGTGAAACATAAAGTCTGCAGATGATGAGATTGTAGTAAAAAAACCCAAAAATGCTGGAGGAACTCAGCATGGCTCACAGCGTCCATAGGAGGTACAGATAATTAATCGAAGGGCTCAGGTCTGAAACATTGGTTATAGAGTGCCCTCAATAATGTTTGGGACAAAGACACTCCAGCCCCCCCTTTCATTTGCACTTGTTCTACACGGTTTTAAATTTGTAATCAAACAATTCACATGGAATTAAAGTGCACATTTCAGATTTTATTCAAGGTTATTTGCATACGTTTTGGTTTAACCATGTAGAATTTAGAGAGACAGAGATCTATATTCCAGGGCACCATCATGTTTGGGGCATTTGGCTTCACAGGTATTTGAGTGCCCAGGTATGTTTAATTGTTTCACTGGTGCCAGGTACAAGAGCTAGGCTTGCTTCTAAGTGTTTGATCCTCTTTGGAGTCTGTAGCTACCTGTACCAGTGAAGCAATTAAACCCACCTGGGTACTCAAACACCCGTGAATCCAAATGTCCCAAACATTATGGTGCTCTGAGAGGAGAGGACTATGTATAAAAAGTACCACTATTTCTTCATGGTCAAACCAAAATGAATTCAAATCACCTTGAATACCATCTGGAATGTGCACTTTAATCACATGAGAAATGTTTGATTATAAATTAAAAGAGGAGTAAACAGAGGAAAAAATCGTGCATTTGTCCCAAACATCACGGAGGGCATGTACATTTTTAACTTGTACGGGATCTGCGTAACCAACATTTCCTAATTTTTACTATATTTACTGCCGTTCCCTCAGGATCATGCACATTTCTAAATTCTAAATTCCAGGTCTATTCAAAAATAGACTTAAACCTTCCTTAAATTGCTTTCAAACATTAATACCTTTCCTTAAGATTAATACCCCTATAGGTTTGATCTCAGTGCCTGAGCTAAAATTTAATATCCCTAATGTGCTTTCTTTGCAATAAACTATGAGATTGAAAGTTTTGCTAATTACTTGCTGTATCTGCATCTTTATTTTTTTTAAATTTTTTATTTTTCACACCATAAATCACATTAGCCATGATATACACTTTTTCTTTTTCACACATTTACAGTGACTTTTTCTCCCCCACCCCCTCCTCCCAAGCCACCCCCCCACCCCCCCCCCTCATCCCTTTTAGGTATACAATCTAGGTTGCATTAATTCAGTCAGACAATGTTGTCATTCAACAAAAATACACCAGAAATTCTACAGACTTTTGAACTAGAGCACACAGACCCTTCCACATCCGAGTTCCTCAAACTCTTACCATTTAGATAATATGCTTAAAATTGTCAAAAGGGTAAACCTCCCGCATTATACCCAATTTGTCAGATCTGTGCCCACCCACTTAACCAATATCCTTTTGTAGCCTCCTGACACAACTTACTTTGCCATAGACAAACCATCAAATTCACCATTCATGTGACAGTGCCATCATCCATACAAGTTGGAAAAAGTCGAGGCCCAAGTCCTATGAACAGATACAACAGCAACTTACCAGAAACGAATTCTTCATCATCAAATTCATAATGACTGGTGATCTACTGACTGCCACAGCTGATAGAGCTGTTAATCCAACACTTCCTGCAAAGTACATGTATGTGGAATGAATCCTCTCCTTCACGTACTGTGGCCATATGCTGCAGGATAGATCATCATGGTTAGTCGTTACTGAAGCACACTGCAGTCTAGACAAATACTTGTTCACCCACTCGACCCACATCTGGTTAACTCTGATTTAATCCAATTTATCAAATATCTCAGAGGGCAAGTGAAATTATTTCAGGTGGATTTTGCACGATTACCATTGCCCTCTCTCAGACAAATTAACCTGCACACTTCCTCATACCGATTCAATAGCTAAACTGAATCCAGAAGACAAGGAACCAAGCAAATAGCCAGAGATAACTAGATACATAAAAACAAATCAATAACTGTTTATTGTTATCCTTGCTTTTACAGCCCACTCTAACATCCTCAGAAATTATTTGAATTACCGTATATTTTGACGGACAAGTCTACCCCCCATTTTTCAGCCTGGTTTTATGGTGTATCTGGCGTACAAGTCGACTCCCAATTATTTGGCTGTCCGGGCCTCCCAGGAACAATTTTTTTTTCTTTTTTTTTTAAAGACTCCAATTGTAAGTAACAAAACTGTCAAGTAGGTAAAAATTAAAATCCCTCGGCCTACAGAGCTGGAGTGGTGACATCGTGCTCCCGGCAGAAGCAGAAACCTCGGCCTACCAGGCAGCAGCGGCAATGGCAGGGTTCCAGATAGGAGCGGTTATGGCGACACCCAGCTGCGAGGAGGTGTCGGGGAGCAGTGGCACCGGCGGTGGGGAGGTGCTATCAGAATTGACGTCAATCTGGTTTTTAATTGGTGATTTTAAGCTCTCAAAAGTATATCTGGCGTACAAGTCGCCACCCCTTCCATTTTTTGAGAAACCTTTTCGGGTTTCCCGAGCACAGTGGTTAGTGCAACGCTGTTGCAGCACCAGCCATCGGAACCAGTGTTTGAATCTGTGCTGTCTGTAAGGAGTTGCTACGCTCTCCCTGCGTCTGCATGGGTTTCCTCCCACCATTCAAAACGTACCGGGGGTGTAGGTCAATTGGGTGTGATTGGGCGGCATGGGCTCATGAGCCAAAATGGCCTGTTACCGTGCTGTATGTCTAAATTTAAAAGAAAAAAATGTAAACAGCCCATCGAATTACAGAGATGCTGCTAGGACCCGAGGAAGTGAGTTACAGGGAAAGGTTAAACAGGTTTGGATTTTATTGCCTGCAGTGTTGGAGAATGAGGGGAGATTTGACAAAGGTATACAAAATTATGAGAGTATGTAGAGAGTAAATGCACGCAAGCTTTTTCTACTGTGGCTAGATGATGCCTGTAGCAACAAATTCCACAGATTTACTACCCTCTATGCATCTCTGTTCTAAGCATGCAACTTCCAATCCTGCCACCTTGCTCTGGACTCTCTCACAGTGGGAAACAATCTTTCCACATCTACTCTGTCCATGCCTTTCAACATTCAAAATATTTCAATGGAACTCACCACCCCCCCCCCACCCAACCACCCCCCGCAATTCTCCTAAAATCCAACAAATACAGGCCAAGAGCTCCTCACGTGATAATCCTTTCATTCCCAGAATCATCCTAGTGAACCTCCTTTGAACCCTTTCCAATTTCAGCACATCTTTTCTTAAATGAGGAGTCCAAAACTGCTTACTTCAAATGAAGTGTCACCAGTGCCTCAAAGTGCTGGATATGGGCTCATGGATGGGAGGGGTATGGAGGGTTACAAGACAATTGGACAAGGCAGAATGGTATAGACTATATGGGCCAAAGGGCCTATCTCTGCACTGCAGTACTCTCTGGCTCAATGTGTGTGCTGAACACAAACAGCACCAGAAAACTTGGGTTTCAGAACAGCAAAGACAGTAGTGTTACTAGCTGCAATCAGGCGCTGTATAGTTATCCATCCTACTGATTTGGTGTAATGCCCCACTGCTCATTACACAGTCATCCAGCTTTGGCAAAAGTTTTATTTTAATGAACATGACTAGAATAGACTATTATAGTCCATGTTCCCTGTCCCCAAGAAAATATTACATGGAGTCTCAGATCGTGTGAATTTTCCATCAGAGAATTCATCCTAGACCTGTACCTATTTCTCCTACATTTGGTGCCAAACCATTCCTAGTACCGGGTGGTTAAAACAACATCCTTTTGCCCTCTCCATATTTCAGCCCATTTTCCATTCTAGATTTTCCAATATTAAACTTGATGTCTTAATTACAAATTTAAATCAATTACACAGAACCTTGCCTGCATTTTGAATTGGCATGCACTCCAGTAACTAAATTAGTGCATGTATCACACCAGCAGACCATTGTCTCTGCAGGATTCAAGGCAGCACCCAAGAGGGTGACAAAAGGACTACTTTCCAGTGGCACTGACTTCCATGATCATGAAGTGCTTTGACCGACTGGTTACGAAGCACATCAAAGTGCACCTACCAGCGACAATGGACCCATTTCAGTTTGCCTATCAGACAAACCGATCCACAGATGATGCAACAGCCCTGACCCTCCACTCCGACCTGACCTACCAAAAGAAAGATGCCTCATATGCCAGGCTGAAGACTTTAGCTTGGCATCCAGCACAATCATCCCTTAGAGGCTGGTAAATAAACGGTCCTCGCTGGGACTCAGAAACCCTCTCTGCAACTTGATCCTGGACCTTGATTGAAAGACCACAGTTGGCAGCAAAACCTCAAGCCCCATCACATTGAGCACTGGCGCACCTCACTGGCGCACGCTCAGCCTGCTACTGTTAACGCTGTGAACTCACGACTGTACTGTCAGTTTCAGTTCCAACTGAATCATCAAGTTGGAAGATGACACGATGGTAGTTGACCTCATCAGCAACAATGAGTCAGCTTACAGAGAGGATGAAAGGTTGTTCAGTGGTGCAAGAGTAACCACCGGAGTCTCAACATGGACAAGACAAAGCAGACGACTGTGGACTTCAGGAAGACAAAGGACTGCTCCCCACTATGCATCATAGAGAGATTAGGGAGCTCAAAGTTCCATTTGAAGGATAACCCATTAGCCAGGAAGGTGTAGCAGCAACTACACTTCCTAAGGAGTTAAAGGAGGACAAGGCTACCAGCCCCCACCCTAACAATAGAGTGTCCTGGCTGGCTGAATCAAAGCATGGTATGGTCGTTACAAAGCATCGAATTGGAGGCCAATATACAGGGAGATTAAAACTGCTGAGATCACTGGGATTGCCCTTCCCTCTCCCTCTGTCGACAATATCTACAGGGAGTGGTGCTTAAAGAGGGCTCAGAGAATCATTGAGGAACCGTACCATCCAGCCTGCAGTATCTTTGAGACACTACCCTCAAGGAAGGGGTACAAGAGCATAAAAACCAGTATTACCCAGTTGGGAAACAGCTTCTAGCAGGCGGTGAGACTGTTGAATAATTCTAGAAACCCTTATATTATCTCTTTTTTCTCTCTCTATACACAGAGATAGGGGATACAATATTATATATTTATTTTGATTGCTATGTATATATGTTGTTTGTGTGTAAGGTGTACTATGTGTCTGCATGGGTGCACTATGGTCCGGAGATGCAGTTTCGTCAAGTTGTGTATGTACAATCAAATGACAAACTTGAAGTTGGACGGTAGAGCCATTTATAAAAAACCCCACAGAACTCAAAGTGCAAGTTCAAACAATTGTCCTGGGTGCCCTAACATCAATTAGTCTGGAAGGTACCAAGGCTGATTTGCATGCAAAACACAGCTGGGCTGTCAGTGGACTTTCAATAGTGTCACTTTCTGCATTGAGTAAAGGAGTGTTGGGGCGTGGAAGCTCGATCACTCCTCATAGACTGCTACAGCCAGGCCACCACACGAGAGTTGACTGAATTTGAAGAAGCTTCCCCGCTCTCAGTCAGTGAAAAAAATTAAACCAAAAATTCAAGAGTTCCTGAGAATTAAAGTAGCATTCATTCAAGTCCGGAGGAGCAAATGGGTGGAAAGTTTTTGGGAGATCACAATTTTCTTATCATTCAGCCTTATCGGCATGCACAGATAAAGAAATCAATTGCTTAACATCAGCAATACTAAAAAGCTGAAAGTAAATTTCTTACAATTAACTGTGCTGTTACTCCACATGGTTATCTGCTGAGAACTACTTACACAGCTTTCTCAATGGCTCCAATTTCATTGGACATTCCCAATCCATAGTAACAAAGTGCTCCAAGACCAAGAGCTGCTCCTCCAGCTATGAACAATCTTCCAGTGTTATCAACTGAAATAAACCAATTCAGCTTTATCAGAGAGTGAAAGAAGAATCTTTGGAGATGCAAGTAAAACATGAAAGTCAGTAGTCACCATGACCAAAGTAAAAATGTAGCACCTGCCAAGATTTTGCTCATACCTTGATGAAGAGGGCCTCAAGCCCAAAACTGTGGCTATGTATCTTTATCTTTGCTTTATTTGTAGACTGTTTGACCCGGTAAGTTTCTCCAGCATTGTCATTAGATGCTGTGATTATAGTAAATACACAGAAATGATAGAGGAGCTCAGCAGGTCATGCAGCGCCCATAGGAGATAGAGGTACAACACAGCAAACAGATCATTTCGGCCCCTCTAGTCTGTGCCGACTATCATCTCCCTAGTCCCACTGCTCCTATACCATAACCCTCTCACATCCATGTACCTCTCCAATTTACTCTTAAAGCACATGATTGAGCACACACTCACCACAGCAGATGGCAGCTCATTCCACACTCCCACTTCCCCTTAATGTTCTCCTTAAACCTCTCCCCTTGCAGCTTAAAACGGTGACCTCTCACATTTATCTCCCCCAATTAAGTGGAAAAAGCCTATTCGCATCCACTTGGTCTATACCTCTCATAATCTTATAAACCTTCATTAAATCTCCCCTCATTCTTCTTCATCCAAGGAATAAAGTCGTAGCCTGTCTAATCTTTTCCTGTAACTCAACCCCTGAAGACCCGGCAACATTCTAGTAAATCTCTGCACTCTTTCAATTTTATCGCTATCCTTCCTGTAGTTAGTCACCCAGAACTGCACACAATATACCAAATTTGACCTTACCAAGGTCTTAAACAACTTCAACGAAACATAATACTCAATACTTTGATTGATAAAGGCTAAAATACAATCCTGTCCATATACCACCTTCAGGGAACAATGCATCTGCACTCCTAGATCCCTCTGCTCCTCCGCACTCCTCTGTGCCTTATCATTTATTGTACATCTACCTTGGTTTGGCCCAGTCAGAGAGCAGCAGCAATCATCAAGGATCCACACCTCCCAGCGCACCCTCTGTTCGTGTTGTTACCATCAGGAAACAGGTATGGGTGCCACAAGACTCACACCACCAGGTTCAGGGACAGCTGCTACCCTTCTACCATCAGACTCCTCAACAACAAACTCAATCAGGGACTTACTTAAACGTTATTGATTTTTATTTTTCTCTCTCTCTATATTGCAGTTTGTTTACATTTCTTATTTTGTTTACATGTGAACACCGAGTACAGTTTTCTTGCGTTACCAATAAGTGGTGGTTCTGCCTTGCAGGAAAAAGAATCTCAGGGTTGTACATGTTGTCATGCCTGTACTCTGACAATAAATCTGAAGAAAGTTATACAATGGACGGAGGGCTGGATGACAGAAAAGAGTGAACAGCAACCAAGCCTTGTATAAATCAGCACTTGAACATCAAGCTGGCAGATCGACTCATTTTATAATACTGTATATAGTCATTACTGCACACAACAAAGCTGCTTCACTTCCAAGACTCTAAGTATTTTCAAATAAGGATGTTTACTGCAGCTGGAACTTACATTTGGCTGCAGTTTCCAATGAAGGACTGAACATCACTTCCTTAATCTTCTCTCGCATTGTTTTTGCTCTGCGCACGCTAACACGCGACTTGGTGGCATAATTCTGGAAAATATATTTATTCAGATTCAGAAGAATGCATTGAGGAATGAACACACCCCCCCACCCCCACCACTCAGAGTTAATGTGAATGCAGAAACAGACGTCTTCCAAATGCATTACCGTATACCGTTATAACCATATAACCATTTACGAAGCGGAAACAGGCCATGTTGGCCTTTCGAGTCCGCACCGGTTCACTGATTTTGTGCGCCCTCTAATGGTCTCGTTCTTCTTCTTCTTAACCAGGGTCTCAATATCTCTTGAAAACCAAGGTTCCATACACCTTCCGTACATCTTACCTGTAATTCAGATCCTTTATATAAAAAAGTTAGAGTTTAATTAAACAGGTCTTAGATAACTTGCAGAAGCTGAAATGCATGTTTATAAACATTCATGTCATTCGTTTGGGAGTACGTTCAAACCCCAAGACTAATGTACTTAAAGCCATTATTAATATTTAATGACATCACAACAATCTCCTTTCTGGATATGCTGAGCCGGTCAGTTCATCTCATGCATCAGACTCCACAGAATCATGTGGGATGTTCAGTAGAACATCAAGCACACCCCAATTTGTCATACAATTGCGGTTCTTGAATCCAGCTTCTCAGCGGAAGTCCGTGCTTGTGTCAGCAGGAACTGCCTTGCTTGATCCACACTAATTTTGTAAGTTTCCTTTCCTGTTGGATTTTTAATTAACAGCAGCTATTGCCAGCACAAATGCAGTGCACAATACCATGTTTTATACTGTTATTTAACTGTCTTTGTTGTATCTGAGCCAAAAGTTTGAGAGTTGGTTTTCACAGAGATAGCTGATCCTTGACAGAAGAGGTCAGCCCACTTTCAAGCCCCCACGCTCACCACTCCAGATAGAGGTTATTTAGCTCTCGCTTGAATCCAAGATCCATAATTTACACTCATCCACCGTTGTCACTACTTCAAGGCCCCCCCTTCTTATATTGTATCATTTGCCAATTTACAATGATCTGATTTACAAGTTTTCACTATTATGCTAAAGGTATACATCCTCAATCTACAAAGTATTTTTTTGCTACAAAAGCAAGAAATTGCATTGCATGTTGGAAAAGACAGGTTCATAATGGTAGGAAGAAGAAAAAGGTGAATGGTCTAACAGGATGCTAATGCAATGTTGTAACGGCAAGATGTGAAAGTATAAAGTGGGTGGAAGATCTGAAATTGTTGATGTATGTCCAAGGCCAGCCATAGAAGAATGAGGAAAGTCCTCCAGGCATCAAGGCAGCCAAAGATCACTTCACTCTTCGCTAATGATGCAATAATGAGTCTGACTCCAAATGTCAATTTCTCATTTTCTATTCAGAGAACCCAAAGGCTCAAAACAGTTAGCAACATGCAAAATGCTGGAGGAACTCAGCCGGTCAGGCAACATCTATGGAAAGCAAAAGGCAGGCAACGTGTCAGGCCAAATCCCTTTATCATGATTCAAGATAACTATCAAAGGTTTTCTGTGATAT
Source organism: Narcine bancroftii (assembly GCF_036971445.1). Taxonomy (NCBI): domain Eukaryota; kingdom Metazoa; phylum Chordata; class Chondrichthyes; order Torpediniformes; family Narcinidae; genus Narcine; species Narcine bancroftii. The sequence goes on from NC_091474.1 coordinate 93,458,098, forward strand.
TCTACATTAAAAAAAAGATTGAAATCCTTAAAGATTAATGAAGCACAACATTAGATGCGGTGACAAAGGAAAATGCTGCAATTTGCAATAAGGAGTTTTAATAGGTGAAAAAAGAAGCTGTCCATTTCAATTGAATCTCATTAGACTCTTGTTCTGGCTTGCCCACTAGCTCCTGGTGCTTATGACAAAGTATTCAACTTCATTACCTTTAGTGAGATCCTGAATTTCATCCTCTTTTCCTGCCATGATTGGTGCATGGACTTGTCTTCGCAACTGATGGTACCATTACGACTTCATCACCCATGATGAAGATGAGGTCATTATCCACTGCACTCCATCCTCTGAGCCGAGATGTGGCTTGACGCAAGGAATCCACCCACCCATACTTGCTGGCCTTTTACTTCACGCATTCCATGATATTATTGTGACACTGGATTCTAATATTTTTCACGCTGTGACATCTTCGATGTGGGCCAGAGCTTCATTGGCAAGTTTTAACTTGATTTGTTCTGGTGTAATTCATGGTGAACCTGGTTTGATACAAGTTGCACTTCATCAACTGGTGTGTCTTCCAATGACTTTGTTGTATCTGAGCCAAAAGTTTGAGAGTTGGTTTTCACAGAGATAGCTGATCCTTGACAGAAGAGGTCAGCCCACTTTCAAGCTCCCACGCTCACCACTCCGGATAGATGTTATTTAGCTCTCGCTTGAATCCAAGATCCATAATTTACACTCATCCACCATTGTCACTACTTCAAGGCCCCCCCCCACTTCATATATTTAGACTTCTACATCTCTGAGGACCTGCAATTCCTTGGTCTTGTCCACCTGCTCTGTTATCTTGTCCAGACTACTCCAACAATGTCATCTCTCCAAACAGAATACAAGCAATTTCCTGTTCCCCATGATGGCTGGTGGAGTGCTCAGTCCTCCATCCCTATTCCTCGCATATTATGAACAGCACACAAAAAAAAGTTGTTTGAAGATCTAATAAACAACACAAGTTGTCACCAAAGAAAAGACAGCTGTAACTCTTCAAGAAAATGAACAAGAGAAAGAGACAGTTAAGTAAGTGAAGCCTACCTTGAAGAAGGATCCTGGAGCTGTCTGGAAGGTAGGAGTCCGTGGAGAAAAGCCTGAAGCTGGGGAGACCTTGGACATTGCTGTACAAAGTCTCCCCCAACAATGGCTGTCTGCTACGGGAGAAGAAGTGACTCTGCGCATGGGCAATTCCTCACGCATGTATAGAGCAGAGAAAAAAAGGAGACAATTAAAAAAAAAAGCCCAAGAAGCTTCCAGCTCCAGTGATCAGGATGAAGACTAAGAAGAACCTGTATGATAGGGCAAAGGACAGAAAAGATAAAACTGGAAAAGTTAGGTTAGGCAGCGAAAGTAAAAAAATCAGAAAGAGCAAGGAGGGTGGAAAAAGCAAATCTGAAGGCTTTATATCTTAATGCAAGAAGCATTCGGAACAAGGTAGATGAATTAGCTGTGGAAATTGAGATAAACAAATATGATTTGATTGGGATTACAGAAACATGGCTGCAGGGTGGGCAAGCCTGGGAACTTAACATCCTGGGGTATACAATATTTAGGAGGGATCGGCAAGAAAGAAAAGGGGGTGGGGTAGTATTGATGGTGAGAGAAGGGACCGACACGATTGACAGGAAGGATATTAACTCAGAAGATGCGGAATCTATATGGGTAGAACCGAGGAATAGCAAGGGGCGGAAAACGTTAGTGGTGGTGGTATATAGGCCTCCAAATAGTAGTGTAGAGGTGAGGGAAGGCATTACAAGAGAAATTAGAAAAGCGTGCAATAAGGGAACAGCTGTCATCATGGGAGACTTTAATTTGCATATAGATTGGACTAGTCAAATTGGTAAAAATACAGAGGAGGAGAATTCCTTGAATGTTTACGGGACGGTTATCTAGACCAATATGTCGAGGAACCAACTCGGGAGCAGGCCGTTTTAGATTGGGTATTATGCAATGATAAGGGGCTAACCAGCAATCTTGTTGTGCGAGGCCCTTTGGGTAAGAGCGATCACAATATGATCGAATTCTCACTTGACATGGAGAGTGATGAAATTAAAACCGAGACTAAGGTCCTGAATTTAAATAAAGGGAATTATGATGGCATGAGACGAGAGTTGAGTAAGATTGATTGGGTGGTGTTTATGGGGGAGTTGACTGTGGATAGACAATGGAAAGCATTCACAGATCTAATGGAGAAATTGAAAAAATCGTTTATACCGGTTTGGCATAAAAATAAACCAAAAAAGGTGACTCAACCGTGGATAACAAGGGAAATTAGAGACAGCATTGGGTCCAAAGAGAGAGCATATCAATTGGCCAAAAAAAGTACCGCAACCGAAGACTGGGAGCAGTTCAAGATGCACCAAAGGAGGACAAAGGGATTAATCAAGAGAGCAAAAATAAATTACAAAAGTAAGCTTGCGACAAATATAAAAACCGACTGCAAAAGCTTTTATAAATATGTCAAGAGGAAAAGATTGGTGAAATCCAGAGTAGGTCCTTTGCAGTCGGAATCAGGGGAATATATATCCTGATAAATCTCCTTTGCACCTTCTGCTTAGCTTCCACATCCTTCCTGTAATGAGGTGAACAGAAATGAACACAATGTTTGACATCTGTGGTAGGTAAATTAATGGAGAAAATTCTTAGAGATAAACATCTGGATAGACAGGGTCTGATCAGGAGCACTCAACATGGATTTGTGGGAGGAAGGTTATGTTTGACCAATCTGATTGAATTTTTTGAAGAGGTGACTAGGAATGTGGATGAGGGTAGCGCAGTGGATGTTGTCTATATGGACTTCAGTAAGGCCTTCGATAAGGTACCACATGGAAGGTTAGTTAGGAAGGTGCAGTCTTTAGGTATAAATTTTGAGATAGTCAAATGGATTGAACATTGGCTGAAAGGGAGAGGCCAGAGAGTGGTCGTGGATAATTGTCTGTCAGGTTGGAGGCCGGTGACCAGTGGTGTGCCTCAAGGATCTGTATTGGGCCCATTGTTGTTCGTTATATACATTAATGATCTAGATGATGGGGTGGTGAATTGGATTAGTAAATATGCAGACGATACTAAGATAGGTGGAATAGTGGATAATGAAGAAGGTTTTCAAGGATTGCCAGAGGGATTTGGGCTGCTTCGAAAAGTGGGCTGAAAAATGGCAGATGGAATTTAATGCTGATAAGTGTGAGGTGCTTCATTTTGGTAAGAAGAATCAGAACAGGACATATGTGGTAAATGGGAGAGCATTGATGAATACAGAAGAGCAGAAAGATTTAGGAGTAACGGTACATTGTTCCCTGAAGGTAGAAACTCACGTGAATAGAGTGGTGAAGAAGGCTTTTAGTATGCTGGCCTTTATCAATCATTGCATGGAATATAGGAGTTGGGAGGTGATGTTGAGATTGTATAAGACGTTGGTGCGGCCTAATTTGGAGTTCTGTGTGCAGTTCTGGTTGCCTAATAATAGGAAGGATATAAACAGAGTGGAGAGAGTGCAGAGAAGGTTTACCAGAATGTTACCTGGGTTTAAGCATCTAGAGTATAGGGAGAGATTGGACAGATTAGGTCTTTATTCTTTGGAGCGTAGAAGGTTGAGAGGGGATTTGATAGAAGTATTTAAGATTATGAAAGGGATAGACAGAGTGGATGTGGATAGACTATTTCCGTTAAGAGGAGGAAAGATTAAAACAAGAGGACATGAGTTAAGAATTAAGGGGAAGAGGTTTAGAGGTAACATGAGGGGGAACTTCTTTACTCAGAGAGTGGTAGCCGTGTGGAATGAGCTTCCGGGAGAAATAGTGGCGGCGGAGTCAATTGTATTATTTAAGAAAAGGTTGGACAGGTATATGGATGAGAAGAAGATGGAGGGTTATGGGGATTGTGCAGGGAGGTGGGACTAGAGAGGGGTGTTTGGTTCGGTGCGGACTAGAAGGGCCTAATGGCCTGTTTCCGTGCTGTAATTGTTATGTTATGTTATAATGGGGAATAAGGAAATGGCAGACCAATTAAATTCTTACTTTAGTTCTGTTTTTACAAGAGAGGATACAAATAACCTCCCAAGGATGTTGGGAAACATAGAGACTTAGATAAGAACTGAAAGAAATCAGTATCTCTAAGGACATGGTCTTGGGGAAATTGATGGGATTGAAGGCAGATAAATCCCAAGGGCCTGATAATCTACATCTTAGGGTACTCAAGGAAGTGGCCATTCAGATAGCAGATGCTTTAAGAATTATTTTCCAGAACTCGATAGACTCAGGATCAGTACCCATGGATTGGAGGGTAGCTAATGTTACCCCACTATTTAAAAAGGGGGGGTAGAGAAAAAAACGGGGAATTATCGGCCTGAGATCCTTACATCAGTAGTGCGCAAAATGATGGAATCCATTATTAAGGATGTAATAGCAGAGCATATGACTAGCAGAGAAGGGATCGGACGGAGTCAACATGGATTTACAAAAGGTAAATCGTGCTTGACAAATCTATTGGAATTCTTTGAGATGGTGACAGGTAAAATAGATGGGGGAGAGCCAGTGGATGTGGTGTACCTGGACTTCCAAAAGGCCTTCGATAAGGTCCCGCATAAACGACTGGCTTATAAAATCAAGGCTCATGGGATTGGGGGCAAAGTATTGATGTGGATTGAGAACTGGCTGGCAGGTAGAAGACAGAGAGTTGGGATAAATGGCTCGTTTTCTGAGTGGCAGGCGGTGACCAGTAGGGTACCACAGGGATCTGTACTGGGACCCCAGCTGTTCACAATTTACATTAATGATCTGGATGAGGGGATTAGATGTAATATCTCCAAATTTGCAGATGACACTAAGCTAGGAGGGGTTGTGTGCACAGAAGAGGGGGTCAGGAAGCTCCACTATGATTTGGATAAATTGAGGGACTGGGCAGATACATGGCAAATGCACTAGAATGTGGATAAATGTGAGGTTATCCACTTTGGTAATACAAACCGGAGGGCAGATTACTATTTGAATGGCAATAGATTAAGAGATGGGGAAGTGCAGAGAGACCTAGGGGTACTTGTACATCAGTCTCTGAAGGCGAGCATGCAGGTACAGCAGGCGGTTAAAAAGGCAAATGGTATGTTGGCCTTCATATCAAGAGGGTTTGAGTATAGGAACAAGGATACCTTACTGCAGCTGTACAGGTCCTTGGTGAGACCACATCTGGAGTATTGTGTGCAGTTTTGGTCACCTTATCTAAGGAAGGATGTTCTTGCAATGGAGGGAGTGCAGAGGTGATTCACCAGGCTGATACCTGGAATGGCAGGAATGACTTATGAGGAAAGATTGCGCAAATTGGGATTGTACTCGCTGGGGTTTAGAAGATTGAAAGGGGATCTCATAGAGACATATAAAATTCTGGCAGGACTGGACAGAATGGATGCAGATGGGATGTTTCCAATGATGGGAAAATCCAGAACCCGGGGCCATGGTTTGAGGATAATAGGCAAACCATTTAGGACCGAGATGAGGAGGAATTTCTATACCCAGAGGGTGGTGAATCTGTGGAATTCATTGCCACAGAGGGCAGTAGAGGCAGGTTCATTAAATATATTTAAGAGGGAATTAGATCTATTTCTTCAGTATAAGGGTATTAAAGGTTACGGAGAGAAGGCGGGGATGGGGTACTGAACTTTAAGATCAGCCATGATCTCGTTGAATGGCGGAGCAGGCTTGAAGGGTCGAATGACCTACTCCTGCTCCTATCTTCTATGTTTCTAACGGGAATTACATCTAGAACAGGGAGTTATGACTAAAAAGACAGAAAATATGTAAGACATATTTACAGCTGAAATGAAGAAATATTTCAACAATATTTGTTGCAATTAACAGCAGAAGTTAAAAAGTGTAATGAGAGTATAGTTGAAAATAAGAATTTTGCAAAGTGGAAAGAATGATGCAGCAAGTAGATGAGAAATTTGAAAGAAAAAAATTAAAGGAAATGAATTTGAAATTCAAAATGTTAAAGAACAGATGAAAAAAAAAATTCAAGCTGAAGTGGCAGCAACAAAAGAAATCACCCAAATAAAAGAGATGATTCTATTCGGCATAAAACTTCAATCTAGAGTGCAAAAGGTTGAAAATCAAGCACGAGTTCGATCCAATCATTCACCTTTAATTTTGTCAATTATATTGGAGGAAGAACAAAAGATAGGTTATAGGTGGAGATTAAATACAACATTGATGAAGAAAAATAATTTTGTGACTTTATGGGACAAAAATTTTTCTTGAAACTAACAATGATTCAGTAACAAGTTTATAATATGGGATTCTATGAAGGCATATTTAAGAGGTCAAATAATAAGTTATGCTTCAAAAGTAAAGAACGAATATATAAGTTGGAAAAAGAAATAATGAAATTAGAGAAGGAAATACAATTGCAAAAACATGAGAATCAAAAAAATTAAGATTTAACACAAACTCACAGAATAGAGAGAGATAGAATGAAGTCATGACAAAAATATTATGAACTAGGTGAAAGAGCTCATAAAGTACTAGCAGGGCAATTAAAAGCAGAGCAGGTTTCTTGAACAATAATTGCTACGAAGAAAAGTACTGATCAAGAAATAAATGATAATTTTAAGGAATTTTATTTTAACTATCAAACAGAATCTTTGAAAGATGATAATAAAATAGAAGAATATTTGCGACAAGTTAAATTGCCGATGTTAGATGAAGATGAAAAATTAGAATTACCTAATACTTTTTCTGAACTGGAAGTTTATGAGACCTTAATATTATTACAGAGTAATAAAGTACCAGGTGAAGATGGTTTTCCCATCAGAATTTTATAAAGAATTTAAGGAATTATTAGTACCTATATTAATGAGGGTATTAGACCAAATGAAAGAGGTACATGACCTTCCAGAATCTTTCAAAACAGTGTTAATAACAGTAATTCCAAAGAAAGGGAAGGATTGTCTACAACCTTCTTCATATAGATCTACATCATGACTGAATACAGATTATAAAATTGTATCAAAATTATTAACTAATCATTTAGCTAAATTTTTACCAAAATTAATAAATATGGATCAAACTGATTTTATTAAAAATAGAAGAGCAGCAGATAATAGTTAAATTCTTAAGTTTCATAAATGTAGCACAAAATAGAAAGATACCAGGAGTAACAGTTGCATTAGATGCATAGAAAGCATCTGATAGATTGGAGTGGGATTTTTTTTGTGTAAAGAACTTAATACATTTGGGATTTGAGATAGGTAATAAAGAGCATAAAATTAGTTTGTTTGCAAATGAGGTTATATTATACTTAACAAGACCAGAAATATAATTGAATAAGAGATTAATAGAATATGGATTAGTATTGGGTTATAAAGTTAATGTTGATAAAAGTGAGGTGATGCCTATGGCTGATATGGACTATTCACAATATAAGAGATTGACAAAATTCAAGTGGCAAAAAGAAGCAGTTAAATATTTAGGAATAAAAATTGACAGAAATATAAATAATTTGTTTAAGTTAAATTACTCACTGTTATTAAAAAAGATAGATCTGAGAAGATGGAAAGATTTACCAGTAATGTTAATAGGATGGGTGAATTGAATTAAGATGAATATTTTCCCAAGTATACAATATTTATTTCAAACATAACCCATTCATGTGCCAGCAATGTTCTTTTGGAGTTTCCAAATAAATTCTCGTATAATTTGATTCAAAGGTAAAATGTCGAGTATTGGTCTTGAAAAATTAACATTGAAATTTGATCAGGGAGGACTACTATTACCGAATTTTAAAAATTATTACAAAGCAGCTCAATTAAGCTATTTGTCCTCCTTCTATCAAACGGGCAAGAAAACAGCTTGGGTTCAAATTGAAATGAATAAAATCCCAGAACAAATTTTGTATAGATGGAGTAGTGAATTATTTAAAGGAAAAATGGAAGTACCAATTTTAAAACATTGAAAATATGGAATGGGTATCATACGGAGAGAGATATTAAATATTAACAATTACCTAAAATGTTGTTAAAAGAAAATCAACTTATTTCTTTACTTTTAATGATTCTTTATTTGATAATTGGTATAGTAAAGTATACAGAGGATAAAAGATTGTTTTTTGGGATCTTTCTTTTTAACCTTTGAGCAATTAAATGACAAATATAATATACAAAATCATACAAATTTTGCATATTATCAATTAAAATCATATTTGTAAAAGAAATTAGGAACAGATTTGAAACTCCTGGAACAAAGTCAATTTGAAGGTATAATAATGGATACATTTATTATCAATAAATTTATTACCAATATGTATATAAAATTACAAGAAACTAAAAGATAAAAAGATTTATTTAAATCAAAATTACAATGGGAGAAAGATTTAAATATAAAATTCAAGAGGAAATATGATCAAAACTAGGTCAAGAGAATGTTACAAACACAGTTGATGCTAGATATCAAATGGTTCAACATAATTTTCTTCATCAATTATATTATACTCCACATAAATTGAATGAACCTAATTCTAATTATCCAGATAAGTGTTTTCGATGTAACAAGGAAATAGGCACCTTTTTACATTCAGTATGGTCCTGTGTGAAAGTGGAACAATTTTGGGAAGGTTGGAGTGCATTGTTAGGGCAAATTTTGAAGATAAAGATACAAAAAGACCCAAGAATATTTTTACTTGGGAATATACAAGATATAAAATTGCAAAATTGTATACCTTTAGAAAAAATTACATAGTTTAAGGAATCGAATTGAAAATATAAAATTTGGGAATCATGAATTTTATGAATAAAAGTCCATCCACATCTTCCTCTTTGCCAACTGCTCTTAGTTGGTAATTATAAAAAATACATGTTAATATTATATATGGAGAAGGAGGTGTTTTTTCTTTTTCTTTTGGGGAGGAGTGGGTTGGGGAGAAAATAAAAAAAATTATTGTATACTTTTGCATGGTTTATTAAGTTATGACAATATTGAATTTATACTTTGTATTTATACAAATGATAAATAAAATTTTCAAAAAAGGTTCCTGTTTGGTACAGTGGTAAGAAAGACATTCAGAGGATTGACAATGGAAAAGATTTTGTAGCAAAAGTGGATATTCATCCATATTAATTTGTAATAATTTCACCAAATACTTTGACTCACCTGCTTTGGCAGCAAAAGCCACTGACAAGCCTTTGCATTTCGGCTTCTCCAGGCTGAACCCTGCTGCGTGAGAACAGGTCGCAGGCTCAGCATTGGGAAATTCTTTAGGCAGACGAATCTTGCTGCCAACATTGTCGTCACTCACAAGGCTAATCAGTAACTTCCCAGGGAACAATGCGACCTACAGACAGACAACAGTAGTGGATTTAAGCAATGCTGATTTCTAGAAAATTAAACACAGCAGTTTAGAAAACATTCACCAAAAGCAAACTATGCTTTTTATCCAATCCTAATAAAGTTAGGAAAACACTCTGTAACTACCAATATCTTTTCAGTGAAGGATTTTGCTTAATATAACACAAGAACAATGCATTTTCAAGTAAATATCAATTGCCTGGTTTGCATACAGGAATTGGTTTCTCCAAAAAAGTAAAATGCTTTAATTCTGAATGGAGAAGGAAGTGAAGAGGGCAGGGAGCAGGAAGAAAGAGAGAGACTCAGAGGAGGGGTTTAAACAGAAGAAGTCAATGTAACTGCCATCTGGTCAGTAGCGCCCAGAGTTCTAGGTGTGGTGCCTCCAATTCCCAGTAGTCTGTTTGGCAGTGCACGAGGCCATGGATAGTCATGTGGGTGTGGGAATTGTGTGTGGAATTAAAATTGTAAGTCACTGGGAGGACCCTGTTATTGCAGTGGACAGAACAAAGATGCTCAATGAAATTATCTCCCAGTCTGTACACACTCTCTTGTAATTCTGCTCTTCAACTTAGACTGGGGTGTTCAATTAAGAGTACAGCTATAAAAGCTTTTCCAAAAAAGCAGCAATTGGACTTATTGTAAACCATTCATGAGGCTGAGATTCCCCTGGATGATGTGTCCCAGAGGATGGCTCTCTCCAGGATAAGTTGGACGTCCTTTTGAAAGGACAAAACGGGTGGGAATTTTAAGTGTCCTTTTCCCCCTTAAACCAGTGCTCAACATAAAGAGACTGGCAGAAACAACTGAGTTCGTCTCCATCCGGGATGTCGAAGAAAGTCATCGTTGGGACAGTTAGTGAATTGGTCATATGATGGGTACAGAGATAGGTGACTACCTGGGAAGGCACTAGGTAGGCATGAAGTGCAAGAGCTTCATGCCGAATCTCCTTCTCAAACAAATATTCCATTATGACACAGTGGCCCTTCTTGCAAAGATTATCTCTGGTCTTCTATGGCAAACCAGCTCCTTAAACCTTTATCCCATCAACTTCATTCTCATTAATGTCCTTGAGCTCACAAATGAGGCAATGTTCCCCTAACATTTGTCTCCCTTTCGCTTTGCTTCAGACTCCTCACGTCCTGTCTAAACTCAACTCCAGCTTCCACATAAAGTGAGTCCTAAAATATTGAAAAAATAAGGAAGCAGAGTGTATTCTATTGTGTAGGTTGACAATTCAGCAAGGGTAAAGCTGATTGTGAAGAACAACTCCTTATTTGGCAAAGACAGTAAAAGTCTATTAATCATTAGGGAAGGGAAGTGAACCAGTGTAACAGATCCAGAAACATATATATGTATGGAAAAAGGATTGTGAAAGTTTGTTCGAATGTTCTGGAAAGCTGGACAGTTTGTCTGTATAAATATGCAACCTGTGAGCCAATGTGGTAGACTCCTTTGTGGTGATACTAGCTGCATATGGCAGTGCTTCTGGCTGTTAAGAGTTCTCATGCTTTGCAAATCATCAATAAGGCACAGTGAAATTTGTAGGCGTATTTGTGTTAGTCATGTAATCTCAGGTACGCTTTCACACAAAGCCTTCTTTCAACTAAAATTTGCCCTCTTCCCCTCAGAAGAGGGGAAATCTTCCATAAGGCTACTCTTTAAAAAAAAGTATTTAAAAGCACTTTTCAATTTGATATCCAACCCAGCCACAACATTGTTCTGCATAAGCCACCAATGATGTCCAGTGTGATAACATCATCCATTCTTCTTTCTCTGTGGTCTCGAACTACCAATTACATCAGCTTTCTCTACCACAATATAACTGATTTGGTCTTTCTAGTTACAGCCATAGAACAGTAGTGGTTTGTCCTACCACACTATTTTCTTGCCCTCACCTATTCTTGGTTCTCGCCACTTCTCTGAACCCTTTAGGCAATATCATGGGAAAATAGTCTTCAGGTATATCTTTCATGAAAATAAAAAGCAAAAAAAAAAAAAAAAATCAGGTACTGGAAATTTGAACTATGTACAGAAAATGCTGGAAATATTCAGCAGGTCAGGCAGCGCCTGTGGAAACATCAGTTAAACAGAAGAGTCTGCAGATGTGCAATACGCAAACGTGCTGGAAAAACTCAGCAGGTCACAGAAAATCCACAGGAAGTAAAGGGCCACCTGCGTTTCGAGCCTACATCTTCTTCTTCAGAATGTGTAAGAGCAGAAACTTAATGCAGCAATCAAGAATCAAATTCATCTTTTTTTGGTTGTAAAATAGGTAAAACAGGCTAGAGCTCGGGGGAAAATACTGACAGGAGGAAATGCCCCAATAAAGACACAATGAAAATTGGAGAATTTGATACAGGGTACAATATGCATTAATCAACTCCAATAGTACACCACTACAATTTGCTGAGCTATGAGGAGTTACAACTGTTCATCTAACATTCAGGTACATGCTAAATATAAATTTGTTCCACCCAATTGCCATTTGATGTGGTAAATGTGGGCTCACTATTAAGTTTTAAAATAAATACGGATGGAGGGTAATGGAATGGGTGCAGGTCAGTGGAACTAGTGGTATGTTTTCATCACAGACTAGAGGGATTGAATGGTCTGTTTTCTAAAATGGAAGCAACCAGCATCCCACAGCAAGCAGCTTTTCCATTCCCCTGGTACGGTTAGCATGTTATTAAAGCACCAACAACATGGGTTCAAATTCAGAGACTGTAAGGAGTTTGTATGTTCTCCTCATGTGCATGTCTAAATTTAATAACCCCCTACACTGAACAGGACTGCTTGAAATCTCTGTATAATCCTTAAATTAGGGGTGAACACAAGCTGATGTATTCACAAAGAATACCCTGATTTGCTGCTGAATTATTGAAAGGAAATGCTCAGGACAAGAAAAAAAACTCCAGAGTGTTGTTAACTCGGCCTGCGACATCATGGATACCAGTCTTCACTCGATCAAGGACATCTACAAGAGGGGGTGTTGAGAAAACAGCTTCTATCCTCAAGGACCCCCACCACCCAGGCCATGTCCTCTTCACTCTGCCACCATCGGGAAAAAGGTACAGGAGCCAGAAGGTGAGCATTCAATGGCACAAGGACAGCCTCTTCCTCGCTCCCACCAGATTCCTGAATGAACAAAGAACCACACACACACTACCTTACTTTGCCTTTTTTTCCTTGCATTACTTTTATTTATTTGGCAAGGTGGTTTATTCCAATAATTGCACTGTGATGCTACCGTAAAACAACTAAAAAGTCAAGTAGTAAAGAAATTAAACTCAAGAAAATGCAATACATAAAAGTGCAGGAGAAACTCAGCAGATCATGCAGCATCTGGAGGAAGCAAAGGGTAACCATGTTTTGATCCTGAGCCCTTCATTGAGGGGTGAGCAAATAGCAGGCTGGCATAAAAAGGGGGCCGGCATAAAAAGGGGGCCGGCATAAAAAGGGGGCCGGCATAAAAAGGGGGCCGGCATAAAAAGGGGGCCGGCCTGAAACCGTGGTTACCCTTTGCTTCCTATAGTTACTACCTAACCTGCTGAGCTTCTCAAAAGCTTGCGAAGCGCCCTCGACCCCAGAGTCTGTACTTTCTGGTTGAACTAAACTCAAGAAATTAGCTGAATTCATCCTTACCACCAATGTATCCCAATCTGCTGAGTATTTCCAGCATTTTAGTTTTATTGCAGGATTAAGCAGCTCCTCCACAAGCCTCCACTACTGTTCAATACAATCATGCCTCAAGACCAGATTCCACAATCTTAATCATTCAAAAAAATCATCAACCTACACTTTAAATACTTCTGATAATCTAGCCTCCAGAGATTAATTGTCATTGTCAAATGTTATACTGTACATGTTTTAAATCAGCTATCCTCAAGCTTTTTTTCTGTGGCTATGGTCCCCTGAGGCCTCTGGTCACAGTTTACAGGGCCCCTTCCCTGTGAAGCAAATTTAAATTTAGACACGCAGCACGGTAACCGGTCCTTCCGCCCTGTGAGACCGTACTGCCCAACTAACCTACAATCCTCATACATTTTTGAAGAAATTTCGGTTTCTTCCACTTTAAAAAAAAATAAACTGACTATATAAGAAATATTTGTTACTTGAGGTGAAAAGGAAACAAGGCTTTTACTTAAATGTGCTGTGGCCTCTCCCCCCCCCCCCCTTTGAGAATGCCTGTTTTAAATGACTGCTCCCTTATCTCAAAATTACAGCCCCTTGTTGGAACTGTTCCCACTTATGAAATCTTCTTCTCTGTCAAGCCCTCACTGGATCTTGCATGTTTCAATTGACTCTCATGCTGATAAACTCAATGGGTGGATTAAGCTGAAGTGAATACAGACTTCGATCTTGATATTTAAGATAGGTCAATAGGACAAGATATGGGAGCAGAAAGAGGCCCATTGAGTCTGCTTTACCATTTTATCATGAGCTAATCTATCCTCCAACTCAGCGCCACTTCTTGGCTTTCTCCTTGTAACCCTTGATGCCCCATCTCTGCCTTAATGACTTAGTGACGTCACTTCCACAGCTGCATGTGGCAACAAGTTCCAGACTCACAACCCTCTGACTAAAGAAATGGTTCCACATCTGGTTTAAATTAATATGCTTTTTTTCTTGAAATTATGCCCCATTTACTCTGTCCAGGCCTTTCAGCATTCAAAATGCCTCCATGAGGCCCCCTTTCAACCTTCTGTACCCCAAGAGCTGACAATCATTCCTCGTATACGCTTTCATTCTTGTAAATCTCTGAACCCTCTCCAGCACCAGCACCTTTTTTCTCAAATACGGAGCCCAAAAACTGTACACAATCTCCAACTGAGGTCTCATCAGTGCTTTATAGATTCTCTACATTATATCCCTATACTTGTATGCTATCTCTCTAGAAATGAATGCCAACATTGCATTCACCCGCTTCACCACTGAGGTATCCAAAGTTCCTTTGGACCCCAGAATTTTTAATTTTCTCCCCAACTAAATAATATTTCTTCTTCCACAAAGTATGATCATACACTTTCCAACATTGTATTTCATCTTCCACCCCTTTGCCCTGTCTCCTAATCTATCCAAGTCTTGACGAAGTCTTTCGATATCCTCAGCAACACCTCCCCTACCACCTATGTTAGATCATCTGCAAATTTAGGCACAAAACTACCTATTACATAATCCAAATCATTTATATAAAACGTAAAAAGCAGCCCCAACATTGACCCTCTGTGGAACACCATGAGCAACAGGTAGCCGACCAGAATCGGATCCCTTTATTCCTAATGCTCTACCCATGCTAGTATCCTCCCTGCAATTCCATGAGCTCTCATCTTGTTTGGCAGCCTTATATGTCATAACTTGTCGAGGGTTTTTGAAAGTCTAAGTACACATGCACTGCATCTCCCCTGTCGATCCGACGTGATCTCTTCAAAAAAATTGCAATAGGTTTGTCAGCCATGATTTTCCTTTAGGAAATCACACTGATTTAGGCCCATCTTTTCATCCATGTCCAGGTAATCCATAACCTCATCCTTGCCAATCGATTCCAACAGCTTCTTAACCATTGATGTGAGGCTAATAGATCTATAATTTCCTTTCTGCTGCCTTCCACCCCCCACCACCCTTCTTAAATAGCAGAGTGACATTCGTGATCTTCCAGTCCACTGAAACCATGCCAGAGTCAATCGATTCCCGGAAGATCACGCCAAATGCCTCTTCAATCTCAACAACTTCAGAACCAAAGGGTGAATTCCATCCAATCTGGGAGACTAATCTACCCTTAGACCATATAGGTTCTCTCTCATAAACTTGACCGCACATAATCTTACCTTTCTCCCCGTTGCCTGTCACCCTCATCAACCCCCCCCCCCCCCCCATACCCTCTACTCACCTCACCCACTCCAGTCTCCATCACATCCTCGTCGCCTCCTCTCTCCAAACTCCCCCCCATCCAATCTGGGAGACTAATCTACCCTTAGACCATATAGGTTCTCTCTCATAATCTTGACCGCACATAATCTTACCTTTCTCCCCATTGCCTGTCACCCTCATCAACCCCCCCCCCATACCCTCTACTCACCTCACCAACTCCCGTCTCCATCACATCCTCGTCGCCTCCTCTCTCCAATCTCCCCCCCATCTCCATCACACCCTGGTTGACCCTCTCCCCACCTCTATCGGCCCCTCTCCCCACCTCTATCGGCCCCTCACCCCACCTCTATCGGCCCCTCTCCCCACCTCTATCGGCCCCTCTCCCCACCTCTATCGGCCCCTCTCCCCACCTCTATCGGCCCCTCTCCCCACCTCTATCGGCCCCTCTCCCCACCTCTATCGGCCCCTCTCCCCACCTCTATCGGCCCCTCTCCCCACCTCTATCGGCCCCTCTCCCCACCTCTATCGGCCCCTCTCCCCACCTCTATCGGCCCCTCTCCCCACCTCTATCGGCCCCTCTCCCCACCTCTATCGGCCCCTCTCCCCACCTCTATCGGCCCCTCTCCCCACCTCTATCGGCCCCTCTCCCCACCTCTATCGGCCCCTCTCCCCACCTCTATCGGCCCCTCTCCCCACCTCTATCGGCCCCTCTCCCCACCTCTATCGGCCCCTCTCCCCACCTCTATCGGCCCCTCTCCCCACCTCTATCGGCCCCTCTCCCCACCTCTATCGGCCCCTCTCCCCACCTCTATCGGCCCCTCTCCTCCCCCCCTATCGGCCCCTCTCCTCTATCGGCCTCTATCGGCCCCCCTCTATCGGCCCCTCTCACCCCCCCTCTATCGGCCCCTCTCACCCCCCCTCTATCGGCCCCTCTCACCCCCCCTCTATCGGCCCCTCTCACCCCCCCTCTATCGGCCCCTCTCACCCCCCCTCTATCGGCCCCTCACCCCCCCTCTATCGGCCCCTCTCACCCCCCCTCTATCGGCCCTTCTCACCCCCCCTCTATCGGCCCCTCCCCCCTGATCTTCCCCCTCGCCCCTGATCCTCCCCCTCCCCCCTGATCCTCCCCCTCGCCCCTGATCCTCCCCCTCGCCCCTGATCCTCCCCCTCGCCCCTGATCCTCCCCCCTCGCCCCTGATCCTCCCCCCTCGCCCCTGATCCTCCCCCTCCCCCCTCGCCCCTGAACCTCCCCCTCCCCCCTGATCCTCCCCCTCGCCCCTGATCCTCCCCCCTCGCCCCTGATCCTCCCCCTCGCCCCTGAACCTCCCCCTCCCCCCTCGCCCCTGATCCTCCCCCTCGCCCCTGATCCTCCCCCTCCCCCCTGAACCTCCCACTCCCCCCTCATCCTCCCCCTCCCCCCTGATCCTCCCCCTCCCCCCTCGCCCCTGATCCTCCCCCTCCCCCCTGATCCTCCCCCTCTCCCCTCGCCCCTGATCCTCCCCCTCGCCCCTGATCCTCCCCCTCCCCCCTCGCCCCTGATCCTCCCCCTCCCCCCTCGCCCCTGATCCTCCCCCTCCCCCCTCGCCCCTGATCCTCCCCCTCCCCCCTCGCCCCTGATCCTCCCCCTCGCCCCTGATCCTCCCCCTCGCCCCTGATCCTCCCCCTCCCCCATCGCCCCTGATCCTCCCCCTCCCCCATCGCCCCTGATCCTCCCCCTCCCCCATCGCCCCTGATCCTCCCCCATCTCCCCTGATCCTCCCCCTCCCCCATCGCCCCTGATCCTCCCCCTCCCCCATCGCCCCTGATCCTCCCCCTCCCCCATCGCCCCTGATCCTCCCCCTCCCCCAATCGCCCCTGATCCTCCCCCTCCCCCAATCGCCCCTGATCCTCCCCCTCCCCCATCGCCCCTGATCCTCCCCCTCCCCCATCGCCCCTGATCCTCCCCCTCCCCCATCGCCCCTGATCCTCCCCCTCCCCCCTCGCCCCTGATCCTCCCCCTCCCCCATCGCCCCTGATCCTCCCCCTCCCCCCTCTCCCCTGATCCTCCCCCTCGCCCCTGATCCGCCCCCTCCCCCCTGATCATCCCCCCTCTCCCCTGATCATCCCCCTCCCCCCTGATCCTCCCCCTCCCCCATCACCCCTGATACTCCCCCTCCCCCATCGCCCCTGATCCTCCCCCTCCCCCATCGCCCCTGATCCTCCCCCTCCCCCCTGATCATCCCCCCTCTCCCCTGATCATCCCCCTCCCCCTCGCCCCTGATCCTCCCCCTCCCCCCTCGCCCCTGATCCTCCCCCTCCCCCATCGCCCCTGATCCTCCCCCTCCCCCATCGCCCCTGATCCTCCCCCTCCCCCATGATCCTCCCCCTCCCCCATCGCCCCTGATCCTCCCCCTCCCCCATCGCCCCTGATCCTCCCCCTCCCCCATCGCCCCAGATCCTCCCCCTCCCCCATCGCCCCTGATCCTCCCCCTCCCCCATGATCCTCCCCCTCCCCCATGATCCTCCCCCTCCCCCATCGCCCCATATCCTCCCCCTCCCCCATCGCCCCTGATCCTCCCCCTCCCCCATCGCCCCTGATCCTCCCCTCCCCCATTGCCCCTGGTCCTCCCCCTCCCCCATCGCCCCTGGTCCTCCCCCTCCCCCATCGCCCCTGATCCTCCCCCTCCCCCATCGCCCCTGATCCTCCCCCTCCCCCCTCTCCCCTGATCCTCCCCCCCTCGCCCCTGATCCGCCCCCTCCCCCCTGATCATCCCCCCTCTCCCCTGATCATCCCCCCTCTCACCTGATCATCCCCTCTCTCCCCTGATCATCCCCCCTCTCCCCTGATCATCCCCCCTCTCCCCTGATCATCCCCCTCCCTCATCGACCCTGATTCGCCCCCTCCCCCCTCGCCCCTGATCCGCCCCCTCCCCCTGATCCGCCCCCTCCCCCTCGCCCCTGATCCGCCCCCTCGCCCCTGATCCGCCCCCTCCCCATCGCCCCTGATCCGCCCCTTCCCCCTGATCCTCCCCTCCCCCATCGCATCTGATCCTCCCCCTCCCCCATCGCCCCTGATCCTCCCCCTCCCCCCCTGATCCTCCCCCTCCCCCCTGATCCTCCCCTCCCCCATCATCCCTGATCCTCCCCCTCCCCCATCGCCCCTGATCCTCCCCCTCCCCCATCGCCCCTGATCCTCCCCCTCCCCCATCGCCCCTGATCCTCCCCCTCCCCCATCGCCCCTGATCCTCCCCCTCCCCCATCGCCCCTGATCCTCCCCCTCCCCCATCGCCCCTGATCCTCCCCCTCCCCCATCGCCCCTGATCCTCCCCCTCCCCCATCGCCCCTGATCCTCCCCCTCCCCCATCGCCCCTGATCCTCCCCCTCCCCCATCGCCCCTGATCCTCCCCCTCCCCCATGATCCTCTCCCTCCCCCTCCCCATGATCCTCCCCCTCCCCCCATCGCCCCTGATCCTCCCCCTCCCCCATCGCCCCTGATCCTCCCCCTCCCCCATCGCCCCTGATCCTCCCCTCCCCCATCGCCCTGATCCTCCCCCTCCCCATCGCCCCTGATCCTCCCCTCCCCATCGCCCCTGATCCTCCCCCTCCCCCATCGCCCCTGATCCTCCCCCCTCCCCCATCGCCCCTGATCCTCCCCCTCCCCCATCGCCCCTGATCCTCCCCCTCCCCCATCGCCCCTGATCCTCCCCCTCCCCCATCGCCCCTGATCCTCCCCCTCCCCCATCGCCCCTGATCCTCCCCTCCCCCATCGCCCCTGATCCTCCCCCTCCCCCATCGCCCCTGATCCTCCCCCTCCCCCATCGCCCCTGATCCTCCCCCTCCCCCATCGCCCCTGATCCTCCCCCTCCCCCATCGCCCCTGATCCTCCCCCTCCCCCTCTCCCCTGATCCTCCCCGCTCGCCCCTGATCATCCCCCCTCTCCCCTGATCATCCCCCCTCTCCCCTGATCATCCCCCCTCTCCCCTGATCATCCCCCCTCTCCCCTGATCATCCCCCCTCTCCCCTGATCATCCCCCTCTCCCCTGATCATCCCCCTCTCCCCTAGATCATCCCCCCTCTCCCCTGATCATCCCCCCTCTCCCCTGATCATCCCCCCCTCTCCCCTGATCATCCCCTCTCTCCCCTGATCATCCCCCCTCTCCCTGATCATCCCCCTCCCTCATCGACCCTGATTCGCCCCTCCCCCCTCGCCCCTGATCCGCCCCCTCCCCCTGATCTGCCCCCTCTCCCCTGATCATCACCCTTTCCCCCATCGTTCCCCTTCCCCTTCACCCCCGATCACCTCCTCATCACCCCCTCTCCCTTCATTCTCCCCCCCCCCCCGCCACTTCCTCGACCCCGTCACCCCATCCCGCTCCTCCGTTGACCCCACGGGTCCCCCAGGCCTCCCTCACCTTCTCGGACACTCTTTCCGGAACGTTCGGCCGCAACGCATGCGCCCTAGATACTCCAACTACAATACCCAGCAGGCAACGGAGCTGGCCTCGTGCAATGGCGTCATCACGTCAGTGACACGCCCCCTGTGTCGATGGATGACGTCACTGTGTCCGCCAGCTGCGCGCCGCAAGATCGCGGAGCCATTCTTACCCTTAGTGATGTCGCCACACAGCGGGCTCGGTAAGCAGGCACCTGAACAGGAGAGGAGAGAGAAGGGGGGTGGGGGGGGGGGAGGAGAGGGAATTGGTGAGGGGACGGCTGAGGGAGGAGAGACGAGGGGGGAGGGGGGGGAGTCGGAGGGGGGAGTCGGGGAAGGGAGGGGGGGAAGGGGAGGGAGGGGGGGAAGGGGAGGGAGGGGAGGGAGGGGGGGGGAGGGGGGGAAGGGGAGGGAGGGGGGTGAGGAGAGTCAAATAACCTGCTGGAGGTACCTAGTGGGTTAAGCAGGATTAGGGGAAGAGAAAGAACGTTCATCACTTTGGGCAGGTCCTGACAGCTCAAAATGTTGACCGTTCTCCTCTTTTTGCTGATGCTTCTTGACCCGCTGAGTTCCTCCCAACAAATTGTCACATCTGCACGTCACCACCAAATGAACTTTGTCTATCACCATTCTTTGAGCCCGTGATTTGAGATTAATTCACTACACCTGCAAGGCTCCCTTTCTTGTAGTTACTTGGACTTCCCCTATTTCCTGGTGTCACATCTGCAAATTCTTGCCATGGGGCCTTCCAGCCAATATATCTGTGCCCCCTCCCAATAAAAAACCCAAACCAATCAACCAACAACCTGATGAAGGGCTCAAGCCAAAAACGTTGATGTATCTACCTTTACTGCATAAAGGCACTGTTTGACCTGCTGAGTTTCTCCAGCATTTGTGTGTTTTTTCAACCTACGACCCCTGTACATTTTGGAGGGTAGGAGGAAATCCACGTACATATGGGAAAAACATACAAACTCCTTACAGACAGTTCTGGATTTGAACTTGGGTTGTTGACATTAATAGTGTGGCGCTAACCATTAGGTTGACTGTGCGGCTCAAGGGTTTAAACCCTGAAGTTTCTTCCCAGTCAGGCAGTGACTCTCTGGAATTTCCCTTCTCAGAAGGCTGGCAGAGTCTGCTTCATTCAAACTCAAAGTGATGGGGAAATATATTTATGAAAGATCAGGGTGATATGGATCGGAGGAGGAGTTGAGGTCTGGGGTAGATTAGCCATGATCGTATTGAATGGGGGAGGGCTGCAGACTTGAAGGACTGAGGTACCTCCTGCTCCTATTTGGTGTTCACGTTCCACATTTCTGAATAGAGTTAAATCAGTGAGAAGCTCCTAGAAGTCCATATATCAGAGGACCTTCCTTGTGCACCTAGGCAACTGTAAAGACACAGATTACTTAGATTACTTTCAAAGGAGTCGGACACTATCAAACTTATACAGGTGCACTGTGGAAAGTATACTGACTTGGTTGCATCCCAGCTTGGTTTGGGTTCCTGACCTGCAGTGCCCTCCCCACGAGGGGTTAAAAGATGGCTGGGCAGCAGAGGTGACAGCAGGGGAGGGTGGATGATCCCTACTACATGATTATAGCAGCAGCAACAACCTGGGAATAGAAGTAAAAAAGGAGTATGCAGATGCTGGGGTCTGGTGCAGTATACAAGAGTGCTGGAGAAACAGCATCGAAGGAAAGCAATGGACACAAATTTTTTGTTGCAAAAATGAACTTTTTTCTCAAAAATTATGTACAAAAGAATAACGACAAAGTCTTTTTCTTATTGTTTGTGTCATCTTCATACATTACCTTGCTGAACATTCTCCAATTAATGTGTAGCACCTTTGCTAATGCTGTGGCCCTTGTAGTTACTCCCTGTCTTTCATGTGAGAACATTCCCCTCTGATCTCAGCCCCTCGATGCCCAGTAACACAAGGATTCTCAACTGTGGTTCTTCCCCACCAAGCCTTCGCATTGGCTGCCAAGGTTCAATACGTTCCCCAGTACTCCTGCAGCCTGGAATGTGCCAGTCAGCAGCATTCCCTCACTGACACCTGAGTGTTGGTAGACCAGCAAGCTACAGTGAGACCAAAGGGCATCTTTTAGTGAGCTGATGATCTGCATGTGCTGCCAGGAATAGCCCATCAGAGAGTCCTCTGTTACACTGCTGCTGGAGATGAACAGTAACAAGGACCCTTGCAACCACACACACTTAGCAAATCCACATTTTTTTTTTAAACCCAAAAATAGACTTTATTCACAATAAATTATTTATAAAAGAAAAACCCATAGTTTAATCTCTATTTACATTGTTGCCACCACTGTGGCACCATTTTCTTACAGCACTGTTGTTCTTTTAGGTCTCAGTTGGTTGATGCCCAGTCGCGTAATCCACCTTATGCAAAAACAGAAGTGAAGCAACACAACCTGTGAACCTGCAAGGGGGGTCATTTACCCCCTTCACTTCAGTGCTTCTGAAGTGATGCCCTCTGCAAATTTCTGAAAGGAATACTGAAGAAGAGAGGATACAATGTAGGGGCAACAGTAATATGGAAAGGATAGGCCTCCGAGAGAGACAAAAATGTGGGCAGTAATGAATCAGATTGAGGGGTTGGAAATCTGAGAGTACATCTACAGGAGCAAAGAGAACATCAGAGCAAAATCCAAAGACAAGAAATAGGAGGAGTTGGCCATTTGGCCCATCAAGCCTAATCAATGACATCATGGCTAATCTGATCAATTCCACCTACCTGCCTTTTCCCATATCACTTAATTTTTTTTAATGTAAAAATCTAACTGAACCTTAATTATGAAGTAGCCTCTTGATCATCATCTATCCGAGGCCATGGAGAGAACAAGAGGAGCTGGAATTAAACTTAATGCAGGCAAATGCATTATAAAAGAAGGAATGCCATTTCTTTGGAATGGTGGATATTCCTGATGGGGTAAAGCCAAGCCCAGAGAAGGTTAAAACCATTGCCAAGATGGAGTATCCAAAGGACAAAAGGAGCTCCAGTTTCCTTGGGTTGGTTCATACTGCATACGTTAGATGACACAGCAAACAACAGTTGCTGAAGGAAGACGTGGAATTTCAGTGGCTACCATCACAGAAAAGTTTTGATCTGCTCAAAGAAATACATATGTAGAGAAGGAGTTGAGATACTATGAGAGAGAAAAAGCCTTCCCTCTGCAAGTATGCATCTTGGCTTAGTACAAGAATCAATAGCTTTTTGCCTCAAAAGCTCTAAAAGCAGCAGAGAACAGATATGCCAATATTGAGAGAGAAAGCTGTTGGCATTCGTATATGGATGCAAAAGTTTCACAAGTTTCTCTAAGAAAGAGAGTTTCTAGTTGAAAGTGATCAACTCCTACTGGAACACATTCCAGAGAAAGAACCTAAACAAGGCACCAGCTACAACACTACAACTTTGGCTTAAAACACATACCAGGCCAAGAGAAGGTGCTTGATAATACCTTGTCACAACTCTCCCCAAATGAAAAATATGAAATGGAAGACATGGGGATCAAGATGCCTAATCTCGTCACTATGACCAGTAATAAATTAGATCAGAGAAGAAACCCATAAGGGCTGTGTGTGGCAAATGCTTTCTCAAAAAGTAATACAAGGATGGCCAGAAAGGATAGAGCAGATACAGCCAATATTGGTCTATCATTGGAGAATGGTGTTCTGCTGGCTGGATTAAGACTGGTTATATCTGAAACAATGCAGAAAAAGATTCTCCAGAAAATACATGAAGGTCACATGGGAATGGAGAAATGCAAACTCAGAGCAAAATCAGTCATGTACTGGACTGGTATATACAAAGACAGTGAAAATATGGTGGCTACATGTCAAATATGCCAAAAGTACAGAAACACACAACAAAAAGAGGAAATGATTTCCACAGAAGTACCTGCCAGGCCATGACACACAGTAGGAGGAGACTTGTTCACTGAGAATCAAGAGTGGTATTTAATAGTACCCTGTTACTACTCTCATTTTCTGTTTGTCAAAAGGGTGAAAGACCTGAGAGCATCAGCAATCACTTCGGAAATGAGAGCACTCCTTGCTGAGCAAGGAATATCCAAGCAAGTAAGATGTAACAATGGAACACAGTTCATGTCACAAGAATCCAGAAAGCTGGCTGCAGAGTATGGGTTTGTTATCACTATATCATCCCCATCCTATCCCAAAGGTCATTGAAAGACAAGTGCAAACTGAAACGCATACTAGTTAACTGTCGCAAAACAAAAGAAGACCCATACTTAGCTCTTCTATCATTATGAGCAACACCTTTAAGGGCTGACATGAAGTCCCCGGCAGAACTTCTAAATGGCAGGAGATATAAAATAACTCTGCCAAGCAAGATACACCCTCCAGAAGACCAGGAGGAAACCAGAAGACTGGTCGACACGCAAGAAGGACGCCAGCATTATAACAAACATGCACAAACTTTGCAGAACTGTTCAGAAGGCAGCTTGTGCATATTCAAGAGCCGATGGATCACAGCAAAGGTCATCAGAGTAGCAGAAACACCAAGGTCGTACATTGGCAAACCGCCGAAGAGGAACAGAATTCACACCCGTCCGACACAAGATGTGATGAAGCAGAAAGCTTTAATACCAGCAAAGCCCATATCAAGTGAAGAGACCAAAACATCAACACAGCAGATGTCAGGTGAAGACAACAAGCTACATCACCTACACGTGGACCAGCCACACAGAGCCCAACGGTCACAGCCAAATCCACAAGATGGTGAAGGAACATACTGCCGGCAGTGCGATATCGATAAGAACTATTTAAAAATAGTTATGTAAATAAACTAGTGAACAAATTCAGTTAATTAAGTTGCACTGGAAAGGAAGTGATTTTTCTTTATCTTGAGAAGGAGGAATGTTACATAGGAACTATTTTATAACCATGCAAGAATACAAACTTCTCATTGTAGTAACTGTAGTGCACCACTGTGGGGCGTATGTATATGAGTGTGTGAACAGTTTCCTGAGATGGTGGAAGGCATCAGTAAGTAAAGACTCTTCTGTTATTTGAATCCTGCATCTCCAAGTTATTTAAGAAGCCCATATCTATTTTATTCTCCCTTATTTACAGAGATGTAACACAATCCTCAGGGTCCCCACCACCCAGGCCATGCCCTCTTAACTCTGCTACCATTGAGAGCCTAAAGACGAGCACTCAGTGGCACAAGGACAGCTTCTTCCCCGCTGCCATCAGATTCCTTAATAATCAATGAACCAAAGACACTGCCTTACTTTTTGTGCCCTATTATTTTTATTTTATATAGTAATGTGGTAAGATGGTTATAATATGAATGTTTTCATTATGAAGCTGCTGCAAACATCGAATTTCACAACTTGATCATGACAATAAATCCTGATTCTGATTACTTAAGGTGGGATGTGAGTGGGAAGGGAAGGTTGAGAATCACTGCCCTTGACCCAATTGTTACTGAAATATATTGCTTGAGAAAAATTTTCATTGGCCCATTTCCTTTGGAATTCTGAAACCCTGCACATAATGAGTTCATGAGGTACGATTAAAACGGGTATCTTTTCACCCACATCCCACCTTAAGCAATCCCTTACTAATCACAGAGCACTGATGGAAATGGGATTACTCAATGTGACAAAGTTTAAAAACTACTGGTCTAACTTTGTATTGCAGATTATCTGTTTATTGTTCTTTATTTGTTTACCATGTAGAGTTGTTAGTGACAATTCTGCTTCACTCACAGATAAAAGAATCTCTTGTGTGTACTTTGACAAAAAGTCTGAAATCTGAATTGCAGCTAAGCCTGGTTTTGGAATCTCGCCAACTGTTGAAAATGTTCAGGGTCAAAAAGAGAGTCACAGAGCAACCATGCTCAACCTTTGTTTGGCTATGTTTTGGCTATTGTTTGGCATTTGGACCTTGCTCAAAATGAATAGAACTCCTTCCTTGTGATGCAGTCAAGTTTAGTTGGTTACTTCTGTTCTATCAACTACATGAAAAACATAGATATTTTATTATTTCCGCCCATGCCCCCCTCCCTTAAATGTGCTGTGGTTCCCAAGGAGGTTGAATGGCCCCTGCTAAGAATGGCTAACAGAGATATGGCCCAAAAATTCCATGCTGACCACCAATGACCCGTTTACACAAAGCCAGCTCTTCAGCGCTTGATGTCCTGTTTTGCGGAAACTGCCAAAATGTTTGGCCTGGAAGTCAGCCTGAAGAAAACTGAGGTCCTCCATCAGCCAGCTCCCCACCGTGACTACCAGCCCCCCCCCCCCCCCCCCCACATCTCCATCGGGCACACAAAACTCAAAACGGTCAACCAGTTTACCTATCTCGGCTGCACCATTTCATCAGATGCAAGGATCGACAACGAGATAGACAACAGACTCGCCAAGGCAAATAGCGCCTTTGGAAGACTACACAAAAGAGTCTGGAAAAACAACCAACTGAAAAACCTCACAAAGATAAGCGTTGTCATACCCACACTCCTGTTCGGCTCCAAATCATGGGTCCTCTACCGGGATCACCTACAGCTCCTAGAACGTTTCCACCAGCGTTGTCTCTGCTCTATCCTCAACAATCATTGGAGCAACTTCATCTCCAACATCATAGTACTCGAGATGGCAGAGGCTGACAGCATCGAATCCACGCTGCTGAAGATCAAACTGCGCTGGGTAGGTCACGTCTCCAGAATGGAGGACCATCGCCTTCCCAAGATTGTGTTACATGGCAAGCTCTCCACTGGCCACCGAGACAGAGGTGCACCAAAGAGGTACAAGGACTGCCTAAAGAAATCTCTTGGTGCCTGCCACATTGACCACCGCCAGTGGGCTGATATCACCTCAAACCGTGCATCTTGGCGCCTCACAGTTCGGCGGACAGCAACCTCCTTTGAAGACCACAGAGCCCACCTCACTGACAAAAGACAAAGGAGGATAAACCCAACACCAACCAACCAATTTTCCCTTGCAACCGCTGCAACCGTGTCTGCCTGTCCCGCATCGGACTTGTCAGCCATAAACGAGCCTGCAGCTGCCGTGGACATTATAAATCTTCGTCCGCGAAGCCAAGCCAAAGAAAAGAACATTCATCCAATTTTTTTTAAAACTCTCCCCACATTCCTAATGTGAGCTTCCCCACCAGGGGCAATATACCACATCCAATTAACTGACCCACCTGCGCATCTTGGATGCATGGGAGGTAACCAGAGCACACAGCGGAAACTGCCGTGGTTCACCGAGGTCCAAAAACTTGCCAGGTAACGTGGAGAATTCTTCAGGAAGTTTTAACCTCTATTTGCAAGTAAAGGCCAAGGCAATCAGAGAACAGGCCGCTGTTTTCCCACCAGACAGTGTGAATCCTCTTTATGTTACAGTCCTGACCTTGCTACTCAATCAATCATATCCCCACATCTTAGCAGCATATCGATCTTTAACTTGCCACCATTGTTTTGAACCACGTGTCTCGCCATCATTATCTTTTACTCTTTCTCCTTTTTGGCATATCTACCAAGTGTTTTATCATCTCTTGCCACCTTTATCTTTTATTAATTCAAGTGGAATTCATAATAAAGATTACACAGTAAATTATTCAAATAGGACATGGTTACATAGTAATTGAATTTGATTAATGGATACATAGTAGGAGCACAAAAGTAAATATTACCTAGTTTCCATAAAACTCTTGTTACAGGAGAAACATGCAATCTGCACAGGGCGGGATTGAACCCAGGTCTCTGATAGTCGAGTTGAGCCACTGTACCACCATTCTGCGTCGGCAGCCAGCTACTCTGGAGGGAACACTAACAGATGGAACACTAACAGATCCTCCTGCAGGAGGATTATGCCTTGAAATCATGCTCGAGCAAACAGTTCGAACCAAGGATAGGAGACCAACAAGCTCACAGGAAAGCAGAAAATCCAGGCTAGTAATATTAAACTACTGGCTGAATTTCGCAGAATGTGTTGAGATGAGGGAGCTTTGATGTTCATTCACCCTTGTGACATCTGCACTCTGAGCACTCAGTTAAATTTGCGATAATACACGACGTT
This sequence comes from Narcine bancroftii, assembly GCF_036971445.1. NCBI lineage: Eukaryota > Metazoa > Chordata > Chondrichthyes > Torpediniformes > Narcinidae > Narcine > Narcine bancroftii. Next base: position 93,485,814 of record NC_091474.1, read on the forward strand.
GTGATTGAAATAATAAAATGTTGAGGACAAGCAGCAGGTCAAACTGCCCTTTATGTAGCAAAAGTAAAGATACATAACCATAGTTTCGGACTTGAGCACTTTGTCAAGGTGTGAAAAAATGCAGGCAGGTGCCTGAACATAGTGGCAGGATGGGGAAGAACACAGTTCCAATGGCAGGAGGTAATAGGTGGATAAGGGAGGGAGGGCATGACAGCAAGGGGGGGGGGGGGGGAAAGCACAGTGAGTTGAGAGGGAAGAAGACAAAGGGAGAGAGAAGGGAGGGAGAATGTAGATTAAGCTAGCAGAAACCAGAGAAGTCCATGTTAATGTTGGAGAGTGCCCAGATGGAAAATTGCATCACTCCTGCAATTAAAGGTGTTTGTGGTGGTACAGAATAGATTCAGAGAATCAAGGCTGGACAGGTATTATGAACAAACAGTGGCCTTTATTTACACACTGGGAGTTCACAAAAAAACACACACTGACACACTAACATTCACAGCACATAGGGATGATGTATCAAGAAATAAGGGTTTAACTTCTTCAGCACCCATTACCTACAGGCGTGGTATATCACATAACTAAACAAGGATATACACATGAACCTGATCTCCAGTATCACAGCTGTTCAGTATCCATTGCAGTCAGCCCTCCAGCAATGCCCGTGGCTTGCAGCCTCGAGTTCAGCAATGGCCACAACACATACACCACAGTAATACACAAATAACTACACATTGGGTGCAAACATTCTAAACATTCTCAGTTTGTGATTGGAAATGCAAGGTACCCATCAATTCTCTCTATCTCTAGCAAGCACATTACATTAACAAGCAATGTATTAATTATAGGTAACAAGAAGATACTTATAAGCCTAGTTTCCAGCTAGGGATGCAGTAGGCCCTCTAGATCTCCCTGCCTGGAGTTCAGCAAACAAAATTAAAAAAGGACAAAGACTGCAGGTGACCTGCAAGGGTCAATCATGTGTCAGATTCACCTGTGGGCATTTGGAAGACCAATCACATGTCAGCTGCCAGGGCCAATCACAAATCCGCCTCACAAGTGGCAGGTGAGGTGACCTGACTAGGTTCCAGCTGGAGAAGAAACATGAGCCCACCACAATCCACACTCCCACCAGGTTCCAGACAGAGGTCACATGACCCTTCACAATCCACGCTACATTAGTCTTGGTGGGACAGTACATGAGGCCAAGGACAGATGTGTCAGCGCAGGTGTGGGGTTGGGGGAAAGGAATCCCTGTCACTGATGCAGACTGAGAATATATTTCAAATCCTACCATTGGCTACCCTCGAGATGAAAGTGTTGAAATGGAGAAGGGGAATGCAAGGTCTATGGCAATTCTGGTGCCGTTAACAGAAAATGGTGGCACTGCTGGAGCGCTATAACGGCAGGTGTGATCCGCAGGGAGCAAGGAGCAAGATACAGTGCTCTTGCGAGGTCCAACTGCCCAATCAACTGCCATCAGCTTGGCACAGACTTTAAATGGCTCGTTAAAGGAGCCGATGGTAGTTTTATTTAAAATCCTGCATCCGCGGGCTCAGTGCCCAAGATGGCAGCGCCTTTTAATCGGCAGCAGTCATAAGGGATTGTAGACTCCGGGGAAGTGGAGGACTAGTTCAACCTCTGTCTGAGGAGAATCAGAGAAAGAAAACCTTCAGGATGGTGACCTGTGAGGGGTCTCTGTGGCTGAAAGGCAGTGGGCCGCTGGCGACTCGAGGCGAGAGACCCACAGAGGTGGTGGGCTGCCAGAGACTGCTGTCGGGAGACTCATGCCAGGCTGGAGACTGGCTGAAAACTGGCTGAGGGGGTATTGGACCCTGGATGCGAGGAGGTGCCGAAGGGTTCCTGACCATGTTGGAGGTTCGGATCTGGAGCTCGGGTGGCCAATGGTTTGGACTGGACTCTATGTGGCCGCGGGGGCTGCAGAAGCGCTGGAGGCGAATCTACAGACACTCGGTGACTTTGGAGGAGACTCTCTTTTGCTTCTCTCTGTAAAAGGCACTTCAGGCAATTTCTGCCGATGGCGAATCTGTCTGCCTTATGGCAGGAAAAAGCAATTTCAAGTAATATTACAATGACAATAAATTGAATGTTGATGTTGAAGAAAATCCGGTAAGGGAAGCAAGCTTTGAAACTTTCTCTGGAAAACATTTAACTCGGCCGAAGAATGGTAACGTAACTGAGAAACCAGGAAGAAAAGGAGAGGAATTGGAGACTGAGAGAAACTGGGGCAAGAACAAAAGAAGTAAAGATAATCCTAATGGAGAATAGATGACTGGCCACAGATAAGACAGAACATTTGGTTGCAAGCCCCTGTAAGATAAGAATGAAGGTCAGCTGTGGTTTAATCATGAATAAGAAAAGCCTGTGGAATAAAGAGCACCTCAGGAGATTCTGACTGAAAAATGGGCACAAAAGAGATGAACAAAGTAGCTCAAAAGGGCCTGTGACGTAGGAATGAGCCAACAGGGAGATCTGTGCAAAGATGTTTGTTCCGTTGGTCTGGCCAACCCATTAAGTAAAAGGTGGATACTCCTTCATTGCTGGGTTCATCTTCACTTCAAGCTTCATCAGCTCTGCCGCAACATCACCAATTGCTCAGACTGGGTCATTTTTAATGGAAGGAGCACAGTTTAGAGACCTCTCATTAACAGACACAGAGGGGACACTCTTTAATCAGCCAACAGTGGGGAGGGAGAAACAACAAGGTGCCACAGTGAAATACACATGGATGAGGTAACTGACAGTCTGCAAAACGTTAATGAACAGTTTTTCCCTTAAATAACTTACTTAATATGAGATGACTGACACTATGTAAATGTTTTGGTTTTTGTCAATAACTTACCCAATATGATTGAAAGGATGAATGTAAAGTTCCGAACAGCTTTTTTTCTCTTGTACTGTATATAATTTATTACGAATAAGGTATATTTTTGGAAAAAAAAATTAATGGATGCCAAGAGTGTGTGGAGAAGGATGCAGAGCCCTTGCAGTGTGACAGAGGACTCTGATCGACACACTGTTCCCGGGGACATACTCCGAGTCTGATATCCAGAACTCCTGGAAGACCATCACCTTGGTGAAAGATGCTCTGCCTGAAACCTCTTGTCTCTCAGTGCATGGAGATGTTGGTCCAGGAATGCTGCCAACTGGTACATTCCCTGGCTGCAGGAGTATGTGCTGAGGGACATTGGTGCAGCCAATGCGAGGGTGCCATGGGGAAGGACTGCAGGCTCCATTACTGGAGCCTCCCATTACCTCCCATTACTGGAGACTGAGGGGAAGCCCCTCAACCAACAGAGGGGGGAAGAAATAACAAGGGGCCACATTGGTGGTAACGGGGTATGGAGAGAAGAATATAAAATTTACAATGACAAGAATATATCAATATGATTGATTCTATTGTAGCGGCCCGCTAACCGGGTCACAACCTGGCACACAAAATGGCCGACGATCCTGGCAACTGCGCAGACCCTGCGGGGGCCATCAATCTTCGCTCCAGGTGACTGCCTGCATGGCAGGTAACCATGGGCAATGGCAGGAATACCATCCAATTGGAAATCAGTGCTGCCAAGACATCACTCCTGTCCTCAGCAGCAGGGAGAGAATATAAATCAGTCTTCGACTTTGACTCCTCATGTGTGTGTGTGTCATTCTTTCTACACTTTGCAGTAGCACGGACACTACACTATGAATGTAAAATGTCTTTAACAGTTTTCTTGTATTGTAAATAATAAAGTGTATTTTTTGGAAAAAAAAATGAATGGATTTCAAGCCTGAAATTAGTCTGCAGATTCTAATTGAACGTATGACTGCGGCCACATATGTTACAACACCTTCAGCATAAAATATCATGAAGGGAGATAGTAGTAGGGGGTTGTAATTCACAGAAGGGTGCTGCCAATTAAGTAGTTTCCTTCTTTTTACATTTTTTAAATTTGTTTTTATAATAAATACAGTACAATGAAGGAAAGGGAACAAAACTGAAAATACAATATCACATATAAAACTTCAAACTGTATACACTCGGTCCCCTGTCCACTGCACTGGGTGAAGACAGAAAAGACACCAAAAGTAGATATTACATTTATACATAATATAACTTACTCTATTAAAGAAAATTAAATCAAAAAAACATCTGATCAGCATATCCTGAGGGTTACATATATTTTGTAGCTTTTGATTCATATCGTGAATCAAAAAACAAAGGTAAGACTATATCTCATCTGGAAGAGTGAGAATATCTAATCATATTAAAAACAGTTGCATCAAATGAAAATAAGACATAAAAGGTTGCCATGTATCTTCAAATTTCACTGATGATATCTAATTTTCCAGTTCCCAAGCCTTTTTAATCTTATCATGAAGTACTGGACGTAATTTCAATAATCTATCATATAATTCCAATAATCCTTACTGAGAATTTAGATCTGGTGGATTTACAAATGGAAAGCCCGGTTATATGGTATTTAAGAAATCTTTGATCTGTAAATATCTAGAAAAAATGATTATTTGGTATTTGGTAAGTTGTATTTACTTGCCAGATATTCAAAAGACATTAAACAACTTTCCTTAAATAAATTTGCAAAAGAAATAATACCTTTGATTTTCATTACAGAGAAGGATTGATCAATTATTGATGGTCAAAAAAGCACTAGATAAGACAAAGTTTTTTAAATTGGAACCAGATTCGCAATCTATATTTTGAGTATTGGATTAGATTTATCCTTATTGATCTTGGAAAAACTAAATGGAAGAAAGGTACCCAATAAAGAGACCCATGAATGCTGCTGTATAGATCTAAATCTGTCCATAATGGATGATCCAATTTGTCAGAATAAAATATCTAAAAAGTTAGATAGTGAATATTAATAGCCCAGTAATAAAATCTAAAATTAGGTTGGTCCATACCTCCATCTTTTTTCAATTTTTGTAAATTGAATTCACTAATTCTAGAATTTTTGTTCTTCCAAATAAAGGAAGAATCTTTTCAGTCAATATTATCAAAAAAGACTTCAGGATGAAAGCTGCAATCACTTGAAAGAGATATAAACATTTAGGTAATATTATAATTTTAACTACATTATTACAAACTATTAAAGATAATGATAAAGGAGATTATCTAGAAAAATACAATCTCACATACACAAATAGAGGAGAAAAATTGAGTTTATATAAATCTTTAAATTGTTTAGTAATTTTATGTGAAATTATCTCTCACAATCTTTAGTGGTAGATGGGGGCTTGCATCTTAATTAGAAAAAGTTCACTTTTATGAAGGTTTGATTTATATCCAGAGAAAGAGCTGAATTGAGAAAACACAGATAACATAGCTGGGGTAGATCTTTCGGGAACTGAAATATAAATGAATAGGTCATCTACATACAAAGAAACCTTGTGAGTTACTTAGTTTCTGACAATCCCTTGAACCTCATGAGTGTCTCTAAGGGCTATTGCCAGATGTGCTAAAGTTAGATCAACTAGCAAGGGGCTAAGGGGACATCCCTGTCTAGTTTCTATAAATAGCCTAAATAAGAAGGACTTGTTATTATTAGTAAGCACCATAGCAAATGGGGTACTATAAATCAATTTAATCCATGACATAAAGCCCATACCAAAATTAACTCTCCTTAATGTTTCAAATAAATAGTTCCACTCCACTCTGTCAAAAGCCTTTTCAGCATCTAGAGAAACTACACATTCTGGAATTATATTCAAAGGGGAGTAAATAATGTTCAATAATCTATGGTTGTTAAAATGTTAATAATGACCTTTAATAAATCCAGTCTGATCTTTAGATATAACAGAGGGAAGGTATTTTCCAACCTACTGGCCAAAATCTTAAAACCTTGAAATCTGCATTCAGCAAAGTACAGAAAATGTACTAAGATAAAGAGAATGATGCTTCATAAAAAGTTGCTGGTAAGGTCCTAGAAAAAAAACAACTTTCAAATACTTTACATAGTTGAGGGGCAAGTAAATCAGTAAATGGTTTAAAAAATTCTTCCATAAAGCCATCCGGACCTGGATCCTTGCCAGATTGGAAAAGAAATAGCTTGGGAAACTTCCAACTCTTAAATTGGAACTTACAAGTTTTGATCTTCTAGTGATATTTTGGGAATATTCAATCATTGCAAGAATCTGTCCATTGAAATAGTATTATCAGGACATTCAGATTTGTATCGAACTGAATAGAATTCCTGAAACACTTTATTGATTTCAGCATGATCAAAAGTAAAGTTTAATCCTTTGTCATTTGTATTTTAGATGCTGCTGCCTTTAGTCCTGTACGAAATAATAAGGTTATGCTTCTAATTTACAATTGATGCGTAATATGTATATGATATGATTTGATATTATGTTATCATTCATCTTCTTCTTCTGGCCATCCATTCCATAGGATGATGATGGTTCCAGTCAGTCAGTTCGTGGGGTTTGATATGAGGATACCTCGCATCTCAGAAAGGAACAGTGTGTGAATGAATGGGTTTAGGTGGGTAGGGGGGTTGCACAGGTTCAGACCCACCCTTTTGACATCCTCTCCCGGATCCAGTGGCATGGTGAGGTCCAAGACGGCTGGGGGAAGTTCTGTTCCAGTGAATGGCCCGATTAAGCTTCGATGCAAGGAATGCCCTTTCCACCCTTCACGGTACGTGTTTTCTCGATGGCCGTTGTCCCCACGAGAGGGTTCGTCTGTCCTTTGACAGGTCTTGATTTTCATCCTGCAGCGTATCTAGCCACTCTCCACACCAGGCAAGCCTGGTGGGGGAGTTGGTTTAGTCACCAACCACTCGACCGTGCGAAAGGTACCAGTAGCGCTCTGATGAGTGACCTGATCTATCATTAGTTTACCTTGTGTAAAGGTAATATTTTAAAAAGGATACCTCATCAATATAACGTCATCTCCCAAAGAGTAGAAACGCACAGAAATGTTGGAGGAACTCAACCGGTCTCGAGCTTCCATAGGAGGTAAGGATATATTATAGACATTTCAGGCCTGAGCCCTTCTTTATAGTTTAAGCAAAGAACAGGAAGGCATCAGAGTAAAGAGGTCAGAATGGGAATGGGATGGAGAATTAGGTTCGAGGTTTCTTAAACAAAAATTTATAATTTATATGATATATGTCAGCTTCAACCTGCTGTAAAGGCGAACAAAATGTCACCATTAGCATAGCCTGACATCCATAAAATTGGTAACATTTATCCTGTTCACATTTCTGATCCATTGTCAAATCCAGCTCCAACAGTGTCATCAAGTTTACAGATGACACAATAGTCGTTGGCCTCATCAGCAACAATGATAAGTCGTATTACAGAGGAGGAACGACCTCCTTTTACTACACATCAACAACTCTGTAATAGAGAGAGTGGAGAGCACCAAGTTCCTCAGAGTTCACATAACATCTCCTTACTTGTCAGGCTGCCAATGGTTTGGGCTGAAGTCTGTGTGTCTGTGGAAGTGCTGGAGGCAAATCCACGGACACTTGGTGACTCTGGGGAGACTCTTTTGCTTCTCTCTCTGACTGTAAGAGGCGCTTCGGACAATTTCTGCCGATGGTGAATCTATTTGCCTTGCAGCAGGCAACAGTGAATTTTGCATACTATTGCACTGTCTTTATCACACAACAATAAATTTGAATCTTGAGATTAATTTGGGCAGCTTGGGCACATGGACTGGAAAGACCTGTTACTGTGCTGTATTTCTACAAAAAACTTAAGCAAAGGATTATCTGCATCATTATCTCAGGCCTTTTAAGTCCAGATAAGATAACAGTTTTTCCCCACCAAACTATCAGGCTCCTTAATGCGCAGAACATATGTCTTAATATTTTAATGTGTTTAATTTCTGTTCAAACTTATATTTATGTAAATATGTTCTGTGGTCCTAGAGAAACGTTTTCTTGTCTTTATTGTCCTGCATAGTATAAACAATAAATAAAGGTGACTTGACTTGACTAAGTCTGCAGACACAGTGGTTGAAGTAAAAACATAATGCTGGAGAAACTCAGCTGGTAAATCAGTGTCCTTTATCATGGCTTGGCATTATGAATGAAGATCCAAGAAAGATCGTAGACGTGGTGGGCACGTCCTTCGAGCCTGCACAATAGATATATTTAGGTAGAGTGCATTGTGCTCAGTACTGGGCCCCAGCCTTTACACCTTCTGTCATGGCTTAGCAAGCTGGGACGATGACAGTCAGGTCCTCGGATTGTAGGTGTTACGTCGAAGTGTACTTCTAGTTGGATGGTCTGGTGAGGCTAATGAGCCCCATCTGCCCAGGTTTGAAATCAGAGATTTCCTTCTCTTAGGCTCGCTGCCAATCAAGCCCAACCTACCCATCCAGTTGTACTGCCGGACACTCGGTCACACCATGACATAGCAAACGCAGCGAAAATGAGGGACACTGACTAGAAGGTGTGGCTATGGATGCAGTAATCATCACTAATGGTGCAAAGCTGACCGTTAATAAAAACAAAAGAGATGGTTGTCAACTTCAGGAGGGCCCAGGGGATCCTAAACACAGTTAAAATCTCCCCCAATCAAAATATTTTAATTGGCCTGATTTAACAGTAAAAAAGCCGTGAACCATTAATCGTCTACATTAGGTGCATAAATATTTAACAAGGTCCAGAATTCAGTAAAAATTTTACGATTCACCATCAGAACCCTCCCAGCATTTCCTTCAAATGATTCCAATTCAAATGGTAATTTCTTATGAATTAACTACACCTCTTGCCTTAGAATTAAAAGAAGAAGAAAACACATGACCACTCTCTCTTCAAGTGTTCTTTTTCAGTCAAATGCATTTCTTGTTAAAAAGCAATATCAACTTTCATTTTTTTATGTACATTTTTTATGTTTACGCTTAATTGGATTATTCAATCCCTGGACATTAAAAGTTGCAAAGTTCAAATTAGACATTTTGTGAATTTAATAATATATTTCACACTACTATAAAATATTGCTCCCCTTTCTAATTCCCTTAATATTCTGAACCCTCCCCCCATATAAAAATTCAAAAAAGTCAAAGAAATCGAGAAAAAATATACTACCCCCCAACAAACTACTAAAAAGTAGTAACTCCCTAAAAATCTGGGTGTGGTAAAACCCACTAGTGGCAGATGACTATAAAGTCTCAGTGTCACCCACCCCCCTAGTCAGATTTTCACAAAGTACTTAATAAAATATATTCAACCCAATGATTCCAGTCCCAATGATTGTTCCGGGCCTTCAATATCAAGAAGGCTTTGCGTCAATTCAACTTTCCATTCTTTCCGCGTTTCCCATTCTCATTTCCATTTACCCTCCTTTTAGGCGACGATGATGGCGACTGTCCACTTCCTCGTAATTCTGGCAATGAATTAATTGAATCATGGTCATTTTCAAAAAATTGAGATTGAAAATTCCCATAAAAAACTTTCAATACAGCCTGGTAACGAAAAGCGAATTTATAACCCTTTCACCACAATAATTCTTCAGCTGAATTAAATTCTCGGCGCCTTCTAATAATTTCTTGACTCAGATCAGCATAAAAAAACACATCATTATTTTGAACCATCATTGGAGCCTGGTTTTGCCGTGCCTTCTGCACCGCAACTCTTAATATCATTTCTCTATCCTAAACGAATCAAAACTGCTCTTGGTGGTTGACCTGGAAATGTTTTTTTCCTCAATGCTCTATGTGCTTGGTCTAGCTCCAAACCATCTGGAAAAACTTCATTGCCCATTACCTCAGGAATCCATTTCTTTAAAAACTTTACCGGATCTGAACCTTTCATATCTTCTGGGAGACCTTAATTTTTTACATTATTTCTTTGACCTTGATTCTCTTCTTCAATAATTCCTTCTTCTGAATCCCCCAATCCACGAAAGAATCCTCCACTTTTTCCATTTTTTCTCTATTACGATCCACTTGGTTCTACATTCAAAAAAAGCTTCAATTTTAAAAAAATTATCCTGTACAGTGTCCACTGTTTTTATACATCTACTAACATCACTTTTAATTACAGTCATATCTTTCTTCATAGAAGTCATCTCTTCACACATATTGTTCATTTTAGTTTTCACTTCCATGAATCCTTTGTTTTTTTGAGTAGACATCTGCATTGACATGGTTTTCATTTGATGAACAATCCCTTCCAATATTGTAAACATAGAATCCAGTCCAGGTTTCATCACTTCCCCTTGAGGCCTACCTTCTCTGGTCCCAGTCCCCATATATTCTTCCTGTGTTTGTTCTAATAGCGCTGGGCTCCTTTCTTCTTCTGACACAATGATTCCTCTTCCAGTGTGGCTCCGGGTCTGGATACCCATCAACAGCATGCCGACCTTATCAGCCCACCATCTTCCAGGCTCCCCCACAGCCCACAGCTTCTCTAATAATTCCCGAACTTGCGACGCATGGCGCATGCCCGGAAGAATCACCGACCATGCAGGTGCTTCCTCCGAAGCTACGCTGCCTGTCCCTAGACCACCAGGCACTACTGTGGGCTTGCACATCTGTCCCCGCTCGGCAAATCCGCCCATGTGCCCAAGCTCACGGGGGCGCGAATCAGGGCCGGCCAAGCTCATCACAGAACCAGTGCCATCTTGCAGACATGCGATTGGTGCCGGCGTAATACTCAGCCAAGCAGGGGTCCTTTGAGGCTTGGGAGCTCCAGTCAATGACTCCATGGCTTCAACTTGGTAGGTAGGCTTCAATTCTTCAACACTTTTATAAGGTCATTTCTTTTGTAACTGAGTTTTTGATTTCTTCACGTTTGTTGCCATTTCAATCGTCCACTATTTCAAAGTCTGTAAATACTATTTTTAACCACTTTTACAAGTTTTAAAATCGGGTATTTATGTCTAACTGAGGAAAGGTGGAACTGCACGTCTTCCCTCTATGCCATCTTGCCACTGTGTTTTGGATCCTTTATTGCACACATGTCAAACTCTGGTGGCCCGCGATATAATTATATCTGGCCCGCAAGATCATTTCAAAAATGTATTAGAGGTGGCCCGCCCTGCAGCGAGAGCCGATGCTGTTTTTTGGTAATGTCACCCCCACCATCCTCCCCCTTCATTGCACATCCTTCCCCATTGTAACACGAGAAATTGTAACACGAGAAGTCTGTCGATGTCATCAGCCGGCAAGAGAGTTGGAAGGCTCCCCGCACAACCAGTCACTTCTCCCACCTGTCGAGCGGTGTGGCGGATGGGCGAGCGCCTGTGATTTCGTGTCGGCGCGACGGGCATGGCAGGCTGCGCACGGCCCCCGGGCAGCGCGAGCCCCGCGCGACTGGCACTGGACGGCCCTTCCACAGTGCGAGCGCACTTCTCCCGGTCGCCATGGCCTTCAGCGCTTGCACCCGCGCGGACCCCAGGGACGGCTGGTTCGACACTGCACGTGAAGAGAGAGATGGTGGCTGTCCGCAAGGCTGATTGGCAGCGTGCTGGGCCTAAGTGGGTGGGTAAGCAGGAATGGGCAGAGGGTGTAGGTGAGGAGTAATGGGCAGGGGAAGTTATGGTGGTGCAAGGGGCAGTTAGAGGGAGGGTTGAGTAGAAGGAGGGGTGGATAGGGAAGAGGTAAAAGGGGAGGGGCAGGGCGAGTAGGGGAGGGGTGATTAGAGGGTGAGAGATGGGTAGAGGGAGGAACAGGTTGAGGGGAGAGGCAGTAGAGGGGCGTGTATAGGATGGGGTGGGTAGAGGCAGAGCGAGTGGAGTGAGGGGTGAGTAGAGGTTGGGTAAAGGACTGGTCAGGTAGAGGGATGGTGTGTCGAGGGTGAATAGAGGCCTAGAGCCTGAGGAGTGAGCAGGAAATGCTGAGTCCTGATGCAGGCCAAAATGGACACAGCCTGTGAATACTGACTACATCTCCACAGGGACCAAATATGTTTCCCTCAGGTCAAGCAAAGGGTGAACTTGAGCTACCTACTCCTGACCTGTAACATTATCCTCCTAAAGTTATATCCTAAAGTTTAACATTACATATGTTGAAAGAAGAGAAAACATGCAGATGTTGAAAATTTTCAATAAATATTTAGTTCGGCCCTCGACTTAGTCCAAGTTTTTAATTTTGGCCCTACATGAATTTGAGTTTGACACCCCTGCTTTATTGGATAGATCTCCGAAAAGTATAAAGAAATCAAAGACGACAATACAAATAGGAGCTTTGATGAAAGATTTGAATTTGGTTGATATTTGGAGGAGAGTAAATCCCACAGAGAAAGATTTTTCTTTTCATTCATCTAAACATGATTCATTTTCTTGAATAGGTTTTGTTTGGTGTTGGCACATTTGTAAGGTAGAGTACTACAGGCTGAATATAAAAGTCAAGTTATGTTGGATCACTCTGTTGTTTTTCTCCTGTGCAAGTCCAGAAGTGGTGCAATTGTCTTATAGATGGAGGTTTAACACAATGTTACTGAGGAAACTAGAGTTTATTACTGTTAAGGAACAGATTACTTTATTCTTGGCTGAGAATATTAATTCAGTAAGTACTAATTTTGTACTGTGGGATGCTTTGCAAGCATATTTGCGTGGGCAAATTATTAGTTACACTACGAAAGTTAATATGTAATATATGGCAGAAAGTTTAACATTGGAGAAACAAATTACTGAGTTGGAAAAGGAATTTCAGAAAAATGTTACAGAAGTTAAAAAAGCTGCTTTAACAAAGTTGAAATTACACTATAATACATTACAAACTTACAGTATGAGTGTTTAATTTACCGAAATAAGCAAAGTTATTATGAACTGGGTGAGAGAGCTCATAAGGTATTAGCATGGCAATTAAAAATGGAACAGGCATCGCGAACTATTAATGCTGTTAAAAAGAATTCAACAGTTACCTATAAACCTCAGGAAATTAATGATCAGTTTTATTAATTTTATCAAAAATTATATACTTCTGAGGGAAAGCAGGACGTTGGTTCTATTGAATCTTATTTATCTAAATTAAAATTACCTGTTTTAAGGGAGGAGGAGGTTAAAGAATTGGAAGCTTCATTTACAGATTTTGAGATTAAAGAAGCTATACAGGAGATGCCGAATGGAAAGTCGCCAGGGGATGATGGATTTTCAGCTGAATTTTATAAAGTATTTTATGAAGATTTATCTTCTGTATTTAGAGATGTATTACCACAAATACCTGAGGATCAGTCATTACTGGAATCTTGTTCGAGTGCTATAATTACTGTGATTCCAAAGAAAGATAGGAATCCGTTGAAAGTATCTTCATATAGACCTATTTCTTTATTAAATGTAGATTATAAAATTATAGTGAAAGTGTTAGCGAATAGACTTGCTAAATATTTACCTCAGTTGATACATATAGATCAAACAGGTTTTATTAAGAATAGAAATGCATCTGACAATTTCCTTAGATTGATAACACTGGTCAATGCATCGAGATAGGAACCCAACCACCAATGGTGGTTGCACTGGATGTGGAAAAAAGCTTTTGATAGGGTTGAATGGAATTTTTTATTTAAGGTGTTAGAGAAGTTTAATTTTGGCCCTTATTTTATTGGTTGGGTTGAGGCTTTATATAAAAATCCAATTGCTAGGGTGGTGACAAATGGTCAAACTTCTTTATTATTTAAATTAACGTGATCGACTCGGCAAGGTTGTCCATTATCACCAGCCTTGTTTGCATTGGCTATTGAACTGTTAGCTCAGACAATATGACAGAATGATAAGATTAAAGGGAAGAGAATTGCAGGTGATGAATATAAAATTAATTTATTTGCGAATGATGTATTAGTGTATTTGACAGACCCGGAGCAGTCTTTGAAATATTTACAAGATTGTTTGTTGAAATTTGGGGAGTTATCTGGATATAAGGTAAACTGGGACAAGAGTGAAATACTGCCAGTTGGGGAAGGAGAGTATTCAGAATCTAAAAATATTATAGAATTAAAATGGTCAGATAGAATTAAATATTTGGGTGTAATAGTAAATGCAGATGATACATCTTTATATAAATTCAATTATGTTCCTTTATTAAAGAGGATTAAAATGGATTTGATTAAATGGAAAAATCTTCCGTTATTGTTAATTGGTCGAGTAAATTGTATCAAAATGAATATTTTTCCTCGAATCCAATATTTATTTCAGTTGATACCATGTTTACTTTCAAAGAGCTTTATTCAGGATTTGAACAGAGTGGTGCGGGAATTTTTATAGAAGGGAAAATTAGCACCAGTAGTTTTGCATAAACTTACATGGAAATATGTATTAGGTGGACTTCAGTTACATCATTTTCAAAAATATTATGAAGCTGCTCAGTTGAAATTTGTTTGTAGATTGATGGATATGGACCATCTTCCAAGTTGTGCGAAGGTGAAAATGGCGTGTATTTCTGATGTTGATGTACACCAGTTTATATTTAAATGGAATATAAATATATTATTGTGGGAATGTAATATGCCGGTATTAAAACATTTGTTAAAGATATGGGTTAAAAGAAATATGGTTTTAGGATCGAAGGGTAAATTATCAATTCAAACCCTGTTATATCATAATCAGCTTATTTCTTTTTCAATGTTCAATTATCATTTAAAGAGATGGAATTCTCATGGTAGAAAGATAGTTCAGGACTGTTTTGAAGAAGGTCCGTTTCTTTTAATCAATTGAGGGAGAAATTTGATATATCTGTAAATTCTTTATTTGTGTATTATCAACTCAGAGCTTTGATAAAAGATAATTATGGTAAAGAGATGAATTTACCTAAGTTGACAAAATTTAAATCTTTGATTTCCTCTATACCAAAGAAGGGCTATATTTCGGATATGTATCAGTTATTACAAGAAAGTATCGATAAACCGGAATGGGAGAAATCTAGGACTATCCCTCAAGAGAATTGGGAAGTTATGTGTCATGAAAGTGTAACTAAATTCACGAATATAAGATATGGAATGGTTAATTATAATTTTCTACATCAGTTATATTTGACTCCAGAGAAACTGAAAAAATATGGGTTTAGTAATTCGGACTTTTGTTTTAGATGTGGATTATGTGGAACTTTTTTACATGCCGTCTGGTCTTGTGTTAAAGTACAACCATTTTGGGAAGGAATCAGGTTGGTTTTGGAAAAATTGTTCAAAATTAAATTACCATTAGACCCAGCGATTGTTTTTGTTGGGCTATATAGTCTCTTTGAAGGGATTGGGGTTGGATAAATTTCAAATTGCATTTGTATGTTTAGTGTTGTCTGTAGCACGAAAATGTGTAGCTAGTACTTGGAAAGATAATGTGGAGATTAATAAAGTATGGTGGCATAATGAATTGAGAACTTGTATCATTATGGAAAAAATTACATGCAACTTGCATGATAATTATTCCTTTTTTGTTAAAATGTGGTCTTCTTATTTGGAATATATAAATTTGGAAATTCTTTGAAATATTGTAAATATTCTGTTTTACTTTAATATTTGGCTCCCCTTAAGGGGGCTGGCTGAAGGGATGGGAGGGTGTTTTTTTTGTTTTTTTTTATATATGTAAAAATTGATTGCTTTCTCTTGTTTGATTATAAGCTGTTCAAAAATCTTTTAAATAAAGTTTTTTTTAAAAAAGGAGGGACCAGGGAGACCACACTCCACTGACCATTGACGGCTCGACCATTGAAGTCGGAAGGAGTATCAAGTTCCTTGGAGTGCACTTGGGGGAACATCTCACCGGGTCCTTTAACACCAGCTCCATAGCCAAGAAAGCCCAGCAGTGCCTCTACTTCCAGTGAAGGCTGAGGAATCTCCCACTCTCCATCCTCAGTAGAATGTAGCTTCCTGTGCAACTGCATCACTGCCTGGTTTGGAAGCTGCACCCCCTTGGACCGCAAGACCCTGACGAGGATAATGAAGCCAGTGGAGAAGATCACTGGGGGCTCTCTTCCTACCATGACAGGCATCTACAGGTGAAAGGCAATAAACATCGTGAAGGACTCCACACACCCCCTCACGTAAACTGTTCTCCTTTCTGCCGTCTGGTTGGAGGTACCTTAGACGCTCGGGCCCTTACATCCAGATTGGGCTACAGATTTTTCCCCCCAAGCCATCGGGCTCCTGAATTCCCAGAACTCATGTGGACAGGGTACTGTGGACTTTTACTGTATACATCTTAATATTTTACTATTTCAATGCATTTAACTATTCTAACTTTTATTTATGTAAATATGTTTCTGGAGAAATGCTCTCTTGCCTTTACCGTGCGGGCATGGTATGAACGATAAATAAAGGTGACTTTGCTGCACCAAGAGAGGGGATGTATTAAGCGTGCACTTTCCCTGGGTGAGCAGGACATCAGGCCCAGACCCCAGTGTCCTTTATATAGGAAAAATAACCAACATTTCTTGCTAGAGCTCTTCATCAAACGCTGAGCATGGTGTTTTTTTTATTTTATATTTATTATCCACCTTCTTTGTTTAATTTACTGTCTACTATAGTAGTTTTTTTTTCTATGAAGTACCTGTTTGGATGCAGCAGTAAAAATTTAGGTGCATCTGTACCTTGCATGATGTGTATGACAATAAACTCGCCATCATTGCCGGGGTTTTGGAGATGTGCTGAGAAGCTCTTTCTCTCTGGTCCCGGCGACATCCTGGGAGGGTGGGAGAGAGACCCCTGTCCATCAGCGCGGAGGGGAGAGTGGGATTCCTCTTGCTCTGGACCCCCGCCCTCTGCAGATGAACGGCTGGCTAGGGCTGCTGCTGGGCCCCCTCCCCCCATCTCCTCTCCGGGATGTTACCAACTGTCCAGTCCCAGATCCCCGGTGTAGGGGGAGCGAGGGCTGGACTAGACGCCAGCTCGTTGTACTTAAACCGCAGCGCCATTGGAAGCGAAGCCAGAGCGAGTTCCATTCATGAGTTGTTGAGCTGGCAGTGAGCGAGTCGCTGTGGACCCCGGGCTGCACTCAGTCACCACGATGCCTGCGGGAAAGAAGGCACGTCCAAGCCGAGATCTGCCCCGAGCTGTTCGCTTGGTGATGTGAATCTAATCTGCTCGCCTTCACACGTCGAGGTATTTTTTTAAACAATAACCCCTCTTTCTGGGTGTGTTTGAGACATTGTGGGGATCAATGTGTTTGGGGATTGTCCAGCATTCACTCTCTCTCTCTCGTGGCAGAAACAAAGTTGTCTGCAACTTGGAGTTTATTCTTTTCTTGATTGGGACGATAAATATTTCCTCAGTCTGGCGAGCAGATTTCACAGCGATGGCGTTTCATTGAGAAGCCGGCGGGGCCACGCCACATTACAGAAGAAAGTTTGAGGAAAAGTTTTCTCTCGGACGGGGGATGGGCAGGGACTGGACCAGTCGGCGGAACTTTCCGCAGTTCGGAGCCAGGGCTCGACATCTCGCTCTCAAATGTCACATCGGCGATGGGCTCGTGAAATAAGAGAGCGCAGCCAAGACTCTCGCCCGCGTTGGATGGATTTCTGGGCTCGGCTTGGATTTGAAGCAGTTTCCAAAGGTGGAGCGTTCGACTCCTCAGAAGGGGCTGTTCCACGCCCTGGGCAACAGACCAGAAACGGGTCTCCGGCCCCCAGGGCTGAAAGTTGCTTCCACACCCCGAGTCCCTTTCCCAGAGGTGCCGAGCCAATTCCACGGGCTCTCTGCGCGTCTCCTTAACCCGACGAAGCGGCGCATCGTCCTGGAGACCCAAAGCAGTTTTAAAAGTCCTCGAGCAAATAAACGCTGGCTTTCATTGTTCGATTTTCTTTTATGGGAGCCCTGGCTCGTTTCCTGATTTAGTCCTTTTTTTGCAGATGGGAGCGGGTTGTGTTAATTGGTTGTCAACCCCTCCTGTCGGTCACATGAAATCCCTGGCGCTTCACTCATCATGTCATTCCCCCCACCCCAGTGTAAGGTCCACCGGGAGATACCGACCTCCCAGGTGAACGCACAAGGAGATGATGGGCTTTGGCAGAATTCCTCCCTCGAGGGACAGTGTTCGGGTCGGGGCCAGTGGCGACAGGAGCTGTGGTTTCCCCACTGCACGGGGTACGCATGTGGGAGCTTTTGAGGCTTTCCATGGTAACTCGCACTGGATGAAGTTGCAGGAGGTTTTGCACTATTTAATGGTGGTGTACAATGAATAATTAAAGACCCGAACACTATCAAACCCCATCCTTGACTGATCAGGTTGACTGATCCTTGACTGTCTAGGAGGCGTTTCCAGTCGATAGCAGCCAATCACGGTGGAACAGTGGTTTACCACAGTTGAGATGGCTTTCTTATCCAAAAAAAACCCATCCAACTAGAGCAGCTGGAACCATCCCCCTGCAATTCTGGTCTCCTTTGGAGGTGGTGCACAGGAGGGTCACCAGGTTGATTCCCCAGATGAGAAGGAGAGATTGAGTCGTCTGTACTCACTGGAATTGAGAAGACTGAGATTTTATAGAAACATAAAATTCTGAAAGGCAAAGATCAGAGAGAGGTAGGTAAGTGGTTTCTATTGGGAGGGGAGACTAGAACTAGGGGACAGAGCCTCAAGATTCAGTCATTGTACAAGTACCTCCTGTCCTCAGTGTTTACTGTCATCTGATTGTACAAGTACCTCCTGACGAAAGAGCGTTCCTCAGTGCAAACACAAAGACCCATAACCAGACATTGCACACATACAGACCAACACCACATATGCATGACAAGTATTCATATATACAAATAAATAAGTGTGGTTTCGCGAATGTGAGAGTCTCGGATGGTGAATGTGGGAAGATTCTGCTTCTCTGTAATGTCGACTGAAATGCAATATTTCCCAGGACAATGGGAGGGACTCTGAAGCATCTTTAACATTGTACCATGATCTATTTCATATTGGCCAGAGAGGTTAGAGTGGGCTGGGGTTTGATGCCTCGTCCAGTGCTGCACAGGTGCCAGGCTGGATTCTGTGCCCGGTTGTTTTGCCAGGAGTAAAACGTCATCCCTCGATCTTTTAACTCAGAGACAACGAGTTTCTGAGGCACCGCTGATGGTATGATTGTGCTTGGCTGGTGTCGGTCTCCCTGGAAGGCCAGTCCAATGTGTATCACCAAGATGACATGCCCAAAAACATCTTGATTGAAGGAATAAAAAGAAAGAGCAAGCAAAAATCTCTCCTGATATGGATGGGCTTGGAGATTTTCATTTGTTTTGCTTTTTTACTTGTTTTTCATGTTTATGTGTCAACTTCAGTGGTGAAATATTAACACATATTGTAAGACAAAAATGATCTTAGCATCACAAATGTTCACACAATTCCTACAACCCAAACTGTTATTTCCAATTTTATATTAGATGAACCTTTTGCTTGGGATGAATTTCCTTCAGAAATGTTGGACATTTGAATGGCTTTATCATCCTTGGAAAAGACATTTACTTTATCCAATCTCCTAGCCTTGTTTTATTAAATCCTTTGTATCAGATGTATTTAATCAAAACGTGATTTAATGATAATATTTATATTTTTTTGTCACCTTTATGTACCCTTTAGGCCGTTCTTCCTTGACTGTCCTGTGCCTTTACCACAGGCCCGATGTTAGAGCGACCTATGGAGCAATAATCTACCTCTTTCCCTACATCAGACTCCTAACCTATTTTTCTTACATCCACGTGCCTATGCAAAGAGCCTTTCGAATGCCCCTGTTGTACCAGCCTCCACCACCACCTCCAGCAATGCATCCCAGGCACCCACCACTCTCTGTCTTTAAAAAAAAAGGACCTAAACTAAACTAAACCTTCCTCCACTCTCCTTGAACCAATGACCTCTGGTATTTCCTATTGTTGCCCTGGGTGATCCACCTTTGATCCATAATGTCCACGCATCTCATTGCTTCTGTGACATTCCAATAATGATATGGTCCGTTGGGAGGAAATTCCAGTTTCCATCATTCTGTGGGCAGCATCCTAGATGTAATTGTTGACTTTCAAAGTTCAGATTGTCAGACACAACCTTGAGATTCTGTTTCCTACGGACCATGCAGAATTTCTACACCTTTTTCATTTTAATAACACTAAATTGCGTTAATGTGAGCTGGACATTTTATTCTCACCAACTTCACTGGCATGTATTCTCTGTCCCTAATTGCCCTTGGAGGCAGATACATTGGTGGGATCCAATGGGTCGGAGAGGATGCCATTAATTGGAGGAGCAACTCTGAATATTCCTCCTCAGCATTAACATCGACCTCCGGTCTCTGCTAGACTGTTCCCCATTCTCCCTCTGTCCCCATCCCTCTCTCCTTTCCTCTAGCTCTCCAACCCCTTCCCTCCCCATTCCCAGAGCCATCCCCCCACCTGCTAATGTGCTCTCCTTCCCTTATCCACCTATTACCTCCTGCCTTTGGGACTGTGCTCCTCCCCCCACCCCCTCCCCCCAATTTTATTCAGGCACTTTAAGTACACATGTCCTCTGGTGTTTGCTGATCTTGTCCTAGGAAACAGGTGCTGCCTGTCCACCCTATCTATGCCTCTCATAACCTTGTAGACCTCTTTTAAAGTTTCCTCTTATCCTACGCTCCAAAGTGAAAAGTCCCAGCTCTGTTAATATTGCCTCATAAGACTTGTTGCCCAATCCAGGCAACATCCTGGTCAATCTCCTCTGCACCCTCTCCATAGCTTCCACATCCTTCCCTTAATGAGGTGACCAGAACTGAACACAATACTCGAAGTGTGGTCTTATTTATAGAGTTGTAACATGACTTCTCCATTCCTGAATTCAATCCCCCATTAATGAATCCCATAGGCCTTCTTAACTATCCTATCAACCTGTGCGGTGACCTTGAGGGGTGTATGGATTTGAACCCCAAGGCCCCTCACTCTTAACCATTAACCCTGGACTCAGCCTTCTGGTTTGTCCTTCCGAAATGCATCACCTCACACTTATCCGTATTGAAATCCATCTGCCACTTTTTTGCCCAAATATTTCATGTCAAGTAAGTCTGATGAACTAAATTGCAACAGGATCATTTTGGAATTTATTTTTAATTTTAAATTTTATTTCCAACACGGTAGAAGCTGATCCCGGCCATTGAGACGCATGCCAGCCAATTTAATGAATTAAGAGGTGGATTGGGTTCCAATAGCAACAACAGACATAATAATACATGGATTGTAAATCAGCAGTACTGAATGGTAATCCAAATTCTTTAGGCCGGAAGCAACCAGATCAATCAGTGACTTCCTTCATATTTGAATCCAATGGCCTTTTGTAATGATGGTAAACCTTTTGTGTTTTGCTCTTAATTCCTCAGCTCATTATTGCTGTAACTTTTAACCCTTTTGATCCCACATCCCGGATTTCAGGGACTACCAACGAGCTCATATCCAGTGGTACTCACCCTTTTTCTTTCCACTCACATCCCACTTTAAGTATTCCCTATGCCATCAGTGCTCTATATTAGTAAGGGATTGCTGAAAGTGGGATGTGAATTGGCTCATGGACCTCATGGACTCGTTATGTGCACGGTGTCATAACTCCAAAGGAAGTGGGCCAACGACAATTTTTCTCAAGCAAAACATTTCAGTAACAATTGGGTCTAGAGCAGTGGTTCTCAACCTTTCCTTCCCACTCACATCCCACCTTAAGTAATCCCTTACTAATCACAGAGCACCGATGGCATAGAGATTACTTAAAGTGGGATGTGAGTGGAAAGACAAAGGTTGAAAACCACTGATGTATATCATTCTCCGGACTGTGTAAACCTTTTTCAGAACGAACACTGGTACAAACCAGCTGGTGGCTGGGTATAAAACCAGTCCCAAAAAACTGGCATGCAGAGTACATGAGAGTGATTCTCAACCTTTTTTCTTTCCACTCACATCCCACTTTAAGTAATCCCTATGCTATAGGTAAAACACATGATTTTGTTGACACCGTAGTTAAGTGAAAAAACACAAATGCTGGAGAAACTCATCAGGTCAAACATCACCAATGTTTTGGGCTTGATGAAGGGCTCCTTACCCTTTGCTATGTAAAGGCACTGTTTGACCTGCTGAGTTTCCCTATACTATAGGTGGCCTGTGATTAGTAAAGGATTGCTTAAGGTGGTATGTGAGTGGAAAGAAAATGTTTGAAAATCACTGGTATATATTATGAAAGGTTAAATGAAGACTACACAAAAGAGTCTGGAAAAACAACCAATTGAAAAACCTCACAAAGATTAGCGTATACAGAGCCATTGTCATACCCACACTCCTGTTCGGCTCCGAATCCTGGGTCCTCTACCGGCATCACCTACGGCTCCTAGAATGCTTCCACCAGCGTTGTCTCCGCTCCATCCTCAACATTCATTGGAGCGACTTCATCCCTAACATCGAAGTACTCGAGATGGCAGAGGCCGACAGCATAGAATCCATGCTGCTGAAGATCCAACTGCGCTGGGTAGGTCACGTCTCCAGAATGGACGCCTTCCCAAGATCGTGTTATATGGCGAGCTCTCCACTGGCCACCGAGACAGAGGTGCACCAAAGAAGATGTACAAGGACTGCCTAAAGAAATCTCTTGGTGCCTGCCACATTGACCACCGCCAGTGGGTTGATATCGCCTCAAACCGTGCATCTTGCGCCTCACAGTTCGGCGGGCAGCAACCTCCTTTGAAGAAGACCGCAGAGCCCACCTCACTGACAAAAGACAAAGGAGGAAAAACCCAACACCCAACCCCAACCAACCAATTTTCCCTTGCAACTGCTGCAAATGTGTCTGCCTGTCCCGCATCGGACTTGTCAGCCACAAACGAGCCTGCAGCTGACGTGGACATTACCCCTCCATTAATCTTCGTTCGAGAAGCCAAGCCAAAGAAGAAGAAAAAATGTCCAAAGGGTTAAATTTAAAAAAACGCTAACTGACCCTTTCAGCTCATGAGTCCATGTCATCTACTGGCATTCTCGAAATGTTTTGAAGGGTGGGAGGAAACCGGTGTCCCCTGGGGAAAATCCATGCACACATGGGGAGAACCTATGAACTCCTTACGAACAGCATGGAATTCGAACCTGAGTCACTGGTGCTGTAACTGCCTTGTGCTAACCATGCTGTCCCAGAGTCTTAACCAGTATTAATTCAGACTAAAGGCACCATTCACATTAACCACAGAGTTAACAATACTGGGTCCATCTCTTCTTTCCTCACTTTCTCAAATCTTTGCTAAATAGAGCGGTTGATTACCCTCTTAGTTTTAAGTGCCTGCCCATTAATTTAGTTGCTGAACCTTTTGTTTGAGACTCTCTCTCTTTCTCATGTCTTTGACCCTCAGGACATTGTACACCTAAATTCGAAAAAATATGAATCTAATATCTTTAACAGGCAAATGGGGTGCACCAAGAACACCAACTTGGTCCACATAGTCAGACTATGTCTTTGAACGGCTCATGATAAAACATCCTAGAAATGAGTCTGGGAAACCTCTTTGGCACTGGGGCAGCCCGTGTTTATTCTTCATTAACTTCAAAAACTTCTACATCCAGTGTGGTTAGCACAACGCTATTGCAGCGCCAGCTTCCCGGGTTCAAAACGCCTTTAAGGAGTTCGTAAATTCCCCCTAGGTTTCCTCTGGGTGCTGTGGTTTCCTCCCACCCTTTAAAAGCAAGGGTTGCAGGTCAATTGGGTGCAATTAGACAGCATGGGCCAGAAGGACCTGTTACCATGCAGTATGTCTAAACCTATCAATGAAAAAAATGCATGTGAACAGCCATGGCCTGCTGTTTAAGAAAGTATGTTGGAACATCTTTTTTTTATAATTTTTTTATTTTTCACACTGTGAACCATATCAACCAAAAAATGTACAAATGTTTCTCTTTAAATATACACCATGGGATTTTCTCCCTTTTTTTCCCCCTTCCCCTCCTTCCCCTCTTCCCACCCCCCTCCAAAACCCATACATATTCAACGTATACAATACAATAAAATCATAAAACAGTATCTTCACACAAAGGAAAATAAACAAGAAAAATGCATAATCCATTTGTTACTCACTGAATCAAGTCATTTTGTCTTCTTATCATTTTAGGGGGTGGAGGTCCAATGCAAGCTCTCTCTGTTATGTTCCATGTATGGTTCCCAAATTTGTTCAAATAACGTGACTTTATTTTTTAAATTATTTGTTATTTTTTCCAATGGAATACATTTATTCATTTCCATGTACCATTGCTATATTCTCATGCTCTCTTCCATTTTCCAAGTTGACATTATACATTTTTTTGCTACAGCTAAGGCTATCATAATGAATCTTTTTTGTGCTTTATCCAATTTGAGGCCTAATTCTTTACTTCTTATGTTACTTAAAAGAAAGATCTCTGGAATTTTTGGTATGTTATTTTTTGTGATTTTATTTAATATCTGATTTAGTTCTTCCCAAAACGTATTCACTTTCATACATGCCCAAATTGTATGTATTGTTGTTCCCATTTCCTTCTTACAGTGAAAACATCTATCTGATATTGTTGGATCCCATTCTTTTAACTTTTGAGGCGTGATATATAACCTGTGTAACCAATTATACTGTATCATGTGTAAACTCTATTTATTGTATTCTTCATAGTTCCAGAACATAACTTTTCCCATGGTTCATTTTTTATTTTTATGTTTAAATCCTTTTCCCACTTTTGTTTAGGTTTATAGTTTATTTCATCATTTTCTTTATCTTGCATCTTATAAATCTTTTAATTATCATTGTGTCTGTAATCACATATTTAAAGCTGCTTCCTTCTGGTAATCTCAATCTGTTTCCCAATTTATCCTTTAAATAAGCTTTCAGTTGATGATATGCAAACATTGTACCATGACTTATTTGTACTTCAACTGTTCAAATGTTAATAAATTATTTCCCCAAAAACCATTTTCTATTCTTTTGATTCCTTTTCTCTCCCGTTCTCTAAAGAAAAGGTTATCTACTGTAAAAGGGATTAGTGGATCTTGCGTCAATAATAATTTTCGTATTTGGTAATTTG
Source organism: Narcine bancroftii (assembly GCF_036971445.1). NCBI lineage: Eukaryota > Metazoa > Chordata > Chondrichthyes > Torpediniformes > Narcinidae > Narcine > Narcine bancroftii. Next base: position 93,510,731 of record NC_091474.1, read on the forward strand.
TTTTTTTTTCCTTTCTAAGTGGATCTTCTTCCATATATTAAGTAAATGATGCAATACTGGTGAGCTTTTATATTGCACCAACTTTTCATCCTACTTATAAAGTATATGTTCTGGTACCTTCTCCCCTATTTTATCTCATTCTATCTTAGTCCAGTCTGGTTTTTCCCTTGTCTGGTAAAAATCTGAAAAATACCTTATTTGTGCGGCTCTATAATAATTGCAAGCCACCTTGGTTATACCTCTCTGTTAATTTATCTAACACTACCCTCCATTTCCTCCCTTTCCAGAAGAACTTCCTTATTATTCTCTTTAGTTCATTAAAGAATTTCTCTGTTAAGGGAATTGGCAATGATTGAAATAAGTATTGTATCCTCGGGAACACATTCATTTTAATGCAGTTTACCTTCCTTAACAACGTTAGCGGTAATTCTTTCCAATGTTCTAAGTCTTCCTGCAATTTCTTTATTAGTGGCTGATAATTTAGTTTGTACAAGTGACTTAAGTTATTATCTAACCTGATACCGAGGTATCGGATTGCTTGTGTTTGCCATTTAAATGGTGATTCTTTTTAAAATTCTGTATAATCCGCATTACTCATTGGCATCACTTCACTTTTATTTGCGTTGATCTTGTAACCTGCTATTTCTCCATATATTCTTATGTAGTTCTTTTATTGATATCTCTGGTTCTGTTAGGTATACTATGATGTCATCTGCAAATAAGCTGATTTTATATTCCTTCTCCTTTATTTTTATCTCTTTTATTTTATTTTCTATTCTTAGTTCTGCCAAAGGTTCTATTGCTAAGGCAAACAATGAGGGGGATAATGGACATCCCTGTCTTGTTGACCTACTTAATTTAAATTGGTTCGATACATATCCATTTACTGCTATCTTCGCCAACGGTCCATTATACAATGCTTTAATCCAATTTATATATTTATCTGGTAGATTGAACTTCTGTAATACTTGAAATAAGTAGTTGCACTCTATACTCTGTCAAAGGCTTTTTCTGCGTCTAAAGTAACAGCCACTGTTGGCTTCTTATTTCCTTGAACTGCATGAATTAGATTAATAAGATTACAGACATTATCCAGTTTGATCTTGTTTTACTATTTTTGGTACACAATCAGCCAATCTGTTTGCTAATAATTTTGCTATTATCTTATAATCTGAGTTCAGTAGAGATATTGGTCTATATGATGCTGGTGTTAATGGATCCTTCTCCATCTTTGGCATTACTGTAATTATTGCTGTCTTACATGAATGTGGCAAGTTTTGTGTTTCTTCTACTTCCAGAAGAGGAGGAATTAATAACTCTTTAAATGTTTTATAAAATTCTATTGGAAATCCATCCTCTCCTGGTGTTTTATTGTTCGGCAGCTTTTTTAATATATCCTGTTTCAAATGGTTTTATTAGTTTGTTTTGTTCCTCTTCTTGCAATTTCAGCAGTTCAATTTTAGCTAAAAACTCTCCTATTTTATCATCTTTCCCCTCGTTCTCAGTTTGGTATATTTGTTCATAAAATTCCTTAAAGTTTTCATTAATCTCTATTGGGTTATATGTTATTTATTTGTCCTTTTTCCTTGATGCCATTGCAGTTCTTTTAGCTTGTTCTGTTTTAAGTTTCCAGGCTAATATTTTACGTGTTTTTTCTTCCAGTTCGTAATACTTTTGCTTTATTTTCATTATGTTCTCTCCCACCTTGTACGTTTGTAATGTTTCGTATTTTATTTTTTTTGTCTGCCAATTATCTCTTTTTTGTTATATCATCCCTTTTTGCTAGTTCCTTTTCTGTACTTACTATCTCCCTTTACAGCTGCTCTATTTCCTGATTATACTCCTTTTTCATCTTAGTTACATAACTTATTATCTGTCCTCTAATGAAGGCTTTCACTGCATCCCATAATATAAATTTGTCTTTCACTGATTCAGTGTTTATTTCAAAATATGTTTTAATTTGGCATTCAATAAACTCTCTAAATTCCTGCCTTTTAAATAGCATGGAGTTGTTCTTGGTGGGATGTCCTCCAGTTCTATTGCTATTAACAGGAATGAATGATCTGATAGTAGTCTAGCTTTATACTCAGTTTTCCTAACTCTCCCTTGAATATAGGCTGACAACAAAAACATATCAATCCATGAGTATGTTTTATGCTTACTTGAATAATATGAATATTCCTTCTCTCTTGGGTGTTGCCTCCTCCATATATCCATAAGTTTCATTTCCTGCTTTGATTTAACCATAAATTTGGCTACTTTATTCTTTTTGCTTGTCTTTTGACCAGTTTTATCCAACATTGGATCCAAATTAAGGTTAAAATCCCCTCCTATCAATATATTTCCTTGTGTGTCTGCAATCTTCAAAACAATATCCTGCATAAACTTTTGATCCTCCTCGTTAGGCACATATATATTGAGCAAATTCCAAAATTCTGAGTATATCTGACACTTTATCATTACATACCTCCCTGCTGGATCTATTATTTCCTCCTCTATTGTGATTGGTACATTTTTATTAATTAATACAGCTACACCTCTAGCTTTTGAATTATATGATGCTGCCATTACGTGTCCTACCCAGTCTCTCTTTAATTTGTTATGTTCCAAGTCAGGTGCGTTTCCTGCACAAATGCTATATCTATTTTTTCTTTCTTCAATAAATTTAGTAGCCTCTTCCTTTTAATTTGGTTATGTATTCCATTAATATTTATAGTCATATAGTTCAATGTGGCCATCTTATATCTTGCTTACACCTCTTTTCCACATCCTCGCCACCTCCATCCCCCTTTTTTCCTATTTTCATCTCTTAGTTTTCTCTTTTTAAACTCAATGTACGACAACACATTTAAAACATAAAATACTCCAACAATTCCCACACTCAATAATACCTTAACCCCAAATGCTCCCCCCCTCTCTGAGTTGCCTCTTCTCCCTTGCCGGGCAACCACAACTCCCCTTTCCATTTGGATTATGATCTTTCTCGCAAATGTCAACTGATTTTGCAGTGATGGTTACCTTCTCCCACCCAGTGACCTCCAGAAAACACTTTTTTTCACACATATAACAAAGCTCTTTTTTTTCCCTTTACTTCCTTCCTTCCCTTCTCTTTTCCCTCTTTAGTTCTTTACATATACATTGATTTTACATCTTTATATATACTTTATCGCCCTTCTTCATTCTTCTTGCATCTCTTCATCTCTCCTTCTGTCTGCAAACATTCTGCGAACCTTTGTACCTTCTCCGGATCTGAGAACAGTCTGTGTTGCTCCCCGGGTATAAATATTTTAAGCACGGCTGGATGTCTTAACGTGAATTTATAATCTTTTTTCCATAAAATCGTTTTCACTGAATTAAACTCCTTCCTTCTTTTTAAGAGTTCAAAACTTGTGTCTGGGTAAAAAAATATTTTTTGACCCTTGTATTCCAATGGCTTATTATCTTCTCTAACTTTATTCCTTGCCTGTTCCAGTATATTTTCTCTTGTCGTATATTTCAAAAATTTTACTAAGATGGATCTTGGTTTTTGATGTGCCTGTAGTTTCGGAGCTAATCTCTGTGTGCCCTTTCTATTTCCATTTCTTCCTGCATTTCTGTCGTTCCCAGGACCTGCGGGGCCCATCCTTTTATAAATTCCTTCATGTCTGTGCCTTCTTCACCCTCCTTCACGCCCACCTGTTGTTTCACCTACTATAATTTGCCAACATATCAATTTTCTGAGATAACAACTCTTGTGTCTCTTTAATTGTTTTGTCACTTTCTTCCAATTTTTCTCTTAAGTCATTTACTTCCTTTTCTACAGCTGTTTCCCGCTCTTCCACATTCTCTACTCTTTTTCCTATTTCTGTCATGACCAGCTCTAAACTTTGCATTTTATCTTCTGCTCTTTTCATTTTTCTTTTATTTGCACCAAATTCTTTTAATGATCTCATTTGTTCTTCAAAAAAGGCTTTATCTATATTCTGTCCCTCTGTTTTACCTTCTATTTCTCTGTGAAGATCTTGGTCTTCTTCTTCCTCTTCTTCTGTGTCTGTAGTTGTGTTTGGGTCTATGTCTTTTCTGTTTTTCCTGATGAATTTCTTATATCTCATTGTTGGGCCTCCTCTTGCTGGTCCTCTTGCTGTTGGTCCTCCCCTCCTGGGCTGCCCATCTATCAGGCCTCCTGCCACTGATCCTCTGGTCGGTCACCTCTCTGTCTTTCTCCCTCATCTGTTTCCTCACTCCCTCCCTTGCCGCCATCCTCATCCTCCAGCTGAGCACCCTGGTGTTGGGCGTCCCTCAGCTGGTCATGCTGTGTCTGCCTGCTTCTCTGCTGAGACCTCCTCCCGTCAGTGTTTTCATTTTCCTTTGCTTGCGCACTTTTGTTTGACTCTGAGAGCAATTTTTGAAGTCAACCGGTCAGGAGGTCGTGACGCCGCAGGGCAGGCACCAACCTTGGGGCTGGGGCGCTCTTCGCCACCACAGCTTCCTGTTCCTTGGTGCAGGTAAGGCCTTCTTCTTTCTTCTTCGGTGACTTTTCTTTTTTTTTCGGTTGTTTTTACTTTCTCCTTCTTAGATGCCATCTTCTTTCTCTTCTCTGTGACTTTATCTTCTATTTCTTCTATTTTATACTTTTTGACCTTTGTCTTTTCCTGACTTTTTTTGTTTTTTCTGGAGAGGGCTGGTTTTACCCAACTGGCCACTACTCCATCACGTGACTCCTACGGATGTTGGAACGTCTTGATGCCCTGGGGGCTCAGAGGGAAGGCAAAGTCAGAAGATCAGGGAAGGGTGAGTGGAAATTGGTGGGCATTTTGGCCCATGATCCCATGCCGCCCAATTACACCCAAATTAACCCACAACCCCCTGTACATTTTTGGAGGGTGGGAGGAAACCGGAGCCCATGGGGAAAACCCATGTAGACACGGGGAGAATGTACAAACCCCTTACAGACAGCGTGGGATTCAAACCCTGGTCCTGATCGCTGGTGCTGTAAAGCTACGCTGGTGGGATTGCTCAAAGAGCTGGCACAAACACGAAGGGGCAAATGGCCTCCTTGCATTTCAAGTGGAAAAGAGAGAGTGTGGAAGAAAGATGGCATTAAGATGGAGAATTCACATGTGTGATATGAGAAGAAGTTCAGAGAGGTCAAGAAATAACGAGACTGAGTATGGTTTGTCAACGAACAATGATCTTTATTTAAACATGGGGTGAATTCACAACAGGGAATGCACTCACACTCAAATACAGAATCTATATACTGTTCACATGCATTGGATGCAATTAAATCTGATAATCGCTACTCCCGACAAATCATCGCTACTCCTCAATGTAGACGCAAGGAGTAAACTAACACTACTCACTCGAAATCAGGGTACCCTGATTAACTACAAGGAATAACGACAACGAGTAAGGCATGACAGGCTTGCTCGGGTATGCTGCCACAACAGCCCCCACCCTCGGAGGACCGCACAGACCCTTTACCCCAGTAATTGGTTCTCCAGCACCGCCCATGGCTCGCAGCTCTGGAGTAGAGCTAGGTTTTGTGGCCAGGAGGGAAAAGAGGGAGCTAGTAGCTCCATGTGGTGGGCTTTACACTGCAGTTGGCTTGGGGTGGGTGGGGGGGGCATTGTGAGGGAAGGGGTGCGGCTCAGCTGGGCCTATGTGATCAAAGGTATCAAGGAGAACCAATTGCAGAGTTGATTGCAAAAAAAGTACCAACTTCTTGTCCACATCTAAAACATAAGTCTGAATAAGTATAGTTCATATTATGTAACTTTTGTGGAGTTTAATATAACATAAATAAAAAATTATATTGAACTAACCGATATCTCATATTTATTGACTTTTTCATACTCTCTACATAGCTGAATCCATCTGTGTTCATCTATTTGCTTATTTAAATCTACCTCCCATTTATGACTTAATTTAACTCCTTTTTGAGCCTTCTTTTGTAATAATTTATACATTTCTGAAAAAAATTTCTTTACATCCCTAGTACATAATAATAATTCTACCTCTGTCTCTGCTAGTAATACTAAATCTTGTCCAAAAATTTCATAAAAAATCTTTTAATTTGGCTAATTTATTAGAATGTATAACTGGAGTTAGATTCCCACAGGATCCAATGTTATTTTTACTGGGAGATATTAGAGGAATTAAACCTAAATTAAAACTGAATACGTATCAAGTAAAATTTGTTCAAATTGCTTTGACAACTGCTAGAAAATGTATTGCTATAACTTGGAAATCAGATATTGATTTGGGAATGGATGGATGGCAGGCAGAATTTCAAAGTTGTAGTCCACTTGAGAAAATTAATTATAATTTAAGAGACAGATATCATACATTTTGGAAAATATGGAACCCATATTTGCAAACTGTTGGCATTAAAATTTAAATGTATCTCAAACGTTCCCATTCACTCATAGGTCTCTATAAATATTGTGACAGAATATGTTGTGTTTTATATTGTAGAAAGATATGATTTTGGGAGATAAAATGTGGCAGCTTTTTTTTAGTGTAGGTCACATAACACTTCAAAATAATTCTCATTTAAAATACTGGAGTTCTGCTCAAGCCAAACTGGCCGGATCTGAAGGTCTTTGCAAAAGCTTTGGGGAGTGCCCAAGGGACTTCACTAATGAATTGTTGTTTTGAAAAGGAACAGATAAAAGATGTCAGAGGGTTAGGTCTGGAGCTGCAGCGCTGTCTGTAGTGCAGCTTGCTCTTCTAAGAGGGTCATATGCTTTTGCAAGCAGAGAGGGAGTCAAGCAAGCTTTTTCTCTTGAGTGAGAGAGAGAGAAAGAGAGAGAGAATACAGTTCTGCAGTGTTGCAGTCAGCACCAGCAGCTGGGACTGGAACAGGACAAGCTGGCAAGCTTGTGGAAAACCCCCATTTTGAAGACAAATTCTGAGTGCTTATTTCAGCCTGGTCAAAGCCCTTGTGGTTCATGCAAGATGTTTCACTTGAAATAAGAGAAACAAAAAGGAAGTCTGTGATGACTTGAAAGAAAATAGGTTATCATCTGGAGAACCCTGAGGCGGCAAATTTCTTTGGCAAGACACTGACGCCACTGATTAAAAAGAAATCAGTTGTGGGTGTCCAGCGAATAACAAATCTCTCTCTGAAAACCAACAAGAACCTTCCTGAGCAGTAACCATTTACCTTTCAAGCACCAAAGCCTGGTGAACTTTATACATGTTAAATTCTGTGCACAGTATAAGAATTGCCTGCAACTGGTGATCTTGGAGGAATGAGAAGTGAGATTGAACTGTGAATTAAAGAACTTTTCTAAACTTACACACACATTACACACACGTGCACTTCGAATTAGAAGGGGGATAAGTAAGGTTAGTTAAGTCAATAGTAATAAGTTAAAGTGTGATTCTATTTTCATGTTTAAAGATAATTAAAAGAAACTTTTGTTTTAGTAACCATTTGTCCTGGTGAATATCTGTTGCTGCTGGGTTTTGGGGTCCTCTTGAACCCTTCATCAAGGTCTAAACAAAATGTAGACTGGGGTTCGAACAAAATGGTCGGGGGGGGGGCGAAGAGGAGGAAAGTCCCACAGGCAGGAGGTAAAAGGTGGAGGTGCAGCAACGAGGCTGTTGAAGTGATTCTGGATGAGTATGTGGCCATAGAGCTTGAGAGCAGCAGGGATGGCGGCTGGGGAGCAGTGAGAGAGAATCCCATAGAACTCCCTTCGGAGAGCAAAGTGAAGCCTCTGGAGGATAGGCATCCCTCAAAGAGGATTTGCAGAGTTTTGCAGCAGACAGGAGCAAAGCTCGACAGTCTGCAGACATCGTGACTGAAGTTAAAAAAAATTAATTGAAATAAGCTTTCCACTTCTCTGTTCTTGTTGTATTACTAACAGAATTCATACCCCAACATTCCCATGATTTGTGTGAATCCGTGGCAAGGCAGTGCTGTATGGTGGGAATATAAACACAAGAATAATTTTGTATAGCGTGAGAAGCCAGCAGTTTCATGCAGTGTTGAGTGTGGTGAGAGAATTTTGCACTCCGAGAAATTCCTGCTTTATCATTTGCCTGAGTAACATCTGTCCACATTTTACGGTGAGACATCCTCTCATCTTGCATTTTAATTTGAAGGGTAAGGGAGTATGGGTTTAAAAACCACATTCATGAGATTTAATTAACCCTTCCCCGTGAGAGATACATTTCTCTGACACAGCTGTGCTTTATTAATAAAGCTTAGTTCCCAATCATTCATCAGCCACTACAGCCAAAACTGATATTGACCATCGCTTCAATGTTTTCCCATTGTAAATTAGTACAAGATATTTGTGACGCTTGCGCTGTTTAAAATAATTGACTGAATGTTTCCTAAATGCTGTAACTTCCTGTAATGGATCACAAGGTAATCCGCAATCAGCCACTCTACACTCCATTGCTTGTAGATTGGGCACACTGGAGCTGAGAATGTCTTGACAATGCTTAGTGTAAATTAGGCCTCTACAATACAGGGGGATAAGAGAAAAACCAGCACATAAGTCTCTTTTGGTTATTAATTCTCATCTTGCAAGTTACCAGTTTGTGAAATTCATATCAAGTCAAGTTTATAGTCATCCGATTGCACAATCTGGTCCTCTGTGCAAAACACATAGGCACACAACCAGACATAGCACACAGACAAACTATACATTCGCAGGACAAATATTTCATCTGTACAAATAAATAAATAAATATTGCTTCGTGAATATGAATCTCGGATGGTCAGTGTGAGCAGTTCCTTTGGTCGTTCATCATTCTCACTGCCCGTGGGAAGAAGCTGTTCTTCAGCCTGGTGGTGCTGGTTCTGATCCTCCTGTGTCTCTTCCCTGATAGGAGCAGCTAAAAGACGCTGTGCGTGGATTGGAGAGGGTCTTCAAAGATTTTGCGCATTGATTCTAGTAGATCACATTGATGTGAGATGAGGAAAACTCCAGTGACCTTCTCTGCTACTCCTATGGTCCTATGGATTGACCTGCGAAACATTTCTCTGCAAGCAACTGTACCACATGGTGATGCTGCCAGCCAAGACGCACTTGATAAAGCTCCTGTAGAATGGTGGCAGGTAGCCTTGGCCACTTCAGTCTTCGCATAAAGTGCAGTCGCTGTTGCGCCTTCCTGACAAGTGAGGATATGTTGTGTGACCACGATCGGTTACTAGTTAAGTGAACTCCGAGGAACGTGGTGCTCTCCACACACGCTATTAAAGAGTTGTTGATATATAGCGAGGGGGCTGGCCATTCCTGGTCCTCCTAACATCCACGATCCTTTCCTTCGTCTTGTACAGGTTGTTACTCTAGCACCATTTCACAAGAATTTCCACCTCTTCTTTGTAGAGCGACTCATTGTCATTGCTGATGAGGCCAACAATTGTTGTGTTATCTGCAAACCTGATGACGCTGTCGGAGCTGGATCTGGTGAAGCAGTCGTGGGCCAGTAGCATGAAGTGTGATTAAATCATATGCAACCTTTTCACCATGGTTGGATTCAGACCCAACTTGGCTGTCTAGGAATTGAGCTTAACTAATACTAGGTCTTCCTGGCCAACAAGATGAAAATCAAAACCACTGTGACCAAATTTGGAACATGGACTTGGAGTGGATGGAGGAAAATAAAATAAATTGTTAGCTTGGATGGGAAAACAATTCTGAGGGTCATTTTGTGTGGAGAAGATGAGGAGCACTTTGTGTCAGATGGATTCATCAATGATTTCATTGTATAGGAGCAAAAATAAAATGTACTCTGCTGGAAGAACTCAGTGGGTTGACTGGCACCAGTGGGAGGGAAAGAATGGTCAAGGATTCGGGCTGGAATCATTCAAAGTTCAAATTTATTGTCAGAGTTCGTACTAAAAAAAATTACAGCGAGCTAGGACAGAAGCTAAGAAACAGGACCGCCAGGGTTGTGATCTCTGGATTGCTACCTGTGCCAAGTGCAACTGAGGACAAAAATGGAAGGTTAAGACAAATGAATGTGTGGCTGAGGGGCTGGTGTAAAAGACAGGGTTTTGGCTTCTTGGACCATTGGGATCTCTTATGGGGAAGGCATGACCTTTACAAGAAGGATGGGTTAGACCTAAACCCAAAAGGGGTCAATATATTGGCAGCTAGGTTTGGTACAGCCGTCGGGTATGGTTTAAACTAATTTGGCAGGGGGATGGGAACCTGTATGATAGGGCAAAGGACAGGAAAGATAAAATAGGAAAAGTTAGGTTAGGCAGCGAAAGTAAAAAATCAGAAAGAGCAAGGAGGGTAAAAAAAGCAAATCTGAAGGCTTTATATCTTAATGCAAGAACCATTCGGAACAAGGTAGATGAATTGGCTGTGGAAACTGAGACAAACAAATACAATTTGATTGGGATTACAGAAACATGGCTGCAAGGTGGGCAAGCCTGGGAACAACATTTAGGAGGGATCGGCAAGAAAGAAAAGGGGGTGGGGTAGCATTAATGGTGAGAGAAAGGACCGACACGATTGACAGGAAGGATATTAACTCGGAAGATGTGGAATCTCTATGGGTAGAACTGAGGTATAGCAAGGGGCGGAAAACGTTAGTGGGGGTGGTATATAGGCCTCCAAATAGTAATGATGCAATTAGAGAAGCGTGCAATAGGGAACAGCTGTTATCATGAGAGACTTTAATTTACATATAGATTGGACTAGCCAAATTAGTGAAAATACTGAGGAGGAAGAATTCCTTGAATGTTTACGGGACGGTTATCTAGACCAATATGTCGAGGAACCAACTCAGGAGCAGGCCATTTTAGACTGAGTATTGTGCAATGAAAAGGGGCTAATCATCAATCTTGTTGTGCGAGGCCCTTTGGGTAGGAGCGATCACAAAATGATCGAATTCTCACTTGACATGGAGAGTGAAGAAATTAAAACCGAGATTAAGGTCCTGAATTTAAATAAAGGGAATTATGATGGTATGAGACGGGAGTTGAGTAAGATTGATTGGATGGTGTTTATGGGGGGTTTGACGGTGGATAGACAATGGAAAGCATTCAAAGATCTAATGGAAGAATTGCAGAAATCGTTTATATTGGTTTGGCATAAAAATAAATCAAAAAATGTGACTCAACTGTGGATAACAAGGGAAATTAGAGACAGCATTGGGTCCAAAGAGAGAGCATATCAATTGGCTAAAAAAAGTACCAAATCTGAAGACTGGGAACAGTTCAAGATGCAGCAAAGGAGGACAAAGGGATTAATCAAGAGAGCAAAAATAAATTACGAAAGTAAGCATGCGGCAAATATAAAAACCAACTGCAAAAGCTTTTATAGATATGTCGAGGAAAAGATTGGTGAAATCCAGAGTAGGTCCCTTGCAGTCAGAATCAGGGGAATATGTAATGGGGAATAAGGAAATGGCAGACCAATTAAATTCTTACTTTAGTTCTATTTTCACAAGAGAGGATACAAATAACCTCCCAAGAATGTTGGGAAAAATAGAGACTAATGCAAGGGAGTAGCTGAAAGAAATCAGTATCTCTAAGGACATGGTCTTGGGGAAATTGAAGGGGTTGAAGGCCGATAAATCCCAAGGGCCTGATAATCTACATCCTAGGGTACTTAAAGAAGTGGACATTCAGATAGCAGATGCTTTAAGAATTAATTTCCAGAACTCGATAGATTCAGGATTGGAGGGTAGTTAATGTTACCCCACTATTTAAAAAGGGGGGTAGAGAAAAAGCGGGGAATTATAGGCCGGTGAGCCTTACATCAGTAGTGGGCAAAATGATGGAATCCATTATTAAGGATGTAATAGCGGAGCATATGACTAGCAGAGAAGGGATCGGACAGAGTCAACATGGATTTACAAAAGGTAAATCATGCTTGACAAATCTATTGGAATTCTTTGAGATGGTGACAGGTAAAATAGATGGGGGAGAGCCAATGGATGTGGTGTACCTGGATTTCCAAAAGGCCTTCGATAAGGTCCCACATTTTGGCATGTAAAATCAAGGCTCATGGGATTGGGGACAAGGTATTGATGTGGATTAATAACTGGCTGGCAGATAGAAGACAGAGAGTTGGGATAAATGGTTCATTTTCTGAGTGGCAGACGGTGACCAGTGGGGTGCCACAGGGATCTGTACTGGGACCCCAGCTGTTCACAATTTACATTAATGATCTAGATGAGGGGATTGGATGTAATATCTCCAAATTTGCAGACGACACTAAGCTAGGAGGGGTTGTGTGCACTGAAGAGGGGGTCAGGAAGCTCCAGTGTGATTTGGATAAATTGGGGGACTGGGCAGATACATGGCAAATGCACTACAATGTGGATAAATGTGAGGTTATCCACTTTGGTAATACAAACTGGAGGGCAGATCACTATTTGAACAGCAATAGATTGGGAGAGGGAGAAGTGCAGAGAGACCTAGGGGTTCTTGTGCACCAGTCACTGAAGGTGAGCATGCAGGTACTGCAGGCGGTTAAAAAGACAAATGGTATGTTGGCCTTCATATCAAGAGGGATTGAGTATAGGAACAAGGATACCTTACTGCAGTTGTACAGAGCCTTGGTGAGACCACACCTGGAGTATTGTGTGCAGTTTTGGTCACCTTATCTAAGGAAGGATGTTCTTGCAATGGAGGGAGTGCAGAGGCGATTCACCAGGCTGATACCTGGAATGGCAGGAATAACTTATGAGGAAAGATTGCTCAATTTGGGATTGTACTCACTGGAGTTTAGAAGATTGAGAGGGGATCTCATAGAGACATATAAAATTCTGGCAGGACTGGACAGAATGGATGCAGATGGGATGTTTCCAATGGTGGGGGAGTCCAGAACCCGGGGCCATGGTTCGAGGATAATAGACAAACCATTTAGAACCAAGATGAGTAAGAATTTCTTTACCCAGAGGGTGGTGAATCTGTGGAATTCATTGCCACAGAGAGCAGTAGAGGCAGGTTCATTGAATATATTTAAGAGGGAATTAGATATATTTCTTCAGTATAAGGGAATTAGGGGTTATGGAGAGAAGGCGGTGATGGGGTACTGAACTTTAAGATCAGCCATGATCTCATTGAATGGTGGAGCAGGCTCGAAGGGCCAAATGACCTACTCCTGCTCCTATCTTCTATGTTTCTATGTTTACTCTGGATAGCTGAATATTGTGCTAGAAGCTTAACATTAAAAACCATTAATATCATAAACGAAGAAAATTGGGAAACTTAAAACTGGCATCCCAGAGTTTCAAAAGGAATGGTGGGAGAGTTATTAGTTGAATTAGCAATATTCTTCTGCCATTCTCAACTTTTTGTTTCAGCTCAAAGTTTATGGGCCCCCTTCCCTGTGAATCAGATCCTTCCGTACTTCTCTCCTACTGACTACATAAAAAAAAATTATGTTACGTGAAGTGAAAAGAAAACCAGGCTTTTACTTAAATCTGCTGTGGACCCCACCCAGGGTCCCCATTGCAAATGGCTGCTCTAGATTTTGTTGCTCTCTCAACAGGGCAGCAGGTAGCAAATATAAAACCCAATTCAAGAAAGGTAAGGGAGAGAGAGAGTAGCCCTTCTTACACTGGCATCCCAGGTAATTGGCCGTGCAGAGACCTGGGATAGGAAGCCCTTTGTGCCGTTTCCACTGGGCCACCCTTAACCAGGGCAGGGCACTAATTGCTTTTGCACTGAACGCAACTCATCCCTGGAGATCGGACCGTTTACCTTAAATTGGAAACGGGTGACTTTCTGCTGTCCATTTTCCACTGGTTTAATCGGCACACAGGCATCAGCTGATGCCGGGGATCTGAGTAGGGGCCGAGGCTGTCAATCCCTGGTGTGGTTTAACACCGGCATGCTGATTGTTTTCCTTTTCAACTGGACCCTTAACCGGGGGTCTGTGGCTGTGTGTGTGGGTGGGTGTGGGTGGGTGTGGGTGGGTGTGGGTGGGTGTGGGTGGGTGTGGGTGGGTGTGTGTGGGTGGGTGTGTGTGGGTGGGTGTGTGGGTGGCTGGGTGTGTGTGTGCGTGTGTGGGTGTGTGGGTGGGTGTGGTGGCTGGGTGTGGGTGTGGGTGTGGGTGGGTGTGGGTGTGGGTGGGTGTGTGTGTGGGTGGGTGTGTGTGGGTGGGTGTGTGTGGGTGGGTGTGTGTGGGTGTGTGTGTGTGTGGGTGGGGGTGTGTGGGTGTGTGTGTGGGTGTGTGTGTGGGTGTGGGTGTGTGTGTGTGAGGCTCCCATTGTGATCGTGCAGATGCTGGAATCTGCAGCAAAAATAAATCAATCTGCGGGGTAAGTCAGTAGGTCATTCAGCATCTGTGGGAGATAAAGAATGGTCTATGTCTTGGGCCAGAACGCTTCAACAAGACAGATTTGCCTTGACAGCAAGATGTGATTCAGAACGTGTGCTTGGTCATGACATTTTGAATTCATGACCAAAAGGGGAGAAGGGAGAAGAATTGGACATGGCAGGTCAGGATTTTCACAGGACTTTTGATAAGATATTATCAAAGCTTGCAGGTATTTGGAACGATGATCCCCTGAGATATCTGTGCTGAAAGTGATACCAAATCTCTTTTGCCCACAAATGATCCATACCCTCTATCCCTTGGACATTTGTGTAGCAGTGTGTGTGTGTGTGTATATGTATATAGATATATATCTATATGTATACACCCCCCACATCTCCACTCAGCTTTCCCCTCTCACCTCAAGTGCATTGAGGTTATTGCCTAAATACAAGCTCACCAAGGCTTTAATAGGAAGTAAACGAGGTGCCAGGGAATGAGAACATTATACAAAAGTGCTGGAAGAACATGAACATTACTTTCCCTGGATGCTGTGTGACCTGCTGAGTTTGTCCAGTGCTTTTGTATGTTGGGACAATATATCGGCCGAAATAGCAGACTGAAGATCAATAAATGGAGAATAGAAGCAATGGGGACATTTCTGGATTAGTAAGGAGTTCCTTGAAGGTACAAAAGGAACTCTCTCCCGAGCAAGGAGAACATCAGTTGGTGGTTGGAGCTGAAATGCCTTTGGGAAAATGCAACCCCCCCCACTGACTGACTCATGGGAATCTCTGGCCCATGTCTGCTCAGAGTGGAGAAGGACCCCTTTGGGATGGTATTGAGAGAAACCCTGGTATAGATCCGATGGAGTCCATCACCTCACAAGCTGCCTACCCTGCCAGACTCTTCTGTGGTTCGCACAGTGGCCGCCTTAATCTCCTCTGGAAGCAAGTCATCGTTACTCCCCACAGATGGTCAAAGAAGAAGCAGATGTCATGAGGTGTTGTGGATAGTGTTGAAGGCTGTCGTAGGTTAAAATAGGATATTGACTGGTCAGGCAGAAAAGTGGCAGATGGCGTTCAAGCCGGATGAGTGTGAAGTGATGCATTTTAGAAGTTCAAGCTTGGAGACAGGGTACATGGCAGGAATTTTAACAATGTGGAGGGACCTTGGGGTTCAAATCCATAGATCTCTCATGGTGGGTTTATAGGGTAGCTAAGAAGGCTTAGGGAATGCTGGGGGATTGAGTTCAAGGGACGTGAGGTAATGTTGCAGCTCTCTATGCCTTATTTTTGACATTTATTATCATGTAAAGCCAATAGGAGCTCACACTGCTGGCCTTCCCAAGAAGGTGCCACTTTGGAGCCCAAATTCGTACACTAGCTCAGCCGCTTCTAGCAAGGCTTAAGTCAATTTCTAATTGTCATTGAGAAGATGTGGTGAATTGTGGTCCTGTTGTGGTTTGTCTCGGAATGTGGTTGGTCTGGAATTGTACTTCCAAGATGTGTTGGGGAAGATGTTCTAGCATTTTGACCCAGCAACTATTTAGTAGAGTTTTTTAGATTTTTGAGATGTAACAGGCCCTTCCACTGCACGAGCCCACGCTTGCATTCATGAGTAGGTTATACTCGTTAATCTACAAACTCTGCACAGTTTTGGAGAGTGGAAGGAAACTGGAGCACCCGGAAGAAATCCAACACAGGTCTCTGGGAGAATGTACAAACTCTTCTCAGATGGATTTTAACCCAGGTCTCTGGTGCTGCAATAGCGGTGAGTGAAACATGAAAGTGGTTGCAGTAAAATCACAGAAATGGGGAGAGAACTCAACAGGTTTTGCAGCGTCCTGAAGAGGTTAAGATATATAACTGAGGTTTTGGGCCTGAGCCCATCTTCAATGTCTTTACCTCCTATGGATGCTGCAAGACCTGCTGGGTTCCTCCACCATTTCTGTGTTTTTAACCCCTACACCAGCCGCCAGTCTCAGCCACAATTTGTGGTCCCTAACACCTTGACTTTAGTCATGTGGCACTGAAATCAGTGAATTCCTTGCCTTGCAAGATCATTTCTGCCTGCATCTTAATTCCTTCTATCATCCCCATCTCCAGAAGGGACCCTTTGATAAGAGCTGCCTTGATTTAGTTTTAAATTTAGACATACAGCACAGTAACAGGCCATTTCAGCCCAAGGGTCCACGCTGCCCAATTTACACCCCATTAACCTATACCCCTGGTACGTTTTTGAACGGTGGGAGGAAGCCTGAGCCCCTAGAGAAAACCCATGGAGACATGGGGAGAATGTACAAACTCCTTACCAACAGCGCGGGATTCGAACTCCAGTCCTGATAGCTGGTGCTGTGAAGACATTTCATCAACCGCTATACCAACTGTGCCGATTTAAAAATTCTCGTCTGCAACGTCCTTAAACTCTACAGTCTGGAGAGAGACCAGTGCTTCTCCAGTCCAGAAATCCTGGTTATCTATGGGTTATCTGCCCCCCAGTGGTATCCTCTCTTAATCCCCCCCTGCCTATCTCTCCTTTTTAATGAGCTGCTTACACTACTCTATACTACCCCTCCATAAATCTTCATCCGTGAAGCCAAGCCAAAGAGAGACACTACTCTTGGTACTCTTGGATTGTCTCTCCTCCCTTATGTAGTTTGTTTCATGGTGTTACAATGCCTGACATGAGCTATATAATATTCATGAACTTGACGGTGAATCGACTTACTAAGGAGTGTGAGAAGATTTGGCATGTCATCGAATATGCTATCAAACTTTTACAAAGGAAAGTATCACAGATTGGTTTGGGAATTTGAGTGCCCAACAACGCAGGTAGCTGCAGAAGGTAGTAAAAATTGCCAGGTTCATCGTAAGTTCTGACCTCTGATCCACTGCAGTCATCTATGTGAGGCACTGTCTTAAGAAGGCATCCAACATCACAAAGGACTACCAGCCCCCTGGTCACAACCTGCAAGTGCATCAGAACTTGTGATGGACCTTGCAAGTTTTACTGGCTTTTGCAGCTGCCTGCATTGTTTGGCGCTGCTACTCTTGGGAAGAGGGTACAGAAGCCTGAGAACCAGCGCCTCTAGGTTCAAGAACCATTTCTTTTGACTCTTGAACATCCCCTAATCATGGACTGTCCGCACTATTGAGAGGAGATAATCCTAGACTTCAGGTGGACTTGGAATGACCACCCTCCACCACCACACATCAACAACTTTGTAGTAGAGAGTACCAAGTTCCTTGGAGTTCACTCTCGAGGACACTCAACATCTCACTTGTCAGGAAGGTGCAACAGTGATGGCACTTCCTGAGAAGAATGAAGCGGGCAAGGCTTTCATCATATCAACCCTCTACAGGACCTCTATCGAGAGCATCCTGGCCAGCCACATCACAATGTGGGTACGGTTGCTGCAGAGAAGTGGATCAAAGGTCAATCCACAGGACCATTAAGAGTGGCAGAAAGGATCTCTGGAGTCTCCCTTCCCCCCCTCCCCACCATATCGACGTGATCTACTGGGATCATTGAGGTCCCCTTCCACCTCGCGCACAGCATCTTTCAGCTGCTCCCGTTGGGAGTATCAGAACCAGCACCACCAGGCTGAGGAACATTTTCATCTCACGGGCAGGGAGATTGCTGAACGACCAAAGGATCTGCTCACACTGACCATCCAAGACTCTCGTATTCATGAAACAACATTTACTTATGAATATTTGTACAGATGAATACTTGTCCTACATGTGTGTGTGTGTGTGTGGTGTGTGTGTGTGTGTGTGTGTGTGTGTGTGTGTGTGTGTGTGTGTGTGTGTGTTAAGTCTGGTTGTGTGTCTATGTGTTTTGCCCCGAGGACTGGAGAATGCTGTTTTGTCAGGTTGTACATCCAGATGACAATAAACTTGACTTGATTATTGCAAGCCACTATATTTTGCATTAGGATCACTGTGAATTTATATCTATTTCATGTCTTTCTTCTCTTTTAATTTAATTTGGTGAGTTTAGAATTATAGTTTTTTTTCTAACAAGTCCCTCTGGTTACAGTAAGAATTTCGTTGCATATGTACATTATACAGTGTGGATGACCATCATCATTACCAGAAATGGAAGATGTTGTTGGTAGTAAGGATGTCCAATTGTCTAGTCTTCTCTTGCTCTCAAGGGGCTGCAAAAAATGTTTACATTTACAAGTGTGGTTTTCGTTATAAAGTAGGAAAAGCAGTAGTGGATTTATAGGAAGCAAGCTCCCACATGCTGCAACGCAATAATGAGCAGATCATATGTGAGCTGTACTTGTTGGTGGAGAGAGAGAGAGAAGTCTGTCAGCGCAGCAGCAAAATGGTTCCCCCTCCCCTGTGTTATGTCACAGGATTCTTACGTCCCAGAGTCCAAGTGTGCATTACTCCTCATTGAGTGACTGCTTCTCTGATGCAGCTGCTAAGATACTGTTCTTGGACAAATGAGGTTTGTAAGAGTTAAGAACCAGCCACTTCTTGCCTCAGTGACACAGCACAAACTGTAAATTTTAAACTGGAATGTGACACTGATTTGCCCTGCAGGTGACACAGGGTCTGCAGTAGGTCAAATTGGATCGAATTTTCCCAGGGCCTCTATTTGTGATAAATCCTTCAACAAGAAAGTGGGCATAACATTCTCAAGGGTCACAGCGTCTGTTCAGGCCACCGAGGAAAGGAAATGTTTGCAGTTGATAGAAACATAGAAAATAGGTGTAGGAGCAGGCCATTTGGCCGTTCAAGCCTACACCACCATTCATTTTGATCATGGCCGATCATCTACTCAGTACCCAGTAACTGCCTTCTCCCCATACCCCCAATCCCCTTAGCCACAGGGCCAAATTTCTCTCTCTCTCCCTCTTTCCCTTCTCTCTCTCTCACACACACAAACACTCTCCCCTCTCTTTTTCACTCCCTCCCTCTCTGCTCTTCTCTTTGTCTATCTCTCTCTCTCACACAAAAACCTCTCTCTCTTCCCCCCTCCCACACTCTCTCTATTTTCCACGTTCCCTTCCTCTCCCAATGTTGAAAGGGGTTTCTGTCTGCTGGAACAATGCCCAGGGAACCTTTCTGTTTCTACTGCATGTCTGAGCTGCCTACCTGATATTACTTGTTTAACTGGTCAAAAATTAAGATGGAATGAAGGAAATAAATGTTTGTATTTTAAAAGAAATTCTCAATGAACTTTATAACTTTTCAATAACTCAGGAACTTGTGTGAGAAAGCGAGAGAGAGAGAGATGAAACTTTGATGGTGTTGAACATAAATCCTCAATCACAAGCATTCCCTATTGCACAGTCTTGCTGATGTGAAGGCAGTCACTGTGGGAGGAAAAAGCACAATTTAAAGCACAATAGTTAGGGTAGGGGTTAGCGTGATGCGATTATAGCACTAGTGACCCAGGTTTGAATCCAGCGCGGTCCATAAGGAGTTAGCTCACGGATTTCCTCCGGTTTCTTCCAACATGGGGTTAGTGGCAGGGGTGTGTGAGTGGTGCGGGGCTCATGGCAGTATCTCTAAATTAAAAAGAAACATCCCTTCAACAAAAGGATAGCATGCTGGATGAAGTTCTTGGAGAGAACGCTCTCCCCACGTCAACCTCAAGGGAGTTGCACACATAATGCTTGCCAGCAGGAGATGACTATAAACCGTCTGTGCCTCTGCTTGTTGGCTGAGGGAGGGTAGAGCAGTGAACATTAAAGCACAGTTCAACAATCTAAACCTTCCCTACCTCACACCTATAGCCCTCTATTTTACTTGCATCCATGTGCCTGTCTAAGAGTGTTTTAAATATCCCTATGGTCCCAGCCTCCATTACTGTCATTCTGGCACCCAGTTCTAAAAATAAAACCTATCCCTGACATCTCCCCTAAACTTTCCACCCCTCAACATATACAGACGTCCTGTGGCATTTGCTACTGTCGCCCTGTGGAAAAAATGTGCTGACTGACCATCCTATCTATTTAAGCCTCTCATTATCTTATACAGCTCTATTAAACCACCTTTCATCCTTCTTCACTCCAAAGGGAAAAGCCCTCACTCTGTTAACCTTGCCTCATAAGACCTGCCCTCCAATCCAGGTGTTCGTCAGGCCAGTGCTGGAAATCTTGTGTCTGCGAGCACCAGTGTGGTGATTGGACTCCCCTTTGCTTCTCTTTCTCATCTCAGTAGGTGTGTTGGACTAGTGGTGTCTCCTTTTGGGGTAAACAAGGGAAAACAAATGCTGTGTATTTTGTGTGCAAGGCACACAGCATGCATGGTAACAGGCCCACAAGCCCACGCTCCCCAATTGACTTACAACCCTTGTACTTTTTGAAGGGGTAGGAAGAAACCAGAGCCCCCAGAGGAAACACACAGACACGGGGAAAACTCCTTACAGACAGTGACGGATTTGGACCCAAGACCCTGTAACAGCTTTGCTCTAATGGCTACAGTAACCTTGCCACTTGAATCCTGAATCTTGGCCATGCTCAGGAAGCTTCCAAAATCACAGACGAACATTTTCACGTCCTGGTTGAGGGATCACGGTTTGGCCTTCACACCTGGGAGAATTCTTTCATTCTTCAAATGATCCATTCGGGAAGGAATCCAGGTTTGAGATAATCATCACGGTGCAGCGACAGAAGTCATTTTGTGAGCAGACCAGAGAGACATCTCGTGCAAGACGCAGGGCAAAAGTGTAGAGTTATAAGCCCCTTTTCCACTGGCACCTTGTCGGGACAGCAACCAGTGGAAGAAGAAAGCTGTCAGCATGCTGGTGTCAAATGATGTCATTTTCACACCAGGGATTAACCACCTCGACACCAATCCCCCCACCCCCGCCACTCATATCCCAGGCAACCTGGCATGCCGATTTAAACTAGTGGTAAAGGGACAGCAGAAAGTCACCTGTTTCCATTTGAACGTAGACTCTCCTAACCCTGGGGATGAGTTGTGTCCCAGTGGAAACGGCACAAAGGACTTCCTATCTCAGGACAGTGCACAGCCAATTAACTGGGATGCCAGTGGACAAGGGCCAGAGCAGAGGCAATATCATTTTACAGTTTTGGAGTTTATTCTGGATTCTGATTATGGGGAAACTGTGCTTGTTCTCACACTTCTGATAGGATGGTAGTGGGGGGGGTGGGGGTGGGGGGGGGGTGTGTGAAGAGCCTTTTAATAAGTTGGCTGCTTTTCTAATGGCATGAGAGTACCGATTTCTGGTCCCCTCACCCCCTCACCCCTTGCTGACCCCTCTGGATAGGCGGTTGCTGTCATCCATATGTGCGCAATTCAAACTGGGAATCATTTAACTCCACTGAAATTCTCTCGTGGATTGTAATCTGACCTGGATGTTCGGCAGATGGAAACTGGTGATTACTTTTCAAGAGGGAGCATCCTAAAATCTGGGCCACAGGTTCATGGGCGTGGATGCGAATTGATCTTCACAGCTGCAAATTTAAGTTAAGACCTGGAAATAAGTGTGGGATTGCTGAAAATGGTGACTGTGGAAGTGGCAGATGGTCTTGAAAACTGATCCGGTTCAGCTGTATGGAGTTAACCGATAAAGTTTGCAGACACTGAGATCGAGTGCAATACTTCAAAAAAAAATGGCAGTGCACACTTCATCTGCTCACAAATGTGACATACACAACCCGTCTATGATCGGGAAACAGTCATCAAAATACGAGCTGGACTTTATATATGAATACTTGTCCTTCGTGTGTATTGTTTGTCTGTGTGTGTGTTATGTCTGGTAGTGTGTCTGCGTGTTTTGCACCAGGGACGCTGTTTTTTGTCAGGTTGTACTTGTGCAATCAGAAACTCTGCAAGTCGGGCAGCGTCCGTAGGAAGTAAAGGTTTCCAACGTTTCAGGCCTGGGCCCTTTGTCAGGCATGAAACTCAGAAGTCTGCGGATGCTGTGAGTTTGTCGTCATGAAAGCACACAGAAATGCTGGAGGAACTCAGCCAGTCTTGCGAGGTAAAATTATATGCGCGACTTTTCGGGCCTGAGCCCTTCTTCAAGGAAAAGGCAAAGAGCCCCCTTGTCAGGTTGTTGTGTCCAGGTGAGAGAATTGGCCACCCTGACCCAATCTACATTTAAGGCAGAGATCAATAGGTCCTTGATTAGCCAGGGAGAAGGCTGAGTAGGAAAATGGATTAGCTCATGAGTAATGATTAAAAAAAAATGCTCACTGAAATTATAAACTTCTTTCTGAAGCTAAATGATGTCATTAATTGGAACTAAATCAAGCAAAGAGTATCCCAATTCTCATCTCTTGATATCAGTTACCAAGAATCTGACTATATTGATTTCAGTTTTGTGAATAAATTATTTGATCACTGATGCTATGCTCAGGAAAAAATTAAAAGACAACCTGTGTTTGGCTTCTGGTAACCAGCCCATGCCTTCTGCTTGAAGTGTGATGTGGAGGTGGGTTTAAACTTAGCTACCATGCGACATGCTGTGCTTGGGTAAGGCTCAGGGCAAAGGGCTCAGGCCCAAATCTTTTAGCTGCTGCATGACCTGCTCTGATTCTCCAGGACTTTTCACAATAATGGGACAATGGTGAGACTACACAGAATATTGGGCACAGAAATTGACACCATACCATAGGAAGGATACGAATGAACTACCAACATTGCTGTTAGGGTTGGAGAACTTGATTTAGGTAGAGAGTATGGTGAAAAGAGGGCAAGGGGTGATCTTACAGTGGTCTATAAAATCATGAGGGCCAGAGATTACTAGTCCTGTGCTTACGTCACCAATGACATTTTCTCAGCGATCATTGCAATTGATATCATCTTCCTCAATCTACTCTTTTGTCCATTTATAGAAACGACCAACATATAGTCCTGGTTGAGAGAGAGGCTTCAGGTTGAGGACAACCTCTATTATGCTGACATCCTTGCCAAGTGCGATAAACTCAATCCAGACTTAGCAGGTCTGAGGCTTCGGAAAGTCTCAGATCGGCTTTTGAGAGCAGACCCCACCGTGACCTGTAGCCATAGATGCTCAAAGAACGTCTCCGTCCTCAGTGATTGGAATGCCCAGCACATAAGTATTGGAAACGAGACGAAAGCATTCACAGTCTTGCGCAGTCAGACTGATGGATAAGAATTGATCTCAGTTTCCTTCTTAGATCCTTGCTGTCACAGAAACTCATCCAAGGCCAATTCGAAAAACAGCTGAGAACACAGTAAAGAGCAAAGACCAGGAGATCAAACAATATTCTGCCTGTACCACAGAAAACCTGCACTGCAGGATTAAATAATGAAGTCAGCAGATGCTGTGCTTGTAGTTAAACCTGTGATTGCAAACCTACTCAACAATCTTAACCTTCTTTACCACACACCCATATTATCTTTCATCCATGTGTCTGTCTAAGAGTCTTGAATGTTCCTATTGTACCAGGCTCCACTACCACCCAGGCAATGCATTCCAGGCTCCCACTACTCTCTCTGTTAAAAAAAAAGTACCCCGGCGTCTCCCCAAAAAGTTCCTAGCCTTACAGTTAAAGCAGCACAGTTTGTGGAACGCTGCTACAGCACGAGTGACCAGGGTTTGAATCCAGCACTGTCTGAAAGGAGTTTGCACATTCTTCCCGTGCTTAAACAAGATTTCCTCTGGGTTCTCCGGTTTCCTCCCATCCTTCAATAACACACTGGGGGATGTAGGCCAATTGGGTGTAATTGGGTAGCACCGGCTTGTGGGCTGAAAGGACCTGTTTCCTTGCTGTATGCCTAAATCAATGTCACTTTTTACCTTTTACCTTAAACCAGTGGTTCTCAAGTTTTTTTCTTTCCACTCATATCTTTGGCTTGGCTTTAATTAATCGCTATGCCATTGGTGCTCTGTGACTAGTAAGGGATTGCTTAAGGTGGGATGTGAGTGGGAAGGGAAGGTTGAGAATCACTGCTCTAAACCCAATTGTTACGAAAATATTTTGCTTGAGAAAAATTATCATTGGCCCATTTCCTTGGGAGTTATGAAACTGTGCATATAGCGAGTCCATTCGGGTCAATTAAAACAATGGTTTTCAAACCTTTTTCTTCCCATCCGCATCCCACCTTAACCAATCCCTTACCAATCACAGAGCACCAATGGCATAAGGATTGCTTAAAGTGGGATGTGAGTGGAAAGAAAAAGGTTGAGACCCACTGCCTTAAGCAAATGTCCTTTGGTATTTGCGACTGTCGCCCAAGGATAAAGGTCCACCCTATCCATGCCTCTCATAATCTAGTTGACCTCTATTAAGTCACCACTCATTCTTCTTCGCTCTGTTAACCTTGCCTCGTAAGAACTGTTCTCCAAACCTCTACGCAAAATCAGGCTTAAAGTTAGCATACAAACAAGGAAAAAATTGGCACCTTGTTCTTTTTCAGCTGGATGGCACTGGCTTTGCTCATCAAATTGTTCTCTTGCCTCTGACTCACTGTTTTGTTAGCTTAGTTGCACCCCACACACTTCAGCAAATTGCTTTGGATGGCACTCCAGTAAAGGCGCTATTTTCCAGGTGATTAGACTGAGGTGCTCTTTGTTCCATCGGTCAAGATCTCATGGCACTCTTTCAAAGAGGAGCAGCTAAGTCTTTCCGAGGTGCTGGCCAAAACACGTCCCTGAGAAGCTGGCGAGCAGGTTATTTGCCTCACTGGTGTCTGTGACTCCAAACTGTGCCTTTCCCACATTACAAAGGACTTCTGGATGTCCTGAGGTAATAAAGGGCATAGTGTAAATTAATCTTCCCCTAATAGTCCACTGACACCGCATTAATAACTGTGATTTAAAATTTGTAATTGAAACTCATACTAGAGCTGGACCGTTTACAAAGGGGATACATGATGCACTGGCAGCTGTGGCTATTTACTATAATGACTTGTTTCTGTCACTCTTTATGCAGTTGGGGTCATACTGGTCTGGCTAAACCAAACATACATAGCAGATATTGCAACATAGGCTGCTTGTACTGCCTTCAGCCTGCATCTTAGTCCACTTGGTCAAGGGATGTGTGTCGCCAATTAAAATGTTTCACCGTCTCTTGTGAATGAATGGGGCTTTATTAGTGCTTGGCTGGGCAGCGTAGAAATCCAAGACTAACATTGTATGCAACTGGAAAGATATGCTTACTGCCTCTCTCAGTGGTGATTCTAAATTACTCAGTAAACGTTGGTGCCTCTGAGTCAGAAGGTAGTGGGTTCGATCCTTATTCCAGAGATTCAAGCACAATATTCACACTGGACTCTAATGTAATTCAGATTCAGATTTATTGTCAGAGTACATACATGACATCATATACAACCCTGAGATTCCTTACTCCAGAATTACCACTAATTGGTAGTGCAAAAAATAAAATGAACACAGCGTAAACATGTAAACAAATAAAGAACTGTAAACAGATAACACATGTAAACAAACTGACTGTGCAATACAAAGAGAACAAAAAGCAAATCAATAAAGTGCACAAGTAAGATTCCTTAAATGAGTCCCTAATTGTGTTTGTCATTGAGAAGTCTGATGGTGGAGGGGGAGCAGCTGTTCCGGAACCTGGTGGTGCGAGTCTTGTGGCCCTTGTACCTCTTTCCTGATGGTAGTGAGAACAGAGCATGTACTGGCTGGTGGGGGTCTTTGATGGTTGTTGCTGCTCTCTGATGGCAGCGTTCCCTGAAGATGCGCTCAATAGTGGGGAGGGTTTTGCCTGTGATGTCCTGGGATATGTCCACCACTTTTTCAGGGGTATTGGTGTCCCCATACCAGACCATGATGCAGCCGGTCAGCACACTTTCCACCACACCTCTGTAGAAATTTGCCAGGGTTTCTGGATCTCCGTCAAGGCTGAGGTCTTTTGGATGAATGCCCTTCTCAGGTAGGTATACCATGTTTGAAGAACAGGGCAGTTAACCCTTTCGTGTCTCCTGAGTACAAAAATCATTGTTAATCAATGGCAATGTCTCAAATCGGGCTTCACTCACTGGTGTTAATGGAACAGTCTGATGTTACAAAAGGCGCTATAGAAATGCACATCTGCTGTTTTTCTCCACACACTTCCAAGTACTCTTTAAACAAATTTTTGCAGACATTGGAAACCTAAAATTAAGAATAAGATGTTGAAAAATCCCAGCAGGTCCAGCAGCGTGTGCGGAGAAGGGCCTGGATTAAGTTTTCACCTTCTCCCTGTGAACTCCCCTGGACACACCCATTTCTCCCACATCCGAATGCGTGGAGGTGGTTTGGTTAGGGAGATAAGTGCTGGAACTTATTGGGGGGGTTGGTGATGGCAATGTGGGGAGGGAGACCTAAATGGGGTATGGTTGGATTAGTGTAAAGCACTAATGTGAACTCAGAGGGTAGAATGGCATATTTCTGCACTTTTTAACACAATAGTTCTTAACATAAGAAACAAGAGCAGGAGTAGGCCATTCAGCCCATCACCTGTACTGCCAATCAATGAGATCATGGCTGATCTGATGACAGGCTCATCTCCACCTACCTGCCTTTTCCCCATCTCCCTTAATTCCCCTACTATGTACAAATTTACCCAACCTTGTCTTAATATATTAACTGAGGTCGCCTCCACTGCTTCAATGGGCAGTGAATTCCACAGATTCACACCCCCCCCGCCCCCCTCCCCGCCCCAGGAAAAGCAGTTCCTCCTCATCTCCGTCCTAAATCTACTCCCTTGGATCTTGAAGCTAGTTCTGATCTCCCCCATCAATGGAAACAACTTACCTACCTCCATTTTAAAATTTTATGCATTTCTATAAGATCCCCTCTCATTCTTCTGAAGATCCTTGGCACTCTATTTCAAGCTTCTGAAAGTCAAAGCACATCACATCCACTGTTTTCCTCAAACTTTCTGCCAGTTGGCAGCTCAGAAATTACATCAGCTCCAGCAAATGTTACTCCCCCTTTTGTAGATCCATGTGAGCTCTGCCCAATCCTCTCTTAACTTCCAAGTGCCCTGCTATAAAGTCCTTATGGTAGCCAGAAGGCACTTTTGTCTCATATTGCATGTTCTTAACTATTACATGACGATAAAGGAATCTTAAATCTTAATGATAATGAGCACTCTGTTGTTTATCAAGTGACATTGTTCATGCCAGTCTTCATCTGGCATGCTACCTCCAAAAAATCTTTTTGGTTCTTCAGCACTCCTAATGAGAATGGCCAACACTGATTCAATACATTAAGAATTGTTGAATCACCTCCAAAAATGTTGGCAATCCAACATTCATCAGAATTGAGACAAGCTTTGGAGTGGAAATTTTGTGGGATGCAGAAATCTGGAACCAAATACAGATGTATGTGTGTGTGTGAATATGCATATGTGGGGATGCGTGTGTGTGCGCAGGTGTGTGGGTGTATGTGAGTATGTGTGGGTGTGAGTGTGTGTACAGTGTGAGAGTGTGTGGGGGTGTGTATGTGTGTGTGTATGGGGGTTGTGTGTGTGCATGTATGAGTGTGTGTGGGGGGGGTGTGGGTTTGTGTGTGTGTGTGCATATGTGGGTGTGTGTGATGCATGCATACACACACACACACACACTCTCACACACACACACACTCTCTCACACACACACACACTCTCACACACACACACACACACACACACACACACACACACACACACACACACTGTTTCAGAAACTTTCTGACTGTTACTGTAACTCAAACTACAAAAATACCTTCAAAGGCAGAGAAAATAAATGCTGGGAGAATTGAAGTAAAAAGCACAGGGAATTTGAAAATATCCATGAGAAATCTAAAATACAAACAGAAAATGCTGGAAATACACAACAGGTCAGACTGCATGTATGGGAAGAATCAAAGACCCTTTGTCAGAACTGGGAGGAAGAATTAAGAAGCTTGTAAAGTGCAGAGGTGGTGAGAGGGGCTTGACTCTGGTGGGATAAGACCATGACCATTCAGCCCATCAAGTCAGCTTTGCCATTCATTCACCCCCGCATTTCTGCCTCCTCCCCATAACCTTTGATACCCTGACTATTCACAAAGCTATCAATCTTAAATACACCAAATGACCCGGCCTCCAAATTCCAGAGGTACACCACTATCTGGCTAAAGAAGTTTCTTTGCATCTCTGTTGTAAATGGGTGCCCTTCAATCGTGACAATGTGCCCTCTTGTCCTTGACTCCCCTATCGTGGGAAACAACTTTGCCGCATCTACTCTGCCCAGGCCTTTTAACATTCAAAACGCTTCTATGAGGTCCCCCCTCATTCTTCTGAACGCCAAGGAGTACAGTCCAAGAGCTCTCCCCCCCACCATTTTGTTGCTGCCCTGCCCCTCTTCCCCACTATTTTGTTTGTGCTCCTCCCTCTGCCCCCCTCCCCCACCATTTTGTTTGGGTGCCTTCCTATAATTTGCTCTTACCTCGATGAAGGGCTCAAGCCTGAAATGTTGGTGATGTATCTTTATCTTTGGTATGAAGTACACTGTTTGACCTGCTGAGTTTCTCCAGCATTGTGTTTTTACTTGACTCCTCAGATGCTAATCTGTCATCCCACGAATCATTCTCGTAAATCCTCTTCGAGTCCTCTCTAATGCCAGCACATCCTTTCTTAAATAAGGAGCCCCTAACCTGCACCCCTTACTCCAAGCGAGGCCTCACCAGTGCTTGAGGACTGCTGTAACTGTGCGGTAAATGAAATAGGAACAAAGTTTTGGAAACTTAGCAGGTCTGGCAGGGGAAAGGGAAACAGAACGAACATTTCAAATCGAAGACCCTTTGTCAGACCCTCCTTCCGCAGATGCTGCCTCATCTGCTGAGTGCTTTCAGTGTGTTCAGACCTCCAGTGCCTGGAGAGGTCTGATTTTCATCTCCCGAAAGTCTTGTTTAATTCAAAATGATTCTCTGGACAAAGCACTACTGCAGGAAGCCTGTGGTGCACCTGATAAAAGGGAGCATTATGGACAGGAATGTGCTTGGGCCATGGACTTCCTCAAGACCAAAGAAGATTTTTGGTCATTTTGTTAGTCAGAAGCTGAAAGATTGCTCAGAAGAATTTTCGAGGAACAGAGTGTCAGAGAAAGACCACCCCATGCAGAGAATTTTAAATTAATTTAAAAAAACATTTAAATTTAGACCTACAGTGGTAACAGGCCTGTTCAACCCATGAGCCTGTGCCACCCAATTTACGCCCTGTTAACCTACACCCCTGATACATCTCGAAACCAAAGCCCCCAGGGAAAGCTTACGCAGACATGGGGAGAATGTACAAACCCCTTACAGACAGCGCGGGATTTGAACCCCAAGTGCTGTAACCATGCCACCCTGTGTAGGCCCTACTCATGTGGACATCATTGTGAGGTGTTCCTCTGCATAGGCAGGTCCTACACAGTTAATGGTAAGGATCTAGGGAGTTCTGTAGAGCAGAGGGATCTGGGAGCGCTGGTAACTTGCAACGTGGCATCGCACTTTCCACACTGATCACACTGATAGCGTGATCAAAAAGGCTTTCAGCACCTTGACTCTCCATGATGGACAAAAGAAGTGAGGGGGGGGTGCAAATGGGTTCAGAGAAGGTTGTGTAAAGGCAGGGTAAAGTGAAGCGGTGGAGGAGAAGAAAGCGTGGATCAGGAAGCTTTGGTGGGAGAGATGGTGTGGAGCTCAGTACAGATGAGGTGGCCCTCCTCCAGCTTCAGTTTCAAAAGCAACACAAGGTGCCCCAACTGGAATACATCCAACGTTTGCAGAGAAAACAAGATTTGTTCCATGTCACATTCATTTCAACTGTGAGTGTGTGCGCGCGCGCGCGCGGACATGCAGCATTGTTCAATGTGGGTGTGTGTGTGTGTGTCTGTGTGCATGAGTGTGTATGTGTGCGCGCGCGCACCATTGTTCCATGTGTGTGTGTGTGTGTGTGTGTGTGTGTGTGTGTGTGTGTGTGTGTGTCTGTGTGTCTGTGTGCGTGAGTGTGTGTGTGTGATATATGTTTGTGTGCGTGTGCGTGGACGTGCACCATTGTTCCATGTGGGTGGGTGTGTGTGTGTCTGTGTGCGTGAGTGTGTGTGTGTGCGTGAGTGTGTGTCTGTGTGTGCGCGCGCGCACACCATTGCTCCGTGTGTGTGTGTGTGTGTGTGTGTGTGTGTGTGTGTGTGTGTGTGTGTGTGTGTGTGTGTGAACAATTGTTTTTTATGTGGATGTTTGTGTGTGCATGTTTGTGTGTGCATGTGCGTGCATGCTTGTGTGTGTGTGTGTGTGTGTGTGTGTGTGTGTGTGTGTGTGTGTGTGTGTGAACAATTGTTTTTTATGTGGATGTTTGTGTGTGCATGTTTGTGTGTGCATGTGCGTGCATGCTTGTGTGTGTGTGTGTGTGTGTGCATGTTTATGCGCATGTGTGCCCCCATGTATGTGCATGCCACTGTCATGACAACATTGATCCCCCCCTTCCCAGAAGTGAAGTGGTTCAAACTCGTTATTTAAGCCCTAGTCCAGCCACCATGTCGTGTATAGGTGTGGCGAAGTGAGGCTTGCTTGACCAACTGGAATGCTGCCAGTTAAAGTTAACATTTAAATTTTAAATATAGACATACAGGACATTAACAGGCCATTTTGGCCCACGAGTCCATGTTGCCCAATTACACCCAATTAACCTACAACCTCCGGTACATTTTGAACAATGGGAGGAAACCAGAGCCCCTGAGGGAAAATCACACCGACACGGGTAGAATGTACAAACTCCTTATAACTGCTACACTAAATGTGCTACCCCCTACTTCATTCTACTTCATTCCCTGCTTCTGCACTAATAAGTTGTTGACTTTCTTCCATCCTGCTCTTACCAATGATTATTGGCTCCAGTAACTGAGCCTTCGGCATAGCAGTGCTGCAAACGCTGCCAGTCCTAGCATGAGGTGCACTGGCCTCTCTCAACGTGGCCAGGATGAGGGGGGATCTTATTGAAACATTTTGAATGTTGAGAGTCATGGGCAGAGTAGATGTAGAAAGGTTGTTTCCTACGGAGGGAAAGTCCAGGAGAAGAGGGCACAACTTCAGGTTTGAAAGACGTCCACTTAGAACAGATGTGCGTAGGAATTTCTTCAGCCATAGGGTGGTAAATCTGTGGAATTTGTTGCCTGGTCCTTGGATGTATTTAAGGCAGAGATAGGTTCTTGATTAGCCAGGGCATTAAAGGTTATGGGGGTGAAGGCCGGGCTGTGGGAAAATGGATCAGCTCATGATTAAATGGCGGGCCAAACTTGATGTACTGAATGGCCTATTTCTGCTCTTATGTCTTGTGGTCATAGAACCTTGAGATTCCTTTTCCTGCGGGCGAGGCAGAATTATTGGTAAAGAAAACTGTACACAGGTAAACAAGTAAATAAACTGTACAATACAGAGAGAACAAAAATTAGCAAAGTACAGAAGTAAGAGTCCTTAACGGGGTCTGTGACTGAGATTGCTGTTGAGGAGTCCGATGGTGGAGGGGGGAGCAACTGTTCCGAACCTAGTGGTACATGTTTTGTGGGACCTACACCTTTTCCTTGATGGCAGCAGCGAGAACCGAGCATGTGCTGGGTGGTGTGGGTCTGCGACAGCTTGTAGGTCTCTTATTATAATCAGTTTTAAACTGTACGATTACATTGGTGTGTGCAAAGCGAAGCCTTTGAGGCCCAGGTGGTGCAGCTGTGAACAACTGTCAATCAGCACCTGGGTTGTTGGCAAACAAGCAGATGTACAACAGAGGATGCAACATGCTTACGCTTCACATTCTGCATCTGGATTTATTTCAAGGTGTGTCCAGTGTGGCACAGTTGTTCGAGAACAGGTACAAAGGCCCAAGCTGATAAAGGGAAATTCAATGTCATATCCCGACACTGTTTGAAAACACTTCTGTTTGAGCTACACTGTGATAACTTGATCGAAATATATTTCTGTGAAACAAGAAACAGGTGCCGTGATTGTCGTTAATACACAAAAGTACTGCAGAAACTCAGCAGGTCCCTCTTTTGTGTGCTAAATACATTAATGCCCATAGCAACCATAGATGCCGGATAAGTGAATTTTCCGGTGGCTTGAGGCTTATTCTAACAATGCCTAACTAATACACTTGCATTGAGAATAAACAGTTTAAAAGACAAATAGACTACACTGTATTTACACGGAACAAACATCACTTGCATGAATATATAAACCTTAAACTATTTTACTTTATTTTTAGTCACATTTAACTGTCGCTGTATCTGGAGGTTCCTCCCCCTCCATGGAGCCACCTGAAAGATGAACAATAATATTATAGATAATTAACCCCACCCCCCCACCCAAGGTTACTAGATAAAGCCTCGGACCGGGATGACTTACTAAGCAGGGATAAGGAGACATTTTAAGAGAGTCATCCCAACGGCGAGCTCTTCATCCTGGGTGACGCCATTACTGATTCACACAACTTTATTCAAACAGCTGCTATGAGCAGAGCCCGACCAAGGCCTCCGCTGGCTGAATATTTGCTCCCATCTTCACCAAAGCTTTACGTGTTACTTCAGAGAACCTTTACAATTTTAAACACATGCATTTTTACCTACTATTTTATTCTTATTTATTTAAATTGTGAGCACTTATTTTCCTCAATCATTTTGCCCGTGGATTGAGGCTGCCAGTTGCGTGAATTCCGGATCACGGGGGTTTTATTGTATCTGGTGCCCATACCCTCCAGCAACCAGATTTTATGCTGCTCCGTGATCTTCCCACTGCCTCAGGCGTGCCTCTCTCTCTGGGCATCAGAATTCCCGCACCAACCAGGATTGGTGTAGGAGTTTAAGAATCAGGAGCCTGCTCAACTGTATCCTCCAGTGGTGGGCTCTTGCACTCACTCAAAAGTCGGGATCCCAAGGCAGATATCCAGATGAGTCCTCTGGAATCCTTCAGTAAATGGCCTGTAAAGTCACCTGTACCCATGTGGTGATATGATCACCAGCCTACTGCAGGGGGCGATCTCTGTACCTGCAGGAAGACCGCCTAAGGGGCTGACTCTACCTGGCCAATCAACTCAGGAATATAAACCTGAGCCAGTCACATGGGAGCCACCAAGGCATGAACTGGTGTTCAGAGTTTTACTGGAATAATGCCTGTGGTACAGTCTTTTCTGAGTTTACTTCAATGTGTTGTGACCCCCGCCCCAGGGCCCCTGTTGAGAATGGTATCAAGAGTGTATGGAAAGAAAGAAAACAGTGTTGGGATTCTGAGAACACACGATCACCTATGACTATGGAGTAGTGAAACAGGCTTGAAAGGAAACCTGTTATCGATGCTTTTCTCTCTCTCCAATCTGGAGCCATTGCCTTGGGATTTGCCATCTGTTATAGACCTGTGTGAACCTGTTTGGCGGATCGTTAATGTGCCCCAAGTTAGAGTGCATGTGGTCAAACCAATTCCATCTCCTGCTAGATGCCCAAATACGTCGTGGGCATCTCTGAATGTCGCTGATTGGCAAGTTGGTTGCATGGTGGGAACTCATTCACCCACTGCTGGTGTCTCAGGCTCAGCGGCAGGGAAGGTTACCTCTGGGTTTCTGTTGGTGGATAAACTCTAGTCCAGGACTGGCCCTCCGACCCATAGGGGCTCAATGCTGTTACAGTGCCAGCGACCGGGGTTCGATTCCCACACTGTCCGTAAGCAGTTTGTGCAATTTTTCTGCGTCTGTGGAGGTTTCCTCCCAGTCCTCTAGTTTACACCCACTCTTCACATATGTGTGGGGTTGGTCAGTTATTTGGGGTATTTGGGCAGCAAATTTCAGTCTCTTCAACATCTGTGGGGGTAAGATATAGCTGATGTAGAAAATGATATTGGACTCATCTAAATCTGACATTAATAGTATTCGTCATACAATCCCTGTATAAATCTTCCCATATTTGTTCAACAATTATAATATTTAAATCTGTTTCCCATCTCCATCTAGATCTATGAAGTCCTTATTTGGGAGTTCCTGCTTGTAAAAATGAATATATCACAGAAATAAATTTTTTAACAATTCCTCTCCTAATAACAAGTTCAACTTCACTATAATTAGGTAAAAACATAGTCAGTCCAAGCTCAATATGCTCTTAATTGAAAATAGCAGAAAAGAGTATTATGTGGTCTAGCATATTTGTTCCTCAGTTGCTCATATGACATTAATTGACCCCTTTCCTAACAATCTTCAACATTTACAATCCCATGAAACCAGATGTTCAAAATCTGATTATCTCCTTGAAAAAGCTATAAAGGGATTTTGGATCAATGGCATTTTAGATGATATAGACTCTTCTCTCTCTCTCTCTCTCTCTCTCTCTTCCTCCCCCTCCCCCTCCCCCTCCCCCTCCCACCCTCTCACCCTCTCCCCTGCATTTTGCTCCCCACAGCTGTCTCTGGCAATCTCAAAGTGAGAGTAAAGTTTGCAAAGGAAGTGCTGGTTGGAGAGTGATGTGTGGGTTGGGAATGGATCAGCTGCAGGTTGGCTCAGTTGGGTGAATTTCGACAGGCAGGAAACCCAAGAACCATATGAGAGGTGGGCTGGTTGGTTTCAACATTGTACTTCTTTTGCAATTCTAAGCGATCCAGCTTCAGCCCATTTGCTGAAGAAGGATGATGGAGAAACTCGCACAGTATATGCTGGAGCAACGTTGCCTACTCCTTTAACCTTATAGTTGCTGCGCGACCTGCTGAGTTTCTCCAATGTATTTGTGTACTGCACTCAACCCTGGCTTCTGCAGAATTTTTTTTGTTGAATTGCTGGAGAAACTCAACATAGGTCACACAGTTTTTGTCGGAAGTAAAAGGCAGGCGACATTTTGGGCCTTCTTCAGGAATGTCGAAAATCTGGCAGACACCCAAATAAAAATGGGGGTGGGGGGATGGACAGGAATCTGTAATTGGATACAGGTGGAAGGATAGTAGTGAAGGAAGCTGAGAAGTGATTGGGCAGGAGGCTCACTGTCTGATAGGAGAAGGGAGGGAAGGGGGAGAGGTGAGAGAGAGTCCGGGGAGGGGTTATTGGAAAGTGGAGGTCAATATTGACACTGTCAGGTTGGAGAGTGCCCAGACGGATTGACAGAATTGTTCCTCCAATTTACCTGGTGTCTGTTAAAAAAAAACCACAGAAATGCTGGAGGAACTCAACCGGTCTCGCAGCATCTTTAGGAGGTAAAGATATATTTCTGACATTTCAGGCTTGAGCCCTTCTTCAAGGTGTAAGCAAAAAGCAGAGAGGCGTCTGAATTAAAGGCCGGGGAGAGAAAGGGGGAAGAATGGGAGGGGGAGACCAACAGACAAAAGGTGTTTATTGGATATAATAAGAGGAAAGGTGAGAATTGATTACGAGCCCAGAGGACCCATAAACCCAGTAGCAATAGATATTCACCAAGACAAATGGAAACTTCAAAAGTTGCTTTTAATTATCTTTAAACATGAAAACAGAATTACACTTTAACTTATCACTATTAACTTACCTTACCTAACTTAACTCCCTTCTAATTCTAAGTGCATGTATATGTAAAGTGTGTGTAAGTTCAGAAAAGTTCTTTGGTTCACTGTCCAATCTCACTTCTCATTGCTCCAAGTTCACTGGTTGCAGGCAATTCTTATACTGTGCACAGAATTTAACATGTATAAAGTTTACCAGGCTTTGGTGCTTGAAAGGTAAATGGTTACCACTCAGGAAGGTTCTTTGTGGTTTTTAGAGAGAGATTTGTTGTACGCTGGACACCCAACCACTTCAGTGTCTTGCCGAGGAAACTTGTCCCCTCAGGATTCTCCAGATGATAACCTCTTTCTTTCAGGTCACCACAGAATTCCTTCTTGTTTCTCTTATTTCAAGTGAAACATTAGACAGCCAGTCCTCTTCTCTTGCATGAATCACAAGGGCTTTGGCCAGGCTGAACTAAGCACTCACAACCTGTCTTCCAAATGGGGTTTTTCCACAAGCTTGCCAGCTTGTCCTGTTCCAGTCCCAGCTACAGCTGCAGCACTGTAGAACTGATCTCTCTCTCTCTCTCTCTCTCTCTCTCTCACACACACTCAGAGAGAAAACCTGTTTTACTCGCTCTGCTTGCAAAACCACATGACAATCTGTGGCTCCGACAAGCTCTTTCATCCGTTGTCTTTTTGTAAACAACAATCCATTTGGGCACTCTCCAAAGCTTCTGCAAAGGCTGTTGACCCCGACACGTCTAGCATGGGGCAGAGCTCCAGTATTTTAAATAAGATTTGTTTTAACATGTTTGTGTGTGACCAACACTAAAACTTGCCCCAATTTATTTCCCAAAAACATATCTATATTCTGTCACAGTAGGTTCTCCCTGTGTCTGCATAGGTTTTTCTCAGGGATCCGGTTTCCTCCCATTGTTCGAAATGTTCTGGGGGTTGTAGCCCATTGGGTGACTCGGGCTTGTGGGCTGAAAGGGCCTGTTACTGTGCTCTATGTCTAAATTTAAATTCAACATGGGGTCATTCACAGCAGGTTTTAGCACACCAGTGGGTCTCTGGGATTTACCCACGTGCGCACAAGGACAGCATTTGAAGTCTGTGCATATGGCCTTGCAGATCATGATAAAACCTGGGCCCATTGGTGTGGTGAAACAGCAGCACTAACTGCTGTCTCCCCAAGCCATCACTCGAGGGGTAATCGGTCAGGGGCACAAGCGCAGAATGCGTCCAGAGTTGACCTCACGAACCAATGTTCATTCCTGAACGAAAACAGAAAATGCGGAAATAAACCTTATCAGTTGGAAAGTAAAAGTGTCCACATTTCTCAACCATCACCTGGCGAGTTTTTATTTCTGTTTTCGATTCAGATCTTCAACACCTGCAGTTTATTTTAATGATTCAGCACAGTAAAAGGTCCTTCTGATCCATGAAACACCTTCCGCCAAATTACACCTAACTAACCTACTGTTACGAGCCCAGAGGACCCCAAAGCCCAGCAGCGATAGAAATTCACCAGGACAAATGGTTACTTAAACAAATAAGTAACCATAAAAACAGGATCAAATTTCAACTTATTACTATTAACTTAACCTGACTTAATCCCCTTCTAATTCTAAACGCACATGTATGTAATGTGTGTATAAGTTCAGAAAATTTCTTTGATTCACAGTCCAACCTCATTACTCACTCCTCCAAGTTCACCAGTATCAGGCAATTCTTAAATTGTGCACAGAATTTAACATTTATGAATCAACACCAGGCTCTGGTGTTTAAAGTTAAATGGTGACTGCTCAGAAAAGTTTCAGAGAGAAATTTGTTGCTCGTTGGACATACACAAGCTGATTTCCTCCAATCAGTCACTTCAGTGTCTTGTTGAAGAAACCTGTCCCATCATGAGTTTTCCAAATGATAACCTCTTCTTCCAGGTCACCACAGAGTTCCTCCTGTTTCCCTTATTTCTGGAGAAACAATCTAGCCAGACATTTCCTCTTGTATGGTCTACAAGGGTTTTGAACAGGCTGAACTCATAACTCACAACCCGTCTTCAAAATGAGAGTTTTCAACAAGCTGCCAGCTTGTTGCAGCCTCAACTGTTGCTGTAAAACTGACTCCTCTCTCTCAGAGAGGAATCCTGTTTATTTTTTCCCTCTCTCTGCATGTAAAAACTCTCCCAAGGAAAGATCTTATCAATCCTTGAGGCTGGAGTCTGTTCCATTTGCACCTCCTTTTGAAGTTCTTTCCAAAGCAGTTCCATTATCTCTGCAAAATCACTCAGAGCCTCAATGTCCAGCTTCAGCAAACTCTTGCATTTTAAATGAGATGTCTTTTGTGAAGCGTTTATGAAGTGACCCACACTAAACCCCCCACAATCTATCTCTTTTAAAGATGCATTTATCCATAACCATAATAATATAACCTGTAACACTACCAACCACATCTATTTTTGAAGGGTGGTATGCAACTGGAGCCCCTGGAGGAAATCCACACCAGTCAGGTGGAGAACATGCAAACTCCTTCCAGACATCGGTGGATTCGAACCTGTGTCGTTGGTGCAGTTATAGCATCTTGCTGATAGGATCACTATGTTGAAAGAGGTTGATTCCAGAGATGAGCAGTTAGCTTATGAAGAGAGATTGATTCGTCTGGGACTGTACTCACTGGAATTTAGAAGAATGAGGGGATATCTTATAGAAATGTATAAAATCATGAAAGCCATAAGATAAGGTAGAGGTTGGTAAGTTGTTTCAATTGGCCAGAACTCGGGGACATAGCCTGAAGATTCAGGGTAGCAGATTTGGGGCAGAGATGAGGAGCGGTTAGTGCAATATCTTTACAGCGCCAGCGATCAGGACTGGGGTTTGAATCCTGCGCTGTCTATAAGGAGTTTGTACGTCCTCCCCTGAGGCTCCCATTTCCTCCAAAAGTTTGAAACGGACCGAGGGTGTAAATTGGGCGGCATGGACTTGTGGGCCGAAATGTCCTGTTACTGTGCTGTATGTCTAAATTTAATTTTTTTAAAGAACTGCTTTTCCCAGAGGGCAGTGAATCTATGGAATCCAATGTCCATTGAAGCCGTAACTATATTTAAGACAAGATTGGATAGATTTTTACATAGTAAGGGAATTAAGGGATATGGGGAAAAGGAGATGAGCCTATCATCAAATCAGCCATGATCTAATTGAATGGGAGAGCAGGGTTGAGGGGCTGAATGGCCTACTCCTGGCTCCTATTTCTTCTGTTCTTAACCACTATGCTAACCCTGTCATTTGTGTTTTCCCTTTGCTGGCAGTTCAGGGAGACTGCTGGTTTCTTAATGATCCAAGGCTCCCTTAATCAATGCCTTCCCAATTGCTAGCCCACTGCCTCACACATCGCAATCTCACCAGTGACAGGCCATGCCCAGCCAATCAGATGCACAGCTCAGTTTGTGGAGGTTTCTTCCATGTCTTCTCCCACACCGCGGACCTCCATCAGCTGGAGAGCCGAGAGCAGCAAGTGCAAGGGACTTTCCCTGACTCAAGTCTGCAACTATCGTAACTGAGAAATATATCGCGGTGAGTATCTGCGCAGTTAAATGGATCTTTCTTGGTTTTTTTAAATTTCCTTTAGCTGTTCTGCTCAAGGAACAATCGCATCAATTCAACCGTCGGCAAGTGAGGAAGGACCTGTCGAATTCTATCCTGAATTCATGCTACAATCCTCTGATGCTCTTCCATGATGCAGTTGGCTCCTTCAGAATGAAAATCGCCAAGTTCTTTCCGTTTTCCCTGATGACCCAGTGTTCTGGCATGGTAGCCCTGTCATGAGGTGTCTTGGTCTGCCTACAGCAGGGTCTCCTTTTGTATCCAGCTCTGGGCATCGAGGCAGTCTGGCCAGAGCACTGAACACCCCGGTTTTACTTACACTCATTTGTATTCTGTTGCTTCAGTCACCTATTTAGAAGCTCACTGGAATGTGCTCAGCAACAATTTGACAAGTTAGCGTGGAAATTGTTTTGAGTTGTGTTTTTCTTTTCGGTATGGAAGGGAAAATCGACTTCATCGAGGGGGAAAATAAAACCATACCACCATTCAAAACCTTAGGACCAGAGAATGCCACAGCACAGAAACAGGTCCTTTGGCCCTTCTAGTCTGTGCCTAACTATTTTTTTTACCCAGTCCCACTGACCTGCACCCCAACCATGCCTCACATCCCTATATCTGCATAAACTTTTCCTACATGTTAAAAGTGAGCCCACATTCATCACTTCAGCGAACAGCTCGTCCACATTCCCACCGCTCTCTGCATGAAGTTTGTCTGAACTTTCACCCTTAATCCACGACTCCTAGTTCTTGCCTCACCCCACCTCAGTGGAAAAAGCCTGCTTACATTTCCTCTATCTACATGCCTCATAATTTTGTTCACCCCTGTCAAATCTCCCCTCATTCCCTGACGATCCAGGGAATGGAGTCCCAATTTTCTGGTGAAATTGCAACAACTGGATAAAGAGTATCCAATGTGAAACAATCTAATGATGTCAATAGTCACACTGTCCAAGTTCTGATATGGATATGTGTTCACAGCAACTTAATGGAACAGGGTCAGTCAAACCAGGGGACCCCCGCTATCCCGAAGGCTACACAGTTAACATCAGAGCATCTGAAATAGGAGCAGGAGTAGGCCATTTGACCCCTCGTGCCTACTCCACCATTCAACGGGATCACGGCTGATCTTATTTTTAATAATTTTCTAATATTTAGACATACAGCGCA
The DNA here is from genome assembly GCF_036971445.1 of Narcine bancroftii. Taxonomy (NCBI): domain Eukaryota; kingdom Metazoa; phylum Chordata; class Chondrichthyes; order Torpediniformes; family Narcinidae; genus Narcine; species Narcine bancroftii. The sequence goes on from NC_091474.1 coordinate 93,551,115, forward strand.
GTAACAGGCCATTTCGGTCCACGAGTCTGCGCTGCCCAACTTACACCCAGTTAACCTACAACCCCAGTATGTTTTTTTCAAACAGTGGGAGGAAACTGGAGCCTCCAGGGAAAACCCATGCAGACGTGGTGAGAACGTACAAACTCCTTACAGATGGCATGGGATTCGAACCCCGGTCCCGATCGCTGCCACTGTAAAGGCGTTGCTCTAACTGCTAACCATGTTGCCCATGATTTGATGACAGGCTCACCTCCACCCACCTGCCTTTACTTCCCCTACTTTATAAAAATCTATCAAACCTTGCCTTACTGAGGTTGCCTCCACTGCTTCAATGGGCAGCGAATTCCACAGATTCACCGCCTCCTGAGAAAAGCAGTGCCTCCTCATCTCTGTCCTACCCCAGGCTATGTCCCCTAGTTCTAGTCTCTCCCACCAATGGGAACAACTTACCCACCTCTGCCTTTCAGAATTTTAGATGTTTGTATAAGATCTCCTCATCCTTCTCAATTCCAGCGAGGGTTAATGTGCCAAAACCAAGCGATGGTTTGGGGGACTGGACTGTTGAGAAAAGTTTTGGCATAAACCTACAGCTCGGCGTGGCAGGTGACTTCAAAGGACAACCAGCCTTGGAGAAAGTAGCACCTAAATGTATCATTGGAAAGGCCTGTCATCACTTAAGGAGCAGAGTGGGTGAGCAAAGAAGGATAGGAAGACGTTATATCCATCCTTGGGACGTAGAACACTATAGCACAGTACAGACCTTTGGTCCTCAGTGTTGTGCCAACCTATATATTGTTGTCAAAAAAACCCCAAACCCTCCTTACCTCGTAACCCTCTATTTTCCTTTCATCCGTGAGCCTGTCTTAGATTCTCATAAATGCCCCTCAGCCTCCACCATCACCCCTGGCAAGCCATTCCAGGCATCCACAACTCTCTGTGTAAAAAAAACGTACCCCTGATGTCTCCCCCAAACTTTCCTCCCTTCATTTTGTACAGACGTCCTCTGGTGTTTGCAATTCCTGCCCTGGGAAACAGGCGCTGGACCAAGGAAGTGTATATTCTATAACTAAAAATAAAGCGCTGAGCAAATTCTGCCAGGAATTTTTTTTTAATATATGTGCAATGACTCAATTCATCTCCACTCCTGTGACATACTTGGTTCTTTGCCATACAGGATGTACTCTGGCCACAGAAAGGTTTAATTCAGGAGAAGTAGACCACGGACAGCACAAGGACAGGCCCTTCAATCCATATGTCTGTGATGTCCAAATCAAGCTAAACCTCTTCTGCCCTGATATCCATCCCTGCATGTTCCTGTGTCTGCCTCAAGGCCTTGTCAACTCTATTCAGGTAGTCCTCAACTTATGATGGGGTTGTGTTCTGGCACGGTCTCCGTAAGTCGTGGGAAAAATCGTAAGTCAAAAATCCAAACGTACGGCACACAGCATTAGCGGACACAGTGGGAGGCGTGGTTCATGAGATGTATGCGGTACGATACTCTCTCATGATGCTGTCGTCGCCCAGCATCGCGAGAGAGTAGCACGGTGCAGCTCGCAAGCGCTGGTACAGATCGAAAATCAAAATTCGAAGTACAGACTCGAGCCATCGTAACTTTGAAAAATCATGTCCACTTGTATTGTATCTGCTTCCACCACTATCCCTGGCAACTTATTCCGGGCACCTGTGTTGAATAGATGCCCCGCATATCTCTCGAACCTTCTCCTGCTCACCTGACGCACATCCTCTTGTGTGTGATGCTATTGCCCAGGGGAAAAGGTTCCGATTGTCCACCACACGGTAGCTCTCATGATTTTATAAAGGTCGATCAGGTCTTCTCTCAGCCTCTAACATTCCATGAAAAATAATCCAATCCAATCTCTCCCTCCCCTCTAAACTAGGCAACATCTCTGTAAACTTATTTTGGATCCTTTCCAAAGCTTCCACATCTTTTATGTAACGGGACAACCAGAATTACAGAATCAGAATTTGTTGTCACGAAATTCAGTGTTTTGCGGCAGCAAAACATTCATATTATAACCATCTTACAACATTAATTTTAATAAAAATTAAAATAATTGTGCACAAAAAATGAGGCCGTGTCTGTGGTTCATTGATTATTCAGGAATCTGATGGCAGAGGGGAAGAAGCAGTCCTTGTGCCACTGAGTGCTTCTTGTCTTAAGCTCCTGGACCTTTTCCTTGATGTTAGCAGAGTGAAGAGGGCGTGGCCTGGGTGGTGGGGGGGGGTCCTTTAGGATAGAGGCTGCTTTTTTAAGACTGCCTCATGTCAATGTCCTCGATGGAGTGAAGTTGGGTGCCTGTGATGTTGCAGGTTGAATTAACAACCCTCTGGAGTTTATTCTTGTCCTGAGAGTTGGTGCCTCCATACCAGGCAGTGATACAACAAGTCAGAATACTCTCCACCGTTCACCTGTCGAAGTTTTCGAGAGCTTTTGGTGACATACCGAATATCCTCAGACACCTCACAAATTATAGCCACTGGCGAGCCTTCTTTGTGCTTGCATCAACATGGAGGCTCTAGGACAGATCCTCGGAGATGTTGACACCCAGGAATTAGAAGGTCTTGACCCTCTCCACTACTGAGCCCTCGATGAGGACTGGGCTGCATTCCCCTGAACCCCACAATCATCTTCTTGGTTTTGCTTATGTTGAGCGCAAAGTTGTTGTCATTCCACCATTCAATGAGCTGATCCCTCCTGTACGCTTCCTCATTGCCGTTTATGATTCCTATAGATGGCATTGGAATTATGCCTGGCCACACAGCCATGAGTGCATAACAAGTAGTGCTGTGGACTAAATGCACATCTTTGGGATGGTCCTGTGTTGATGATCAGTGAGGAGGAGACGTTTCCAATTCGTACTGACTGTGGTCTTCCAATGAGAAAGTTGGAAGGGTCCAGTTGCAGAGGTGGGTTTAGAGGCCTAGAGTTTGTAGCTTCTTGATCAGCACTGAGGGAATAATGGTATTGAAGGCCGAGCTGTAGTTGATGAAGAGCAGCCATATTTATGAATTGCACATGGTACACCAAAGATGGTTGAACCAAAATATTATATAGCTTCAGCAGGACCTCCTTACTTTTATACTCAATGCCCCTCCAAGGAAGGAAAGCATGCCATACCCCTTCTTTACCACTCTATCCACTTGCGTGGCTACTTTGAATGAGGTGTGGACGTGGAGATCCCAGATTGCTCTGCACATCAAAACTTTTAAGAGCCCTGCCATTAACTCTATTGTCATATGATCTCCCAAAGTACGACACCTCACACGAGTCCATCTGCCATTTCCCGGCCCATATCTATATTGTGTTGCATTCTTTGAAGTTCTCTGCTCTGTCCACCACGCCCCCATGCAAATTTACTCTCCCTCCTTCCTACATTTTCATCCAAACTCACATCGCAGGGGTGTTAAGAATCAGGCAGACGCCTGCATAAAATGGTGGAGAGTGGAGGGGATGTGAAAGGGAGAAGAGCACTGGCTAACAGTGTTCAGCAGGGTGACAGGTCCTTCTGGCCCATGCTTCTGCCCCGCCCAATTACGCTCGTGTGACCTACCCACCCCATGTCTTTGGAAAGTGATAGTAAAACCGGAGCGCCCGAAGGAAATCCACGCAGGTTGCTGGGGGAGTGTGCAAACTCCTTACTGACAGCAGTGCATTCGAACTCAGGTCGCTGATGCTGTAAAAGCGTTGCGCTAACTGCTACAGTCATCTGGTTCTATGGAGGTGTGTTTATGGATGACATTGAGACTTTCCCTCTCCGTACAACGTAACTCGGGATCCTGATCGATAGGGGTCCGGCCTCCTCTGCTCAACAGTTCATTGTACTTTTTCTCAAAGCCACAATGGGTAGATCTATCTCTGGAAGAAGATAACAGGTTACGTCTAGTGATTACAGTATTGCAGTGAATGACTTCGATCCCCTTTAAGAGCAAAGACTGCTCTCTGTAGGGAGTTCTGTGACATTCATCTCTAACCCCTGCTACTCTTAGGCTCTATGGCCATGAACTCACCCAGACTCGATTCTACAGCCACATTGCCTTCCTCTCTACCCGTTCTCCGTAGGGACTTCCCTTTAAGAGTGAACATCTTTCCCCTCCCTCACCTTGCCTTCTCAGTTTAATGAATCAACCTTACCACGTGTCAGATATGACCCCTTGGCCATTAAACAAATCACCGGCCTCGTGATCTAACATTCTTCACTGGATAAATTGCATGTGGGAAGTCAGCCAACAAACATGGTTAGCGCAATACTTACAGCGCCAGCGACACGGGATCGAGTCCAGTGTTGTCTAGGAGGAGTTTGTACGTTCTCCCTGTGTCTGAGTTGGATTTCCTCCCACCCTTCAAAATATATGGTGGAGGGGTGGTGTTATAGGTTAATTGTGGGTATTTGAGCGTCACGGGCCTGTGGGCCGGAAGGGCCTATTACCGTGTCTAAAATCACATGAGATCATGTTTGGGAGCACTTCTGTAGTTTGCCCACTTTGGAAATAGAAAGCAGGCAGGACTATATTCCTTAATGCAATGAGACTAACTGCAAATACAAGGAGGCAGGGCCGCAGTCAATGAGCCAAAGGACTGAAGGAGCAACTCTTGGTCTCATCTCTGCCATGACATAGGCCCTGTCTGAACAATGAGAGGGGGGGGGGTCAAAGAAAAGGTCACCACCAGGTTCAGGAACAGCTGCTACTCCTCCACCAATTGGAGGACCAACACCCGGTTTTCCGTTGGGGCGCTCTCCAGCCGGGTGGCATAAGCATTGACTTTTCTGGCTTCGGCTAACCTGCTCTCCTCTTCTCCCCCACCCCCCACTTCCGCCTCTCCTTCCCCCTTCTCCCTCCCTTCACCCACCCATCCCTCCTCTCCCTTGCTTACTGCTGTCCCCTCCCTCCCTTCTCCACTGATCACCTCCTGCCTTTGCAACCACACCCCCCCATATACTCTTTTGTTCGGATGCCTGCTGACATTTTTCCTGACCTCGATGAAGGGCTCAAGCCCGAAACATCGGTTCTGTATCTTTACCTTTGCTACATAAAGGACACTGTTTGACCTTCTGAGTTTCTCCAGCATTGTGTTTTAACTTGTGCATTTTATTGATTTTTTATATTCTCTCTGTTTTGCACAGTCAGTCTGTTTACATTTGTTATCTGTTTACAGTTATTTGTTCACATGCATAAGGTGTGTATAGTTTTTTTGCACGACCAATAAATGCTAATTCTGGCTTGCCCACAGGAAAAAGAATCTCAGGGTTGTATGTGATGTCATGTATGTCCTCGGACAATGAATCTGGATTCAGTGGGTCAGTCAACATCCATGGGTGGCCAGTTTTGCATTGGGGAGAGGAAGCAAACAGAAGGGTGATGTGGCCAGGACGTGATAGGATGCTGTGCAGGAGATGGGAGAGGTGTGGAGATTGAGAGGGGACGAGACCACTAGGTGGGGGATAAATTTGTGAGATAGTGAGAACAGAAGGTATAGGAAACAGTGGGGGGGTGGGGGGGCTACAATGGGAAGAATTCGTGGAGTTGGAGGAATATGATACCTTGTTCCTCGTTATGTTTTGCCTCACTCTGCGAATTGATGAGGTGAGGACGTACATGAAATGGTGAGGGGAATTAAAATGGATTGCATCTGGGAGTTTCACCTTGGGCCTGTTGGTGAAGAGGAGGTTTTCTCTCCACATGCTACCTCCCGCTCCTGTCTGCGCCGTAACATTGACGGACCATTTCTCTCCGTGGATGGTGCTTGTGCCGCTGAAGCTCTGCAGCTCCCTCAAGGACCCAGGAGTTCTTGTGTTTCATAGCTCGTGTGTTGCTTTCCAGAAATCAGTAAATAAATGATTTGTCCAAACATCCCTGCACAGCTTGTGTTGCAGTCAGCACCAAGCTCTGGACTTGTAACCCAATCTTCCATCATCTACTCACCTGCAGCTTTATCTTCCTTTACCGCTGACCCCTATTTTGGATGTTAGAGTCTCTCAATGGTCATATTTTACCTATTTGCCAAAGGCCCATTAATCTGGTTATAAAGCTGGTAGCTTCCATTACAACTCTTGGCTCTGTTAATTTTTGCCTGAAGTACCTTGGGACATTTTATAATGTTAAGGATGCTATAAAGCTGCAGGAAGTAGTTGTAAACTAATGGAACTCTGGTATATTGACAACCATCTGGAAGCCACCAGTTTCATTCTTGAGTACATGCACACATAGATACACATAGATACACACATACTAATAAATATATATATACACACACACATACATACATAGATACACACACACACACAGACAAATACACCTAGATCACACACACACAAGCATCCACTCATGCACATATGCATATATAGTACACGCACACACATGCATGTACTCACATAGAAACACAATCATGTGCGACATCACACACACACACACCCATACATATGTACATGCATACACACACAAGCGGTCTCACACACACGCGTGCACTTACACACTGATGTGCATAATCACAGTCACACACACGCACACACACACACACACACACACATGCACACGCATGCCCACACACATACACACACATTCATATAAAAAGGGGCCCACAGACATGCACACCCACCTGCCTACACATAGAAGTACTCATCCACACATGCACACATGCACCCACCTAAAGTCCAGTCACACCATGTAGTAACTGGAGATGTTACAGGATTCAAGAGTTGCAAAGACAAGAGTTAATGTGCCACCAGATGAAGGATTAATGAAGGAGGAGCAACCTTTAGTCTCAATGCAACTCACACTTAGGAAGGAATATATGTCAAATATTTTACCTTTGTACTTTTGATACTTTGATGAGGACACTGCAGGTATTATTGACAAATATTTTCCTTCCACAATCTAAATAATTTTATGCAATTGGTGGCATGAAGTGCTTTTTTGGAAACTATTAAGAGTCAAATGCATGTGGCCCAGACTAGCACAGATTTGATGGCCATAAGAAACTGTGAAGTTGATGAAATCCAAAGGTTTGGAGTGGATTTTAAATTTGTACAAGCTCTTGTCCCAGATATATTGTGTACAGTTTTTCTAGCTTCCCTTCAAAAAGCAACGGAGGAGGATATTGATCAATAGGATGGTCCCAATTATCCAGAAACTATGGAGATGAGGTTAAGTCTGATCTGGTGGAAGGCACTAAAATTGAGAATGGTATAAAAGGATAAAATAATGAAAGATTGTTGCTTAAGGTTGATGAGATCATAACCATTAGTTAATGGAGAGGAAGCTTTGAACAGGAAATAGCTGGAACATGGAAAGATTTGACCGAGCAATTATTTAAGAAATCAAGAGATGGGAGCTTAATCTATGCTACAGTGAATGTAGTACATTACAGCACAGTACAGGCCCTTCAGCCCACAAGGTTGTACTGGCCTATGAAAATCTACTCCACAACAATCTAGCCCAGTGGTTCTCAACCTTTTCCTTTTCACTCACATTCCACTTTAAGTGATCCCTATGCCATCGGTGCTCTGATTAGGAAGGGATTACTTAAGCTGGAATGTGGGTGGAAATAAAAAAGTTTGAAAACTACTGTTTTAATCATACCTCATTGACTTGTTAATGTGCACAGTTTCATAACTCCAAAGGAAATGGGCCAATGACAATATTTCGCAAACAAAATATTTCAGTAACAATTGGGTCTAGAGCAGAGATTCTCAACCTTCTCTTCCCACTCACTTTGATGACCCTCTGTGCAGCTGCCATCCCACACAGGGATGCAGCCAGAGGGGATGCTCAATTGAGCTTGTGTGTGTGTGTGTGTGTGTGTGTGTGTGTGTGTGTGTGTGTGCGTGTGTGTGTGTGTGTGTGTGTGTGTGTGTGTGTGTGTGTGTGTGTGTGTGTGTGTGTGTGTGTGCGGCCTCTGTCGGTTGTGGTTGACCAAATAACCACTACAAAGCCACAGTTATCGCCAGTAAAACTCTCTCAAGACATTTCATCAGCTGAACACAGCCTCTTATAGAAGTGTTTGCATCAGTAGCCAAAAGACCTTCAGAGAGTAAAATGCCAGGCAAAGAACGAATCTGACATCTTCCTTTCCTCTCTGACCTATAATAATAGGTAACTCGAGCCACAGAGAGCCACATTCAGCCTTCAACTTTTGACTTTTAACCTTAAGGCCTAGTTCAAGTAACAGCCTTTCAATAAATTGACCAGGTTGCCTTACTGTGCCAGGAAGAGGGCAGGCTGAACATTTTCTAAGGCAGGGAAGCCTTGAGCCAGTTTCTGCTGGGCACTGAGCTGCACCAGAAACTGGAAACCCTCTGTCCCATCAATGATTATTATGAGAAGCACAGTCAGGTGCAGTTGGACATGTTCCGCGGGGATGAGATGAAGATAAGCAAATGCAAAGGGGATTTAAGTTTGTGTGTACATATTGTTACGCTTGGCACACCTGAAGGAGGAGTTGGTGTTTCCATCAGCAGCTTCCCCAGATGTTCCCAAGATTTGGGGCGGCACGGTTGACGTAGCGGTTACTGCAACGCCTTTACAGGACCAGTAATCGGGACCAGGGTTCGAATCCTGCGCTGTCTGTAAGGAGTTTTATGCTCTCCCAGTGTCTGCGTGAATTTTCCACGGGGGCGCCAGATTCAAAATGTACCAGGGTTTGTAGGTTAATTGGGTGTAATTGGGCAGCATGGAGTCATGGGCTGAAATGACCTGTTACCGTGCTGAATGTCTAAATTAAAAAAAAAACTATGGTATGAACAAATGTGACTGCAGAGAATCAGAATCAGAATTTATCGCCATGAACAAGTCACAAAGTTAGCTGTTTCGTCGCAGCATCACACTGTAAACGTTACAACAATAAATATAAATAGTGGACAAAAAGTCAAAGTGAGGCAGTGTCTTTGGTTCATTGATCATTCCGGAATCTGATGGCAGCGGGGAAGAAGCCACTGAGTTCTCGTCTTTCGGCTCCTGTACCTCCTTCCTGATGGTAGCAGAGTGAAGAGGGCATGGCCTGGGTGGTGGTGGTGGTGGGGAGGGGGGGGGTGTCCTTAAGGGCAGAGATAAACTGCAGATATAAACCATGGATGTCTCATGACCTGTGGAGTTTCTTCAGCACATTTGGCATTGAACTTGACCCCAGCATCTGCAGATTTTCTTGTTTAGCTCAAATAAAGTTCCTCTGTTTCTCCTCAAAGGAAATACTTTATGTCATCTTCTGACCTGGCCAAGTTTTCCCCAGGCCATACAGAAGTACTGGCGTTGGTATGAATACTTTCTATTTTTAAGAAACTCCCTAACCATAAGAGTCCAGATGACCACTCTTTCTGAGAACTGTTTGTACCCCTTTTAGGAAGGCTTCCAACCTTTAGCAGTTGAAGGCCCTCATCTGATTTATTTGTCTATTCCTCTTTATAGGATCTGGTTTAAACCTGCTGTATTATTGGACTGTTTACTTTTTTGTCTGTTTTAGTTAATAACAAGCTGGTTCGATGGTTTTTTTGACTGCTGTGGAGATGTCTTGGTTGGAACTGATATCAATTCTCCTCAAGAGCGGGGATTAATTTCCAAATCACAAACGGTTTCAATCGAGTAAATAATGAGAAGCTGTTTCAAGAAGAAGAAGAATTTGCAATTGGGGACAAAGACTTAATTGGCAAAAAGAAGGGAATATTTTGGGATGTTGTGCCTGAAAGGCCAGGGAATTGAATGAACATTCTCGGGGAGTACACATAGTTATGGAGGGAGAGGGAGAGGGAGAGAAAGTAAGTGTGTGTATGTTTGTTTTTGTGTGTATGTGTGTGTTTTTGTGTGTGTGTGTGTGTGTGTGTGTTTTTATGTGTGTGTGTGTGTGCGTGTGTGTCTGTGCGTGTGTGTTTTTGTGTGTGTGTGTTTTTGTGTGTGTGTTTTTGTGTGTGTGTGCGTGTGTGTGTGTGCGCGCGTGTGTGTGTGTGTGTGTGTGTGTGTGTGTGTGTGTGTGTGTGTGTGTGAGAGAGAGAGAGAGAGAGAGAGAGAGAGAGAGAATGCAGATTAGATAGAACAGTGGTACTCAACCTTTTTCTTTCCACTCACATACCACTTTAATCCTTATGCCATCGGTGCTCTGTGATTAGTAAGGGATTGCATAAGGTGGAAAGAAAAAGGTTTTGTTTTAAACTTTATTTAAAGGTTTTATCACAGGAATAAAAAGAAAGATTACATTTAAAAAAAAAGATATAAAATAGAATAATATAATTACTTCTTTGGCTTGGCTTCGCGGACGAAGATTTATGGAGGGGGTAAAAAGTCCACGTCAGCTGCAGGCTCGTTTGTGGCTGACAAGTCCGATGCGGGACAGGCAGACACGATTGCAGCAGTTGCAAGGGAAAATTGGTTGGTTGGGGTTGGGTGTTGGGTTTTTCCTCCTTTGCCTTTTGTCAGTGAGGTGGGCTCTGCGGTCTTCTTCAAAGGAGGTTGCTGCCCGCCAAACTGTGAGGCGCCAAGATGCACGGTTTGAGGCGTTATCAGCCCACTGGCGGTGGTCAATGTGGCAGGCACCAAGAGATTTCTTTAGGCAGTCCTTGTACCTTTTCTTTGGTGCACCTCTGTCACGGTGGCCAGTGGAGAGCTCGCCATATAACAGGATCTTGGGAAGGCGATGGTCCTCCATTCTGGAGACGTGACCCATCCAGCATATCCAATATAATTACAAAACAACATTAATAACCTAACTTAATTCAGTCTAACCCCCCCTACATATACAAGAACTAAAAATCTATATATATAAAAAAAAAACCACCCTTCCCCTCCCCCAAAATAAAGAGTGAAGAATTAGGAAAATTAATAATATTATGTATTTAAAAAAAACACACAAAAAAAAGAAAAATATGACAAATAAAAATAATAAAAAAAAGATTTATCAGATCTAAAATATCACATCTAAAAACATACTTAAATCAAACTTAATTGCATATACTTAACAAATGGAGTCCACTTCAACTTATAAAAAGACATCTTATCTTGGATTGAAAAAGATATCCTTTCCATAATTAAACAAGACTTCATCTCTAAATACCACCTGTCCAAAGTTAGTATATTTCTATCTTTCCAAGTAGACGCTATACATTTCTTGGCCACTGCTAAAGCTAAATAGATAAAAGAAATCTGATAATCATTTAATCCTAAATCAATTAATGATTGCATATTTCCTAATAAAAATGTATCAGGATCTAATATAACACAAATATTATATAATCTATTAAATATAGATTGAATACCTTTCCAGAACGAAAAAGGTTTGAAAACTGTTTTAATCGTACCTCATTGACTCGTTATATGCACGGTTTCATAACTCCAAAGGAAATGGGCCAATGACAATTTTTGTCAAGCAAAATACTTCAGTAACAACGGGTCTAGAGCAGTGATTCTCAACCTTCCCTTCCCACCCACATCCCACCTTAAGCCATCACTTACTAATCACAGAGCACCGATGGCAGAGGGATTACTTAAGGTGAGTGGAAAGAAAAAAGTTGAGAACCACTGGGATAGAATAAAATCTAAACAGGGCACAGAGCAGAATGACCTGCTTCTTGAAATTGAGGAAAGCTTGTGGTGTTGGAAAACCGAGGCCTGTTTATTTCTGCTGAAGATCTAGTGAATATTGACGTAATGAAAGTCACTCACATAACCTCATCTCGCCTGGAGGAGCTAAGGAGACACACGGCACAGGAGGCTACTTTAAGGACCCTTGGCCGAACAAGCAGTGCACCCCTACTTCCCATCCCATGATGAGCTGCTCTTCGAGGAAGGGATCGTAATGAAAGGCCAAAGAGCTGTTATTCTCAACTCAGGAGCTAAGGAGACACATGGCATTGGAGGCTACTTTAAAGACCCTTGGCCGAACAAGCAGTGCACCTCTACTTCCCGTTCCATGATGAGCTGCTCATTGAGGAAGGGATTGTAATGAAGGCCCAGAGAGCTGTTATTCCCAACTTGTTGGTGAAAACATATGTTAGCATTCTGCACAGAGGACATCGGGTGCAGGCGCGATGAAACGGAGAGTGAGGGACATAGTTTTTTGGCCTGGAATGACTGAGAACATTGACCAAGAGGTGCAAGCATGCTCGATGTGCCACACCAGCAGAAGGAACCATTACAGCTTCATCTGGTTCCAGACTTACTTTGGTCAACTGTGCCAACTAACATTTTCAATGGCGATGTCAGCTAGTGATGATTGATTCATATTCAAGGTGGTAAAAAATAGACCTGTCACATGATGTTACTTCCACAACTGTTATCACCGAGTTGAAAAGGCACTTCTCAGTGCTTGGAGTACCACACACCCTGTTATCAGATGACAGCAGACAGTTTGCAAGCCAAAAATTTAAGGACATGGCAGAGTGAGACTTCACTCACCTCACTCGGAATAGCCACAGTCCAATGGGTTGGCAGAGAGAGCAGTGAGAAGTGTGAAAACAGCTCATGGATACGTCCTACAGGGAGAAAACGGGCGTATTCCTCATGACGCCACGCTTGGGTCTCTGGCACAGACACCGGACTGCAAGGAAGCTTCTTGGGGCCCAAATGAGAAATCCATATGAGATCAAGGCCCCACTATTGAGCAAAAGACTGTCACAAAAGGAGCGCTCCGACAAGGCGAGCTGACCGCTCCAGTCTTTGGTAAAGGGGTAAGCCGTCAAGCTCCGCAGGTCCATGACTGGACTTGCATAGAAAAAAAACATAGAAACATAGAAACATAGGAGATAGGAGCAGGAGTAGGTCATTCGACCCTTCGAGCCTGCTCCGCTTCTAAAAAGAGATCATGGCTGATCTTAAAGTTCAGTACCCCGTCCCTGCCTTCTCTCCGTAACCTTTAATACCCTTATACTGAAGAAATATATCTAATTCCCTCTTAAATATATTTAATGAACCTGCCTCTACTGCCCTCTGTGGCAATGAATTCCACAGATTCACCACTCTCTGGGTAAAGAAATTCCTCCTCATCTCGGTCCTAAATGGTTTGCCTATTATCCTCAAACCATGGCCCCGGGTTCTGGATTTTCCCATCATTGGAAACATCCCATCTGCATCCATTCTGTCCAGTCCTGCCAGAATTTTATATGTCTCTATGAGATCTCCTCTCAATCTTCTAAACTCCAGCGAGTACAATCCCAATTTGCGCAATCTTTCCTCATAAGTCATTCCTGCCATTCCAGGCATCAGCCTGGTGAATCGCCTCTGCACTCCCTCCATTGCAAGAACATCCTTCCTTAGATAAGGTGACCAAAACTGCACACAATACTCCAGGTGGGGTCTCACCAAGGCCCTGTACAGCTGCAGTAAGGTATCCTTGTTCCTATACTCAAACCCTCTTGATATGAAGGCCAACATACCATTTGCCTTTTTAACTGCCTGCTGTACCTGCATGCTCGCCTTCAGAGACTTATGTACAAGTACCCCTAGGTCTCTCTGCTCTTCCCCATCTCTTAATCTATTGCCATTCAAATAGTAATCTGCCCTCCGGTTTGTATTACCAAAGTGGATAACCTCACATTTATCCACATTCTAGTGCATTTGCCATGTATCTGCCCAGTCCCTCAATTTATCCAAATCACACAGGAGCTTCCTGACACCCTCTTCCATGCACACAACCCCTCCTAGCTTAGTGTCATCTGCAAATTTGGAGATATTACATCCAATCCCCTCATCCAGATCATTAATGTAAATTGTGAACAGCTGGGGTCCCAGTACAGATCCCTGTGGCACCTCACTGGTCACCGCCTGCCACTCAGAAAATGAACCATTTATCCCAACTCTCTGTCTTATACCTGCCAGCCAGTTCTCAATCCACATCAATACTTTGCCCCCAATCCCATGAGCCTTGATTTTGTAAGCCAGTCGTTTATGCGGGACCTTATCGAAGGCCATTTGGAAGTCCAGGTACATCACATCCACTGGCTCTCCCCCATCTATTTTACCTGTCACCATCTCAAAGAATTCCAATAGATTTGTCAAGCACGATTTAACTTTTGTAAATCCATGTTGACTCTGTCCGATCCCTTCTCTGCTAGTCATATGCTCCGCTATTACATCCTTAATAATGGATTCCATCATTTTGCCCACTACTGATGTAAGGCTCACCGGCCTATAATTCCCCACTTTTTCTCTACCCTCCTTTTTAAATAGTGGGGTAACATTAGCTACCCTCCAATCCATGGGTACTGATCCTGAGTCTATCGAGTTCTGGAAAATAATTCTTAAAGCATCTGCTATCTGAATGGCCACTTCCTTAAGTACCCTAGGATGTAGATTATCAGGCCCTTGGGATTTATCTGCCTTCAATCCCATCAATTTCCCCAAGACCATGTCCTTAGAGATACTGATTTCTTTCAGTTCCTCCCTTGCATTAGTCTCTATGTTTCCCAACATCCTTGAGAGGTTATTTGTATCCTCTCTTGTAAAAACAGAACTAAAGTAAGAATTTAATTGGTCTGCCATTTCCTTATTCCCCATTATATATTCCCCTGATTCCGACTGCAAAGGACCTACTCTGGATTTCACCAATCTTTTCCTCTTGACATATTTATAAAAGCTTTTGCAGTCAGTTTTTATATTTGCCGCAATCTTACTTTCGTAATTTATTTTTGCTCTCTTGGTTAATCCCTTTGTCCTCCTTTGGTGCATCTTGAACTGCTCCCAGTCTTCGGTTGTCGTACTTTTTTTGGCCAATTGATATGCTCTCTCTTTGGACCTAATGCTGTCTCTAATTTCCCTTGTTATCCACGGTTGAGTCACCTTTTTTGGTTTATTTTTATGCCAAACCGGTATAAACGATTTTTGCAATTTCTCCATTAGATCTGTGAATGCTTTCCATTGTCTATCCACAGTCAACTCCCCCATAAACACCACCCAATCAATCTTACTCAACTCCCGTCTCATGCCATCATAATTCCCTCTATTTAAATTCAGGACCTTAGTCTCGGTTTTAATTTCACCACTCTCCATGCGTGGTAGATGAACACGGCTAGGAGCTGAGGTCATACCTGGTCCGATCAGAAGAGAAAGTGTACAGGAGAAACTGACGACATATCCTGGAATGGAGCCGATCCCAGTTCAACGTGATCCTGATGAGACTGTGTACCAGAACACAGGGCGTGACCATAAAGACAGTGGTGCTCCCTCAGTAGCCAGCCACACCTGAGCTAACAGACAGTGCACATTCTCAGGTTGAGGTACCACAGGCCTCCACCTCCACAAAGGGCTATTACAGGATATGCTTCAAGTGCATCTGTAAACCAAACCCCAAGTACAGAGACCGATCCGCGTTTGTTGTGTAATGTTACCTTGCAAACTGTGTTGCGTTGGGGAGCTACTAAAGAAAGGGGATGTAGACCAGTTGCTCGGCACCCGCTCCAATTGCGTGGCAGCCACCGTACTCATGGTAGCGGTCTGCGCACATGCGAGTTCCGGATTGGCGGAGTTCATCAGAGTCCACCAGACTTAAGGAAAAAGGCCCATCTACAACATGAGAACTTTATAGTTATGCCTTTTGTCGCCTCACATTTGAACTGAATAGCAGAGTCGTGATTGAAAAGAGGAATGTTTGGTGATGGCGTAATACCTTTTTAAATGTGTCTTACTTATATATTGATAAAATGAATGTTGTGCAGACTATAGGGTCTGATGTCAGATGGCGAGTCCTCAGCTCCATAATCCCTTGGAAGATCAGCTGGGGTGCTGGCTGCCAAGAATCACATAGATCTCATCTGTTGGGCAGGGTTGGAGACAGTGGCAGGGTTGGAGGCTGTTAGTCGAGAATTGATAGAATTGAGGCTTCTTCTTCACAACAAACCAGATATGCGGTGGATTATCAGTTTGCTACCAAGCGTGGCGTATGGTCGATTGTAGGGGATAAGGGCTTCACTAAAGTTACAGATGAATCCTAAGGCAATACAAGATACCCATAATCAGTTGGACCGAGGGGACAGAACAGATGGAGTCCTTGGCTAACCTGAATATTCGGAGGGTCATATATCTTACATGCAATTGTTAGTTGCTCTCTGTTCTGCAATTATTTGTGTAAATGTCGGCTGTGAAACCTCACTATCTCGATTCTCTGCCTCGATCCCACTGTAATTATCATATAAACGTCCAGACCTTTATTACTTGTCTAGAACCATTTTGACATTATAACTTAGTAGTTACCATCCAATGATAAAAAGGTAGGAATGTAGTATTAAAGTGAATATTAAAAGAATTTAGAAGTATTAAAGTGAATTAAAACACAAAATGGAGGCCTGACATCTAGATTATGGAGAGGCTCCATGGATATGATATAGACTGGTGCGATCTTCATAGGGCACCAACAGATGGGTTTGGAATGCAGGCAGTGCAGATAAAGAATACGTGAGAGGTTCTCCATTCAGATTTTCCGTTCCCTGGTTCAATTCTCAGAGAGGGAGTGGGATAATCAGACAATCCCACTGGCAGATACCGATGTACTGGTCATAATCTGCACTATGTCCAGGAGGAGGACGACAATGTCTTTGAAGGCTTCCGGGTCTTTTTTTTCCTGTCTCAGGCATTGAGTGGCAGGTTTATGACTTAGTGGCCCAGAGAAGAGAGAATACTTTGAGATCTGAATGCGGAAAATTGTAAATAACCCAATTCTGGGGATAACTACTGTGGCTTATTCTGACCTTTCATGTGTGTGGACTCTTCTCTCTCTGTATGGAACATATGGAAAATAAACCACATTAATCCATTACCATGTCGCAATTTACTCACACTTTGCTACACAAGTAACCATTAATTATGCATTTACTGCACTAGCCCCCGGTGAAGATAAAGTGGCAGGTGGGGAGATAAGAGGAAACACATGGTTCAAAACATGATTAGATTAATAGGTGGAAAACAATTGTGGTGAGCCAAGGGGTGTCATCCTGCTGAGTTACATGGTTATGAATGATTGGGTGCAGAAATGTGATTATGTCAGGGCTGTAATAGAATGAAAGGGTTATGTGCCATGTGGTGCGGGCAGTCAGTGACCAGTTCTTTGACTGCCACAGCTTTTGCTTGCAAATAAAAGTTTAAAACTTCTCGAAGAAATCTTCCATGTCTCCTGGTCCTTCTTAGCATCCGACAAGCCATGACATTAACAACTCTGTTTGTCTGTGTTGTCTTTGCAGCAGAGGTTGGTGTGGCGGAGGACTGGAAAATACCGATGTGACCTTTGCCTTCACCGGGAGACTGGCCGTGCCCTGGCCTGGGAGCAGGCTTCACAGAATCTCTGACGGAGCATTGAGAAGCAGCGCCCCATTACCCGTGTAGCTCTGAGTCAGGAGTCCAGCCTCAAAGCCAGTAGCGATGAAAATGAGAAGCAAATATGCAATTATTCTGTTTTTTGTTGTGGCTCTTGTGATCATTGAGAAAGAAAGGAATATAATTTCAAGGTAAGACACTCCCTCTTTTCCTGATCTGCCTCTCCAGAACGATTGTATCTATTAACCAGCTCAATGGAGTTAGGTTGAAGGAGTTAGGCGCCACTCCACCCACCCCCCCCCCCAACCCCACTGTAGGCAAAAGTTAAAGTATATCGTGTATGTTATATTTTTAATGTATTGTTACATGACAATAAAAAGAGCCTTGAACCTTGAGTTGAGAGAAAGATCGTTCATTCGAACAGGAAGTCTTCCTTGTCAAACACGAAAAATCTGTAGACACCAGGGTTGAAGTAAAAAGCTGGAGAAACTCAGCAGGTTAAACGGTGTCCTTTATGTAGCAAAGGTAAAGATACATCCCCGATGTTTCGGGCTTGAGCCCTTCATCGAGGTAAGAGGACAGGCCAAAATGTTGATGATATATCTATATCTTTGCTATTATAAGGGACACTGTTGACTCCAGTTTTGGATGTTTTTCAAAGTCTTCCATGTATTAAATTAAAAATGGAGATAATATGGATAGTGAAGCCAATGTGTTCGTATCCCCTTTTTTTTTTTAACAGCATTTTAACAGGTCTTTTTGGCTCACAAGTCCTTGACGCCCAATTTACACCCAATGAACCTGCACCCCCCCGGTGCGTTTCGAACAGGGGGGAGGAAACCAGAGGCCCCAGGGAAAACCCACGCAGACACGGGGAGAATGCGCAAACTCCTTACAGACAGTGCAGGATTCGAACCCTGGTTCCCGATCGCTGGCTCTGTGAAGGCGTTGCGCTAACCACTACGTCAACCTATTTTCCAGCCATTAACGGGAGAATTCCTGGTCAATGAACATGAACGAACAATTTTCATTTTCTTTCAAGTTTATTTATGCGCAACCCAACGAAACAGCGTTCTCCAGTCCTCAGGGATTACTTAAGGTGGTATGTGAGTGGAAGAAAATGTTTGAAAACCACTGTTTTAATCATCCCTAATTGACTCGTTATGTGCATGGTTTCATAACTCCAAAGGAAATGAGCCAATGACAATTTTTCTCAAGCAAAGTATGTCAGTTAGAACAGGGATTCTCAACCTTCCCTTCCCACTTCCATCCCACCTTAAGCAATCCCTTACTAATCACAGAGCACCTCTTAAACACTGATGATTTTAAACATTATCTCTGAGGTTTGTTGCCTGAATGAAATTCCGGTTCATCCGTGGGCGCCTTCTGTCATTAACAGGGTGCCTGGACCTTCTGAAGGGAGCTGCTCCCCACCGCCCTCCTCAACAACAACCTCGCACAGGCACCCAGTCACTTCAGCTGGTGGACATCCCGCCTCATCCAGTCCTCGGCTGCTGTCTATGTGGAGTTTGCATGCTCCCCATGACACCTTGAGTGTCCTCCAGGTGCTCTGATGTCCTCCCATATCTGAAAGACTTGCAAATTAGCGGGTTAGTTGTGTGCTGAATATTGTCCCCAGCATGCAGGCGAATAGCAGAGTGTGCAGGCCATTGTTCAAGTAAAAGTTTATTGTTCCCATACAATTTTCTAAGTTCAACTGCATTCCTTGGTCTTGGTGAAAAAACATGCAAACACACATATGGACATAGCACACATATTTACAAATAATTTATATACAGTACAGAGATATAAAATAAATAAATATCGTTAAATAAATAGCAGAGTCTCGGAGCAGGTCCGTTGATTGAAGAAGCTGATCCTCAGCCTGTTGGTTCTGGCTCTGATACTCCTGTACCTCTTTCCCATAGTTGGGAATGTAGAAAGGGGAAAAGGTGGGATTAGTGCAGGATTATTGTGAACAAGTGGCTGGCGGATTAGTACAGACTCAGTGGGCTGAAGGGCCTGCTTCCGCGCTGGGTCTCTTCAAGAACAGACATGATTCTCCGGCACCCCTCTGTCTGCTAGTCCCAACATCAGGAGATTGCCCATTATACAGAATCCCTCTCTCTAATCCTAGCCTGGGAATTCAAAAAATTTATTTGGTAATTATTTGATTTTTATGTTTTAAATTTGATATTTACAATTTGAATTTGAATTAACATTAAATTGGGCAGCATGGTTGGCGTAGCGGTTAGTGCCAGTGATCGAGACTAGGGTTCGAATCTCACACTGTCTGTGAGGAGTTTGTACGTTCTCCCCGTGTCTGTGTGGGTTTCCCCTGGGGGCTCTGGTTTCCTCCCACCATTCGAAATGAATCAAGGGTGTAGGTTAATTGGGTGTAAATTGGGCGCCATGGACTCGTGGGTCAAAATGGCCTGTTACCATGGTGTATATCTAAATTTACATTTAATTTATGTCCAAGCAGTACGTACTTAACACACAGATTGATAGATTTTTGAGGAATAGGGAATGAAGGGTTCTGGGGAACAGGCAGGTAACCAGAACGGAGTCCACAGCCAGGTCAGCCATGATCTCACTGAATGGTGGAGCAGGCTTGATGGGCGACTCCTGCTCCCATTTCTTATGGTCTTAACCAACAAAATATGCAATGGTTTACAAACACAATGCTGGAGAAACTCAGTAGGTTAAACAACGAACCCCTTATTGCAAAGATAAAGATACATAACCAATGTTTCAAGCTTGAGCCTTTCACCAAGGTGGGAGATGAAGGGCTTAAGCCTGAAACATTGATTATATACCTTTATCTTTGCTAGATAAAGGATGCTGTTTGACCTGCTGAGTTTCTCCAGCTTTGTGTTTTTACTTCAGTCTGCAGACTTTCATATTTTACTAATGAGAGGCAGGCAAGTCTAAATTTTAATGTTTGCCGGTTTTCTGGACACCTTTTGTTCCCAAATCCACAAACAGGATGCCTCCTTTAATTAGCTTCTACTGTAAGGATAAGGGAGGGCAAATGTCTGCCATGTACTCAGAACTTTCTGGGGCTGAGGTACCAGCTCCTTGTGGATACCTTGCTGTACTTGTTCAATCCAAAGGGAAGAGGCAGTTCAATCAGCCATCCTCCAAAAGATGGAGTTCGAGTAAATGAAGTTGGCCTTTATTTGAATAGCTGAGATGCTGAATGGGTAGATGCTGGGATGTTCCTGCCAATAGGAGAACCTCAAATAATGGATTTAGTTTAAAGTTTAGGGGGTGCACACTTGAGGTGTGCCGGGACTTCGGTAAAACATCTGGTGAATCTGTCTCAGCAGGTTGTAGAGGCTGGATTTCTGGGCTTTTTTTGAAAGCTATGAGAAGATATGTATGAAACACAGAAGTTTGCAGATGCTGCAATTGTAGCCAAAACAGAAACGGAGGTGGAACTTCCAATCACCTGGTGTCCAGAGGAGCTAAAGATATATTACCAATATTTTTGACCTGGGCTCTTCTTTGTCCGAATGCGTCCGAATTAAAGGCTGGGGAAAGAAAGGGGGAAGGAGCACAGACCAACAGACAAAAGGTGTTAATTGGATATGATAAGAGGAAAGGTGAGAATTGATTGGAGACAGGGGGAGAAGAGAAGAGATGGTCCTTTTATGACAAGTCTTCGCCTGGAGGCTGGCTACAAGCACGGAGGGAAAAATATAAACTTAACTTTCATGGAGCAAGCCTAAAAGGCTCCTCTTGCATTGCATTCATGTTGAGCGGCACCTCTGGAGTCGATAGAGGTGGGGCAACAGGTGCCGCAGCGCTGCCTGCCGAGCCAACGTTATTCACACGCGCAGGGCTTTCGGTGTTTTAAAAATCCCGCTCCTGCGTCTCAGGCTGACGACGCCATTGGCCAGCCCCCTAGCCAGCCACCTGCAGCCACTAGATGGTGGAACGCTGCGCTCCGCTGCTGACCCTCCACCTGAAAGGGATCGCAGTCGGAGCCTTGGAGCTGGCCTGGGCACACTCATGGAGATAAGTCTCCCGACGTAAGGGCGGAGAATCTCTGCCTTTATAGTCAGGCTTTTTGACTGTATGAAAGAGAGACATTTATGGTTTTCACACAGCTGCTGTGTAACGGGAAATTTTCACAAAATTCCCACAACGCAGGATGTCTAAAATTTTTGGAACGGAAACAAGTGACTCAATCCCCTTCCGAAATTTGACCTGCGGCAGCCCTAAGCAAT
Source organism: Narcine bancroftii (assembly GCF_036971445.1). Taxonomy (NCBI): domain Eukaryota; kingdom Metazoa; phylum Chordata; class Chondrichthyes; order Torpediniformes; family Narcinidae; genus Narcine; species Narcine bancroftii. The sequence continues at coordinate 93,572,591 of NC_091474.1, forward strand.
TTTGCGGGCTGCCTGCTGTCTAAACTTAACTGGGCAGACGGGCTGATGAAAACGACGTACACCATGACACCATGGTGCTCGAGCATTCAGCTCGTGACATTGCAACACGGGAGATTTAAATCTGCAGCAAGGTGTCATTTACTTACCAGCAGCTGTCACCACAATATTGAACCATTGGAGTGATACACAGGATTATGGATCTAGAACCATTTTGCTCTTCTGCCTTGGGGCTTTTTCGGATGCAGGTGAATCGATGCAGTGATGCCGTATGTCACACGTATGTCATATGTGATGGGCGGCGTCGACTCATGTCCAGCCTATGTAATTACTGCACCTACATGCGATGATATCCGTCAACAGGTCGTTCTATGTGAATGGCCACTCTAGGAGGTAAGTGTGAAAATTGACTACAAAAAAATTACATTCTTTATATGTAAAAACCAAAAGAGAGAGGGGGAGAGACAGAGTTAGAGGAAAGGAGATAAGGGAATGAAGATGGGAGGGAGGTGGTTAACAGAAACTTGAGAATTCGATGTTAATGCCAACCTGTGGGAGGATGCCCAATGGATGATGAGGGGTTGTTCTTCCAATCTACGTGTGGTTTCAGTCTGGCAGTGCATGAGGCCATGGACAGACAAGTTGGCATTGGAACAGGGATTTGAAATGATCCTATTGAATGGAGGGAGAGGCATTGGGACTGGAGTGGTTCTACCCCTGCTTATATTATGTGGGCAGGCCGGGAAGCTTGCACAGTGGGTTCAGGAAGACAGTTGGACCCATGGCAATCCCATTCTTTGTCCCATCAATTAATCCTGCTTCTCTTTCCATTTATAATCCCAATCAGTTGATAGGTTCTGTTGCTATGTTTACTTCTTAAATACTCTGGGGTTTGGCTGTTACCAGCTGGGCCAATGTTTATTGTACAGTTGATCGGATGTTTCCTTAAACCACAGAAAAGATGGACTTCCACAAAGTTCAGTTAACTAGTGACCTATCTTGGGCACAAAACATCTCCACAATTGTCAGGAAGGGACAACAGCGACTACACATCCTGAGAAGACTGAAGGGGGCAAGGCTACTGCCCACCATTCTACAGAAGCTCAATCAAGAGTGTCCTGGCCGGCTGCATCACAGTGTGGTACGGTTGCTGCAGAGAAATGGATTGGAGGTCAATCCACAGGACCATAGTAATGGCAGAGAGGATCACTGGAGTCTCCCTCTTTTCTCCCCCCCCCCATCGACATGATCTACTGGGACCGTTGTCTGAAGAGGGCATGCAAAATCAGTGAGGACCCCCTTCCACTCCCGCACACAGCTGCTCCCGTCGGGAAAGAGATTCAGGAGTGTCGGAGCCAGCACCACTAGGCTGAGGAACAGGCAGTGAGAATGATAAACGGCCAAAGGAACTGCCCACATTAAACATGGGGGGGGGGGGGGGGAGCTCTCATATCTAATAACAATAGATATTTATTTATCTGTACAGTCAAGCCAAGCTTATTGTCATCTGATATCACAAGTAGAACCCAACCAAACAGCCTTTTCCGGCCCTCGGTGCTAACACACACAGACACACAACGAGACAGCACCTTCCAGGCCTTGGTTCAAACCCAAGCAATAACAAAGTATGGGTGGCATTCTACTTATTTATTCTTAATTTTTTTGTTTATCTCTCATGAGTGTTGAACAAAGCAACGTTATTCAAGGTTTAATGCAAATCCATTGCTGACCCACATTTGTAATATCTCTGCTTTGACAAATTCTGTTCTAGATACTTTGATGCTTCGATTATTTATTGTCATTTATCATATTTTTCCATTCATAAATCCTCTTTACTATTTTGGTCCGTCAACTAATTTGACCTGTGATGCTGAGTTTCAGGAAGGTTTTATTCCTTGTATTGATCTATCATATTAACGTGCCACTTTCCTACTTTCTCCTCCTTCAGGGTATCTGACAAGTTTACACTGAAATTCCCGCACGTGGAATCTGTGGCGCCAAACAACACGATTTCTGCCAGATCCTTGATGAAGAATAACTCCCTGTTCACCAACTCAGTTGCTGCCATCTGGAAGCTGCTGAAAGCCCAGAGGAACTACACGTCCCTGCAGGGCGCGGCCAGCAGTGATGGCATGAAGGGCTTGAAGGGCCGGAAGCACTTACTGCTAATGGCGACGACCAGGACTGGTTCTTCCTTTGTGGGCGAGTTCTTCAACCAGAACAACGACATCTTCTACCTGTTTGAGCCGCTATGGCATGTGGAGAAGACGGTCACCTTTGAGCCGGGTGGAATGAATGCTGTGGCCTCTTCCATCATCTACCGTGATGTGGTGCAGCAGTTGATGCTGTGTGACCTGTACACACTGGAAAGTTTCCTATTCCCAATGGCCGACCGCCATCTCACGGGCATCCTGTTCCGGCGAGGCTCCAGTAAGTCCTTGTGCGAGGGAGAGGTTTGCACGCTACCTAAGAAAGGTGGGTCCGAGCGGTTTCCCTGTCGGAGAAGCAACTGTGGGCTCCTCAATTTGACCCTGGCCACTCAGGCATGCCTCCAAAAGCAGCACGTGGCCATAAAGACTGTCCGCCTGAGGCAGCTGGAGTTTCTCCGGCCACTTCTGGAGGACTTCAGGATCAACCTGAAGATCATTCAGTTGGTGCGCGACCCCAGGGCGGTGCTGGCCTCAAGGATGGTGGCCTTCCCCAGCAAGTACAACGCGTGGAAGAAGTGGGCCAACGAAGGGAGAGTTCCAGATGAAGAAGAGGTCGGCAAGATCCGAGGGAACTGCGAGAACCTCCGGGCCACCGCGCAACTGGGCATCAGCCAGCCACCTTGGCTGAAGGATCGCTTCCTGCTGATGCGTTATGAGGACATTGCACTGGAGCCCGTGAAGAGGGCGCAGGAGATGTACCACTTTTCTGGCATTCCCATGACACCCGAGGTCAAAAAGTGGATCTACGAAAACACCCAAGTTTCCAAGGGCAGCAACAACATCTACTCAACACACAAAAACTCCTCAGAGCAGTTTGAGAAGTGGCGGCTTGCTCTGCCATTCAAGATAGCCAGAGTGGTCCAACAAGTGTGTGAACCAGCAATGAAACTGTTCGGCTACAAGTTGGTGAACGACGCAGTGACCCTTGCCAACAGGTCTGCCAGCCTGCTGGAGAATAGGAACTTCTGGATAACCTAACCTCGGAAGAAGTTGCAATTGTCTCCGAGCAGTCAAAGCAGGGAGAGATAAAACTTGAAGCGTCTTGGACCTTCTACAGAAGTGCCAAGCCAATACGACATCTCCTGGATGGATGTGCAATGGCCTGCCCAGGCACCACAAGGACAAAACAGTTGCCTTGACAATGAAGCACACAAATGAGGGATTTATTTATTAAGGGAAAGATTATTTTTATGATAATTTTATAAAGATTTAGCATGGTGCTGAGGCTAGATGGGGAAACAGGGTTACAAAGGATCTTAATCCTATTTGTACTGGATTTAGATGTTCGGGCAAATTATGGAGGGTGTAAATTTATTTTTAAATTTTAAATTATAGAAATTCTTTTTTTTAATAGAATTTCAAGGCATATTTTTCTCCCAATTGTAGAGAGATATCTTTAGAACAAATATTATATTTTTGACTACACATTGGGCCAAATTTTGTGACTAAACTTGAAGGGGGAATGGATGAGTTTCAACATTTTCAAGGTGCATTTTAAATATTAGATGCAAAACAATTTTATTTGTTAGTGGGAATATGAGATTTAATTCCTTCTTACTCTGGAATTTATTTTCCTTAATCGATCTTTAATTGAAATCCAAATGATATTGTAATCTATGCAGAGGAACTAATGCTGGTCGAAGAATAAATTCTACATTCTCATTAATATTTTTTGCCATCCCTCCTTAGTCTCAAGATTTCAATTAGGTTTGAAGTCGACCGACGCAAGACACACATTCCAGAGATTAGTCATTACCCACAACTTTCTCACCCCAAAGTAATTGTTGCTGGAATAAATGATTCCTCTCTCTTGTTGAAAATTCCTATTGGCAATACTAATAAATGGGGGATAGGCACCCATCAGTAAACTGATTGGAGAAAGAATAGAGGCTGCTTGTTGTCTCGTCGATAGTGAGATTGAAAACCATAATTTCAACCAGCCCCATGGTTTCCCACTGAAAGCAGCAAGGTTAGCACAATGCAGTTGCAGGGCCAGCGATCGGGACCGGAGTTCAAATCCCGCGCTGTCTGAGAGGAGTTTGTACGTTCTCCCTGTGTCTGTGTGGGTTTTCCCTGGGGGCTCCGACTTCCTCCCGCCGTTCGGAATGCACTGGGAGTACATCGATGGAGTGTCGGTGTCTTGGGCTGAAGGGGCCTGTTACCGTGCTGGATGTCTAAATTTAAATTTAAAAAAAAATGAGTTCAGAGGTTCTCAACCTTTCACTATAAATCTACAGTGTAGCAGAAAGAAAAACTTGGAAAAACATCCAGCTTCGACAATAGGAAAAATCTTTTTAATAATAATAGTGCTGTAATTTACTTGAGAAAACTGAAACAGCTTAGTTATAGAAGAAAACATTTTGTAAAATCAAATGGCCTCTGTGTCAGTCCCTCTGCTGGTCCCGCTGATCCGCTCTCTCCTGGAGCTCTGGTTTTCTCCCACCATTCAAACTGGGGTTGTAGGTTAATTGGGGGTAAATTGGGCAGCGTGGTCTCGTGGGCTGAAATGGACTGTTACCGCGCTGAAGGTCTAAATAAATAAGTAAATAAACAGATTTCTCCCCCCTCACCGTATGTCCTCTGGTTACCAATTCCCCTATGCTAGGCAAAACCTCTGCATTCCCTGGGCTATTCCGCTCATGATTTTGTATAATATTGCCTCAGGATCTAAGAAGCAACTGGAGGAGGTCTTTGTCAGCCAAGAGAGGCAAGGAACTCGGTGCCCCTGCCTCACAGCTCCAGGTTCCTGTGTTTGATCCTGGCCCTGGGTGCCACCTGGGTGGAGTTTGTACAGTCTCCTTGTCACAGGGTGAGCTTCCCCCCCCCCCCACCCCCCCACCGGTGCTCCAGGTTTCTCCCACTTCCTGAAACATGGCCAGTGAACTAAAATTGCTTCCCATGTGGTCCAATGGTAACGGGAATCAAGCGGGTGTGACAGACTTGCGGGAGCATTTGGGGGATGGGTGCAGAGAGGAGGAATGAGACTGATAGGATTGGTTCCCTGGAAGTCATGGGTTGAATAGCCTCCTTGTGCGTTGATGCAAGATCTCCTCTTCCATATCTCCCAACGACTCAGGGCTGCAGTGGGGTTGGGAGTTCATTGTCTCCTGATCTCTGCTGCAGTGGTGGCCGACTTGATCATTCAGAAGGGTTGGTGGTTAAACTCAGATTATAACTGTCCTGAAGCTCCACATCAACCTGAAGTCAAGTGGGTCTATCGACAAAGAACACCATTGTTCATAGATTCTTGACACAATGGATGTAATCCATATCAGTACAATACTCTGTCACTTCACAGCTTCTTTCTGGCCGACCAACTGTATCCACCTTTTATCCCTTACCTGTTAGCCCTGGGCTCCCCTCCCTTCATCCCCCCACCCCCAACTTTTTAAATTCAGATATCTGCCTCATTTTCATACTCCTGAAGAAGGGCTCAGGCCCAAAATGTCGACTGCCTGTTACTTCCCGTGCATGGTGCACTTGACCCCAGCATCTGAAGTCTTTCTTGTTTACTACAATCCCCCTCCAGATGGCTTTGGGACAGGACGTACCTCGCCCTCCGTAACCTTTGGGGCAAAGACATTTTTCTTCTTCATTTGCCCACAGTTTTAAATTTGTAATCACATGCAATGGAAGTGCACATTCCAGATTTTATTCAAGGTTATTTGTGTCTATTTTGGTTTGACCATGTAGAAATTACAGCACTTTTTATTCATTCTTGCCCCATTTCAGGGCACCATATTGTTTGGGACATATGGCTTCACAGGTGTTTGAGTACCCAGGTATGTTTAATTCCTTCACTGGTTCAGGTAATAAGAGTTAGGCTTATTTCTAAGTGTTCTAAGACCTTTGGAGTCTGTAGTTGCTATTTTTCGACGAGTCAATGAAAGTCAAAGAAGCCATTATGAGGCTGGAAAACCATAAAAAGATATTGCCCGCCCCTTAGGGAAATCAAAATCAAGCGTTTGGAACATCATGAAGAAGAAAGAGCGTACTGGTGAGCTCAGTATTCGCTAACGGGCTGGTGTTCAAAGGAAGATCACCACTGCTGATGGCAGAAGAATACTCATCCCAAAAATTCCAAACTCTTGTCCGACAGATCAGAAACACTCTTCAGGGGGGCAGGTGGGGATGTGTCGGCGACTACCGTCCACAGAATACTTCATGAATTGAAATACAGAGGCTACACTGCAACATCCAAACCACTAGTTGGCCACAGAAGCAGGATGACCAGATCACAGGTTGCCAAGGAGTACTTAAAAGAGCCTGCAGAATTTTGGAGAAAGGCCTTGTGGACAGATCAGACCAAGATTAACCTGCATCAGAGTGATGGCAAGAGCAAAGTGTGGAGGCGTAAAAGGAACTGCCCAAATTCCAAAGCAGACCACTTCATCTGTGAAACGTTGGGTGGCGCACTGATCTTCATTGATGATGTAACTGCTGATTAATTCTCAAGTTCGAGCAAATGTCCCCAAACTCATTGGACATCGCTTCATCCTGCAGCAAGACAATCATTGCAAACATACTGCGGAAGCAGCAAAGGAGTTTTTAAAAGCTAAAACCTCAAATGGCCAAATCAGGCACTGATCAAAATCTAATTGAGCACGCCTTCCACATGCTGAAGAAAAAACTTAAGGGACAAGCCCACGAAACAAGCAGGGGCTGAAGATGGCTGCAGTAGAGGCCTGGCAGAGAATCACCAGAGAAGATACTCAGCACCTGGTGATGTCTTTGAATCACAGACTTCAAGCAGTCATTGCATGCAAGTGTGAGAAACAGAAGTACCTTCACAGAAATTGCTCGAGACAAAAATTGAGAACAAAGAACATTTATTATACAACAATGCAAAATTGGTGCTTTCCCCTTACCCTGGGAATACACACACACACTGGGGCTCACCCAACTTTTATACAGTTTATTTCAGTATAGAAGTACCCTCCCCCTTACATTCTTCTGCCTCCTGGATGAGTTTGGCATTAGGCAATCCTGTCTGCCTACTACGTGCTGTTTCTGTGAACTTGGAGGACTTGCAGGACTTTCTGTGAACTTGCAGGACCAGGGGGTCCTGCAGCCTGTGGGTGTCCCATCATGTCATTGTCCTTATTATCCTTATTCACAAACCTGCCTTTGTCCTTATTCACACCTTCCTGCCCCTCAGGGCTACAACCTTCTTAGCAGAACTTGCTAATTCTGTCTAAGGCTAGAAGTCCCTTATCTTATTCAGACTAACTTTATTTCCTACATTCTATAATCTATCCTTATCCTATTCATACTGGCTTTATTAATTTCTCATATTTTCATATTAGTTTTACTCATCTCTCACAATCCTCACTTTTCTTTTAGCTACGCTTCGTGAATTCTCAACTGGAATGTAACTTGGTCTTTTTCCCAGCGAGTCAGTAAACGAACTGCATCATCAGACAGAATTTGGGAAACATACATCCTTTGGGTTATAGTGCTCTGACGAGGGGTCCGTTGAATTAAATACTGCACACAAGTCTTTAGGCAGGGGAGCACCATAATGGCCAGAATAGTGAGTCCAGCTGCTATAAGGGCTGTGGGTATCAGACTCCAGTTACCAATAAAAAGTCTAGTCCATTCCACACCGGACCGAGGTTGCCAAGTCTGAACCTGCGCATGGGAAGATTTTCGAACTCCTGAAGAAGTGTCTTTAACCGCCTGACTGTTGTGAGCATTGTCATTAACCAGTCTTTCACAAACGCTGCCTTCAGCAGCCAACGAGTAATCGAGTGCCAGGCGGTTTTGTTGAACTGTGGCTCGTATTTGTCGTCTTTCTTCAGCCCATAAATTCAGGGCAATCGCTGTCTGTTCGGTGATGATCTCCAAGGCTGCCTGGAGTGTGATTAAACGAGTTAAATGCCAAGCAGCTGTGGTGTTCTGGAGCAGCTTATGTCGTTTACAACTGGAACTTCCCTTACAGTGGTGGTTCTTAACATTCCGAATGTCTGTGTGACCCAAAGGATGATTTACAGGAGACCAAGTTGGGGAGGGATGTTTCTTGTCACTGAACCTGTGAGTTGCAGCTTGTCTGTGAACTGCAGCTTGTCTGTGAACATTAGCATAAGTATCACTGAACCTGTGAGTTGCAGCCTGTCTGTGAACATTAGCATCTGTATTCACTCTATCTCTGCCACATGTATAATTCTGACTAACATTCTGTCTGTCATTGTCCCATCTTCTTTGTGCTATCTCTTTAAAACTCCTTTTTAATACCTGTAGAGGCCGAAATACAAATCAAATCTACTCCCCTAGGGCCGTTCTGTTCTCCTGGCCAATGTTGGGATCCTATATTAACCCATACCCCACTATGACTATACTCTATACCTGCGCCCTGTCTACATTCTAAAGTTAAATAATTGTCACCTCTGCTGCCCCTGTTCCAGGAGGAGTTAATACATCGTGAGCAATTTGATGATTTCCCAAAAATTGGGAACCAACAAGTGAACATAACAACAAATCGTAAAAACAGCATTACAGCACTTTTTCTCGGCGTAGTGTAATTTTCAGATCAGAAGGATGAGGGACTGCACGCCAGGTGGAGGGTAGATTATCAATGCCGTTAGTCTGTGGTTCAGCAGCTCGTTTAATTCGTTGGATGTGGCTCCATCCCTTTTCTTTCTTTCGCACGGCAGTGTCTGTAATCAAAAGTACACAATAGGAGCCATTCCAGACAGGTTTTAGTTGGTGATCTTGCCATACTTTTACGTATACCCAATCACCAGGTTTAATAGAATGAATAGGATAGTCCAGGGGTGGGTTTTGAGCTAATAAACCCTTCTGTCGTAAGTCATGGAGAGAAGTAGAAAGTCCCTGTAAATATTTAGATATGTACTGGTCATTAGCCTCAGGGATAGGGGTATCAGTGTGGAATCCCATGTAAGGAAGACCAAACATCATTTCATATGGTGAGACGGCAAGGTCCTTACGAGGAGCTGTGCGAGTCCTAATTAAAGCTAAGGGTAAGCATTTAATCCAGGAGAGGCCAGTTTCCTCATGAAGTCGAGTGAGCTGATTTTTCAAGGTCTGATTCATTCGTTCAACACGGGCTGAACTCTGGGGGTGCCATGGGGTATGCAGCTGCCAATCTATTCCCAGTATTTTACACACACCCTGGAGTACCTGAGAGGTAAAATGTGTACCTCGATCTGAGTCAATGGTTTGAATCATACCATATCGTGGAATCACAGACTCCAGTAGTATCCTGATAACAGTGCTGGGTCAGGAAAGCCTCAACCCATCGTGTGAAATGATCTACCATCACCAGGAGGTATTTGTAAACCCCTATCTTAGGTAATTCCGTAAAGTCAATTTGTATCCGTTGAAACGGGCGTACAGCTATATCGCGACCGCCAGGCATTACCTGGCGCATAACTTTCTTATTTACTCTCTGACAGATTGGACAACCCCGAGTACTTTGCTTGGCTATAGTATATATTCCCGAGCAATGAAAAGACCATACAAAAGTATCCACAAGTGCTTGTGTTCCCCAGTGTGTCTGCTGGTGGAGCTGATCAATAATTTGCTGAGCCAAGGCTTTGTTCAGCACTTGCCGTCCTTCTGCCGTCCACTACAACCCATCAACAGTTTGACGCATTCCCTGGTCCTTCATGTAAACCTCCTCTTCCCGTGAAAAGATGGGAGTCTTTTGAACCTCATATGGGGTGGGCAGTAACAGCTGCATGTCTATTTTCTCCGTGAGCGCAGCCTGTTTGGCAGCTGCATCTTTCTGTCTGTTCCCCTGTGCTTCAGGACTGTCACCACTTTGATGGCTCCGTACATGAACTACAGCTATCTCCTCAGGTAATGTAAGAGCATCTAGAGATTGGACAATTAAGTTTTCATGGATCAACTTTTGTCCTTTCCCAGTTATCATTCCCCGCTCTTTCCAGATCTTCCCAAAGTTGTGCACTACACCAAAAGCATACTTTGAGTCTGTGTAGATCATGCCCACCTTGTTCTCTAGACCCTGGAGAGCTCTACAGAGGGCATACAATTCACAAGATTGTGCTGACCAATGACTGGGAAGGCGACCGGCTTCAATCACTACTCCTTCCTTCCCATCCACTACACTATACCCGCTATAACGAGTGCCATCAATGCAACGGGAAGATCCATCAATAAACCACCTTTCACCCTCCTGTAAAGGCTCATCGCTTAAATCCTCTCTAATTTTGGTCTGTAAATTACATGCTCTACATCATTTATGGTATTGTCAGAATTTGGAGAAACCAAGAAAGCTGCTGGATTGTGTTCTTTATTCGTAATCAGGGTCAAATCATCCCTATCCATTAGGATCGCTTCATATTTTAACTACCTTCCAGCACGTTGTAAGAGAATATTGCGGACTGTGTGAGGGTTGTGAACTATCATCGGGGCACCAAACGTAATCTTTCGTCCTTCCTCAACTAAAATAGCAGTGGCTGCGATGGCTTGCACACATTCTGGCCAACCACGACAAATAGGGTCTAAAACTTTTGACAGAAAAGCAACTGGCTGTCTACAGCCTGCCCTCTCTTGTGTTAGTACTCCGGTGGCCACACCTCCTTTCGGATTGGCATATAGGTCAAATGGCTTATTTAGGTCGGGTAAAGCCAACACTGGGGCACTAATAAGGCGCTGTTTCGCCAAGTTAAAATCTTTAATCTCTTCCTCTGTCCAGACAACAGCTTCGCCCCCAAGAATCGTGAGTTTATCATAGAGAAATCTGACCAGGCTAGAATAATTTTCAATCCAGATTCTACAGTATCCCACTAAACCAAGGAATTTCCTGTTCTTGGGCATTCTTGGGAGGTGGGATCTGTAGAATACCATTTATCCTCTCTGGACTTATTTTCCTAGTCCCCTGACTCACCAGATGACCTAAGTATTTAACTTCTGATTGAACAAATTGTAATTTGGATTCGCTCACCCTGAGATCCTTATTCTCCAGAAAATTCAAAAGTTCAACAGTATACTGTTTAACTAATTCGTACATTTTTCCCGTGATTAACAAATCATCAACATATTGTATCAACTGGCAGTTCTCTCTCCGAGGGGCCTCGTCTAGTAATTGTTCTAAGACCTGGCCGAATAAATTTGGTGATTCTGTAAAGCCCTGGGGAAGGACCGTCCACCGGTATTGATTCTTGCGTCCAGTAAAAGGATTTTCCCATTCAAAGGCAAACATGTCTCTGCTCTCCGTTGCTAACTGACAGGTCCAAAAAGCATCTTTGAGGTCAATCACACTAAACCATTTACTATGGGGATCGATTTTACCCATTATCGTATAGGGATTAGATACAACTGGGTGACGGGTGAGAATAATTTTGTTCAGCTCCCTCAATTCCTGCACTAATCGATAGGTACCGTCTGGTTTTTGGACAGGTAAAATTGGGGTATTAAAAGGTGACATACAAGGTTCGAGTATACCATCTTTCACCAACTGGTCAATTACTGGCTGCAGCCCCTTTCGGCCAGCCATAGGAATTGGGTACTGTTTTTGTCTAATTACTTGCTCAGGATCTTTTAAAGTAACTTGCAGGGGAGGAATATCTAACACTCCTCTTGCCTCTTTTTGCCCATACTCCAGGATTTATTAGTTCTCGATCCTCCTTGGTTAATACATACAATTGAACCCTGATACCTGATTCCAGTGGCCTGGTGCCAATAGCCAATTGGTCCTGTAAATCTTGTCCTAATAAACAAACTCCAGCTTGGGGAACTAGTAAAATATCCTGTTATTATCTTTTCTCCCATTTGTATTCTTACATCCCTTAATACAGGGACCGTAAAATCTCTTCCTCCTACTCCCGAAATCATCACTGCCCCCTCTTTCTTAACACCCTCGGGTGGTTGTAAAATACTAGACCGGGCTGCCCCAGAATCTACTAAAAATGTCATCTTGTCACTGTGGGGTCCTATGTTTAAATTTACCAATGGTTCTCCGTGCAGCCCCACGGTGTGTATTGACTGAGAACCGTGACCCCCCCTATTCATAATCTGCTTCCATCAGGGCATAAGATCACGTCTCCCTGGCTCGCATTGGGCATTCTCTCTTAAAATGTCCCTCCTTTTTACAATGGTAGCAAACTAATGCTCCTGTTTCCCAATTCCTACCGGGATTACCATGAGGTCCCGGGAACGGTCGTCGTCCCCGGAATTCCCCTCTACCCTTGCCCCTGCTCTGGTCTCTACTCTCCCACTCCCGGCGCTCCTCCCAATGTCCAGGAGCTGGCACACAGCCCCTACCCTTTCCTTGCTGTCCCTCAACAGCCCCTAAGGCTAGAGCTGGATGAGGTCCTCACCCTGGATGAGACATATAAGGCAATCGAACAACTGAAAAGTGGCAAAGCAGCAGGTATGGATGGAATCCCCCCAGAGGTCTGGAAGGCTGGCGGCAAAACCCTGCATGCCAAACTGCATGAGTTTTTCAAGCTTTGTTGGGACCAAGGAAAATTGTCTCAGGATCTTCGTGATGCCACCATCATCAACCTGTACAAAAACAAAGGCGAGAAATCAGACTGCTCAAACTACAGGGGAATCACGCTGCTCTCCATTGCAGGCAAAATCTTCGCTAGGATTCTACTAAATAGAATAATACCTAGTGTCGCCGAGAATATTCTCCCAGAATCACAGTGCGGCTTTCGCGCAAACAGAGGAACTACTGACATGGTCTTTGCCCTCAGACAGCTCCAAGAAAAGTGCAGAGAACAAAACAAAGGACTCTACATCTCCTTTGTTGACCTCACCAAAGCCTTCGACACCGTGAGCAGGAAAGGGCTTTGGCAAATACTAGAGCGCATCGGATGTCCCCCAAAGTTCCTCAACATGATTATCCAACTGCACGAAAACCAACAAGGTCGGGTCAGATACAGCAATGAGCTCTCTGAACCCTTCTCCATTAACAATGGCGTGAAGCAAGGCTGTGTTCTCGCACCAACCCTCTTTTCAATCTTCTTCAACATGATGCTGAACCAAGCCATGAAAGACCCCAACAATGAAGACGCTGTTTACATCCAGTACCGCACGGATGGCAGTCTCTTCAATCTGAGGCGCCTGCAAGCTCACACCAAGACACAAGAGAAACTTGTCCGTGAACTACTCTTTGCAGACGATGCTGCTTTAGTTGCCCATTCAGAGCCAGCTCTTCAGCGCTTGACGTCCTGCTTTGCGGAAACTGCCAAAATGTTTGGCCTGGAAGTCAGCCTGAAGAAAACTGAGGTCCTCCATCAGCCAGCTCCCCACCATGACTACCAGCCCCCCACATCTCCATCGGGCACACAAAACTCAAAACGGTCAACCAGTTTACCTATCTCGGCTGCACCATTTCATCAGATGCAAGGATCGACAATGAGATAGACAACAGACTCGCCAAGGCAAATAGCGCCTTTGGAAGACTACACAAAAGTGTCTGGAAAAACAACCAACTGAAAAACCTCACAAAGATAAGCGTATACAGAGCCGTTGTCATACCCACACTCCTGTTCGGCTCCGAATCATGGGTCCTCTACCGGCATCACCTACGGCTCCTAGAACGCTTCCACCAGCGTTGTCTCCGCTCCATCCTCAACATCCATTGGAGCGCTTTCATCCCTAATGTCGAAGTACTCGAGATGGCAGAGGTCGACAGCATTGAGTCCACGCTGCTGAAGATCCAGCTGCGCTGGGTGGGTCACGTCTCCAGAATGGAGGACCATCGCCTTCCCAAGATCGTGTTATATGGCGAGCTCTCCACTGGCCACTGTGACAGAGGTGCACCAAAGAAAAGGTACAAGGACTGCCTAAAGAAATCTCTTGGTGCCTGCCACATTGACCACCGCCAGTGGGCTGATAACGCCTCAAACCGTGCATCTTGGCGCCTCACAGTTTGGCGGGCAGCAACCTCCTTTGAAGAAGACCGCAGAGCCCACCTCACTGACAAAAGGCAAAGGAGGAAAAACCCAACACCCAACCCCAACCAACCAATTTTCCCCTGCAGCCGCTGCAACCGTGTCTGCCTGTCCCGCATCGGACTTGTCAGCCATAAACGAGCCTGCAGCTGACGTGGACTTTTACCCCCTCCATAAATCTTCGTCCACAAAGCCAAGCCAAAGAAAGAAAAGGTCTACAGATCCCACCTCCCAAGAATGCCCAAGAATACCCTATTCATGCCAATTCTCAGTCTTCTGCAATTTCCTTCTAAAGTCTGGGGCTGAGTTTGTAACGAAGCCCGTTAATACCAATTGTTCACCTGCTGGGGATTCTATATCCAGACCCCCATATTGCTGTATGGCCGTACGCAATCTATTCAGAAATGCAGAGGGGGGTCTCCTCGGGACCTTGGGGAACCTCAAATGCTTTCTTAAAGTTCTGTCCCTTTGGAACAGATTCCCTGATTCCTTTTATCAGATTATCCCTATATTCCTCCATTAATGTGTGGCCATCATTAGTATTCTTATCCCAATTTGGTTTTGCCAGGGGGAATTTAAATTCCCCAGGTATTGCCTCTGGTCCCCCTTGGTGTTCCCTTTCCCAGACTCTAATCCCTGCCTGGCGAATCATTCCACATTCATCCAAAGTGAACAGAGCCCTAAAGATAGATGTTAACTCATCCCATGTCTATATATTTGGTCCCAAAAATTGATCTAATTGTTCGGCACATCTCTGAGGATCCTCTATCAGGGAGGTCATTTCTCTCTTAAAGTTACGCACCTCCGTACTAGTCAGGGGCACATTTACGAACCCGAGACCTCCTCCCACGGGAACTTCCCGTAAAGGTCTCATCCAGTTAATTTCTGGCTCATTCTCTCCTTTATAATGTCTAGGTTCCTGCTCTCTGGGAAATGAATCAAAGGGTTCTGCCCTTTCCTCCTGGAGGGTCTCACACTGTTCTGAATCCAAGTCTCCTCCCTCTCTTGTCAATTGAGGTGGTAATCTAGTACTTTGTGAACGGGTCACTTTCTTCTCCTTTCTTTATCTGTGGGGGAGGAGGGGAAGGTGAAGAAGGGTAGAGCATAGGAGAGAGGGGAAAGATAGGAGCCGGCATAGGAGGAGCATAAGGTGGAGGAAGGGAATGTAACACATCCCATCCTTGTGTTTCAGGGACAAAAGGTTCTCAACCTTCTTGTCCTTACATTCCTTTTCATTCAAAACCAGTTGATCAACCGATCCACTGAGCCAGCAGGCTGCATATTTTCTGCTCTCAATATTATCTCTTTGGTTTTGATGGAGCCAGATGTTCAATGCCTGACACATCCAGTCCTCATCAGATCCGAACTTTGGCCAATATACCGAATTCCCTTTTATCGGGTTTTTAACCCATTCCAGTCAGCAATACCTGACCATAGTCTGTTTGTCTTTCCCGCAGGTTCTCCCCACACCCCAATCAGATAGCATTAATCCTAACGGACTTTGCTTAGTTATCTGATCATCTCGTCCTTCCTTAGGACTATCTCCCCTGCTACTCACACCTCCCATACTAACAGGTAAGTAAAATTCCTCTTACCGGGATCCAGTAGCTATCCTAGCGTGCTTCCTTAACGTCCTCCCGTTGTTTGTTCTCAATGCCTCTTCTCGAATATCACTCGCTTCATCCACTGACCAGTCACCCGCCGTCCGTGAGTCCAGCTGAATCAGCCGGGGTGCACCTACCCTCATTGTCGGGCACTCTGTCAGTGGAGGGAGGGGGATCCCGGACGAGCCCCCATTTGTGAGAAACACAAGTACCTTCACAGAAATTGCTCGAGACAAAAATTGAGAACAAAGAACATTTATTATACAACAATGCAAAATTGGTGCTTTCCCCTTACCCTGGGAATACACACGCACACTGGGGCTCACCCAACTTTTATACAGTTTATTTCAGTATAGAAGTACCCTCCCAGTTACATTCTTCTGCCTCCTGGATGAGTTTGGCATTAGGCAATCCTGTCTGCCTACTGTTTCTGTGAACTTGGAGGACCAAGGGGTATCCTGTCGGTGTCCCATCATGTCATTGTCCTTATTGTCCTTATTCACAAATCTGCCTTTGTCCTTATTCACACCTTCCCGACCCTCAGGGCTTACTAACTCTTATATGCAGAACTTGCATATGCAGAACTTGCTGATTCCGTCTAGAAGGCCAGAAGACCCTTATCTTATTCAGACTAACTTTACTTCCTACATTCTGTAGAATGATTTATGGTATCCTGACGAAGATACCAGATGATTTCATGAGACTTTATGTCGTCAGCTCGATGTATTACACAAAAAGGAAAAGTCAGACCACCCTCACTTTAGGTTTACCCTCTCCTGATTGGTGGGTTGGAACCTAACACAGCAAGCCTTTTGTTTGGAGCTTTATTTTGGTCCAGTCATTCAACGTGACTCATCATTCATCATCTGGCTGTCTTCTGGAGTTCCGAAAGGTTTCTGCAGGAGCATTATTGACGTTGTTGGCCACACCATCTGCTACATGATGACAAATGGATTTTTATATTTCTGCTAATGAGGACTTGGTGTTTTGGAACTGGAAACTCTGAATTCAACAGTCCTTTGGTCTGCCTGCTTCCTGCCTTTCCTCGTGGGTGGATCGGATGGTCAAGCGCGATCTTGTCCACTGAGTATTTCCCTGTTTAAAGCTGAGTTCTGACTCTGATCTCAGCACAGTTGGCGTAGCAGATAACAGAATGCCTTTACAGCGCCAGGGACCTGTAAGGAGTTTGTATGTTCTCCCCGTGTCAGAGTGGGTTTTCCCCGGGGGGCTCAGGTTTCCTCCCACCATTTGAAAACTAAGTTAATGGGGTATAGCTTGGCCAGTGCGGACCCATGGGCCAAAATGGCCTGTTACCATGCTGCATGGCTTAATCCTTTCCCGTCAGACAGATTAATGCTGCAAAGCAACAAATGGGGTTTTCTCACTGGAAGTTGGTTCTGAAAATCTCTGCGGGGAATCTTTGTAACTGCAGTGGGATAGTCTCATACTTCCCCAAGCATCAAGACTTTAGCTGTATTATTCTTGGATTAATAACCAAGTTCATTATCCAGGGCAATAAATAATTAATTTCAGATCGATCCGCTGAAATTCCATGCATGGAATTTATTCAGCCTCCAGGACAAATTTATTGGCACCCTATCCACCACCTGAAATATTCAAACCCTCCACTGTGGCTGGTCAGAGCCTCCCACATTCTCCGACCACAGATTGCTCTGCTGGTAGCTGCCCCGGCTAATCCTGCCCGCACTTCACGATTTTTCTCCATGAGAAATAGGGGCTTTGCCAAATTTGGTTCTCTGCCAAATTTCACACCCTCATGTCTGGAAAATATTTTCCTGGATTTTCACCGAGGTTGGGTCTAAACCTTGGCGCTGGAGTGAAACATGATGGCTTTGTTTGGAAGAAATCAGCAGGCCTTGCAGAGTCCACAGGAGGTAAAGATAGATTACCAATGCTCAAGGTGTGTGTTAAAAAAGAGAGAGACAGGTGCCTGTATTCAAAGGGTGGGGAAGGAAAGGGGGGAGAATGGGAGGAGGAGGCGTCCAGACCAAAAAGGTGTTCATTGGATATGATAAGAGGAAAGGTGAGAGTTGATGTTGGCTCCGTGAAAGGAGACGGGGTAAAGGGAAGTGAGAGAGAGAGAGAGAGTGACAGAAAGAGACAGACAGACAGATGGAGAGAGAGACAGAGAGAGAGAGATGGAGAGAGAGAAAGATAGAGCTAAAGGAGAGGAGACATAGGGAAAGATGGGGGGAGTGTGCTAACTGAAATCAGAGGTCAATGCACTCCCCCCCCCTGCCATCTTCCCTTTTTTCCTCAGCTTTGATTAAAGATGCCCGTATCTCAATTTTTTTTTACAGAAACCGTTTTAGCCTGCTTTATGAAACTAGAGCATTCTTGTGAAACCTATCAGAAGTCGAAATGACGTAAAGTGAAGACCCTGTTGGAGGCTATTTTTGTGAAAGTGAAAACCCATTCAAATACTTTTGTAAAAGTGAACACAGCTTTCTTCGTAAAAGCAAATTTTCGCAAAGCGAGTATTCGTAAAACGGGTTACACCTTGAAGAAAGGCTCAGGCCCAAAACGTCAGTTATATTTCTTTACGTCTGTGGATGTTGCGAGGGTTCGTCCAGCATCTCTGCATTTTCACTATTCCCTGATCCTGAACAATGAATTAAAAAACCCAATGGGCATCATGGTTCATGTTGCCCTTAGCCCGGCGCTGTTACAGTGCCAGCCACTGGGTTCCAATCCGGTGCTGAGTGTAAGGAGTTTACTACGTTCTCCTTGGCTCCTGGGGGGCTTGGCCCAGGATCCTCCAAAGAGCGTGTGGGGTTTGTAGGCTTGTGGGCAGCGCAGGCCCGTGGGCTGGAAGGGCTTGTCGGCGTGCTGCATGCCTAAACCGGTCATCTGCCGGGTCGTGTTTATAAACTGCAGCCATGACCATAAGACGCCAGCTGCCCTGTGGCTGGTGAAACTCCTGAAAAACTTACTTCGACGTCCACACTACTGGGCCTTGTCTTCTCAACCAGCTGTGATTAATGAGCTGATGCCGTGCCTGCTCTCCTCCCTCACTGCATGATGTCCCCATCTCATCAGACCCAGATCTGAGAGATTCCCTGGGCGCATCTTTGAATGAACAGGCCTCTGTGAGGTTTGGAACTGTGAGGCATCAACATTCAGGCGGTGTGACTCCTGCTCTGTGTAAACCGACATGCTGCACAAAGCAGCACTCAGCTTCCTGTTCACACCGAGAGTGGCTCGAAAAATAAGCAGAATTCAACGGAAAGAAAGACATTCTATTGAGCAGCTTCACTAAAACCCTCAGCGCCACTGAATGAGGCTTGTTTTTGTTCTGGGGGAAAAAAATTCTAAAATGCTGAAAGGAAGCATTTGTTGACAGCAAAAGGGAGAAGCGCAAAAAAAATGTTTCACGTCAAATTAAACATTCTGGCGAGAGGAGTGAAAGGCAACTTGTTGGAGTTGTGGATGTCTGGGTTATGCTGGTGACACAATCCATTAGAAGCTGGCAGCTGGGAGCAATGTGTCTGAACCTTCGCCTGGCCTCTTGGCAGTGCGGCTCACCAGCAAATCAGAGAGTGGGTTGCAATTTTGACCAAGGGGGCCCTTGGGTTGGGGGGTGCGGGCACCGCCCATTGGAAGCCAAAGCTAAGCGAGGAAGGTCTGCAGGCGGTTGGGTCGAGTGCGGCGCTCAAAGACACTGGAGAAACTCAGCAGCGCCGATCCGACGTCAAAGGCAGTCGACGTTTCGGGCCTGAGCCCGTCGTCAGGTATCTGGAAAAGGTCAGAGAGGGGTGAGAAAGGAAGGAGTAAGGGGTTGGGGGGGAGGAGAACAGGCTAAGAAGGAGGTCACAGTTGGATGCAGGTAAAAGGTAGAAGAGAAAAAAACAATGGGGTGAGAGAGCAGAGGGTTATGAAGGGTTGGTCTTCCAGAAGCATAGCTCATCATGGATCTGTTCGTTGAGAGTCTCAGCCAGGAAACCATTCCTTCAACCTACTAAATCAAAATTATCTGATTACACCGACCCTAATCCCAATTTTTATTCTCCCCACTTTCTCGCCTGCCCAATTTTTTCCATAAGGGCAAGTACAATATACAATGGCCATTGAACCAACCAACCACCGTGTCTTTGGGATAGCTGGAGCGCGCAGAGGTCCACGAGGTCACGGGGAGATTATGAAAACTATGCAGTGGTCATGGCTGAACCCGGGCCTTGGGTGCTGTGGGGCAGTGGTTCTGTCTGGTGCCACTGCTGGAGTCGCTGCCTGAAGCAAGCAAGAAAATCTCTCCTCGTGCTCCCAGCTTTTGTTGCTCTTGCTGGAGATTTTGTCCATCACTTCTCCTTCCATCCTTCTATTTGCAATCATCATTACCCACCACTCCCCCTCCCCCGGATCTGGAATCCTGTCTCTGTCTCTGTCTCTGCCTCTCTGTCACTCTCTCTCTCTCTCTCTCTACCCCACCCCCCCTTCGCCCCCAGCTCTGGGATCATGTCTCTCTCTCTCTCTCTCTCTCTCTCTCTCTCTCTCTCTCTCCTTATACCCCCCAACCCCCAGCTCTGGAATCCTGTCTCAGTCACTCTCTGACTCTCTGTCTCTCTCTCTCTCTCTTTTACCCCTACCCCCCACCACCCCTCTGGCTCTGAAATCCTCTCTCTCTCACACCCCGCCCCCCACCCCCTGCCCCCCCCCCCCCCCCCCCACTGGCTCTGAAATCCTCTCTCTCTCTCTCTCTCTCTCTCTCTCTCACTTTCACCTCCCCCCTACTCCCTGGCTCTGAAATCCTCTCTATCTCTCTTTCTCACCACCACCCCCCCCCACCCCCTAACTCTGAAATCTTGTCTCTCTCGCTCTCTTTCTCTCTCTATCCCCCCCCCCCCCCCCACCCCCCGGCCCCCGGCTCTGGAATCCTGTCTCAGTCACTCTCTCTTTCTCTCTCCTCACTGCTGCGAATGAATCTGATTTGCCAGTTCATGTTAAATTTTATTATATTTTTTACATTTTTATTTATTTAAAATTGTAAAAATGTAGGCATACAGCACGGTAACAGGCCCTTTCTGCCAACAAGCCCGTGCCGCCCAATTACACCCAATGAACTTCCAACCCTGCACGTTTTGAAAGGTGGGAGTAAACTGGAGCCCCCGGTGGAAATCCACGCGGACACGTACAAACTCCCTGCAGACAGCACAGGATTCCAACCAGGTTGCTGCTGCGGTAGCTGCATTGCGGTAACCTCAGTAGGAAGGGGAAGGTTGAGAATCACTGCTCTAGACCCAATTATTGCTGAAATATTTTGCTTGAGAAAAATTGTCATTGGTCCATTTCCTTTGGAGTTCTGAAACCGTGCACATAAACAAGTCAATTAGGGACGATTAAAATAGTGGTTCTCAAACTTTTTCTTTCTACTCACATCCCGCCTCAAGCAATCCCTTACTAATCACAGAGTACCGATGGCATAGGGATTACTTAAAGTGGGATGTGAGTGGAAAGAAAAAAGTTGACAACCACTGCTCTATGTTGCCTTCCGGTTCGATGCTTTGCAGCGACTGTCCCACACAAGGACACACCCAGACAACTGTCCCACACAAGGACACACTCAGACAATTGTCCCACACAAGGACACACCCAGACAACTGTCCCACACAAGGACACACTCAGACAATTGTCCCACACAAGGATACACGCAGACAACTGTCCCACACAAGGACACACCCAGACAACTGTCCCACACAAGGACACACTCAGACAATTGTCCCACACAAGGACACACCCAGACAACTGTCCCACACAAGGACACACTCAGACAATTGTCCCACACAAGGATACACGCAGACAACTGTCCCACACAAGGACACACCCAGACAACTGTCCCACACAAGGACACACTCAGACAATTGTCCCACACAAGGACACACCCAGACAACTGTCCCACACAAGGACACACTCAGACAATTGTCCCACACAAGGATACACGCAGACAACTGTCCCACACAAGGACACACCCAGACAATTGTCCCACACAAGGACACACCCAGACAGGACACTCTCAACTGTGCTCCTGTAAAATGTAAAAGTTTATTTGGCCATCATCACTATTAAACTTGCTACCTTATTTTTTTTTAACCCTTAATCCAAAATGGTGCCAGAGTGTGGTGACTTGTTAGCGAAGCCTCTGGACAGTGTGCAAGATTAAACTTTTTTTTCACTGTCCACGCGACAATAAGTTAAACTCCTTCTTCTTCATAACGTACCACTTGGCTGCTTTTTGGTGACCATTGTTGGACCTCACTGTTGCTTTTGATCCATTTCAGCGCTTCGCTTGGGGGGGGAGGGTGGGGTGAATCTCACTGCATCGCGGAAACTGCTTCCCCCCTTGTGGCTTTCACCTCAATATTTGCGGTACCTTTCGAAGGAGCTTGCATGATTGACTTGGTGGAGGTCTACCTGTTAAGGCGAGCCTCCCTCTTTAAAGCTCACAATTGGTGGCGATGGATTGAGTTGTCAGCTCCTTGCTGAGCCAAAGCACAGGAAAGCAGCTTCCCACAACCACTGCCAAGTGTTTGACGTGGCCTGTTAGCAAGCCAAGGCTTTTTTTAAATTTAAATTTAGACTTACAGCACAGAAACAGGCCCTTCCGACCCAAGAGCCCATGCCGCCCAATACATCTAATTCACCTACAACTCGAGGTACGTTGTTATGGGTGGGAAGAAACCCAAACACCTGGAGGAAACCCACATAGATATTGGGAGAACGTACAAACTCCTAACGGACAGCGCGGTCCCAGTCCTGATCACTGGTGCTGTAACAGCGCTAACCAGGGCACCCTTTTCCACGGAAGTTTGAAAGTTGTGGGTTTGACCCAATTCAGGCACAGAAGCGGGGTAATATCAAGACCTGCTCCTGTTTGACTAGTGGAAAGTGGTATTAAATTTCAGAAGGCATCTTCAAGCCAAGGCTCCCTCATGGATGTAAAGGATCTCAGATCACTTTCTGGAGTAGAGGGTCCAGAATCCTCTCTGGAAGCCTGAGAAAGGAAGCCACTGGTGACCTAGTCAATTATTCCATTGGGGCGAACAACTTCGTCTGGTGCATGGCAGACACTGGACAATGATCCTACACTGACAGTTGTGTGAAAGGTACTTCAGGATATTTCAAGGCTATGTGAAAAATAAAAGCTTTCTTATCTTATCTTTTATGGGGTTTCTTTCTGATCTTTTGGGAAATTGCAATGAAGCAATATCCAAATGATGATTCAGTGTATCATCACGTGTTCACAGGCAGTGAGGGTGCACGATTAATTCAAGATTCATATAAAATTGGTGGAAGACAAGTCCCATTCCAGTGTGGGAAAGGAAAGACAACAAGATTTTGTGGGGGTGTGTGGGTGGGTCTGGGGGTGAGTGTGGGTGTGTGAGGGTGTGTGGGTATGTGTGTGAGTGTAGGTGTGTGTGTGTGAGTGTGGGGGTGAGTGGGTGTGGGTAGGTGTGTGTATGTATGTGTGCATGTGCTCAGGTTTATGTGTCTGGGTGGGTGTGCATGTGTGTGCGTGCATGTGTTCATGTGTGTGTTTGTGGGTGTATGTGTTAGTGTGTGTGTGTGTGTGTGTAGGTGTGTGGGTGTGTGCATGTGTGTGAGTGTGTGTGTGTGTGTGTGTGTGTGTGTGTGTGAGTGATCTAAGTATGCAGATTTTGGAATGGTGCAGAAATTACAGGGTTGTTTTGGGAGACCAACTTCCCAAATATTGACTGGAGCATCCTGACTGCAAGAGGGATGGATGGGGCCACATTTGTCAGGTGTGTCCAGGAATGATTCCTAACACAGTCTGTGGACCAGCCAACAAGAGGAGAGGCCACACTGGATCTAATTCCGGGTAATCAACCTGGTCGGGTGAGGGACCTCTTGGTGGGGGAGCATTTCGGTGAGAGTGACCACAACCCCTTGAGCTTCAGCATAGCTATGGACAAGGATAAAAGCAGACAAAAGGGTTTAATTGTGGTAGTGCTAATTACGATGGGATGAGGCAGGAACTAGGGAGAGTAAATTGAGAACAGATGATCATGGGTGAAAGTACAGAAGTAATGTGGAGGAAGTTTAGGGACCACTTGAGAGGATGTCCCAGTGAGACAGGGAAAAGATGGCAGGAAAAGTGAACTGTGGGTGACAAAACAGGAGAGGTAGCTAGTGAAGAGGAAGAAGGAAGTGTACATTAGATTTAGGAAGCAGGAAGCAGGAAGGGCTGATGGAAATTATATAGTAGCCAGGAAGGACCTTAAGAAAGGACCTGGGAGAGCTCAAAGGGACATGAGCAGGCCTTGGCAAGTCAGATTAAGGAGAGCCCTGTCGTTCTTTAGGTACGTTAAGTACAGAAGGATGACGAGAATAAGGTGGGGCTGCTTAAGGATAAAGGAGGCCACATGTGCTTGGAGGCGGAGGAGGTTGGGGAGGTCCGAAATGAACACTTTGCGTCTGTATTCACAAGAGAAAAGGACCTTGATCATAGTGAGATCAGAATAGAACAGGCTGGCTTTGAGATTAAGGAAGAGGAAATGTTGGATCTTCTTAAAAGCATTAAGATTGATGTCCCCTGGACCAGACATGATACAGGTTGCGGTGGGAAGGGACAGAAGAGATAGCTTCTTGGCCACAGGGGAAGTGCTGGAGGATTGGAGAATGGCAAATGTAGTCCCCTTGTTTTAAAAAGATAATGGGGAGAATCCTGGGAATTATAGACTGGAGAGGCTTACGTCGAGGTGTGTAAAGTATTGGAGAAGGTTCTTAAGGATAGGATCTATGAGCATTTGGAGAAGTCCAGTCCACTCAAGGATGGTCAGCCTGGCTTTGTGAAGGGAATGTCGTGCCTCAAGTGCCTAATTGAGTTTTTTGATGAGGTAACAAAGGAAATCAATGAAGATAGGGCGGTAGATATGGTCTATATGAATTTTAGTAAGGCATTTGACAAGAGCTCGCATGAGAAACTCATTCAGAAAGTTATGAGGCATGGGATCCATGGAACCTTGGCTGTGGGGATTAAAAATGGACTTGCATGGAGAAAGCAGAGAGTCGTAGGTGGAAGGAAAAGATTCTGCCTGGAGGTTGGCGATTAAGTGGTGTTCTGTAGGGACTCTTAATTATTTTTATAAATGACCGAGACGAAGAGGCGGAAGGATGGGTCAGTAAGTTTGTGGATGACACGAAGGTTGGAGGAGTTGTGGATGGGGCTGAAGGTTGTCGTAGGTTACAAAAGGATATGGACAGGATGCAGAGTTGGGCGGAGATGTGGCAGATGGAGTTCAATCCGGCTAATTGTGAGGTGATGTATTTTGGAAGGTCACACCTGAAAGCTGAGAATAGGGTGAAATACTTAACAATCTGGAGGAACAGAGGGACCTTGGGGTCAAAATCCAAATCTCTCAAGATCGCTGCACAGGTAGATGGGATAGTTAAGGAATCCTATGGGATGCTGGGGTTCATTAATAGGGGGACTGAGTTCAAGAGTCGAGAGGTCCATGTTGCAACTCTACAAATCTCTAGTGGGACCCCATTTAGAGTATTGTACTCAGTTCTGGTCACCTCATTGTAGAAAGGATATGGAAGCTACGGAGATGGTGCGGAAGAGATTTGCTAGGATTCTGCCTGGATTGGAAATAAGTTTTATGAGGCAAGGTTAGCAGAGCTCAGCCTTTTCTCTTTGGAGCGTAGAAGGATGAGAGGAGACTTTTAAGATTCTGAGAGGCATAGATAAGGTGGACAATCAGTGCCATTTTCTCAGGGCAGGAACAGCAAACACCAGAGGACACATGTACAACGTGATGGGAGGAAAGCCTTGAGGAGACATCAAGGATACTTTTTTACAAACGGAGTTGTGGGTGCCTGGAATGCCTTGCCAGGGAGGTGGTAGAGGCTGGAAAATTAGGGGCCTTTAAGGGAGACAGGCTCTTGGATGGAAGAAAAATAGGGGGTCATGAGGCAGGAAGGGTTTAGTACTTTTTTTAAGGAATATATGGGTTGGAACAACATTTATTGTGCTGTAATGTTCTATGATTCCTGAGACTATGTCCCCTCATTCTAACTTTCCTATCTCCATCTTGTCAATGCTTTTTATAATTGTTGTATGTTTCTATAAGATCACCTTTCTGAATTCCAGTGAGTGTAGTCCATGGTGACTCAATCTCTCCTCGAAGACTAAGCTCTCATCTCCGGCATTAATCTGGATAACCTATTCTGTGCTGCTTTCAATGCCAGTATATCCGCTCTCCATTAGAGACCAGAACTACACACAAGTCTGATCTCACCAGTACCCTGAACAGTTGCAGCAAAATCACCCTGCTCTTAAATTCAATCCCTCTAGCAATGAAGGCCAATATTCCATTTGCCTTCTTGATTGCCTGTTGCACCTGCACACCAACATTTTTGTCATTCATGCACGCACACTCCCAGGTCTCCCTGCACAACAGCACGTGGCAATCTTTCACCATTTAAATAATAATCTGAGCACCTGATTTTCTTTCAAACGAGGTGACCTCACATTTACCAACATTGTACTCCATCTGCAGGACCTTCACCTGTTCACTTAACCAAATTATTGACATGGTTAGCAGCAAGGTTAATGTTAGGTGTAAAACACAGAATTCTTTGGACACTGTGGTTGAAGTAAAAGCACTGAATGGTGGAGAGACTCGGCAGATCAAACAGTGCCCTTAATGTAGCAAAGGCAGAGATGCATCACTGACATTTTGGGCTTGAGCCTTCCATCAAAGTATGAAGAAATGCCAGTGAGTGTCAGAATAAAGAGTGTGGGGGGGGGGGGGGTGGGTGCAGAGCAGGAGATGATAGGTGGAGAAGGGAGGGAAGGGACTGCAGTGATGAGGGGAAGTGGGGTTGAAAGGCAGGGCTGTGGAGGTGAAAGAACTGGAAAGGCAGGAAATGGGGGAGGAGGAAGGCAAGGCAAGCAGCTTTAAAGGAAAGCAGTGGTCCATGTTCATACCATCTGGCTGGAGGGTGCCCAGAAGGGTTGTTCCGCCAAGGTTAGTGTGGTGGTTAGCGCAACACTGTTACAGCGCCAGTGACTGGGTCTGGGGTATGAATCCCATGTTGTCTGTACAGAGTTTGGATGTTCTTCCCAAGTCTGCATGGGCTTTCCCCGTAGGCTCCCACTGTTCTAAAACATACCAGGGGTTTGTAGATCAATTGGGTGTAATTGGATGGCACAGGCTCATGGGCCAAAAGGGTCTGTTACTGTGCTGAATGTTTCAGTTTATAACTATTAATAAGCTTTGAAAAAAAAATTGAAATTATATCCCTCTGCACCTTGCTTTTCCACTCAATTTCATGTCATCAGTTACACTCGGTTCCCACACTACAAGCGGGGACTCTTACACACACCTGGTTCCTTGTACCAACTGGGGAACATATCTCTGAAGGTAATGATTTATCGCAATACAGATGATCCCTGACTTACAATGGACTTGAAAATTCGTATGTTGAAAAAGAACACAGTACCACATCATAACCTAGCCTACATTAAATGTGCTTAGAACACTTACCATAGCCCATAGCTGGGTAAATTTATCTACTACAAAGCCCATTTTACAATTAAATGTTGAATACCTTCTATTCCACACTGGAAAAAAAAAATAATCATAAAATATAGTGTTATCCAGCTGGTAACGCCCAGTGTTTTTAATGAAGTAAACATATCCACAGAACTTATCAATGTATTGGGTTTATAAATGGGGACAGAATCAGGATTCATTGATGGGATAAAAAGTAGGATTGCCATGGGGTCCAACCGTATTCCTGAACCCACTATGCAACCTCCCCGGCCTGCCCACATAATACGAGCAGGGGTAGGACCGCTCCGCTCCCATTGCCTCTCCCTCCATTCATTGATGGGTGGCCACCCATTTCAATTTCCCATCCAGTTCCCATGCCGACGCATCTATCTATGACCTTATGCACTGCCAGACTGAGGCCACCCGTAAATCGGAGAAACAACAACTCTTCATCCATCTGGGCACCCTCCAACCAATGGCATTAACATCAACTTCTTGGTTTCCATTAAACCACCCTCCACCCCCTAATCTTCTTCCCCATTTCCTTAACACTAGTTCTGTCTCCTTTTGTTTCTTCTCTTTTCCCTGTCTGCCTTTCACAGAGCCAAAATAAATTCTCACCTTTCCTCATATCTAGTTAACACCTTATGTCTGTTGGTCTGGATTCCTCCCCCTCCCATTCTCTTCCCCTACCCCTCTTTCTTTCCCCAGACTTTAATTCAGAAGTTTGTCTATTTTCACTCACACCTTGAGGAAGGGCTCAGGCCTGAAATGTCTGCAATATATCTTCACCACCTATGGATGCTGGGAGATCGGTTGAGTTCCTCCAGCATTTCAGTGTTTTGGATGCATTCCATCTTATCTGTAGATCCATTAGTTTTCTCAGAAATACCTCGGTAACTGTAGTGTTTACATCAAATTCCCATTGCATTCACAACAGCTCTCTTTTACATGTTAGACTCCATATTAGACACAGGGCCTCAGACTTGGCTGAATCACCCGAACTCAATTCCTCCTTCTCATCTTCCAAGGGATCCAAGTTCACTTTAGCCACCCTTTTCCACTTTATATAAATATTTAAAAAATTATGTGTTCATATATTTTGTGTTGTTTTATTTTCAAATTCTATCTTGAATTTCTTTATTCCATTTCACTGAGGTCAATATAATAATCCCATATACATGTTGCGTTAATATAACAGAGAGAAAATATCATAATATATGCATTGTAGTGGACCGCTAACCGGGAATCGTCTCGATACACAACATGGCTGGCGAACACAGCGACTCCACAGGGGCCAATTACCATCATCCCAGGTGAGCACCTGCACGGCGGGAAACAGTGAGCAACAGCGGGAATGCTGCACAGTTGGAGATTGGCGCTGCCATGACATCACTCCTGACGTCAGTAGTGAGAAGCAAATATAAGCAGTGCAATAAACCAGTCTTCAACTTTGTCTCCTCGTGCGCGCGTGTGTGTGCGTCTCTCTCTCTCTCTCTCTCTCTCTCTCTCCTTTCCACACTTGCGGTGGCGCGCACGTTACAACATATATAAATGGTACTTAACAACTTCCAATTTTCATTCATAATTATTGATTAATATTGTTACAATTAAAAATGAAAATCATTTGAATTACATTTAAGCATTTTGCTCATCACTGAAGAGGAATTTAAAAAAAAATTAAACTAATGCTCATCTACAACAGTTATATCTTACACCACAGAAGATGAACTGGTTTATCAGATCAATGGTTTAGATGCAGTGAAGATGTAGGAACTTTCCTTGCCTTCAACTTGGTCTTGTCCTTTTGGGCAGATTTATGAAAAGCTTTTGAAACAAGTTTTTCTGCACACTCTGGATCTGTTTTTGTTAGGAAATATTGAAGGAATAAGGCCTTGATTAAAACTATCAATATACTGACTGGAATTTGTTAAATTGGTGTTAGTGGTGGCAAGGAAATGTATTACAGTCATTTGGAAATCTGATAACGTTTTAGGCATGCAAAAATTCAAAATTATATACCTATGGAAAAATATTACACATAGCTTGAGGAATAAATACGGTACGTTTTTGCTCATTTGGTGCCCGTACAACCAAATATTAGGACTTAATTTGTAACCATGTCCTCTGTAAACCTCTAGATCTGCGAAATTCTCCTCTGAATCGCAACGAAGAACTTTTATAAATGTGTGTTAGACAGCACCTCTCTGTGCAATCCAAAAAAAACCCTTTTCTTTCCTTTTTCTATATTTATATATCTCAATCATATCTTATATGTTTGCTGTTTTGAGGGAGGGGTTTGGGGAAGGGGAGAATACCATCATGCATGCAATTTTAATTTGATATTTTTGGAATCTGTATAATTTTATTAATTCTGCACGTGTGGAAACATTTAAAATAAAATATTCAAAATAAAAACTTATGCTAATCTAACCCCTCCCTCTAATCAAGGTTACTTATAAAAGAGACAAGAAACTTGATTGGGTCGCTTCATCCAGAAGCCAGACGGAGCATCACTGGAGCAGCCCAACTGCCTAAAATGGCCTCCAACCGCGACACTAATCTATGAATGGACCCCATATCGCTTCAAACTGGGACTTTTTAATCCTTGATCTCATTGTTTTCCAAACTTAAATATGCCATTATGTCATGTAGCCACTGTCCACGAGTCAGTGAGGGTTCTAAAACCTTCTCTTGAAGTGCTGACAAAAGGTTTAGTCGGATCGCGAACAAAGCCAAACAAGGCCCAAGTAAAGGACATGGTTGCTGATTATGTTTTGGTAAATGTTCTCCCAGAATCTTCCTAATTTGAGATATTCCCAAAACACGTGAATTAGTGAGGCCTCTAAAATTTTACACCTTTCACTCAATGGTCCAGCATCTACATAAAAGCGAGATAATTTAAGTTTGGACATGTGCATTCGTGCTTTTCAAATTTCAACCGATCTTCCAGTTTCCTGCTATTCCTGGTGTCAAACATACACAATAAATGGTAGGGTCAGATTATTGTCAAAGTACATACATAATATCACATACAACCCCAAGATTCTTTTCCTGTGAGCAAGGCAGAGGTAGTGCAAAAGAATTGTACACAACGTACACCTGTAAACAAATAAAGAAATATAAATAAACTGCGCAATAGTGAGAGAAAAAAAATCAATAAAATGTTGTTGAGGAGTCTGATGGTAAACAAATAAAGAAATATAAATAAACTGCGCAATAGTGAGAGAATAAAAAATCAATAAAATGTTGTTGAGGAGTCTGATGGTGGAGGGGGAGCAGCTGTTATTGAATCTGGTGGTACGAGTCTTGTGGCACCTGCACCTCTTTCCTGATGGTAGTAGCCAGAACAGAGCATGCGCTGGGTGGCGCGGATCCTTGATGATCGTTGCTGCTCTCCGACAGCAGCGCTCCCTGTAGGTGTTCTCGATAGTGGGTTTTGCCTCTGATGTTCTGGGCTGTGTCCGCTACATTTTTGATCTACCAAAGACAAGTCAAGATGGTCAAGCCGCTGGCACAGAGGATCCAAAGGGGAGGGTTGAGAAGAGGAAATCCATAGTAATGGGGGACTTGTTGGTTAGGAAGGCAGACAGGAAACTTGTTGGAATGTATTGAGACTCCAGGTTTGTATGTTGCCTGCCAGGGTTAGGGGTGTCTTGGATCAACTCCACAGCATTCTGGGAGGGGGAAGCAGCTGGATTTATGTGGGGACCAATGACCTAGATATGAGTAGAGATGAGGTCCTTGAGAGAATTTGGGGAGTTAAGAAGGAAGTTAAAAGGTAGGACCTCAAGGGTGGTCATCTTGGGCTTGTTGCCTGTGCTGTGTGCTTATCAGGGCACAAATAGGAAGTTGTGGCTGAAGAGTTGGTGCAGGGGGAGGACTTCAGATTCCTAGATAATTTCTGGGGAGGATCAGCTCTACAAAAGGGATGGGCTGCACTTAAACTGGAAGGGGACCAATATTGTAGCAGGAGGGTTTGCTAGAGCTGTTGGGGAAGGTTTAAACTAGTTTGGCAGGGGAGAATCCAAATGAGAGTGAAGAGATTAGAACCCTAGGGAGCTACAATGGAGAAAGAGGAACATAGGAACATAGGAAGTAGGAACAGGAGTAGGCCAAAAATGGCCCATCGAGCCTGCTCCGCCATTCAATACGATCATGGCTGATCTAATTTATGAATGTGTTAATGTTGCCAAAGGAGGGGCAGGTGAAAGTGTTGTTCAACAGGAATACAGTAAAAATTATAGTGGGCTTAAGGGCACTTAAATGCACGTAGCATTAGAAAGTAGATGACCTGGTTGCACAGATTCAGCTTGGCAAATGACTGTGGTCATTAATGAAACATGGCTCAATGAAGCATGCAATTGGGAGCTCAATATCCAAGGATACACAGTGCATAGGAAAGATAAGCAGAGGTGGAAGTGTGGCCCTGATGGTAAGTAATGACATTAAATCAATAGAAAGGACAAAGGGGTCAGCAGTGGTAGAATTGTTATGGGTTGAATTAAAAAATGACTAGGGTAAAATCACCACATTAGCAATTATATACAGGCACCAAGCAACAGCTGGGAAGTGGACTACGAGTTCCAACTGGAAATGGAAAGGGCATGTCACAAGGATAATGTCAAAGTAATTGAGGGATTTTAATATGACGGGATTGGGAAAGGCAGGAAATTACTAAATCACTGAGAGAGAGTTTGTAGAAAGTTTTAGTGATAGCTTTATTGAACAGCTTGTTGATGATCTCACCGGGGGATCTGCAGTTCTGGATTGCGTGATGTGCAATGAACTGGAGGTCATTAGGGAATTAAAGGTATTTGAGCATCTTGGAAGTAGCGATCGTAATATTGAGTTTCAAATTTTGAAAATATGTTCTTGGGTGTATCAATTTTTCAGTGGAATAAAAGAAATAAGTTTCAAATTTTGAAAATATGTTCTTGGGTGTATCAATTTTTCAGTGGAATAAAATAAATTGCAGTGGCATGAGAAAGGAGCTGACTCGAGTTGACTAGAAAAGCAAACTAGTTGGAAGGACAGCAGAGAAGAATTAGAATATTTTTTTTTAACAAGTAATAAAAATGTGCAGGATAGAGATAGTCCAAGGAAAAGGACATTTGTCAATGGAAAGATGGGAGTAATGCGGCTATCAAAAGAGGTGAAGGCTAAGTTGAAAGCAAAGGGGAGGGGCATACAAGGAAGCTGAATTTCATTGGAAAACAGGTCTGGGAATCTTTTACACGCAGAAAGAGACAAAGAAAGTCATTAGGAAAGATGAATCGAGATTGACAAATGATATACAAAAAAATGTTTTTAAATATAAAGTAAAAGATACATGTAGACATTGGACATTGAAAACTATGCTGGGGGAATTATAATGGGAAATAAAGAGATGGCAGAGGAACTTAATCAATATTTTGTCAGTCTTTACTGTGGAAGAAGTTAGCAATATACCTGACAGACAGAGGTTTTGAATTAGATGCTGTTAGGATTACGAGAAAAATAGTGTGGGGCAAGCCGAATGGTTAAAAAAAATTGATAAATCTCCCGGACTGGATGAGACTCATAGGTTCTAAAAGTAATTTTGGAGATTGTGGACCCACTGGTGATGATTTTCCAGAAGTCCATGATTCCTGAAGATTGCAAATGAGGTTCTACTGTTTAAGAAAGGTGGGAGACAATGGAGGAAATGATAAGCCTATGATCTGATGTTGGTGGTTGGGAAGGTATTAATCGATCGTCAAGGACATGGTTATGAACTAACTAGAGATGCATGGCAGGATAGGCCCAAGTCAGTATGGTTTTTTTAAGGATGAATTCTGTCCGACCACCCTATTAGAATCTTTTGAAGAAATCGCAGGTAGGATGGATAAAAGGGAGGCTGTGGTTGTTGTACATTTGGATTTTCAGAAGAGGTTTCTGCATGTGAGGCTGCTTAATAAGACGAGAGCCCATAGAATTACAGGGATGATCTTCGATTGGATAGAAAATTGGCTGATGGGCAGGAAACAGTTGAAATAAAGGATCCTGTTCAGGTTGGCAGCCTGTTCCATCGGGGTCGGACTTGGGGTCACTGCTGTTTACAATTTGTATTGATGATTTGGATTGTGGATTGAATGGCTTTTTGTGGCCAAATTTGCAGATGATGGAGCAGGGAGTGTTGAAGAAACTGAAAAGTTGCAGAAGGATATAGACTGGGCAAAAAAATGGCAGATGAGATATGACATTGAGAAATGTTCGGTTCTACATTTTGGCAGTGAAAACACAAGCAGAATACTATTTGGATGGGGTGAAAATTCAGACCGCTGATGTGCAAAGGGACCTGGGTGTCCTCATGCAGGGAAACCTTAAAAATTAATGAACAGGTTGGAATGCTAGTAAAGAAAGCGAATGCTATGTTGGCATTCATTTCAAGAGGATTAGTGATAAGAGTAAAAAGGTGTTGATGAGGCTCTATGGGGCATTGGTAAGAGCTCATTTAGAGTACCGTGTGCAGTTTTGGGGCCCCCTATCTTAGAAAGGATATGACGTTGTTGGAGAGGGTGCAGAGGAGATTTACTTGGATGATTCCTGGAATACACGGGGTAACGTATGAGGAGCGGTTGGAGTATAGAAGAATGAGAGGGGATCTCAAACATTTTGAATTTGAAAAGTTTTGACAGTGGATGTAGATAAGATGTTTCCCTTGGTGGGTGAATCAAGGTCAAGAGGGCACAGTCTTAATATTGGAAGTTATCCATTTAAAACCGATGAGGAAAAACTCTTCTTTTGTCAGAGGGTCGTGGATTTGTAGTGGTACGATGGTTTGAATCTGCAATTTTAATTTTGAATTACAATCTGTTCCTGCGCTTGCGATTATGCGGTGATAATAACCACGTTCACAGTCAGATTGCTTTTGGGTGGAAATGATGCAAGGTTCAAATCGAAACCTTTCCTAATCTACCACTCTGAGAGTCTGAAGTATTCAAGAATGAGGAAAGCACAAACAATTATTTAAAAAATTCTAAGCGTGGTATTCTTCTTTGACTTTTGACGCATTGGGTTTGCCAGAATGTAACCCCTGTCATAGTTTTTTTTTTTTTTTAAATTTTTTATTTTTCACACCATAAATCACAATAGTCATGATATACACTTTTTCTTTTACCCCTGTCATAGGTTGAGGAGCACCTTGTAGTGCGCTGAGGTAGCAGCGAGCAAGCACAAAACTCCAAAGACTGTACAACAGGCTTTACTCAGGTAAAAGTCTGAACACCACTTCATGCTTCGGTGGCTCCCTGTGTGACTGGCTCAGGGGGGGCCAGCTCAGGTCTATATTCGGGTTGGCTGATTGACAGCTGGCCAGGTAGTCAGCCCTCTAGGGGGTCTTCCTGCAGATACAGAGAGCGCCTCCTGCAGTCAGCTGGTGGTTGTATCACCACAATAGGATGGACAGCCAAGGTGAGATCAACAGATGCTGCAGGACACCTCTACAAGGTGGGTGGGGTGGGTGGGGGGGAGGAAGTTTGGGGGAAAGGGGTGGTGGTGGTGGTGAAGGCTGATACAATAGAAAATTTCAAAAGGCCCCTAGACACGTGGATGCAGGAAAAATGGGTTATGATGCCAGACAAGAATGGCAGATTGAGTAGATTTGTATTGGTCAGCTCAACATTGAGGGCTGAAGGGCCTATAATGTGCTGTAATGTTCCATGTTCTCTCTGAAACCTTGAAAATATTCCTCTATCACTCAATTCTCTTCCAAAGTTATTGTTTATATCTTATATTTCATTATCTTATGATAATGGAGCCCATTCAGCCCAACATGTATATTCTGGTTCAAGCATTTCCATCACTCCCACCCCCCGGATGCAGGTATTACCAAACTTCTAGATGGTGTTGTCTTTGTTCTGAGCCCCACAGTCATAGTTGTAAAATGAGTAGAGCAAGAGGCTAAGGATGGTGCTCCGGTACTGATGGAGATTGTGGAGAAGTTCTTATTAATCTTCACTGATTGTGGTCTGGGAGTGAGGAAATCCATAATCTAATTATGGGGTGTTGAGTCCCAGGTCTTGCTGATCAGCTTTTGAGGGAGACAATGGTGTTGAATGTCGAACTGTAGTCGATAAAGAGAATCTCGATGAATGCATCTTTGCTGTCCAGGTGTTCCAGGGCTTTGTGCAGATGGTATCCATCAGCTGTGACAATAGGTAAATTGGAACAGATCCATATCACTGATCAGACATGAGCTGATGTGCTTCAACACCAGGCTTTCCAAATACTTGATCAGTGCCACAGGTTGATAGTCATTAAGACAGGTTACAAGGCTTTTTAGGCACTTCTGTCTTCAGTGTTGAAAATACACTTCATGTGGTGTGGCAATATCACCCTGTAAAACAGGGCAGGATGTGAACAGATGAAAGTGACTTGGGGCTGGGAATCTTTGTACTTAACCATAATGTGCAACCCAGCATGTCCACCATCAAATCCTGGGACAATGAAAAGTGAGGGAGGGCACATCAGGGGTAGAACTTGCGGCTCGCCTCAGAATGAGGGATCAACCTGGCGAGGCTACACAATGTAAACAGCGGGCAAGATTCAGAGTAAAGCTACCCAGAGCTGTTGTGTCCTCTGATCTGCGCATGTGTTTTGTAGCCAGTGCAATAAATGTGTGCACCAAAGGTCAGTGATCTAAAATAGCGTAGACAATTTGGACATTGTATCACATAAAGAAGAGGTTTTAATGGAACAACAAGCTGAACAGTGTAGATTAAAAATCTTAACTACAGTACACAATTATCCAAAATCAGGTTCTCCAAAATCATTTATCCGAACATTTATTTATATATTTAATTATATTTATATTATATTTATATTATATTTATATTTACATTATATTTATATTATATTTATATTTATATTATATTTATATATATTAGGTTTCTCTCTCTCTTTTTGCTCTCTTTTCATGCTCTTTGCGCGCCCTTTGCACTCTTTGCGCCCTCTGCACCCTCTCCCTCTGCGCCCTCCCCCTCTGCACCCTCCCCCTCTGCGCCCTCCCCCTCTTCATGCCCTCCCCTTCTTCGCGCCCTCCCCCTCTTCGTGCCCTCCCCCTCTTCGTGCTCTCTCCCTCTAATTTGTTTTGGGGATCCTCATTTCTCCAAAAGAGAAATCTTCATTTCTCTGAAATTTTTTTCAGAGCCCAACTGACTGGGGATGTCAGGCTGCTGGCAGGAACGGGGCCTCAGTGGGGAGGTGTAGGTGATCGGCAGTGGCCAGCATTTTTTTTGGTGAGAATTAAACATTATTTTAATGGTTTTTAAAAAGCTTCACTTGTTTAACTGCTTTTAGAAGTGATTTGCTGTTGCTAATGGACTGTTTTTTCAAAACATGACCAGTTCTCCGGTGCGGGGAAAACCATTTATCTAACATAGGCCCGGTCCTGAACATTTTGGATCATCGGAGTTGTAGTGTATGTTACTTCATACAATGCAGTCATGCTTGTATGATATTAAAACATGTCAATACAGTTTTATTAGCCATGAGTGATAGTCTGGGCCAAAATTATCTTGAAACCATTTCAAGTTAACATTTGCACAAGCATTCAGTGTGCGGAGACTTTTTTCCGGGGTGGGGGGTGGGGCTGGGGCGAAATTCCTCAACCTAAGAATTAGAGGGAACATTGCCCACAACTAACAGGGCAGGACTAGACTCTGCAGCCCTGACTCAGCCACTCACTGTAGGAGCAACTAAAATCATAGACGCAGGCCCTTTGGCCCATCTAGTCTGTGCCGAACTAATATTCCAATTAAAGCACAGAAATGCTGGAGGAGCTCAGCAGGCCTTGCGGCATCCATGTGAAGGTAGATATATTACTGGCGGTTTCAGGCCTGAGCTCTTCCTCAAGAATTTTTATGGCTATTATGGCGTTTGCAGACTTTCGTCACGTGGGTCGGCACAATGTCGTGGGATGAAGGGCCTGTGCTATAATTTTCCATGTCTCTGCTCTATATGCCAGTGGAAGAGATTTAGTGGAGTTAGGCATCCTGTTTAGCGCAGGCAATGTGTGCCGAAGGGTCTGTCCCTGGGCTCCACTGTTTTATGCCTCGAAGAAGTTGTAGAGGCGGGGAAACAACAGCAACGTCCATGGATGGGAAAGGATCAGGGGGATAGATCTTTAACACAGGCAAATTGGCCTTGGCTGGCGTGGGTGTTGGGGCCTGTTTCCATGCTGCGTCCAACAAGCCAGTGCCCCTTGAAAACTCTTCTGGAAGTGCATGGAAGTAACTGCAGCACAATGTCTTATAATTGTGCTACCAGATGCTAATATGTTGCCACATCTCTCTCTGACTGGGGAGAAACAATGAATATCAGTTTAGGGCCAGTCCTTTTCTTTCTTCGAGTACTTTGTCCATTCATTTCACATGGTCACGACTGATTTTCTTCCTCTTGGGATGAGGTAATGGCTCCAGGATCTTCCCGGCTGATGCTGCACCCCTTAAGGCATCTTCAATGTGTGCCCATTTATGCTATAAGGAATAGCCCATCTCTGCTTGGGATCACTACATGTTTCATTAGAACACTGCAGAAACAGGCCATTCAGCCCATCTAATTGGTGCTACACTATTATTCTGCTTGCTTCCATTGATATGCACCCAGACCATGGGTCTCCAGACCCCTCTCATCCATTTACCGGTCCAAATTGAGTTGGGATTCTCCACTACAGCTTGTTCTATTACTACATCCTTGTCTCTGCACTTATTCTACTGACATCCATCCTGATTTTTATTAAAAAATATACCTCTATCAAGTCTCCCTTCATTATTCTATGTTCCAGGGAATAAAGTTCTAACCTGTTTAACCTTGAACTCAGTTCCTCAAGTCCTGACCACATCCTTTACATAAGATTTGGATCTTGTGTAAATCTAGTGTTAAATCAACCCCCAACCTGGCATTAAAAACTATGGTACATCTGGAAGAACATCAGAAACACAATGCTGGAGAAACTCAGCAGGTTGAACCATATCCTTTCTAGAGCAAAGGTAAAGATACATAACCATCGTTTTGGGCTTGAGCCCCTCACCACAGTAATACAAAAGTGGAGGGGAGGAGCATAGTCCCACAGGCAGGAGTAATGGGTGGATAAACAGTGGTTATGCATCTTTGCCTTTGCTCTATAAAGGACATTGTTTGACCTGCTGAATTTCTCCTGCATTGTTTTAACTTCAACCACGGTGTTTGCAGACTTTTCTGTTTTACTCCTACCTTGAAGAGCAGGAGCCCTGGGCCCAGGGATGTCAAACTCAAATTCACAGAGGGCCTAAATTAAAAACTTGGACTAAGTCGTGGGCCAAACTAAATATTTATTGAAAATTTTCAACAACATCTGCATGTTTTCTCTTCTTTCAATATATGTAATGTTAAACTTTTTCTTATTAAAATAAATGTTTAATAATAGTTTTGGTTAAACTCTTTCCAGAAGAAGCATTAACAAATGAGAAATAAAATATTCAATAAATAATATTTCTCTATAGCCTTTAAGCTCCATTTAAATGTATTTTTTTTCACAAGCCAACAAGTCAAAAAAAATAACAACTTGCTTCAATGCAAATCCAATCTTTCAACTATGAACAGTCCAAAGTTAACCAAAGAAAATATTAATCCAAGCTTAGCTTGCTACACTGTGATTCACTCTGATGCACCTGGGTCTAAACCAGATACTTGGCATCTCTTCTTAGATGCAAGTTCATCAAACTCTGGGGTCAGAGTTTGCCTCCCACCTGTCTTGAAAGGTCCTGTTTTCTGTCTTTTGTTTGGCCATTTTTCGTAAGGGGTTTATTACATGTGAGTTGGGCGACAGGTCGCAGATGCTAATGAAAGAGAGGAGGTGGGGGTGATTAGCGGGCTGACGGGCCAGCGCCAACGCATTTGCAAAGCATTTGCATTTGTAGTATTAGCTGTGCATGCGCTATACTGGCGCGGCGGCCAGCGGGCCAGCTCTAATATATATTTGATATGATCTTGTGGGCCAAATATAATTATATCATGGGCCAAATTTGGCCCGCAGGCCTGAGATTGACATATGTGTCTGGGCCAGAATATACAGTTCACACAATACAGGCCAGAAGGGCCGAACAGACCGCTTTCTGTGCTGTATGTTCTCTGTTCAAGCTTTCCTCAGCAAGTCTTGGCCTGACAGCTGAATGAATGGATACCCTCTATTTCTGGTGTCCCTTATTATCGGCCCCATTCCCAGATTCTCTGGAACAATCAGCTTATTGCCTTGCTTCGGATTTCTTTCCCTCTTGAAGCCCCAACTCTCAGCTAAAGAATGGCCCAGAGAGACCCGATTACACCATCGTCATATCGCCGAGCAATTAAAATTTCACCTCTATTTGACTAATTGATTAGTCGATATTTTGCACCGTTCATAAATGTTCCAGAAGTAACGATGCTTCAATGGGCATTTTGATGAATAAGTTGGTCGGTTGCTAATTACATTTGAATTCTCCTAATCATTATCAGGATGCCACGGTTGTGCATAAGTCATCGACTGATATTTAAGAGTGAATAAATGAACTGCTAATGGAACTTGGAGCACAGAAAGGAAGTTATTAAATTGTGTAATGGCCTGCACAGTTACTGGTTGAATAAACTGTTGGTTAACTGAAGAGATCGTTGAGGGATATGATTGTCACTGGATTGATTGAGTGACGGGCAAACTGAAGGAGCTGCAGGTTGATTCCAAAATGAAACCTGAAAGTCTGCACGATTCTAGTAAAACAGTAAATGCTGACGTTTCGGGCCTGAGCCTTTTAAGTTACCTCAGGCCCGAAGCATCAGTAATATATATTTACCTCCTGTGGACGCTGTGAGTCCGGCAGTTTCTCCAGCTTTTACTGCTGATTCAGTTAATAAGGGGCCTCAAGAACGATAATACTCTTAGCAAAACAATCTTCCTCTCATTGCTTTATTCATTGATCCATTTTCCTTTGTGCCTAGAGTCTCGATCCTTTGAACAATGGTGCACAACAGCACAAACAGGCCCTTCAGTCCATCTAGTCTGTGAACTACAGGTGCTCCTTCACTTACAACGGACCGACTTAGTGTTTTTGTTTACGATGGTTCGAATCCGTGCTTTCAATTTTGCATTCTGCATTGAGTCTACGCTTGCGATATGCTACTCTCCCGCGATGCTGACTCGACCACGCTCGCAGTGCACGTTAGTGATTTTTTTGGTGGGGAATCAAGGTATCCAAAATGCAATTATAAAATAAAAATGATAGGAGCAGTATTCTTTATTGACATGGTTTTTTTCAACTTGCAAATGGGTTTGCTGCAACTTAACCCCCATCGTAAGTTGAGGAGAACCTGTATCACTCTTCCTAATCCCACAGACCTGCACGCAGCGCTCCATACCACTCCCATCCATGTAGCTATCCCAATTTTTGTACTTCCAGCTGCAGCTTGTATCTGCATAGCATCTGAAGGCAATAAAACATGCCAAACTATTCCTCCTTGGATAGTGTGACAGGCCCAGAGGAGCCCCAAAACCCAGCAGCAATAGAAATTCACCAAGACAAATGGTCACAAACAAAAGTATCTTTTAATTTTCTTTAAACATAAAAACAGGATCAAACTTTAACTTATTACTATTGATTGAACTTAACCTCCTTTTAATTCTAAGTGCACATGTGTGTAATGTGTGTGTAAGTTCAGAAAAGTCCTTTGATTCACAGTCCAATCTCACTTCTCATTCCTCCAAGTTCACTGATTGCAGGCAATTCTTATACTGTGCACAGAATTTAACATTTATGAATCTTCACCAGGCTTTGGGGCTTGAAAGCTAAATGGTTACTGCTCAGGAAGGTTCTTGTCGCTTTTCAGAGATTTGTTGCTTGTTGGACACCCACAAGTGATTCCTTCTAATCAACCACTTCAGTGTCTTGCTGAAGAAACTTCCCCCCTCAGGGTTTTCCAGAAGTTCACCTCTTTCTTTCAGGTCACCAGAGTTCCTTTTCTGTTTCCCTTATTTCAGGTGAAACATTATACAACCAGTCCTCTCCTCTTGTATGGACCACAAGGGCTTTGACCAGGCTGAACTAAGCACTCGCAACCCATCTTCAAAATGGGGTTACAACCAAGCTTCCAAAAGTCACTGCAGAAATCTGTGTCTCCGTGTCGGGATAGCTTAAGGTGGTATGTGGGTGTAAAGAAAAAGGTTGAGAACCATTGGTTTAACATATAAATCCTACATACAATGTCTTCTAATACAAGAAACAACAGGTCATATTATATGCATATCACAAATTAAATATAAATGTGAATTGAAAACCTATTCATATTTGTTTATTTAACAATATTTTAAAAAATATTAAATACTGTCAATATTGTAATTAACCATTTATCTTTGCCCTAATATATTCCCAAATAGTTCTGGATTAAAGAAAAGACTAAATTAAACAATCCTTTGAAAGGGTAAATTGTCTTATTTAATATGATCCATGACAACCATAATTAAACCCATATTCAACCCTTAATCCAATGGTTCTCAACCTTTTTCTTTCCACTCACATCCAACTTTAAGCAATCCCTATGCCATCGGTGCTCTGATTAATAAGGGATTGCTTAAGGTGATATGTGAGTGGGAAGAAAGTTTGAAAACCACTGTTTTAATCGTACCTCATTGACTCGTTATGTGCATGGTTTCATAACTCCAAAGGAAATGGGCCAATGACGATTTTTATCAAGCAAAATGTTTGCATAACAATTGGGTCTGAACATTCCCTTCCCACCACATACATCTATCTCCCTCCCTCTAATCAAGGTTACCTTTATATTAAAAAAATTGTAAAGATATGGATTGAATGATGACCTTTGGATATCAGACAGAGAACCACTGGAGCATCCAAGCTTAAATCTTCCAGTTATGATCATAATCTATGAAGGGCCCCACATCTTGTCAAATTGAAACTTTCTATTTTTAATATATCTCTAAACTTAAATAAGACATATCATGTAACCACTGTATGAGTAAGTGAAGAATCATCTTTCCATTTCATTAAAATTGCTTGTCTGGTTATCAATATGATAAAAGCTAGAACTTTCTCACGAACTGGAGGAAACCCAAGTGAAAAACCAAGAGTCTTGTGAAATGGGGTCTCCGCTGACCAGTCAAAAATCCAGAGAATACAGAGTATAGCCAGGAGAAACTTATACATCACAAGTCCCTGTCTAGAGAATCTTTGCTGCACTCCTTTTAAAGCAAAAATATCTCTTTTTAGGTAAGAAACTCAAAATTGTACAAAATAGCCCAGATGTGTTTTTGCCTGAGTCCTGTATAAGTTTTCACTTTACTCTTTCAATTCCTCAGCGCACCATTACCTTTATGTTAGTTTTCTGTGAATTGTGTATGGGTACACCGCTTTACGAAACTAGAGCGTTCCTACAAAATCTTTCAGAAGCCAAAATGGCGTAAGGCTAAGACCCATTCCAATCCTTTTGGTAGAAATGCACAGGTTTCTTAAAAGTGAATTTTTGTAAAGTGAGGTATAACAGGGTATAACTGTAGAAGAACACCCAGTTCTCTTTGGACATCAACCTCTCCTATTCTCATAATTTAAAGAAATGCGACAGTTTTCACAGAAGTGGGCAATCTCGCACCTTCTGACAGTGTACTTCCCCTGCCTTGGGCTCTGAGGCGGAATGACACAAGCAGTGAGCCGCTGGCAAGTGGCAGGAGAGGAACCCACTGGTGACTTGAGGTCACATGACTTGCACCAGGCGGCCGGCTGCTGGAGACTGGCTCACGAGGACCGAACTCTGGAACTGGGATTCCAGATGATGCTGAGGGCTCCCATATGGCCATGGGTGCTGAGGGCGTCAAAGGTTTGGATCTGGGCTCTGGCTGCTGATGGTTTGAACAGAACTGGAGACTCGTGCTGCTGCAGGAGGCAAATTCCCTGTGTTACAAGATCAAACCAGCAACCACAAAGAAGGCATATCACACAGGGGTAAAGATGAACAATTACTTTATTAACAAAAAATTCACCTTCAAACTTTAATTCAAAATCCCCCCTTTTATAACAATGTCCACTGTTTACTATACAAATTTCTATAACAGTATAAAACTAATAAATTCCAATTCCCCAGCAGAGAGAGAGGGAGGGAGAGGAAGGGAGGGAGATGAAGGGAGAGGGAGGGAGGGAGTGGGAGGGAGGGGGGAGGGGGAGGGGGGAGAGGGAGGGAGGAGGGGAGGGGGGAGGGGCCTTTCATCCGTCCAGAAATTTTTTGATCATTTTCTGCACATGCTCAGTCTGTCCCCCACGCTCACCTTCACCTTGGCTCTCTAAGGTAAACTGTCACTTTTTAACATAAAACCACACAACACATATAGGCCAATACACAACACAGAGCTCTGTATCACTGGACACTCAGTGACTCTGGAGGGGGGTGTAAAACTCTTTTGCTGCCTTTTCTCCTCTCAATGCTAATGGTGATAATTTGTCTGCCTTGTAGCAAACTTGTAGCAATTTCATGTCATATGAGATTTGTTTAATTCTCTAAGAATGAAGACTATCTCAGCTTGATGTTGACTCCCATTTTTACCTGTGGATGCTATGTGGAGGTGATTTCTCCCCACCAAAGGATAATTTGCTGTTTCCTCTCTCTCCTCCCTTAATGAGAGGAGAGATATTTGTCACCTTCTAATTGCAACTATGGAGCCTCAGAAAATGACTAGATAGATGTGAACCATCTCCATAGCTACCATGTTCAGACCTTTTGCATACAAGCCATTAGATCCTTGGCATTTGTCAATTCTCTACCTCATTTAAAGTAATACCAAAGAGAAATGATTGTATGTATTTGTGTAATTTAGTGTAAATTTTGGTCCAGAAATCACACGTGTTTGTATGACCTGTGTAAAAGTCGAGCAAGCTTTTATTTTGGCCCGAGCTGCCTGCCCATCCGAGCTCCCAACAGCGGAACTTGCTCCAACTGCCCGTCCACTGGAGTGTGTTTAAGGCACTGGGAGCTCAACTGGTTGGGACCATGGTAAGTCTGCATTCAGGGCATCGGGAGCACGGATGGGCGGGCGGCTGGGGCCCAAGAAGGATTGTGTGGCTGGGCTGTCAGAAGCTCAGAAGGGAGGGTAGCTGAGCTAAGGGTCAGGGCGTCGGGAGCTCCAGTGGGTGGCTGACCGAGGCGAGGATTCACGGTACGTACTGTGGTCAAAAGTATGACCTGTATAA
This sequence comes from Narcine bancroftii, assembly GCF_036971445.1. Lineage (NCBI taxonomy): Eukaryota > Metazoa > Chordata > Chondrichthyes > Torpediniformes > Narcinidae > Narcine > Narcine bancroftii. Next base: position 93,617,046 of record NC_091474.1, read on the forward strand.
AAGTTGACCCAAATTTGACCCCCCAAAAATTGGTCCCAAAAACTCAAATATTTCACATATATACAGTAAATAAGTAATTTCCTTTTACTTCCTCATTTGCACTGAAAACTTGATTCTCCACTAATTCTTGAAGTTTGGCCCCTCTGCCATGCAGGTAGACACTGAATACATCTTCCTAATATTAATTTACCCTTGCCAATTTATTAGGAATTCACATATTTCCTCCTTCTACTTGCATACCTAAAGAAGCTCTCATTCTGTTTCGATAATTCACTTCCTAGTGGGGATAGCAGACCATTCAATCTCGTTGCTTTCCATTTCTGCTGAACATGGGACATTACAGTACAGTTTTGAGCTGGTCTCCACCAGTTTGCAGCCTGGTGTGAGTCCTTTGACTGCAGTGGCCAGCAGCCTATGTCGGTCCTTCGCCTAGAATCACCAACAGCCCGCTGCCCATGTGTCCTTTAGCCACAGAGCCCTCACTGGTCTGCCGCCATGGTCATCATCCCGTGTGTCATATCCTCTGCTTCACCTTCTCTAACAGGGAGGTGGTCGGCCCATTTTCTGGTGCCCTACACCTGTCCTCCACTTCCCCAGAGTCTGTAATCCCTCAAGGTCGCTGCCAATCATTGGCTTGAGTCCAGACCCCCCTGATGTCTCCTTTAACAGCCAGTTGAAAGCCTGTACAGCCGACGGTAGGTGATTGTCCCCACAGCTCCCTGCTCTCTGTGGGTCAGAACCAATGGCATCTCCACCATTACCATGTCTTTGACAGTGTTGCCATTTTTACCTCTCCCTTATACCCAGGTCTTGCTTCCTTCCATCTGCAATATCAAAAAGTATGAAAGATGTTCATTCTGGACACCCCAATGTCTTCCAATTACTTTTTTAGCACCTAAGGCTGTTTCTTAGAGTTGACTTGTGGGCAAGGATCTGCTTCCCACCAGAATCAGGTTTTTATCTAAAGGGAATAGAGCTATCCTGGTTTTACAAATACTCACTTGACGGAAATTTGCTTTTATGGTTGGTTCGCTTCTACCAAAGGATTTGAATTTGATTTTTGCGAAAATAACCTCCAATAGTAGTGAAGGGGCCTTCAATTTGCACCATTTTGGCTTCGGAAAGGATTCATGGGAATGCTCTAGTTTCGTAAAGCGATGTATACCTGTAGTACCTTGTGTTTTGGCTGGCCTGGACCTTTGCCACAATACGGTTGAGACTCAAACCTACACTTCAGTTCCACGACTGACATTATTCAGCATTGGAAAAAGATCCAGTCACCCCTGAGAGGGCAGGTGTGAGAGATGTTTAATGCAGTCTTCAATCCCACAAGAATTTCTATTTACTCAGACTGTTCTATGCAGAAAGAAAACTCACCATTTACTGCTGTGGCAAAGTTCCAAGAAAGCTTGTTAGACAAAGATCAAATAGCAGTGGAAACAAATGATCCCAATGCTAATTTAAAATGGTGATACGTTCAATGCCTTGGGATGCATTATAAAAACAGCACCACAAAAAGCAATTGTTCAGATTTATTTCAAAGCAAGCTGGTAACAGAAGGTCGGATATGTCTGATTTCTCACTTCTACTGTTTCGCTCAGTAATTCCCAGGACTTCCTGCTTTACTCTCTCTCTCTGCTTCAGGTTGGAGTTGAAAGGATGAGTGAAATTGCATAAGCTTTGCTAAAGTAGGTTGCTTTAATCTCCAGGAGACTGGAAAACCCTGTATTGGGCACACAGTCACAGGAGACTGCAGAAATCTGAACACAATTTGTTTAAAAAAAACCCAACATTTAGAAATTTCAGCCCATTAGCCCGATTGATCTACAACCCCCAGTACCTTTTTGAGCGGTGGGAGGAAACCCACGTAGACACGTGGGGAGAGAGGGAAAGAGCGAGAGAGAGCGCATACAAACTCCTTTCAGATAGTGCTGGATTCTAGCCTAGGTTGCTGGCACCGTAACAGTGCCGTACTGCCCTGCTGGAGGACCTCTGAAGAAGAAAAGGTTGACGTCGATTGGGCCTCTGCCATTTCAGGATTGATTTTTTTTTGTGAAAGAATGGAAAGGACCCGGATCAAGGTTACTGGCTAACGAGAGTCCTGGTGTAAGGTTTGCGTTTCACTTCAAACTAATTTGCCAGGATTTGGACGTTGACAGGGAGACTACGCAACTCTGAGAAGATGGTGGCAAGCAGTCTTGAACCAGAGTAGTCCTTCTGGTGAAGGTCTCTCTAATAACAAAGAAGTAACACAGGAGAGAATTGGTTCCCTTTAAAGATCAATGTGGTTGTCTGTGACAAGATTTAGGGACGAGAATAGTGAATACCTGAGATATTTCAGATGTAAAACATGAAAATCTACAGCTACCATGGTTGAAGTAAAAAAGCAAAGCTGGAGAAACTCGGGTCCTTTATATAGCAAAGATAAAAATAACAAGCCTGAAACGTCGGTTATGCATTTTTAACTTTGCTATATAAAGGACGCTGCTTGACCTGCTGAGTTTCTCCAGCATTCTGTTTTAACTTCAGATTTCTGATTGATTGTTAGAACACATACATCACATACAACCTTGAGATTCTTTTTCTTGCGGGCAAGGCACAATTACCACTTATTGGTAGTGCAAAAAAATTACACTTGTAAACAAATAAAGAAACGTTAGCAAACAGACTGTACAATACAGAGCTGAAAAAAATCAATAAAGTGGAAAAGTTAGAGTCCCTGATTGAGTTGGTCATTGAGGAGCCTGATGGTGGAGGGGCAGCAGCTGTTCCTGAACCAATTGGAGTGAGTCTTGTGGCACCTGTATCTCTTTCCTGATGGCAGCATTGTGTGCTGGGTGGTATGGATCCTTGTTTATGCTCCCTGGAGATGTTCTTGATGGTGTGTGTTGAAGGTGGGGGGGGGGGGGGGGGGGAAGGGAATTCTCCTCAGCTCTATTCTAAAGGGATATATTTTTGTATTCTGTGTCACAGATTTCCCCCACCCAACATCAGAAACATCCTTTATTCGTCCACTCTATCTATGACATTGTGTATGAAGGGACCCCTATGTAAAAATACAGAACTGCTGGAGAAACTCAGCAGGTCTCCGTGTCCATAGGAGGTATGATCCTTTATTCTTCTAAACTCCAGTGCATTCAGTCCCAGAGGCATCAAATGCTCCTCGTGCGATGACCATGTCATTCCAGGGATAATTCTCATGAACCTCCTCTGGACCTTGTCCAATGCCAACACATCCTTCCTTGGATAAGGTGCCAAAAACTGCTCGTGACCTTCCAAGTGCAGGCTTTGTAATGCCTCGGCAGTACGTCTCACTTTTCTATTCCATCTCTTTCACAACGAATGCTAACACTGGATTTCCCATCCTTGGCACCAACTCTTCCTGCAAGTTAACCTTTAGGGAATCGTCCAAGTGTTCGAGCCGATATTAAGCTCTCAATCAGCGACCCTAAAAAACAGATCATTAAGATCTTGGCGCTTGTGGTTACTTGTTACATTTCTAAAAAGGACTTGATGGTGAAGTAAATTTTGATTTATTTATATGTGGATAGATGTGGATATGGATAGATGTGGGTATGGATAGATGTGGATATGGATAGATGTGGATAAAGATAAATAAATTTAAACAGAGCACAGTAACAGGCCATTTCGGCCCATGAGTCTATGCCGTCCAATTTACACCCCATTAACCTACACCCCCCCAGTATGTTTTTGAACAGGAAATGGGAGCCCCTGGGAGGGGGAAAACCCATATAGACACGGGTCTAGAAGGAATCTTAAGAAAGAAATTAGAAAGGCCAAAAAAAGGCATGAAGAGGCTTTGGCTGACAGAGTAGAAATAAATCCAAAGTGTTTCTATAAGTACATTAAAAGTAAAAGATTAGTGAGAGATAAAATTGGACCCCTTGTAGATAGCAAGGGTAGGCTGAGTGAGAAGTCTGAGGAAATGGGGGAAATTTTGAATGATTTCTTTGCTTCGGTATTCACTAGGGAAAAAATTGTTGAACCAATTGAAGTAAAGAAAAATAGTGGGGAGGTCATGAAGCATATAAGGATAACCGAGGAGGTAGTGATGGCTGTGTTAAAAAAGATAAAGGTGGATAAATCTCCCGGACTGGACAAAATATTCCCTAGGACACTCAGGGAAGCTAGTGGACAGTTAGTGGGGCCATTAACAGAGATATTTAGGATGTCACTGGCCACGGGGGTGGTACCAAAGGATTGGAGGGTGGCGCATGTGGTTCTTCTGTTTAAGAAAGGGTCCAAATGCAAACCTGGGAATTATAGGCCTGTAAGTCTGATGTCTGTGGTGGGCAAGTTGATGGAAAGTGTTCTGAGGGATGCTATTTACAAAATTTTGGAGGTACAAGGATTGATAGGGAGTAATCAGCATGGTTTTGTCAGGGGTAGATCATGCTTGACAAACCTGATTGAGTTCTTCAAGGGGGTTACAAAAAAGGTTGATGAAGGGAAAGCTGTGGATGTTGTCTATTTGGACTTTAGTAAAGCTTTTGACAAAGTTCCCCACAGGAGGTTAGGAAAAAAGGTGGAAGCATTAGGTATAAATAAGGAGGTAGTGAAATGGATTCAGCAGTGGTTGGATGGAAGGTGTCAGAGAGTAGTGGTAGAAAATTGTTTGTCCAATTGGAGGCCGGTGACTAGTGGAGTTCCTCAGGGTTCGGTCCTGGGTCCACTATTATTTGTTATATATATTAACGATCTGGATGTAGGGGTAGAAAATTGGATAAGCAAGTTTGCGGATGACACAAAGATTGGTGGTGTTGTGGACAGTGAGGTAGATTACCATAGATTAAAAGGTGATTTAGGAAGGCTGGAGGTGTGGGCTGAGAAATGGCTGATGGAATTTAATACAGATAAATGTGAGGTGCTGCATTTTGGAAAGGCAAATTTAAATAGGTCATATACATTGAATGGTAGACAACTGAGGAGTGCAGAGCAACAAAGGGATTTAGGAGTTATGGTAAATAGTACCCTCAAGGTTGATACTCAGTTAGATGGTGTGGTGAAGAAGGGATTTGGAATGTTGGCCTTCATAAATCGGAGTATTGAATTCAAGAGTAGGGAGGTTATGATGAAATTGTACAAGGCATTGGTGAGGCCAAATTTGGAGTACTGTGTACAGTTTTGGTCACCAAATTATAGGAAAGATATAAACAAAATAGAGAGAGTGCAGAGAAGGTTCACGAGAATGTTGACAGGATTTCAGGGTCTGAGTTACAGGGAAAGGTTGTGCAGACTGGGGCTTTTTTCTCTGGAGCGTAGAAGATTGAGAGGGACTTGATAGAGGTGTTTAAGATTTTAAAAGGGATAGACAGAGTAAATGTGGATAGGCTTTTTCAATTAAGAAAGGGGGAGATTCAAACTAGAGGACATGGTTTAAGATTGAAGGGGGAAAATTATAAGGGGAACATGAGGGGAAATTTCTTTACGCAGAGGGTGGTGGGGATGTGGAATGAGCTTCCGGCAGATGTGGTTGAGGTGGGATCATTGGTTACATTTAAGAAAAGACTGGATTAACTAGAGGGGTATGGACCGGGTGCTGGTCAGTGGGACTAGGAGGGTGGGGATTTGCTACGGCATGGACTAGTAGGGCTGAACTGGCCTGTTCTGTGCTGTAAGTGGTTATATGGTTATATGGTTATATGGGAGAATGTCCAAACTCCTCACAGACAGTGTGGGATTCGAACCCAGGCCACTGGCTCTGGAACAGCATTGGGTTGAATATGGATTGTGAAAGGCTCCACATCCCTCCAAACATTTTCCTTTTTTTCTCTATCTCGAACCAGATTGTTTAATTTAGGGATTATGTTTCAATTGTTGGCTGGAAGGGAATTCAAACAGAATTAAGTTGGACTTCTTTCAGACGCATTCTCACCGGAACACATGAACAACTGCTCTGCTGAAGTTGTCAAGTTGGTTAATGACACTCAAACCATTTCCCCTCAACATGTCTTTTCACGATCTTTCATGCGGAAAGTCATTGAAGAATTATTTTTGTGTGTGTGTGTGGAAGAAGAATGGAGTATTTGGTAAGAGACGAGGGTCGGAAGAATGTTAGTGATGGGAGCCTGCTCCATTGTTCAGTGACATTGCCCTGGGGGAAAGAGGGGCGGGGGGTTCCCCACCTCAGGACCACATTTCCATTTCACTCTTCAATTACGAATGTTTGGACTGGCACGGAGCATCGGATACTAATGTGAAATGGAGGTGCACAGGCAGAAGTGGTTGTCGCTGTGTTTTATATTACAAAGTTAGAAACTTGTTGGAAGGAAACCAGCCACAGTTTTGGGAGTTGCCAAGAAACTAATTAGAATCAGCTGTGGCCCAAACTGAAGGAGTAATGCAGACACTCACTGGGTGTTGTAAGCTGAACTGAAGTAATAAGCTCGTCCTCAGGACCCGCTTGGGTGTGTGAGACCCACTGATGGGACAAGTCTACAGGGGTTATGAACAACAGCTGCAATTTCACATTAGTTAACAATGATCAATGGAAAAAAATGTTGGTGCAAGCAGGGGGCCTAGCCAGGTTCTAACGTTGGGGGGGGAGCAAGTGCATCCAAAAGGTGCCATGACACATGCCAGGTGGTGAGTCTGTGGTTGAATGGCAGGCTGCACTGATTTTTCGGTGGTGGCCGTGTCGAAGCGGGAGATGGAGGTGGGGGCGGCTGAGTAGGAGCAGGGCGGAGGTGGAGTTGGAGTGGGGGGGAGGTGGTGTCGGAGTGGGGGGGAGGCGGTGTTGGAGTGGGGGATAGGTGGTGTCGTTGGGGGGAGGTGGAAGTGGCAACTACACAAACTAGCACTGCCTCTGGCGTAGGTCCCGGGGATGCGGAGACATGGTGATCCTCCGCAGGATTCAACCGCCCGGTCATAATACCTGTGGCTTTGTACCGGTGTTAAATGGCTCATGAGACCATAAGGTTGTGCCCAAGATGGCTGCTCCTGTGCTTGGCAGTGGCAAAGAAGGGGGTTGCAAACTCCAGGGAGCAGCGGACCAGTGCAGGGCATCTGAAATGGGAAGAACACTCCCCCCCAAATCCCACTGAGAAAGAGAAGCAGAGGAGATGACCCTGTAGGTCGGAGACCACAGCAGCGGACCAGTGAGGGGCTCAGTGCCTGGGGGACCTGGACTGACTGCGGGCTGATGGAGAGCGGCTCACAAGAACCAGGTGTTGGAGCCGAGATTTGAGAGGGCGCTGAGGGCAAGAAGGGCCTTGGGTGCCGAAGGCTTCCTGATTGGGTCAGAGGTTTGGATCTGGAGCCCGGGGTGCCGATAAATTGAACTGGTGTCTGTAAAGCTGCGGGATTGCTGATGGCGAATCCACGGACGCTCAGATACCCTGAAGGAACTCGCTTTTGCTGCTTTCCCTCTCTGGTTCTGTGAGGGGGCGCTGGGTGACACTAATGGCGACACTTTGCCATGCGGCGGACAGAAGGCAATTCTGTGTAGAGCATTCTGTCTGGTTGTGACACTGCCTGGTACAGAGGAACCAATGCTCAGGACTTTGCGGGGGGTGGGGGGGGGGAATTTGAGGGTTATTAACTGATATCACTAGACTTCACTCCATTGAGGACATCTGCAAGAGGTGGTGTCTTAAGAAAGCACCCTCTATCCTCAAGGAACCCCCCACCACCACTCAGACTATGCTCCCTTTACCTTTGGTGGGTGGGGGGGGGGAGGTGCAGGAGCCTGAAGACGAGCACTTATTTGCACAAGGACAGCTTTCCCCCTTTGAATGAGCCGTGGACACTATCTCATTTTTCTTGCACCATTTTATTTATTTTGAAATGTGGTTCATAGAAATATTTGCCCTGTGACGCTGCCACCAAGCAAAGCAACGTCATGATGTTCGCAACAATAAATTTTGATTCTGACATAACAATAAAGGAATCTTGAATCTATGGTAAGCCTTCCAATGCATTGAAAAAGATTACACTCTTCACTTTAAACCAGTGGTTTTCAAACTGCTCCCTTCAAGTCACATGCCACTTTAAGTAATCCCTATGCCATCCAACTTCCTACGTGATACAGCAAATTATCTTTGTGTTCAGATTGAAGTTGTCTAATTTGATATCAGGAAGCAAATCTTTTATATTTAAAAAAAATTGTCCAGTGTATCCTTTGACACGTTTAATAATTAAGAACCTGTCAATCTCTGATTTAAATGTGGCCAGTTACTTGGCTTCCACAGCCTCCTCGCCAATACCAGTATTGACTAGAAACTCAGCAGGGCCAACCACATGGGTATTACCACTGCAGAGCAGGTTAGAAGCTGGGAATCCATTGTGTTTAAGGCAGGAGCCAGTGTTACTTGAGAGCTGCCTCAGTGATTGCAACATATGTTCCCAGGACCAACCTCTGGGAACCCCACCCCCCTTTCACCAACATGCATTCTCTTAAACACTGCTGTCGGACACACCATTGAAAATCCATTTGCTCATTTAGAGAGACTGCAGATGTTGGAAACTGGAACTTAACGCAACAGCTGGAGGAGTTCGGCGGGTCGGGTAAGGAATTGTTGGCGTTTCAGGTCAAACCTCTGTGTCGAGATCAGAGGTATGACCTGAGAAGGTTGATGTTTCCTTCCCCCCCCCTCCCCCCTGACTCTGGGCAGATGCTGATTGATCTGCTCAGCTTCTGCAGCCGTTCTTTGATGCTCCAGTTTCCAACAGTCTTCATTCTGCTCATCTGAAAACAACCTGGCATTGACGGGAAGCGTTATTATTCTGCAAGGGACAGTCAGCCTCTTCAAAGAATACACTGTAATGTTCAGCAATGATCATTCTTTCCTCTGTGCACATAGATCCATGGTCGACTTCAGTATCCACCTGTTTGGCTCTGCAGGAGAAGCCAGAGAATGGTAGTAGATGATTGCTTCTCAGACTGGAGGCCTGTGACTGATCTGAAGTTCCAATGCAATACCAAGAGGAGTTATTGGAGTTGCAACATGATGAATCTGAAAACTCTGTTCAAAGTGAAAGGAACCATGATGTGGTTCTAACAAGATCGAAAAGAAATACCCAAACTCGACGACATTAGCAAAGGAACCATTGGTACATTTTCCATCGTCTGTTCGCCTCCGAATAATGGGTCCTCTACCGGCATCACCTATGGCTCCTAGAACGCTTCCACCAGCGTTGTCTCCGCTCCATCCTCAACATTCATTGGAGCGACTTCATCTCCAACATCGAAGTACTCGAGATGGCAGAGGCCGACAGCATCGAATCCACGCTGCTGAAGATCCGACTGCGCTGGGTAGGTCACATCTCCAGAATGGAGGACCATCGCCTTCCCAAGATCGTGTTATATGGCGAGCTCTCCACTGGCCACCGAGACAGAGGTGCACCAAAGAAGAGGTACAAGGATTGCCTAAAGAAATCTCTTGGTGCCTGCCACATTGACCACCGCCAGTGGGCTGATATCGCCTCAAACCGTGCATCTTGGTGCCTCACAGTTCTGCGGGCAGCAACCTCCTTTGAAGAAGTCCGCAGAGCCCACCTCACTGACAAAAGACAAAGGAGAAAAAACCCAACACCCAACCCCAACCAACCAATTTTCCCCTGCAATCGCTGCAACCATGTCTGCCTGTCCCGCATCGGACTTGTCAGCCACGAACGAGCCTGCAGCTGACGTGGACATTACCCCTCCATAAATCTTCATCCGCGAAGCCAAGCCAAAGAGAAAGAGAGAGATTTAGTAGAATGTGGCTTCAGTGCTGTTGGTGATTTTTTACAAGCTAAGAGAAACTGACTGGAAATTACAAAACATGGAGATTTAAGGTTGAAACTAACAAAATTCGTTCCTCAAATCCAAAAAATCTACAGCAACTGTTAGGGGGAAGGTTCCCACCGAAGTGACGACAGTTGTTGAATGTGTGTTTCTTATGGTTGGCATATTGATGTCGTTGAATATGAAATGTGTTCCTGACCTTAATTGCATTGAAATACACTTGCTGTAAATGATTTAATTAAAACTACTTTTGAATATGTAACTTTTTTTTGCTAATGGTTTTTTTCTGAAAAATTAATGTGGGGTCTAGGGCAAAAAAAGGTTGAGAACTGTACACAGGTCATTCTGGGTGAATGGCTACTCTAGAAATTAAGTGTGAAAATTGACCACAAAAATATTATGTGAAAACCATAAATGATTGTTGGTGAGAACAAAACCAATGAGGGTTTGCTGTTTGTTCAACAACCACAAAGCTCAAGAATTCATCTTAAATGGCTCCTGGTTTGCACAGCCTGTCTGCACTTCATGCCTCTAGTGTTCAAAAACATGTTAAAACAGGAAAGTCTGCAGGGTTGTGGTTTAAAGGTTTTGAACTAAGCAGGACGTGCAACATCCATGGGAAGTGAAGGTGCATAACGTTAGTGAAGGTGCATAACGTTTCAGGCATGGTCTGTGCAAAAAGCAGGCAGGAAGGGGCCTGAAAGAAAAGGAGGAGGGAAGGGGCAGGGCGAGGAACCCAGGCCAACAGGCATGCGTGGATATGGGTGGGAGAAGAGAAGATCTCTGAATGGAGAGGGAAGAAGGTGGGGTGATGGAGAATAGGAGACAGAGGAATAGGGCAAGAGAGAGATGGGGAGGGATCTAATTGAAACTGAGGTTAATGTCATCTGGTTGGAGAGCACCCAGATGAAATATTAGGTGTTATTCCTCCAATTTGCGAGCGGCCTCAGTCTGACAGTGCACGAGGCCATGGACAGACGTGTCTTTGTCGGAATGGGACACAGAATTTAAATGGTTGCAGATTCACGAAGGGTTGCTTCACTTAGGACTCTTTGGGATGCCGAATGGTGGTGAGAGAGGAGGTGTGGGCCCAAGTGTGGCATTCTATGTGGCCTTGGGTAGGTATGGAGGGGCTGATTAGTGGGAATGGAGGGATCTCTGTGGAAGGTGGAGAAGGGATGGTATCTGGTGGTGGGATCATGTTGTGGGAGGTAGAAATTGTGAGCAATAATATGTTGGATGCAGAAACTGCTGGAGTGGTAGTGAGGACCAGGGGAATCCTGTCCTTGTTGTGTTAAGGGGTGAGAGGGCCAGGGAGCTGTGCAGGAAATAGGCAAGATGTGGTTGAGGGCTGAGTTGATGATTATAGAAGGGAATCCACGTTGGGGGACATCTTGGATGATCTGGAATGGAAGACCAGCGGAGATGGAGAAATTGAAAGAAAGGAATAGAATCCATTTCTGGAGACAGGGCTCCAAGAGATGTTGCTAAGGTAACCATGGGAGTTGGTGGATTTATAGAAAATATCTGTAGAGAGTTTGTCTCCCAAGATGGAGACCGAGATCAAGAGAGGGGAGAGTGAGCCCAGTGAATTTGAGATCAGGGTGAAAGTTAGCAGCAACATGGATAAAATTGACAAGCTCTTCACGGGTGCACAAGGTCAGCACCAATATTGTCATCAATGGAGCGGAGGAAGAGTTGAGGAGCCTTGCCTGGGTTGGCTTGTAGCATGGATTGTTCCACATAGCAAATAAAAAGACAGGAATAGCTGGAAAGCTATTGGAGAAAATGAGTGAGTCAGGGTTACGGGGAGTGGGGCTGCAGGAGGTTGGATCAACTCATGATAGAATGGTGGAAAAGCCTATTTCTGTTCTCTGATCTTGAGTCCAGTTATTGGTGGGAAAAGTGCTTCCAGGTGGAGGAGGGTGGTGGTAGAGGGGAGCTGGTTGGGTTTGTTGTTGAGAAAGAAATGAAAGGGCTTTGAAACCTTCAGTATGGGAGATGGAAGTGCATAAAGATTGGACATCCACGGAACTGGAAGTTGTTGAAGAGATGGAGGCCATGAGAGGTATTGTTGATGTAGGGAGGGAGGGACCGGCGGAGGGGGAATTGGAGTCGAGGTAAGTTCGGATGGGCAGGACCACATGGAAACAATGGGTCTACTGGAACTATTGGTTCTGTGATCATGAGTAGGAGGTAGAACTCGGCAGTGCAAAAATGTGTTCAAATTCGTCCGAGCTCCACCTTCACTTTCAAGATGGCAGTTTATCTTATCCCCCCCCCCCCCCCCCATTGACGTGATCTACCGGGATCATTGTCTGGAGAGGATATGCAAAATCATTGAAGACCCTTTCTACCCTGCACACAGCTTCTTTCTGCCACTCCTATTGGTAAAAAGGTATAGAGGTTTCAAAGCCTGAACCACCAGACTAAGAAACAGTTTCTTCCCGTGCGCAGTGAGAATGCTGAACAACTGATGAACAAACCCTCCAACTCTACTATTTATTCAACATTCATTTATTTTTACATATCTATATAGGTTTTGCATATATATTGTTTGTATGTATGTGTGTTAAGTCTGGTTGTGTGTCTGCGTATTTTGCACTGAGGACCAGAGAACGCTGTTTCGTCAGGTTGTACTTGTTCAATCAGATAACAATAAACTTGAACTGAATATGCCAATGCAGTCCCTGTCTACCATTCCTCCTCTCCTCTCCCCATCTCCTCTTCCTTTTTCCTCTACCCATCTCCTTCCTTCCTTCCTTCCTCTGCCCATCTCCCCTTCCTCCTCTTCTTTGCCCCTCCCCATCGCCTCTTCCTCCCTCCTCTCCTCTGCCTCTCTCCCCATTTCCCACTCCTCTGCCCCTCTCCCACCTCCTTCCTCCCTCTCCCACCTCCTTCCTCCCTCTCCCACCTCCTTCCTCCCTCTCCTCTTCCCTCTCCTCTCCCCTCTTTATTTACATGTCTGCCTGATTTTCCACATTCCTGGCTCAGGCCCGAAACGCAACTGCTTTTTACTTCTGGTGGACACTGTGTGAGGTTCTCCAGCCCATTTCTGTATTGCACTGAATCCCAGCATCTGCATACTTTCTTGCTTCTCTCATCTACACCTTGTTTACATTCTTTCACACTTTACACTCTAAAAAATCTTATTTAGGCTCGGTCCTTTTCTCATTTATGTTTTTTACACAACTGTTGCGTTTGAGGAAATTATTCCCAATTTCATGGAACGCTGTCTGTGTAAAACTTCTGAACATGCATAAGGACTCGTTCCTGTTCCGTCATTTTACCACCTCAACCCCTAGTTCTTTTCATGGAATGCCTGAGGTCTAATTTGAACTGGAGGAGGTCCATGAACAGCAGGCTAATGAATAGGACGTCTAGCCTCCTTAAGCACCGCACTTCTGGTATTCTGTCTAAACTTGCAGATATTTGGAGTTTTGGTTGTTCCTGTGTGAACGGCCACTCCCAGCAGGTAGGGAGACATTTCAGAATTTTGGTAAGAAGAATCAGAATAGGACATATGTGGTAAATGGGAGAGCATTGAGGAATACAGAAGAGCAGAAAGATTTAGGAGTGACGGTACATCGTTCCCTGAAGGTAGAAACTCACGTGAATAGGGTGGTGAAGAAGGCTTTTAGTATGCTGGCCTTTATCAATCATTGCATGGAATATAGGAGTTGGGAGGTGATGTTGAGATTGTATAAGACGTTGGTGCGGCCTAATTTGGAGTTCTGTGTGCAGTTCTGGTCGCCTAATTATAGGAAGGATATAAACAGAGTGGAGAGAGTGCAGAGAAGGTTTACCAGAATGTTGCCTGGGTTTAAGCATCTGGAGTATAGGGAGAGATTGGACAGATTGGGTCTTTATTCTTTGGAGCGTAGAAGGTTGAGAGGGGATTTGATAGAAGTATTTAAGATTATGAAAGGGATAGACAGAATGGATGTGGATAGACTATTTCCGTTAAGAGGAGGAAGGTTTAAAACAAGAGGACATGAGTTAAGAATTAAGGGGCAGAGGTTTAGAGGTAACATGAGGGGGAACTTCTTTACTCAGAGAGTGGTAGCTGTGTGGAATGATCTTCCGGGAGAAATAGTGGCGGCGGAGTCAATTGTATTATTTAAGAAAAGGTTGGACAGGTATATGGATGAGAGGAAGATGGAGGGTTATGGGCATTGTGCAGGGAGGTGGGATTAGAAAGGGGTGTTTGGTTCGGTGCGGACTAGAAGGGCCTAATGGCCTGTTTCCGTGCTGTAATTGTTATGTTATATGTTATGTTATGAAAAAAAAATCACGCAATTTCAATGTAAAAAAAAACAAAACATTTTTTTGCTAACATCAGGAAGGGTGTACAGGAACCTGAAGACGCAACTCAATGTCACAAAAGTAGCTTCTTCCCCGTCATCTGATCTCAGAACAGATAATGAATCACGGACACTGCGGTGATGCAACCACTGGACTGTTGGTGACGGCCTACGCCTGTCCGCACTCCTGCTCTGCCAACCTATTGTACTTGAAGGGACTTAACCTGGAGACTCTGGCCCCACGTAAAGGTTCTCACCGTCTCCTGGGCAGGAGCAGAGCTCACGGAGCAAGAAAGGATCCAGAACCTGGCGTGCATGCTGATTAAAGCCTGTAGTTCAGGCCTTTCATTATTTGAACCTGTTTGCACTTCAGTGCAACTCAGACACTACCTTGCTTTTTCTCTTTTCTTTTGCACTGCTTATATTTTTTTAAAAATCTTGTATTTATGTAATTTTTTGCACCTTGTTCTGCACCGTACCCAGTAAAACAGCAAATTTCATGCAGATATTCATGACAATACATCTGATTCTGAAAATAAAAGGGGAAAAATTAGATTGTGGAATCGGTTTCTGTAGATCAGCACAACATTGTAGACTGGGGGGTCCTGCAGTGTGTTGTAATCTGGAGATGACAGTTGTATGAAGAGGGCTCGCAAAATCATTGAGGACCCCCTGCACGCAGCATCTTTCAGCTACTCCCGTCAGGGAAGAGGCACAGGAGTATCCAAGCCAGCACCACCAGGCTGAGGATCAGCTTCTTCCCATGGGCAATGGGAATGCTGAATGACGAAAGGAACTGCTCACACTGACCATCCGAGACTCATGAAGCAATATTTATTTATTTGTATAGCTGAATACTTTTTCTGCATATGTATTGTTTGTATGTAGTATGTGTTGTGTCTGGTTGTGTGTCTACGTGCTTTGCACGTTTCTTCAGATTGTTCTTGTGGAATCAGATGATAGTAAACTGGACTAATCTTCTATGTAATAACTCTTTAAGCTGAACTCTGTGTTCTAAACTCTAGAGCAGTGGTTCTCAACCATTTTCATTCCACTCAAACCCCTTTAAGTATTCCTTATGCCGTTGGTGCTCTGTGATTAGAAAGGGATTGCTTAAGGTGGATTGTGAGTGGGAAGGGAAGGTGCTCTAAACCCAATTGTACTGAAATATTTTGCTTGAGAAAAATTGTCATTGGCCCATTTCCTTTGGAGTTATGAAACTGTGCACATAACCAGGTACGATTAAAACAGTGGTTTTCAAACTTTTTCTTTCCCCCAACATCCCACCTTAAGCAACCCCTTATTAATCACAGAGGACCGATGGCATAAGGAATACTTAAAGGGGTTTGAGTGGAAAAAAAAAGGTTGAGAACCACTGCTCTAGAGAATAGAAGTTCAATCTATTCAATAATTTCAGATGCATTAAATCTGTCATCCCAATCTGGTGAATCTTTGCTGCACTCCATCCTTGTGGATTGAGGGGCTCAACGATTGGTTATGAAGGTGCTAGCTATCCCCTCCAAGGACCTGACCAGACCATCTGAGTCCATCGAGCAGATTGTGTTGAGCAACCTGTTCTCAGTAATGGGTTCACTGTGCTCTCTTCATGTCAAATATACATTCTGAGAGAAAGAACATTAGACATAGTTCAGGACCTTCAGTCCTCGATGTTGTGCTGACCTATATATTTTTGCCAAAAAATAAGTAAACACTCCCTACCTCATAACCCTCTATTTTTCTCCCATCCATGTGCATAAGGGTCTTAAGTGCCCCTAATATCCCAGCCTTCACCAACACCCCTGGCAAGGCATTCCACAACTCTCCGTGTTTATATATTAAAAAAAATGTATCCCTCGGGTCTCTCTTAAACTTTCCTCCCTTCACTTCATACAAATGTCCTCTAGTGATTGCCTCTCCTGCCCTGGGAAAAGGCTGTTGGCTGCCTATCTTATCTGTGTCTCTCAGAATCTTGTAGACCTCTATATGGTCACCTCTCATCCTGCTTCACTCTAAAGTCCCAGCTCTGCTAACCTTGCCTCATGAGGCATATTTCCCGATCCAGGCAACATCCTGTTAATTCTCCTCTGTTCCCTCTCCGTAGTTTCCGATAATAAGTGACCAGAACTGAACACAATACTCCAAGTGTTGGTTTGCTATATGTAGGAGTTTTGCTTGTGTAGTAGAACATTTTTTTGTTTGTATTTACTGTTCCCTCTGACTTGGGACATCCTGACAAGATCTTGGGCTGGAATCCTGCACACCGCAGTATTGACACAGTGGGAGAGCCATCAAGGTCATCTCACTCTCCCATCGCTGGATTTCATGGATTCTCAGTGAGCGTGCATGTGTCATCCGGTCTGGGGGCCAGTGGATCAGCCCGGTTGCTTCTACCTCTCAGAAGTAATTCCCAGGGAGGTGGAGTGAGGAGATGAAATAGCTCTCAGCTGGAAGGGAGAGCTGGAGGAAGTGGTATGATGTTGCTGGCTGAGGGTTCTGCTGCACTCCCTGCAGGAAGTAACATTGGGGTGGATGAATGCACGTCTGTCTGAGGCTGCAGCCTGGTAACAGAAGCTTTCTATGCAGCCTGATCACTCCACGCCACATATACAGAATGTGGCTGTACTGCTGTGGAGCTCGAGCACAAGAGCACCAGTTTTTTTTTTTGCGACTGCTCTGCCTGTTTTGCTCAGTTGGCTTGCACTTTCTTTTTTGGCGAGTGGGCTGTCTGCAAGTCAGCAGATTGTGAATGTACAGATAAACGTGCACCTCGTGTCAGGATGCCCCGTGCCTCATGTCCGCCTGTGCCTCATGTCCATCCGTACACTTCCCAAAATGGCAAACCATCATAGTATCTGGCATTTGAGAGAGAAGAAGAAATAAAAACTATCTACAAAATATTAGGATAGATGTTAATTTTCAAAAAAAAAAGAGGCACAGCATGGTTAAGGCCCTTCTGGCCCACAAGCCCATTCCACCCAAATTAAATTCCTAACCCCATACAATGTGGGAGGAAACCAAATAACCCAGAGGAAACCCATGTGGACATGGGGAGAACATTTGAACTCCTTACAGACAGATTGAAACTCAGGTTGCCAGAGCTGTAATAGCGTTACGATAACTACCTCACAAACCATTCACACAAAGAATAATTTAAAAAGGAGGACAGAATGTTAGTCTAGTCAATGAGTCTAAAATGCTAGGATTTATGCCACCATTCTGTTAAATTGAGGTCAGTTCCTTTCCTGGAATAGCACAGTTGTGGGAAGAATACCTCAAGAAAGCAAGACAAAAGATGCTAGAGAACCTCGGCCTGAAACATTGACCGTCTACCGGCTTCCGTGGATGCGACCTGATCTGATTTGTTCCTTCATTACTGTGTGGTTTTTCAACCTTGAGAAACACGTGCATTGAGTTTGGATGGTGAAACATACTCTGGGCCTCAAGGGCAAATTCATCCAGACGCTAGCTCAACACTGGAGCCTTCAGGTCACTTGGCCCATTACAGTTCCTATCAGTTAACGATACAATTCAGCGAACAAATCGGTGATGCACTCTACAAAAATGCTGGAGATTTAAAAATATTAGGACTTCTTATTTAGTGTAAGCCAGCATTTATTGCTCAACCTTAATTACTTTTGGACTAAAAGCCAATCATACTTTTATGACAGATTATATAATATTTAATGTTTTAAAGGAGACAAATAGTGGATTTTTTTTAGTGTAGGTCACAAACACTTCACAAAACAGATATCATTTAAAACGCAAGAGCTCTGCTCAAGCCAGATAGTCCAGGCTCCCAGTGCCTTTGTAAAGACAATGGAAACTGCTTTGCTGAAGGACTTCATAAGTAAGTGTTAATTGGACATGGTGTGGAGTAATGGATTATTGCTTTGAAAAAAAAGGTGAATGGTGCTACAATCTGTCTAGGTGCAGTTTGCTGTTCTAAGATGGTCATGTGGTTTTGCTAGGAGGGATGGGGAGAGAGGGGGAGAGAGAGAGAGAGAGAACTTGTTTCTGCAGCTGGTCAGCTGGCAGATTGTTTAAAACCCTTGTGATCCATACAAGAAGAAATGGCTGGCTGGAGTGTTTCACCTGAAATAAAAGAAACAAAAAGGAACTCTGAGGTGACCTGCAGAAGAGGTTATCATTTGGGAAAACCCTGATGGGGCAAGTTTCATTGGCAAGACACTGAAGTAACTGATGGAAGTAAATCAGTTTGTGTCCAACGAGCTACGAATCTGAAAACCGACAAGAACCTTCCTGAGCGGTCGGTAAACCATTTAACTGTTTCCACCAGGGCCTGGTGAAGCTTCATAAATGTTAAATTCTGTGCACAGTATAAGAATTGCTTGATACCGGTGAACTTGGAGGAGTGAGATTGGACTGTGAATCAAATACATTTTCTGAACTTAAACACATTACATACACATGCACTTAGAATTAGAAGAGGGTTACATTAATAATAAGTTAAAGTTTTATCTTGCTTTTATGTTTAAAGAAAATTAAAAATGACTTTTGTTTAAGTAACCATTTATCTTGGCGAGTTTCTATTGCTGCTGGGCTTTGGAGTCCTCTGGGCCTGTAACACTTTTCAATCATTAAATTTAGGAAAGATGTGATGATACTATAGAGAATATATTGGGATGTTGCCGGTTGGAGTGTTTTAGTTATGAGAGACTGGACCACTTGGGTCTCTCTTTATTGAAGATGATAACTGGGCTCAAGGAATTACAAAAGACCCTTTCCAACCAGCGCACAGTGTCTTGAACCCACTACTCTCAAGTAACAGGAACATCAAAATCAGGACTGGCAGGCTGGGGAATAGTTGCTTCCCACAGGCTGTGAGATTGATGAGCAGAATTCTGTGAAACACTGGTGTCTGCAGACGCTGTGATTGTAGCAAAAACGCAGTAAATGCTGGAGGAACTCACCCGGTCTCGCAGCTTCCAGAGGAGATGAAGATGTATCACCGACGTTTCAGGCCTGAACCCTTCTTCATGGTATAGGCAAAAAGCAGTCTGAATTGAAGACGAAAGAGAGTGGTGGGGGGGGGGGGGGAAGAATGGGGAGGACTACAGGCCAGCAGCCAAAAGGTGTTAATTGGATACGATAAAAGTCAGCAAATCTATCTTTGCCTCCTATAGATGCTGAAAAGACTAGCTGAGTTCCATGGAAGAGAGGAGTTTGAGAGGGTGACATGATAGAGGAATAGAAAGTCACGGCTTAGCAGGGAATGGGGAGAAGATAAAAATGATTGTCCCACAGCAGGAGGTCTGAGACAAAAGGGTGCAAAGGTTTAAGGTGAGAGGCAAGAGATTAATAAGGGGTCTGAGGGGAATTTGCCCACACTTAGCGTGTTTGTCTGGAACCTACTGGCTGAGGTGATGGAGGAAGACACTCCAAGAAGCAAGTACCCGAACCACTGAGGCAGTGTGAATAGGTACAACAGATAGTATGGACACATTGGGCCAAAGAGCCTCTTTCTGTACATGACTGTCCCATTTGTGGAAGTTTGGGGAACATCAAACATTCCAGAAGAGATCCTTCAGCCCATTGTGTTCATCCAATCTACGCAAACCGACTCCACCACAATCGAACCCTTCCCTACCTCACACCCATAACCCTCTTTTTTTTCTGCATCCATGTGCCTGTCTAAGAGTCTTTTAAGTGTTCCTACTGTACTAGTGTCCACCACCATCACCGGCAATGCATTCCAGGCACCCACCGCCCTCCCCGTGATATCTCCCCTGAACTTTCCACCTTATATAGATGCCCTCTGGTATTTGCTGTTGTCACCCACGGAAAAGTATGTTGGCTGCCCACCCATAATCTCTTCTTAACCTTTTTGGGGAGTTTTATTCTGTTGGCTCTTAATGTCAGAAGCTCTCTCTTGGAGATGGCATGGTTGGTGTAGCAGTTAGTGCAATGCCGAAGATCGGATCCAGGATTTGAATCCTGTGCTGACGGTAAAAAGTTGGTATCTTTTCCCTGTGTCTGTGTGGGTTTCCCCAGGGCCTTTGGTTTCCTCTCACCGTTCGAAACATACAGGCGTTGTAGGTTAATTGGGTGTAAGTTGGGCTGCATGGACTCGTTGGCTGAAATAGCCTGTAACCGTGCTGTATGTCTAAAATTTTTTAAAAAATGGTCTCCAATCAACATTCTACCACATCTTGTTGATTGATGACATTGGACAACAGATTTATTTTCAAAAGAATTAAAATTTTATAAATTGCTTCCTGAAAAATAAATTGGGATTATGATAGACAATCTCAAGATGAACGCAAAGACAATTTCAGATTTGCTGTATCAACCTAGGAAGTAGGGGAAACATTAAATGAACTCTTATTGAATCGAGCATGTTTCATCACATGATGACGCTGACACATTGCGCTCGTTTAACTGACCTAAAAATGTTTTGCTGCTGATTTTTGTTTGTACTCAGCATCTGATGCCTCTCATGTCAGTGTTCAACAATAGTCGGCCGACATTGTCAATGTTATCAATGTAATGCCCAGCATCTGGCCAGGAAAAAAGGAGGACATTTGCATAGCTCCTGCATGCCCAGGCACGCTTGGACTGACCAAAGCAGCTTGCTTTGTGGTTAATGTACTGGTAGACTTAAAATATGACATAGGTTATATCAAAAGAACGGTATGTGATAGGAAATTTCACTAACAGCCCAAAATACAGTCAAAAGTGTCCAGGAAGGAAATTCTTCGTTATCTAGTGCTATTTCTTTAAAGACTTAGATTAGCCTTATTATAACTTTTCCCAATAGATAAGGGTCTGATCTCCTAAAGATAGTGTCCCACAGCCCGTAAAATTCATACTGAGCTGCAAGAACTTCAGGTTCCAAAGAACTCACCTCTGCAGATTCCTATTTACATTTTCTCTGGCTGAGAAATTCCTGGCCCTCCCCAGATCAGCCAGAAATTTGTTCAGTGCTGCACATGATGAGTTTACACAGTTATTAACCCTGGCTGATTTCCCAGGAAGTCTCAGAAAAGGACTTCAAATTTCCCTAGGAACTATTAAACTGTTTTGCTATCGTGGAGAGCACAAAGTTCATCGGTGGACATATAAATGGATGACCTCATTCGTCAGGAATGAAGATTGACTCCACTGAACGAATCTTCCTACTGGAAGAAGCTGCATCTTGTGTGTGGAGCTTGCATGTTCCCTTCCCCACGCTACCATGTGGGATTCCTCTGGGTTCCTCAATTTCCCAAATCCATGCAGGAAGGCTGCTGTGAATTTCCCTGCTCCCCTTGTGTGCGGGCGAGGGGGGGGGGGAAGGATCTGGGGGAAGTTGAGGGTAGGTGGGGAGATTAAAATGGGATAGGGTTAGCTTAGCGTCAATGGGCAGCTGATGGTCGGCACAGGCCCGATGGCTGAAGGACCTGCTTTGATGTTGTACCTCTCCGTGACTCTAATACATCACTACCACCCTCGGATTTTTTCTCCTGAACAGTTGCCCCAAAAAAATCAGGAAAGCTTTTTTCAAGTCAAGTCAAGTTCATTGTCATCTGATTTCACAAGTGCAACCCGATGAAACGGTGTTCTCTGATCCTCGGTGCAAAACTTAGTATTCATACATACAAATAAATAAACAGATATTGTTTTGTACATATGAGAGTCTCGGATGGTTAGTGTGAGCTCTTTCTTCAGTTGTTCTGCATTCTTGCTGCCCGTGGGAAGAAGCTGATGTTCAGCCTGGTGGTACTGGCTCTGATACTCCTGTATCTCTTCTCCGATGGGAGATGCTGTGTTGAAGGAGTCCTCTTCAGACAACGATCCCAGTGGATCACATCCCTATTTAATTCTCTCTTTTTATTATGTCACTCCCCATTTAATCATTAAATTTGACCATGGGAGTAACGGTTAGCTCAATGCTTTCACAGGACCAGCTATGCCTGTGAGGAGTTTGTACGTTCTCCCTGTATCTGCGTGGGTTTCCTCTTGGTGCTCCGGTTTCCTCCCACCATTCAAAAATGGTAGATCAACTGGGCGGCACAGGCTCATGGGCCAAAAGGGTCTGTAACTGTGTTGTGTGCCTAAATTTAAATTAAGGTCAGGTATCGGATGAGACCAAACCAGAAAGATTGCTTCCAAGACAATTCATAGGCCTAATTTACAAGAACACTGAGTGTGTTGCCAAACTGAATAAATCATTAAATTTGCCACTATGGGTCGTTACTTAAATACATACCGTCTAGACACAAACAATTACAAGGCACTCATGATAAGAATTTTCCAGCAACCATGACATCAATGCTGAGACATTTTACGTCTGACACCTCCACCCACAGGCAATGCGATATTTTGCAGCTCCCAACCAAGCTTCAATCCACCACAGTTCTTCTGGTAGAGTGAAGGTTTGCAGACGCTGTTGCTTGTAGTGGCATTCATAGCAAGCGGATTTGAGTCCAGGAGTACAGAGATCCTGCTGCAGCTGTACAGGGCCTTGGTGAGACCACATCTGGAGTACTGCATGCAGTTTTGGTCTCCTTATCTGAGGAAGGACATCCTCGCTATGGTGGGGGTGCAGAGAAGATTCATTAGCATGATACCAGGGATGGAAGGGATCTTCAGACTTGCATATGAAGACAGGCTGGATAAACTAGGTTTGTATTCTCTGGAATTTACAAGATTGAGGGGGATCTTATAGAAACATATAAAATTTACAAGGGATTAGACAGACTAGATGCAGGAAGGTTGTTTCCAATGCTGGAAAAAAACCAGAATCAGGGGTCACAGTTTAAGGATAAGGGGGAAAGTTTTTTTAGGACTGAGATGAGGAAACATTTTTTCTCTCAGAGGATGGTGGATCTGTGGAGTTCTTTGCCACAGGAAGTAGTTGAGGCCGGTTCCTTGTCAATATTTAAGAGTAGGTCAGAATTGGCCCTTGTGGCGAAGGGGTTCAGGGGTTATGGGGAGAAGGCAGGAAATGGGTCATATTGAATGGTGGTATAGGCTTGAAGGGCCAAATGGCCTACTCCTGCACCTAATTTCTATGTTTAATACACAAAAATGCTGGAGAAACTCAGCATGTCCAGTGATGTCCATGGGAAGTAAAGGTTTTGGGCCTGAGCCTGCTTTTGACCCATACCTTGAAGAGGGCTCAGGCCCAAAACGTTGGTTATATTATCTTTACCTCCTGTGAGCACTGTGAGTTTTCTTCCATCATTTCTAAGTTTTAACTTCAGTCATAGCATCTGCTAACTTTTGTGTTTTAGCTTGGCTTTCGGAAGTGGAAATACACGACCTCAGCAATGATCTGATCAAGTCTGCTCGTTGCCTTTTCACATAACTCAAGCTAACTCGGGCGCTACGGTTAGCACAATGCTATCACCCGGCTTCAAATCCAGCACTGTCTGCAAGGAATTTATTGTCATGAACAAATCCAGAAATTTGTTGCTTTGCGTCGATTTGTACATTCTCCCTGTGCCTGAGTGGGTTTCCTCCGAGTGCTCTGGTTTCCTCCCACCCTTCAAAATGTACCGAGGTTTGTAGGCTAATTGGGGTATTTTGGGGGGCATGGGCCGATGGGCCAAACTGGGATGTTACTGTGCTGTAGGTCTAAATTTAAATTAAAATTTATCAAAACATAATTTATTTTTCACAAAACAATGTTGACTTGGTTTGTTCCAATAATGTTTTATAAATGATTAATATTTTCTAGTCAATAATAGAGTTCAATTGTCCTGCACGTTGTTTCCTGTCCTTCTTGAAGAAGGGAATATTATTTAATACTTTCCAAGTGGGTTATGGGCTGTGAGGTTGGGAAGGGTGAGATTGATGTTGGAGTAGGTTTATGTGGAAACATGGGTTGAAAGGTCCATACCTTTGCTGTATCATTCTATGTTCAAACTGCCAGTACCTTCCTGGAACTCAATGAGATTTTAACCAATGGACCCACTATCTCTCCATCCACCCCCATTAAATCTTGGACGTGCCCATTAGATCCTGCCAACTTGTTGGCATTCAGTCCCACTCAATTTTCCCATATCTGTCCTTTGTGATCAGGATTACAACAAGCTTTTCCAATCGTGATGTTCTCCCATTTTTCAGTTCATTTTATTTGTGTGGGTTTGACCCTTTAAGGCAATGGTCCTTAACCTTTTTATTTCCACTCACATCCCACTTTAAGTAATCCCTATGCCATCGGAGCTCTGAGATTAGTAAGGGATTGCTTAAGGTGGTACGTTAATGGGAAGGGAAGGCTGAGAATCACTGCTCTAGATCCAATTGTTACTGAAATATTTTGCTTGAGAAAAATTGTCATTGGCCCATTTCCTTTGGAGTTATGAAACCGTGCACATAGCAAGTCAATTGGATACAATTAAAACAGTGGTTTTATTTCCACCCACATCCCACCTTAAGCAATTCCTTACTAATCACAGAGCACCTGTGGCATAGGGAATACTTAAAGTGGTATGTGAGTGGAAAGAAAAAGGGTGAGAATCACTGCTTTAAGAGAACAGATTTAACAACCTGCCTGCAGGATTTGAAGTGACTGTTAAACTAGCAGCCAGCTTTGAACATAATTTTCCTTTTACTGGATACATTTCCAGAATCAACATAGAAGGCCTGGGGAAGTCAGGTGCAAAGACTATGCGGCTAGTTTCTTAAAAAAGACAGTGCATCATTTGTTCAGGAGGCTATTTTAAGGAAGGCAGCACAAGAGTAAACAGCTCTTCAACCTCCTTTGTGGGAATGAGAAACCCACTTAGCCTCATTGTTTGGATATAGACAGGATATCAGGTTTCCTCTTTTTGCTTATAGAGGAATGAGAGATCATTTAGTCTGACCCACAAAAATGGTTTTAAAGTTGGAGAAGAAATACTGCACTCTACTCAACTGACCCATGAGAAAAGGCTTCTTATTGCAGAAGAAGGCACTTGTCTAAAAAGGAAATTTCTCAGAAGAATCTCAACTAGGGTGTGTGAGAAATCAACGTTCTGTCACCACCCCCCCCCACCCCCCCCCCCCCCCACCGGTCTCTTTCATCCACTTCAGGAACTGCTAACTTCATCTGAAAGCCTGCATCCCACCCATCTTAAAGCCTGCATGTTGCATCCACTTGAGGCCTGAGTGTCTGACCCATCCAAGGCCTATTCATCTAAAGCCTGGGTGTCATATCAATTTGGAGCCCACTTAACATCATTGAATTTTTGAACTTTGAACTTGGAACTGCCTTTCAAGAATTGATCCTTGGGCTGTAGGGGCTTGGGGTACCATACACACCAGTATATTTGCGCATAGTTAGAGTTTAAGTGAGATAAGTGTATATAAGTTTAGATAAATTTGTTAAATTAGAGTAGGTGATATATAATTGTTGATTAATAATTAAAAATATTATTTTAAATATAACACCTTCTTGGCTAATCTTCATTGCTGCTGTCGTGTACATAACACCAATGCCACTTGAAAATAGCCCTTTGTAAACTGTCACTTGATGCACATGACAACAATGAATTCAATTAATTTCAGTCTCATGGAGTTCTTCAATACAGAACCCAATGTCCCTACTATTCAAGTTCGCCCCCATTACTTTCCTGCCAATGGACATGTCCAAATGGCATTTATTTAAAAAAAAGTTTAGACGAACAGCACAGTAATGGACCCTTCCGACCCACGTATTCGTGTTGCCAAATTAGCTTAGATTTCAGAGTACGTAGATGACATCACATATAACCCTGAGATTCTTTTTCCTGTGGACAAGGCAGAATTGCCACTAATTGGTAGTGAAAAAAAAAACTTTACACATGTAAACAGGTAAACAAATGTAAGCAAACTTACTGCAATACAGAGGGGAAATAAAAAAACAAACAATAAAGTGCACAAGTAAGAGCCCTTAAATGAGTCCCTGATTGAGCTTGTCATTGAGGAGTCTGATGGTGGAGGGGTAGCAGCTGTTCCTGAACCTGGTGGTGTGAGTCTTATGGCCTCTCGACCTCTTTCCTGATGGCAGCAGCGAGAACAGAGTGAGTGCTGGATGATGTGGATCCTTGACGATTGCAGCTGTTCTCTGATGGCAGCGTTCCCTGTAGATGTTCTCAATGGCGGGGAGAGTTTTGCCTGTGACCATTACTTTCCACCACACCTCAGTAGAAATTTGCCAGTGTTTCCGATGTCGTACCAAACCTCAGCAATGTTCCCGAGGAAATAGAGGCGCTGACGTGGTTTCTTCATGACGCCATTGGAGTATTGGGTCCAGGAAAAATCCTCTGAGATAGTGACTCCCAATTAATCTTCAAACCCTGTACATTTTGAAGGGTGGGAGGAAACCCATGCAGACATTGGGAGAATGTACAAACTCCTTACAGATGGTGCCAGGTTTGAACCTGAGTCGCTGGTGCGGTAACAGCATTGAGCTAACCACTACACTAACCAAGCCACCCCTTCGCTAACTGTACCACCCCTTTCCACTGTTACAATTGTTCCTGCCTTCAGTTCGTCCTCTGACAGTTTTTACCGTTTCCATCTGCCATTTTTCAGCCCATTTTTCCAGCTGGTCCAGATCCTACAAGCTTTGAAAATCTTTCTCGCTGTCCACAACACCTCCTATCTTAGTGTCATCTGCAAACTTGCTGATCTAATTTATCACATTATCACTTGATACCTCTGTCCACATCTAACTCCTGTCCTCCTTTTTTCCTGGCCAGATCCTTAAGTTTCTCTCATCAGCCAAGGCTCACTGATCCTGTCAGCCTTCCTCTTCACTCTAACAGCACTGCCCTGTCGCTGAACTCACCCGATTTCACCTGCTAGACATCCCTTTACTTTGGACAAAGCTTCTTCCACCCATCAAGCCTTGAGAAAGGGTGTCATGGTCGGCATAGCGGTCAGCACAATGCCAGTGATCGAGACTGGGGGTCAAATCCCGCGCTGTCTGTGAGGAGTTTGTGCATTCTCCCCGTGTCTGAGACCCGTGGGTAAGAAATTCTCTTAATCACTTTCACACTCTTGTGGGTTCTCCCTGATTGGAGGGGGGGGTGGGGAGAAGAGAGTGTGTCTGGGTATGATTGGTCCTTCAGTGTGTTGCCTGCCTTTCTCAGGGAGTGGGAGATGTCAACAGAGTCCAGAGAGGGGAGGGATCATGTTATGAGCCCCATTCCGCAGCTTCTTCCTATCGTCAACAGAGACAACCTTATCCCACGCTGTGATGCATCCAGGACGTGTGCGTGTGTAAATACTGCCAATGTTTGTCACACAAAGATAGTGCGTGGGAGCAACTCTGCAGGTCAGGCAGCAAACAAGGAAGTCAACATTTCAGGGCAAACACCCTTTAACCAGGAACATTGTTGAGGGAAAATGCATCTCTCTGATAGGGTGAGACCATATTCCTCATGGCAGGTTTGTGCTGGTGAAGATGGGATTCTTCATGTTGTTGACAGTCAGGATGTCTTAGCAGGTCAGACTGTATTAACGGGAAAAGAAAAACCCCACAAAAACTGAGCCCAGCCGAGGATAGGTGGCTTTGGTACTGAAGCAGGAACTCTTTCTCTTTCCACGGATGCTGCCTGGCATGCCCAGTACTTTCATCTTCGCCGGCTTTTATTTCAGATTTCCAGCATCTGCGGCTTCTTTTATTTTCATTGTGTGAAGAAAGTTTGTCAATCCGAGCAACTCTCAAATCAATTTCAAGTTTATTGCCATCCGATTGCACAAGTACAACCCGACTA
Organism: Narcine bancroftii; assembly: GCF_036971445.1. Lineage (NCBI taxonomy): Eukaryota > Metazoa > Chordata > Chondrichthyes > Torpediniformes > Narcinidae > Narcine > Narcine bancroftii. The sequence continues at coordinate 93,644,786 of NC_091474.1, forward strand.
AACTGCGTTCTCCGGTCCTTAGGGCGAAACATGCAAGCACACAACCAGACGTAACACACGTACAGACAAGCATTGCATATGCAGGACAAGGCATCATAAACAAATATTGTTTCGTGAATATGAAAGTCTCGGATGGTCAGTGTGAGCAGTTCCTTTGGTCGTTGAGCATTCTCACTGCCCTTGGGATGAAGCTGTTCCTCAGCTTGGGGGTGCTGGCTCTGATACTCCTGTATCTTTTCCCTGATGGGATCAGCTGAAAGATGCTGTATGCGAAGGGGTCCTCAATGATTTTGTGCGCCCTCTTCAGACAGCGATCCCAGTTGATATGTCTCAGTGATCCTCTCTGTCACTCTTATGGTCCTGTAGATTGATCCATTTCTCTACAGCAATTGTGCCCACACTGTGATGCAGCCGGTCAGGTCACTCTCAACAGAGCACCTGTAGAAGGTTGATGTAATGGTGGCCGGCAGTCTTGCCCGCTTCAGTCTTCTTAGGAAGAGCAGTCGGTGTTGCGCCTTCCTGACAAGTGAAGTGATGTTGAGTGTCCACGATAGGTCACTAGTTAAGTAGATCGAGGAACTTGGTGCTCACTCTTTCCACTACAGAGTCATTGATGTATAGTAGAGTGTGGTCATCTCTGGTCTTCCTGAAGTCCACGATCATCTCCTCCGTCTTGTCCACAATGAGTCTCATTTCGTTACTTCTCACACGATGCCACGAGATTTCCCGCCTCTTCTCCGTAGAGCAACTCATCGTCATTGCTGATGAGGCTGATGACTGTTATGTCATCTGCAAACCTGATGACACTGTTGGAGCTGGATCTGGTGATGCAGTCATGGGTTAGTAGTGTGAACAGGCACGGGCTGAGGGGCGCCAGAGCTCCTGGTCTCTTGCTGCTATGCCCTATGTGGTTAGCACCTTACCATATGTTTGATGTTGCAGAGTGGAATGAATATTGTGGGCTCAAGTCCAGGGTGTGTTGGGAAGTTCCTCCACACTATCCCTTCACCAATACCAACCTCGGGAATGAGAAGTGTTCAACCTCAGTGTGCACACGGAACTCAAGAGGCCTGGACCAGGCTATGAAACTGCACCAGTCTGCTGCAGACAGCCAAGGGAAGCGGCAGACAATGATCTTCCTCTTGGTCTCCACAGCTCAGCTGTCCTGCTGTGTAAGCCACCAGAGGGAGCTCGAATCCAGAGAGAGGGTCGAAAGGCCGAGGAGGGAGCTGAGTGGTGCTCTAATACAGTGGGTTGTTTGGAGCAAGGCCCATGATTAATTAAAAAACACAGAGTCGCTGGAGGAACTTGGCAGCGTCCATAGAGGTAAGGTCCATAGAGGTAAATATCACTGACATTTTGGGTCTGAGACCTTCTTCGAGGTATGAGTGAAAAAAGAGAGGCAAGTGTCTGTATTCAAAGGCTGGGACAAAAATGAAGAACGGGACGGGGAAGAGTGGAGACCAATAGACAAACAGGATATGATAAGAGGGCAGGAGAGAAGAAAGGTGAGAATTGATTTTGACTCTGTGAAAGAAGACAGAGAGAAAAGTGAAGAGAGAGAGAGGTAGACAGACAGAGTGAGCAGGAGGCATAGGGAAAGATGGGTGGGGTGGGGTGGGGGGGTTCTAATGGAAACTGGAGGTTGGTGTTAATGCCATCCGGTTGGTCTTCCAACTTACAGGTGGTCTCAGTCTGGCAGTGGGCGGGTCCGCAGACAGACATGTTGGTAAGGGAATTGAAACGGGCGGCCTTTGGGAGATCCCCGGTGTTGCAGCTGGACAGAGCCGGAGATGCTCGATGGAGCGATCTCCCCGTCTGTGTCTGGTCTTCCCGATGTAGAGGAGACCACAACGGGAGCACCTGATGCAGTAGATGAGCCCTGCATCATGAAGTGATCCCCCAGTCTGCGTCCAGTCTCCTCGATGTAGAAGAGACCACAACTGAGGCAGTAGATGACCCCTACAGATACTCTTGCTTCTCTTGGAAGGACTGTCTATTATTAATATTCTCTGTCTTTTCTTTCATGCCAATGTAAGAGGAGAAACAACTTCCCAGAGTAGGGCTTAACGGAGAAAATATACTACATCTTAGCACAGAACAGACCCTTCGATCCACAATGTGTTCCAACCCATGTAAACCCACTGCACAGCAATCCATCCCTCCCTCACATCCATAGTGCTCTACTTAGCTGACATCCATTTGCCTATCACTTGTAGCACCACCACTAACATCTTGACGACGAGCAGGTGAATTTCCACTAAAATGGCAGCAGGATGTCAATTCAGTAAAATTCCTGTTACCGGGAATTCCAACAACCAGCAGTCTGAAGCCACCAACAAAAATATCGCAGAAAGTAAATAGGTAAAAAAAATGACAAAAGTTTAAAATCGGTGCCCCCTCACCCCCACCCCCCCCCCGTACGCCAATCATTGAACACGCAACCTCAAGCAACCGGCAAATAAAATAGCGGATAAAAAATAGGTTTAAAAGTTTAAAATCGGTGCCCCCAGCGTTTATTTTGCCAATCATGCGACACAATTAAAAAAATTTAGATATGCAGACCTACTTCACTCTGCCACCATCGGGAAAAAGGTACAGGAGCCGAAAGACAAGCACTCAGCGGCACAAGGACAGCTTCTTCCCCGCTGCCAAACGAACCAAAGACACTGCCTTACTTTTTGTGCACATTTTAAATTATTAGTAATGTTGTGAGATGGTTATGATTGTAGCCTCTATTGTCATTTCAAACCAGTACACAGATGAAAACTAAATTGATCCTCCGGAAACCACAATGCTATCCACGTAACCGCAATTACACATCAGTCAACACAAGATGCCATTTCTACTCGAGACAAAACAAAATATAAAAACTACACAATTCTACACTATGGGTAAAAAAAATAGGGTGAACAATACAGTAAAAGATGAAAATCTGGACAATAGGCACAGTGGAGATGGTCACATTTCAGAGTGGCTTGAAAAGAAGAACCATCGCACAGTTCATGAGTCCATTCAGCCCATCAACTTCGGCCCCATAATGGTAGAGAGACCCCCATGACCTCCTCTCCAACCCCACCATCTGCCACAGGGCCCTTTGCCCCAAGATGGCTCAGCCTCCCGAACCTCCAGGCCAGGCACACGACACGGCCACTTTAGGCTCCAGGACATCTCCTCCCCCAGAACAGCACATGCTGCCTGCTCCGGACACCCCGACGAAGATCCGCAGACCTGCCACGGCGTCTCCTCCTCGACCACTGGCAGCACCTGATGTCCGGAAGCCTCATCCCCACAGCTGACCAAGCCACCCTGCTTCTTCCACACCCTCACCTTACTTTGCAGTTCTTCTCAGCTTCCCATCTCCACAGTGCCTCCATCCAGTCTTCATCCTTGAAAAATTGAGCACGGCACTCCGCTTAGACCGTTTTGGTAGCCCCACGATGCTGCCGCAGAACATCGAATTTCGTGACATTAAGTTCTGACTCTGAATCTGATGAGTCTCTGCTGCCCGATCACACCTGATTTTTGTACAACCCCCATGGCACGTTGTGGAAGGTGGGAGGAATCCGGAGCCCCCGGGGCAAACCCACGCAGACATGGGGATAATGTACAAACTCCTAGCGGGAGTCGAACCCCAGTCCCAATCACTGGCGCAGTAACAGTGTTGCGTTAACTGCTACTGTGCCACCCAACCTCTAGTAACCGGCAAATTAAATTAACCAGCATCTACCAATCTCCATAGGTGCCAGATACTAGGGGTTTTACCATTATTATTACATACATTAATTATAATCAACAAATATTTTATATGTGACTCTCCCCCTGCTCAACTCATTCCTCATTCCATGTCTTCTTTTATCTGCCCACTTTGTGGTGATCATTTTGCAATCTCCATCCTGAAGACACCCCCATGGGCATTAATTTCAACCAAAGAGGCTATTGTCCACAGTATGTGCGACGTCTGAGCCACTGACATTCCCCCTTTTGTCCCTCTTGTCAGCTGCTGCTTCACCCCGTTCCATCTTCTGTCTTATTTGCCAGCTGGGCTTGGCGAGTCTGGACTCTGCTCGAGTCAGCTCTGTCACATGGAGTATATGGGGGGAAGGCAGGAGAGTGGGGATGAAGGGGATAGTAAATCCCCCATGATGGAATGGTGGGGCAGACATGATGGACCGAATGGTCTAATTTTGTACCCATGCCTTATTATTCCAACAAACAATTCCACCTCTGACGACCAAGACTTTCTCATCTGCAAAACATCACTGGTAACTTTGATGAAGGACCATCAAAAAATGTACCAGGTCTTGGTTGCAACAGAAGAAAAACTGTTTCAGTCCTTGTAGCTTGGAAGGTATCTTTATTCTGACCGCAAAATCATGTATGTTGGAAATAGTTGCTTCCAGCAGGCTGTGAGATTAATGAACAATATCCTGTAACCAAGTAAATCATCCCAAAATATTTAGATATATTTATTGAAAATTATATCTTTGTGTACATAGAATACGTGCTGCGTATTATGTGTGTGCATCATGGTCTGGAGAAACGTTGTTCTGTCTGGCTGATGATAAACTTGGTGTAGTCCCCGACACAACCATCTGTACATACAACCAAAAAAAGAAATATTGAATATATTTGTAAAAAATAAAGGAAAAGATATGTAAGTATAAGAATTATGCTTTTGGGGTGAATGGAAAATAGTGCCCATGGCAGGGGTGGGTGACCACTCACGAGAGCTGGCCTTAGTGGCCGCCGTGTTGCATCTGATGCGGATACAGTGAATTTCCACTTGCGTCCATTTCGAGATCCAACCGATTGCTCAGGACGGATCTCGGACGCATGTCAGGGTCGACCTGTGCCCTACAAATGCCCGCACATTTTTGAAAGGTTGGGGGAACTTGGAAGCTAATTCAGACGCGGGGAGAATGGGCAAAAACTCTTTACAGTGGAACATGAACAAATTTGTGGCCAGTGGGATATGTACCATCCTGCATTTGTTCAGGTTTGTTTTATAAAGCAGTTCAAGTATGCTGTCGCACTTTCTCTCCACTGTTAACCCTTTAAATCCATTATCTAGAGAGTACTGAGGTGCACACATCACGGCGACCTGATGGAGTGATTTAACGGCTTAAATCACCAAAAACCTGAATATTACTGATATGCGACTTGCTGAGTTTCTCCAGAACTTTTGGGGAGAACAGTTTTTGGGCAGCATCTTCTAATTTATACCAGAGGCAGCCAAGAATGTCTCTGAACCTGGAATAACAAGGCAGGAAAGAGGTCAGATCAGCAATAGGTTCCCAGACTGGAAGTACTGTCTGGAATTGCATTCCACTCTATGCTGTTAAAAAAAAAACAGTGCTCTGTGATCGATTTCTGGGCAGAGAATTCCAGCAAAATAATCTACCCCACCCCCAGCACAGGTAGCCAGTCACAGCAGTGAAATAAATGGGTTTAGTGTCAGATTAATATCATTGGATGGTTTAAAAAAATTTAAAAAAATTTTTTCACACTATGAACCATATCAATCAAAATACACACAAACATTTCCCTCTTGAATATACACAGTGGCATTTTCTCCCCCTTTCTCCCCGTCCCTTCCCTCCCCCCCTCCAAACCCATTAAACGTTCAATATATACAATAAACCCATTAAACAATGTCATCACACAATGTAAATAAACAAGAAAATTGTGTCATCTACTTTTACACACTGGATCAGGTCATTTTGTCGTCTTCTCATTTGATCATTTTAGGGGGGTGGAGGTTACGAAAACAGGCAATTCATTAGGAGTGAGGTGCGTAGATTGCTGGATGAGGGCATCATCGAACCCAGTTCAAGTCCCTGGAGAGCCCAGGTGGTGGTTGTCAAGAACGGGGAAAAACTACGGATGGTGGTCGACTATAGCCAGACCATTAACCGCTTCACGCTCCTGGATGCGTACCCCCTGCCACGCATCACGGATGTGGTGAACCAGATCGCCCAATACCGCATATTCTCCACCAGTGACCTATGTTCGGCCTACCACCAGCTCCCAATCTGCTGTGAGGACCGACCATTTACGGCCTTTGAAGCGAATGGGCGGCTACATCAATTTCTCAGGGTACCATTCGGGGTCACGAATGGTGTCGTGGTCTTCCAGCGGGAAATGGACCGGATGGTGGACCAGAACGGGCTAACTGCTACCTTCCCGTATCTGGACAATATCACCATCTGCGGCCACAACACGCAGGACCACGATGCCAACCTGGACAAATTTCTTCAAACTGCCCGTTGGCTGAACCTGACTTACAATTTGGACAAGTGTGTCTTCCGGACCACACGACTCGCTATTCTAGGTTGCGTGGTGGAGAACGGGATAGTCATGCCAGATCCTGACCGCATGCGTCCCCTAATGGACTTACCCCCCCCCCCCCCATACCCAGAAAGCGCTCAAACGCTGCCTGGGCCTTTTCTCGTATTAAGCCCAATGGGTTCCACACTACGCCGACAAGGCGTGTCCTCTTATCAAGACCACCTCCTTTCCCCTCTCGACCGAAGCCAGAGCGGCTTTCGATCGAATCAAATCCGACATCGCCGCTGCGACGCTGCACGCGATCGATGAGTCTGTCCTGTTTCAAGTCGAGAGCAATGCATCCGACTTCGCCCTGGCAGCCACCTTGAACCAGGTCGGTCGGCCTGTAGCCTTCTTCTCCAGAACCCTCCAGGTTCCAGAGAGTAGACACTTCTCGATCGAGAAGGAGGCCCAGGCCATAGTTGAAGCAGTGCGTCGTTGGAGACATTACCTCACTGGGAGGCGCTTTACACTGTTGACTGATCAATGCACGGTCTCCTTCATGTTCAGCAACACCCAGCGTGGTAAGATAAAAAATGACAAAGTCGCAAGATGGAGAATCGAACTCTCCACTTTTAACTATGACATCCTGTACCAGCCTGGTAAGCTCAACGAGCCACCTGATACGCTCTCCAGGGGGACGTGTGCCAGCATACAGATGGACAGACTACAGAAACTCCATGAGGCGCTCTGTTATCCAGGGGTCACTAGGTTTGCCCACTAGGCGCCCAACCTACCCTACACAGTCGAGGAGATCCGCTCCATGACCTGAGCCTGTTCGGTGTGCGCTGAATGCAAGCCCCACTTCTTCCATCCGGATAACTCCCACGTTATCAAAGCCACCCGCCCCTTCGAGCTTCTTAGCGTAGATTTTAAGGGGCCCCTACCGTCGACCAACCGTAATAACTACATCCTTATGCCCATCGACGAGTACTCCCGCTTCCCGTTCACTGTGCCCTGCCCAGACACCACTGCCAGCTCAGTGATACAGGCCCTTCACAGTATTCTCGCTATTTTCGGGTATCCCAATTCCATCCACAGTGATAGGGGGTCCTCATTCATGAGCGCAGAGCTGCAACAGTACCTTCTGGAGTGTGGTATCGCTTCAAGCAGGACCACGAGCTATAACCCACGCGGTAACGGACAGGTCGAGAGGGAGAATGTCACCATATGGAGAGCGGTTACACGGGCTCTCCGGTCTAAAGGTCTCCCCACCTCTCACTGCCTTACACTCCATCCACTCCCTCCTATGTACCACAACAAATGCTACCCCCCACGAAAGGATGTTTCTTTTCCCGAGGAAATCTGAATCAGGAACCACTGTACCGGCATGGCTCACCGTCCCTGGCCCCGTCCTTTTGCGACGCCACGTCCGGCACTCAAAGAACGACCCCTTGGTCGACCGAGTGACTCTACTCCCCCATGTACGGTTTCCAAATTTGTTCAAATATTGTGACTTTATTTTTTTAATTATATGTTATTTTTTCCAATGGAATACATTTATTCATTTCCATGTACCATTGCTGTATTCTCAGGCTCTCTTCTGATTTCCAAGTTGACATTATACATTTTTTTGCTGCTGCTAAGGCTATCATAATAAATCTCTTTTGCGCTTCATCCAGTTTGAGGCCTAATTCCTTACTTGTTATATTACTTAGAAGAAAGATCTCTGGATTTTTTGGTATGTTGCTTTTTGTGATTTTATTTAATACCTGATTTAGATCTTCCCAAAACTTTTTCACTTTCTCACATGCCCAAATTGCATGTACTGTTGTTTCCGTTTCCTTCTTATAGCGAAAACATCTACCTGATAATGTTGGATCCCATTTATTTAACTTTTGGGGCGTGATATATAACCTGTATAACCAATTATACTGTATCATACATAACCTTGTGTTTATTATATTCTTCATAGTTCCAGAGCATAACTTTCCGCATGTTTCATTTTTTATCTTTATGTTTAAATTTTTAATATCATTGGATGGTTGATGGCCAGTGTAGATTCAAAAGGCCTCTTCTGGGCCGTATGACTGTGCATCCAGGACATTGGTCTGATCCGTTCACTTGGAGTGAACTTCTTTTCAAAGTACAGAGATACTGGAGGAACTCAGCCGGTCTCACAGCGTCTGTAGGAGGTGAAGATATATTACCGAGGTCTCGGACCTGAGCCCTTCCTCAAGGTATGAGCAAAAAAATAAGAACATTAAAGGATGGGGAAAATAAAAGACCAACAAAAAGGTATTAATTGGATATGATGAGGAGAATTGATTTTGGCTCTGTGAAAGGGAAGAGAGAGAGAGAGGGGGAAGGAGACAGGAAAGAAGATGGGGTGAGTGGGGGGTGGGTTAATGGATACCAGAGAAGTTGATGTTAATGCCATCGGTTGGAGGGTGCCCAAATGAACAAAGAGTTCCTCAAATTTGCGGGTGGTCTCAGTCTGGCAGTGCATGAGACCATGTCGGCATGGGCACGGGATGGGAAATTGAAATGAATGGCCGCCCATCACTGATCCTATTGAATAGAGGGAGAGGCATTGGGAGTGGAGCGGTCCTACCCCTGCTCATATTATGTGGGCAGGCCGGGGAGCTTGCACAGTGGGTTCAGAAAGATGGCTGGACCCATGCCATTACCACTCTTTGTCCTATCAATGACTCCTGCTTCTCTCTCCATTTATAATCCCAAAATGTTGATAAGTTCTGCGGATATGTTTATTTCATGAAAACACTGGGCGTTACCAGCTGGGTCATTGTTTATCGTACAGACGATTGGATATTACAGCACCAGAGACCAGGGTTCAAATCCCGCTCTGTCGGTATGGAATTTATACATTCTCCTCTTGTGGGTTTCCCCTGAGTGTCTCTAAAATGTACCGGGCCCACAGGATAATTGGGTGTCGTTGGGTGGCACAGGCTCATGGGCTGGAAGGACCCTTACCATGCTGTATGTACTTGAATAAATGACCAATCAAAAAGCTGTTGATTGGATATGATAAGAGGACAGGGTGGGGGGGAGGGGGAGAGGAAAGGTGAGAATTGATTATGGCTCTGTGGAGAGAGAGAGAGAGAGAGAGAGAGAGAGAGAGAGAGAGGGAAGGAGATATGGAGAAAAGTGCCTGGAACATCACTGCCTTTGACAGCAGCTTGAAACAGTCTGGCAAGTTTCTGCTGCCTAATTTGTAATTACACTTACTGTAAAGTCAAATATTTGCAACATAAAAAGCCCTAATTGGGATAAATGTATGGCACCCTGAAATGGTGCAGAACAGATGTCAGTGAGCCCTGGGGAAAGACAGCTTTCAAACTGAAATCATTCTCTGCATTTAAGATTCTCGATCAGTTGGATGAGTTTTCTTTATTTGTATAATTGTTGATGTTTAATCTGAGTGTTAGATTCAGGCTGGGATTGCTGTGTTTCATGGTGAAAGGGGGGGTGCACATCTCCCACCGCCGGGGTAAGGTTGGTCATCTTCCTTGTGCCGGGGTCACTTACCATATCCGCTGCTCCTAATGTGGCCACTTCTAGAGACGGGCCGCGGTCTGGGAGATCATTTCGTGGAGCTCCTTCGCTCTGTCCGCTGCAACATCCGTGTGGCCAATCCCTTCAGTTCTACGCACCCTTGCCACACCAACATCTCTGTGCATGGCCTCGTGTTCTGCCAAACTGAGGCCACTCGCAAATTGAGGTAATAACACATCAGCACTCTCCAGTCAGATGGCATTAACTTTGACTTCTGAAATGTCTGCTAACCCCCTATCCCTCGATCACAGTGGTTCTCAACCTTTTTCCTTTCCAATCACATACCACTTTAAGTGATCCCTATGCCATCAATGCTCTGTGGGATAAGGGATTGCTTAAGGTGGGATGTTGGGGGAAAGAAAAAGTTTGAAAACCACTGTTTTAATCGTATCTCATTGACTCGTTAGGTGCACGGTTTCATAACTCCAAAGGAAATGGGCCAATGACAATTTTTCTCAAGCGAAATATTTCAGTAACAATTGGGTTTAGAGCACTTTCCCTTCCCACTCACATCCCACCTTAAGCAATCCCTTACTAATTACAGAGCACCAGTGGCATAAGGAATATTTAAAGGGGTTTCTGCGGAAAGAAAATGGTTGAGAACCACTGCTCTAGAGTTTAGAACACAGAGTTCAGCTTAAAGAGTTATAACAGAGAGTGACCCCCCCACCCCCACACTTATCACGTGGCAGCTTTTTTCTTCTATCCTCCGACCTGTGTCCAGCTCTTACCTTGTAGCCTGTGCTCCTCCCCCTTCCCCCCCTCCTCAGGCATCTGTCTGTATTTTTCTCAGTCCTGATGAGGGGCTCAGGTCCAAATGGTTTGGTTGTCCTTCCTTTCTTTTTAAAATATTTTTATTGAGTTTAACAAAAACCCTTTATACGAGGTTTACTAATAATAATGTAAATCAAATCATATCACATATCAATTGTAAATTAGAAGCAGAACCATAAATATTACACAACATTTTGTTGAGGACATCAAGTTCTATAATTATTGTAATTAAACAATTAAATGTAGTCCCTTTGTTTAAAAAAGGTAATAAGGAGTATCTTGGGAATTAGAGTCCGGTGAGTCTCACATCAGTGATGTGTAAAAGATTCTTAAGGATAGGATCTACCAGCATCTGGAGAGATATAATTTACTCAAGGAGAGTCAGGGAAGGTCGACCCTCACGAGCCTAATTGAGTTCTTTGAGGAAATGACAAAAGAAATTGATGAGGATTGGATGGTAGATGGATATATGGATTTCAGTAAGGCGCTTGATAAGGTCCCTCAGGAGAGACTCATCCAAAAGGTCAAGAGGTATGGGATCAGTGGAACCTTGGCTGTCTGGATAAAAAACTGGCTTGCGGGAAGAAGACAGAGAGTAGTGGTGGAAGGGAGGTTCTCTGCATGGAGGCATGGAGGCTAGTGGCTCCCTTGCGCTTCGTGACTTTTATAAATGATCTGGATGACGATACAGAAGGTTGGGTGAGTAAGTTTGCGGATGACATGAAGATTGGAGGAATTGTAGATGGAACAGAAGTTGCAACAGGATGCAGTGTTGGGTAAGAAAATGTCAAATGGAGTTCAATCCGGACAAGTGAGGTGATGCATTTTGGCCGGACAAATTGAAAAGCTGAGTATCGGGTTAATGGTCGGTTAGTTAAGAGCGTGGATGAACAGAGGGATCTTGGGATTCATGTTCATACATCCCTCAATGCGTTGCTCAGGTTAAAAAAGCCTACAGGATTCTGTGCTTCCAGGTTAAAAAAGCCTATGGGATTCTGTGCTTCATTAATAGAGTATAGAAGTCATGTTGCAACTTTATAAGTCTCTGATGAGACCACATTTGGACTATTGTGTCCAGTTCCAGTCACCGCATTATAGGAAGGATGTTGAGGCTATGGAAAGGGTGCAGAGGAGATTCACCAGGATGTGGCCTGGATTGGAGGGCACGTCTTTTGAGGCAAGGTTGGGAAAACTGGAACTTTTCTCTATGGAGCGTAGAAGAGACTTGATCAAGTTCTACAAAATGGTGAGAGGCTTAGATAGGTTGGACAGCCAATACCTGTTTCCTAGGGTGGGAAGAACATCCACTAGAGGACACATGCATAAGATTAAGGGAGGGACGTTTAGTGGAGACATCAGGGGTGTGTTACTTTACATAGAGAGTTGTTGAGGCCTGGAATGCCTGGCCAGGAGTGGGGGTCGAGGCTGAAAGAATAGGGGCCTTTAAAATACTATTAGATAGGCAGATGGATGGAAGGATAGGGACAACATAGAGGGCTGAAGGGCCTGTACAAGGCTGGAATGTTTCAATGTTTAATGCTTAACTTGTAATTTTCTGAAAAATAATATTGAATACTAAAATAATACCGGTAAAATTCCTTTGTATAAGATATTTTATACTTCTCTGATGTGATCATGTTGTTCTCTGATATGATCTGTGATCTGTAGTTAAGCCCCTACTAAGGAGGGAGGGGGTAGATTGGTGGGGATTTTTTTTGCTCCCTACGGACGCTGCTTGATCTGCTGAGTTTCTCCAGCACGGCTGTATATTGCACTACACGAGTTTCAGTCAGGACTTCTTGCTCTCTGAAAAAATAACCCACGGTCACGTCCTTCTCCTTCACATTAACACCCACCAACCCTATAAGCCTTTGCAATCTGCATACTCACCTTTTTTTCTCATTAGTTTATTTTATATTTATAGCACAGTAGAAGCTGATTCTGGCCATTGAAACTCGTGCTGCCCAATTACACCCATGTTAACCCCCAACCCTTAACATTTTGGAGGGTGGGAGGAAACTGGAGCACCCGGCGAAAACCCACAAAGGTCACAGGGAGAATGTACTGTTACAGGCCCAGAGGACCCCAAGACCCAGCAGCAATAGAAATTCACCAAGACAAATGGTTACTTAAACAAATGTTACTTTTAATTTTCTTTAAACATAAAAACAGGATCAAACTTTAACTTATTAGTATTAACTTAATCCCCTTCTAATTCGAAGCACACATGTATGTAATGTGTGTGTAAGTTCAGGAAAGTTCTTTGATTCATAGTCCAGTCTCACTTCTCACTCCTCCAAGTTCACTGGTATTAGGCAATACTTATACTGTGCACAGAATTTAATATTTATTAATCTTCACCAGGCTTTAGTGCTTGAAAGGTAAATGGTTACCTTCCTCAAGAAGTTTCTTGTCAGTTTTCAGAGAGAGATTTGTTGCTTGTTGGACACCCATAACTGATTCCTTCTGATCAGCCACTTCAGTGTCTTGTCAAAGAAATTTTCCCCATCAGGGTTATTCAGATGATAACCTTTTTCTTTCAGGTTGCCTCAGAATTCCTTTATGTTTTCCTTATTTTAAGTGAAACATTATACAGCCAGCCAATTATCTCCTCTTGTATGGACCACAAGGGCTTTGGCCAGGCCGAACTGAGAACTCACAATCCGTCTTCCAAATGGGGTTTTTCCACAAGCTTGCCAGCTTGTCCTGTTCTAGTCCCAGCTGCTGCTGTTGAACTATAGAAATGAACACACTCACTCTCTCTCTCTCTCTCTCTCTCTCTCTCTCTCTCTCTCTCAGAAAAAAAACACATGACCCTCTTAGAACAACAAACTGCACTCAGACAGACTGCAGCACTGGACCCAATCTCTGAGTCCGTTCGTCTGTTGCTTTCCCAAACAATAATCCATTTACTCCACAGCCTGTCCAAATAACACCTACTTGCGAAGTCTCTATAGGCATTCTTCAAAGTTTTTGCAAAGGCACTCGGAGCCTGGACTGTCTGGCTTGAGCAGAGCTCTTGCATTTTAAATGAGATCTATTTTGAAGTGTTGCTATTTGTTTGTGACCTATACTAAAAAAAAAAACCTGCCACAATTTATCTCCCAAAAACATATCTATATACAATATAAAATATAACTCCATCACAGTACAAACTCCTCATGGTATGGGACCCTGGTGTTGTAAGAGCATCGCACTGACCTGTAGATCCACCTGTATTGGATGGGGAACATCACCTTTGACCTCTCCTCCTGTAGGACGCACTTTAACACCTCCGTTAAGCAATGCAGCTGGGTTTTATGCAAAAAATCTTGAAGGGTTATCCTAAGGTAATCTGGGTCACCACACACTGGTTTCAGTGACTCTGGTACATCCAGGTTCCAAAATTAAAATGAAAAATTAAACCAAACTGAAATAATGGAAATTGGAAAGGAAAACAAAAATGCTGGAGAAATGTACCACAAGATCCTGCCTATCATGCTGGTTAAGCACAGACGATAGAACTTAGAAATCTACAGCCCTCAGCCCACATGCTGACCTAATAGCCTAACAATTTCCCTACTGCATATCCTTCTATTTTCTTCTCAGTTCCACGTACCATAAAACCCCTGTAATCCGGAATTCCAGCAGCAGTAGCCTCAAGCAACCTTCAGAAAAAAAATGGAGAAAAATAAATAAAAAAAACTAAAATAAATAAGAATAAAATAATAGGCTAAAAACATGCAAGGTTAAAATTGTAAAAGTAAACGGTGACAATGGTAGCCAATATTCAGCCAGTAGAGGGCCTTGGCCGTGCTTTGCTCCTAGCAGTTATTTGAATAAAATGGCATCGCCCAGGATGAAGAGCTGGTTGATGCCGCTGGGGGTGACTCTCTTAAATTGTCTCCTTATCCCTGTTTAGTAAATCACCCCGGTCAGAGGATTTATCTGTAAACTTAGGGGGTTAATTATCTATAATGTTAGTGGTCGTCTTTTGGGCATTTTCAAGATGTTTGGCGCCTTTTGCTTTTTAATATGCATATGCGGCAGGATATCCACATTCCTCTCGTCAGCGTCCTTCTCTTTGATGAATGCTGATGCAAAGGACTCATTACACACCTCACCTGTTTATTTTAACTCCACGCATAAAACCCATCCTTTGTCTTTGAGCGGGCATACGGATAATTCACACTTACGAATGGATTGCAGTGGGTTGTCGGCTCTGCCATTTTGAGTCGGACCGCGTGACCGATAACGTTTCCGCCGATGATCAAAATCAACATAACGTGCTCGTTAGCCTGTACTTTAGTGCAGGAAAAAGCTCAAACCCTTTTCAGTGTTTTAAAAGCTGCAGATGCAGCAAGTTCCAACTTATCTACAAATTTGACGGATTTAGGAGGATCTCGTTTGTAACCCGGGGACTGTCTGTTCTCACTTCCCCAGCTACGTTCTTACTCATAAGTACATTCAGTCAGAGAGCCAAGGTGGGGGGGGGGGGGGGGGTGGTTACACAGCACTGAAACAGGCCAGCCTGAACAACCTGCCTCCTGCATCATATCCCTGAGATGCCCTCCCATCCACAGGGGTTATCCAAGTGTTTCTTAACGAAAGCTAAAGTACCTGCCCCACCACTTTGTCTGATAACTCATTTCATGTGCCCTCCACCCTCTGACTGAAGAATTGTCCCCTCATCTCCCTTCTAAATGCCCCCCCTCACCCTATAGTTAAGACCCCTTGTCTTAGGTTAAATATTAAATTTAGACATGAAGTATGGTAACAGGTCATTTTGGCCAATTTACACCCCATTAAACTGTCTTTTTTGAAGGGTGAGAGGAAACCAGAGGACCCGGAGAAAACCACGCAGACATGGGGAGAACGTAAAAACTCTTTACAGCCAGCGTGGGATTCGAATCCTGGTCCAGTCCCGATCACTGGCATTGTAAAGACATTGCGCTAACTGTTATGTCAACCATGCCATCCTAGTCTAAAGAGGAAACCGGACTCCCCCCCCGGAGGAAACCCACACAGACATGGGAAGAACGTACAAACTCCTTACGGACAGGGCTGATTTTGATCCCCGAGTTTCTCCAGCACGTTTGGGTATTGCATGCAACCCTGGCATCTGCAGACTTTCTTGCTGAACTCCTATCATCTCCTGCTCTTGGATCTCTACCATGTGGGCGGCATGGTAAGCACAACGCATGGGATTCGAAACCAGCGTTGTCTGTAAGGAGTTTGTACGCTCTCCCCGTCTCGTTGTGGGTTTTCTCCAGGATGCTCCAATTTCTTCCCACCTTCCTACTCTTGGGAACAGTCTATTACTGTTCACCTTATCATTGCCCCTTTTAATATTATAGACCTCCATAAGATCCCCTCTCCAATCCCTACTGTCCAAGGGAAGGAAGTCCTAGCTCACAAAAACTCTAATCCTGGGAACAAGTTCATACCTCTCTTCTCTAACCTTGCTGACTTTATAATATCCTTCCGATAACTAGGTGACCAAAACTGCACACATTATTCCAAGCGTGGCCCCACCTCATAAAACTGCAACATGACATCCCCCATTTTCTGGCATCTACCTGGTTTTCCAGATTCCTGAATGAAGGGCTCCGGCCGAATGGACAACAGCCTATTGCTTCCGCTAGACGCTGAGTAACCTGCGGAGCTACTCCGGCACATTTGTGTATCGCGCTCGGCCCCCACCCCCCTGGCATCTAGGGACTTTCTTGTTGAACTCCCATCATTCCTGTTCTGGGATCTCCACAACACGAGTGGAACGGTTAATGCAGTGCCATTACAGCACCAGCGACCGGGCTTCAAAAATGGTGCCGCCTGCAAGGAGTTGGATGTTCTCCCCGTGTCTGCATGGGTTTCCTCCGGGGGTGGTCTGGTTTCCTCCAATCCTACAACCGGGGTTGTAGGTCAATTGGGTGTAACTGGGCGGCATGGGCTCATGGGCCGAAAGGGCCTCTATATCTAAATTTAACAATTTTGTCAGCAATCCCACGTAGTAAGAGAGGAGGCTGAGGCTTATAGAATTGAAAAGACGTTATATTTGACCTTAACTTGCTCTGGTTGCTTTACAATTGCTTGATGACATGCAGTGAGTGAGACTGAACTTATTGCCTGTTATGAACATGCCACAACTCCTGGCGTTCACATCAATGGAATTCGACCCTGTTTGGATAGGCAATTATGCTTACTCCTACAATGAAGTTGTAGTCAGGATTATAAAATAGGCATAATATAAACCATAGAACACTACAGCACAGATACAGAACCATTTGGCCCTTCTAGCCTGTGTTGAACCATTTTGTTTTTGCTTAGTCCCACTGTCCTCCCCCCAGCCCATACCCCTCCCATCCACGTACCTGTCCGAATTTTTCTGAAGTGTTAAAACTGAGCCCACATTCACCACTTCAGCTGGCAGCTCATTCCCCACCTCCACCCCGCTCTGTGTGAAGATGTTCCCCCTCATGTTCCCCTTTCACCCTTAACCCATGACTTCTGGTTTGTACCTCACCTACCCTCAGTGGAAAAAAAGCCTATCAGCATTTACCCTGTCTATTCCCCTCATAATTTTCAATATCTCTATTGAATCTCCCCCCATTCTTCTACGCTCCAGAGAATACCTGTTCAACCTTTCCCTGTTGCTGAAGTCCGGGCAACAATGAACCCACTGAATTGAACTGTATCGTGAGTGGTGGAAAGATTCCAAGCCTTCTATTCTAACTTTTAATGAGAAACTTGGAGAAATAACTGAATCCATTCTCTTCAACTACCCCCCCCACCCCCAACCGGCTCCCCTCCCTTGAGATGTTTTGGAAGCCCCCGGATACTCTTGTCCTGAAATCACTGTTTCCCTTCCTTTATCCTATCTGCAAATCTGACTGGTTCTGCATCACCGTTGAGAACATTTAAGAATCTCCTATTTAACCTCAGAAAATGCCCATGCACCAGTAACCAAGGGAAAAGACATATACTGCCTGAGGCCATGTTGATACCCGCAATGTATTCTTTGCTGTGATTGAGGCCATGTATTCCAAATGGACAATTTGCACAGTGTAATCACTGTCTTTTCTTCAGAAAATGTTAAAATCTAATCTGCGTTAAACACTCACCATCTCGATTTTAATGAACACTGCACCATGCCTTGCTGATAGCTGGGTGGTAACTATTAAGTCACAGAACATTAACTACATACTGACTATATTGCAATCCCCTATGCACCTCGTGGGGAAACAGTCTGTATCATTCACTCGCAGTGGGATATGGAGCGATGTTGGCCAATGTTCACACTTGCATAATTTTCCTTATAATTTCAGAGAGGCTGATCATTTTTACAAACCTACAGCCAAGAAATATTTTCTTGTTCTTCCAGCTCAGTGTTGCCTCGTTTCACTCTTGAAGGCGGGGATATCGACTGCTGCTCAAATCTCTGTGCATCATTTCCGGTGGGTTTTTGTCATGGTGGCAGTAAGTTAACGCCTTCTGTATCCCTCCACTCTGCCTGGACTGCAAGCTGGCACAACCTGAGCTCGACGTCATGTGGACAAGAGTGACTGTGGGTGATCGCCCCTGTTGTCTTCTGACCAGTGCACTCCCAGTTCCGAACCATGTCTTGATCGGCAGCGGAAACGGTTAAGGACTGCACATTCCTGGGGGTCAACATCTCTGAGAATCTGCCCTGGGGCCTCCAAGGCGATGCAATCACAAAGAGGTGAGGAGGACATTTGTCGCCAAAGACTTGAAAATGTCCTCAGGTGTACCGTGGAAAGCATTCTGACTGGTTGCATTCTGACTGGTCTGGTATGGAGGTCTTCTTGTCATGGTGGAGAAACTTGTGTAGCCCTGAGATCCTGACAGTGATGCCGTCTGGAGCTGTGCTCCTGGTAGGGCCACCATGGCAGTAAGGTCGAGGATGAGGTCCCTGTCAAAGAACAATCCGATCAAGACCTCAATGGCTGTGAAGGCGGCAACAAACCCATCAGCTCCAATCATTGTGGTTTCCCCGCCACTGGAATTAGTTGGTTGATTTGTGAAGTATCGTGTGCTTCCTGGAGTGCAACATCAAGCACACATGAAACAAATACATGCACAGGCGTCTTTGCTCTGTGGATCATCCTCGACCAATGGTGTGGAGGTGCCAATGCACCGGACAGGAAAAGACTACAGAGAGTTGCAAATTTGCGCAGTGCCATGGTGGGCATCAGTCTTCACTCCATTGAGGACATGACAAGAAGTGGTTAGGGTTAGGGTTGAGGAAGCAGCCTCTCTCCTCAAGGGTCCCCAAGGCATGCCCTCTCCACACTGCCACCATCGGGAGAAGTTTGAGGAGATTTGGTGTGGCACGAAAGACACTTGAACCTTTCTACAGCGTACGACAGAGAGCATTTTGGCCAGTTGTGTCACGGTCTGGTTTGGAGGCACCAATGGACAGGACAGGACGAGGTAACAGAGAGTTGTGAACTCAGCCAATACTATCACACTTCACTCTATCAAGGACATCTCGAAGGGGGCAATGTCTTGAGAAAGCAGCCTCTATCCTCAAAGAATCTTACCACCTTCTTCATCAAGAAGGAGGTATGGGAGCCAGGTTCTTCCCTGCTGCCATCAGATTTCTGAATGATCAATGAAGCACAGACACTATTTCTCTCTCCCTTCTTTTTGCTCTGATTTATTTATTTAAAAAAAATGTAATTTATAACTTGCCGCAAATCAACAAATTTCACGGCATGAGATGAAACACAATAGTCTGCAGATGCTGTGATTGTAGTAAAAGCTTGAGGAACTCAACCAGTCCTCCAGCATCTGTAGGAGGTAAAGATATATTCCATTCTTTGAAAGTATGGAAAAAGCAGACAGTGTCTGAATACAAGAGATGATGTGGGAGCGGGGGCGGGGGTCCCAACGGGCAGGAAACCACGTCTTCTCCACCAGTAGACAACTTCCAATTGTGTCTTTGCTTATAAACACACCAGGCAGCACAGAATGTCCCCTTGGAAAGAAACCAAGTGATTCCCAATGACTTGTATCTAGCGAGAGAGGCCAAATGTGGGCAAGGAGCTCAAATGTCCCTGTGTTGACATTGGCGCACGTGTGGGTTTTCAGAATTAATTGAACCTGACCTGTTGCAATAAGCATGAAGCTGGGAGGCGCTCGAGCAAGAGTGAGTCTGGCTCAGTTGACACTCACTGATGTTTGAGACAGGACAGTGATGATTCAAGCACATCCCCGAGGCTGTGGCACAAGGTTCCAGCTGCACATTGCTCAAAGATGGGGCAATGAAGGCTGGCTCACCAAGCTTGACTCCCAATGCTATATTTGAACCTCAGCAAGAGAATGAAGGCATTAGATCTGTTCTTCAATGTCAAAGGCAGCTAGGGAATCCCAGCAAGCTATTTGAAGGAGGGCAGAATAATTCTGCATTAGTCAAGACCAACATTCTCAGGCTCCAATTATTTGAAGATTTTAACTTTCCAGCCAAGATTCCATCAATACAAAGTGAAATTTTTAGGAAAGGGTCTGTTAGGCTGCATGTACTTTTCAAGTTCAAGTTAAGTTTATAATCTTCTGACTGCAGATGTACGACCAGACAAAGCAGCATTTCACCTGGCCATAGTGGACACACACACAATAATATCATACACGCACACCCCACATAATAACAGCACATACGCACACACCCACATAATAATATCACATAAACACACACCCCACATAATAACACCACATACGCACACACCCCACATAATAACATCACATACGCACACACCCCACATAACAACATAACATATGCACACACCCCAAATAATATCACATACGCACACACCCCACAAAATATCACATACGCACACACCCCACATAATAACATCACATGCGCACACCCCACATAATAATATCACATACGCACACACCCCACATAACATCACATACGGACACACCCCACTTAATAATATCAAATACACACAACCCCACGTAATAATATAACATACGCACACAACCCACATAATAACATCACATGCTCAAACACCCCACATAATAACATCACATGCGCACACATCCAACATAATAATATCACATACGCACACACCCCACGTAACATCACATACGCACACACCCCACATAATAATATCACACACACACACCCCACATAATAACATCACATGCGCACACACCCCACATAATAATATCACGTACACACACCCCACATAATAACATCACATACACACACACCCCACATAACATCACAAACACACACACACCACATTAAAATATCACCTACACACACACCCCACATAACATCACATATGCACACATCCCACATAATAACATCACATACACACACACCCTACATAATAATGCACATACACACACCCCACATAATAACTTCACATACGCACACACCCCACATAATTATATCACATACACACACACCCCACATAATAATATCACATACACACACACCCCACATAATAACATCACATACACACACACCCCACATAATAATGCACATACACACACACCCCACATAATAACGTCACATACGCACACACCCCATATAACATCACATACACACACACCCCACATAGTAACATCACATACACACACACCCCACATAGTAACATCACATACACACACACCCCACATAATAACGTCACATACACACACACCCCATATAACATCACATACACACACACCCCACAGAGTAACATCACATACACACACCCCACATAGTAACATCACATACACACACACCCCACATAATAACGTCACATACACACACACCCCATATAACATCACATACACACACACCCCACAGAGTAACATCACATACAAACACACCCCACTTAATAATATCACATACACACAACCCCACGTAATAATATCACATACACACACACCCCATATAACATCACATGCGCACACATCCAACATAATAATATCACATACGCTCACACCCCACATAAAAATATCACCTACACACACCCCACATAACATTACATACGTACACATCCCACATTATAACATCACATACACACACACCCCACATAACATCACAAACACACACACACCACATAAAAATATCACCTACACACACCCCACATAACATTACATACGTACACATCCCACATTATAACATCACATACACACACACCCCACATAATAACATCACATACACACGCACACCACATAACATCACAAACACACACACCCCACATACAAATATCACCTACACACACACCCCTCATAACATATGCACACATCCCACATAATAACATCTCATACACACACACCCCACATATTAATATCACATACCCACACACTCCACATAATAACATCACATGCACACACACCCCACATAATAATATCACACACACACACACCCACATAATAACATCACATGCGCACACACCCCACATAATAATATCACGTACACACACATCCCACATAATAACATCACATACACACACATCCCACATAATAACATCACATATGCACACATCCCACATAATAACATCACATACACACACACCCCACATAACATCACAAACACTCACACCCCACATAAAAATATCACCTACACACACACCCCACATAACATCACATATGCACACATCCCACATAATAACATCACATACACACACACCCTACATAATAATGCACATACACACACCCCACATAATAACTTCACATACGCACACACCCCACATAATTATATCACATACACACACACCCCACATAATAATATCACAAACACACACACCACACATAATAACATCACATACGCACACACCCCACATAATAATGCACATACACACACACACCCCACATAATAACGTCACATACGCACACACCCCATATAATATCACATACACACACACCCCACATAGTAACATCACATACACACACACCCCACATAATAACATCACATACACACACACCCCACATAATAATGCACATACACAGACACCCCACATAATAACGTCACATACACACACACTCCATATAACATCACATACACACACACCCCACATAGTAACATCACATACAAACACACCCCACATAATATCACATACGCACACGCCCCACAAAATAATATCACATACGCACACACCCTACATAATAATATCACATACGCTCACACCCCACATAAAAATATCACCGACACACACCCCACATAACATTACATACGTACACATCCCACATAATAACATCACATACACACACACCCCACATAATAATATCACATACACACACCCCACATAATAATATCACATAAACACACACCCCACATAATAATATCACATACTCACACACCCACATAATAACATCAAATGAGCACACACCCCACATAATAACATCACATACGCACACACCCCACATAATAACATCACAAGCGCACACACCCCACATAATAATATCACGTACACACACAGCACACATAATAACGTCACATACACACACACCCCATATAACATCACATACACACACACCCCACATAGTAACATCACATACAATCACCCCCCACATAATAACATCACATACACACACACCCCACATAATAATATCACATACACACAATCCCACTAAATAATATCACAAACGCACATACCCCACATAATAACATCACATGCGCACACACCCCACATAATAACACATGCGCACACACCCACATAATAATATCACATACACACACACCCCACATAATAACATCACATACGCACACACCCCACATAGTAATATCACATACACACAATCCCACTTAATAATATCACATACGCACATACCCCACATAATAACATCACATGCGCACACATCCCACATAATATCACATACGCACACACCCCACAAAATAATATCACATACGCACACACCCTACATAATAATATCACATACGCTCACACCCCACATAAAAATATCACCTACACACACCCCACATAACATTACATACGTACACATCCCACATAATAACATCACATACACACACACCCCACATAACATCACAAACACACACACACCACATTAAAATATCACCTACACAAACACCCCACATAACATCACATATGCACACATCCCACATAATAACATCACATACACACACACCCCACATAATAGCATCACATACACACACACCCCAAATAATAACATAACATACACACACACCCCACATAACATCACAAACACACAACCCCACATAAATATATCACCTACACACACACCCCACATAACATATGCACACATCCCACATAATAACATCACATACACACACACCCTACATAATAATGCACATACACACACCCCACATAATAACTTCACATACGCACACACCCCACATAATTATATCACATACACACACACCCCACATAATAATATCACATACACACACACCCCACATAATAACATCACATACACACACACCCCACATAATAATATCACATACACACACACCCCACATAATAATATCACATACACACACACCCCACATAATAACATCACATATGCACACACCCCACATAGTAATATCACATACACACAACCCCACTTAATAATATCACATACGCACATACCCCACATAATAACATCACATATACACACACCCCACATAATAATATCACATACACACACCCCACATAATAATATCACATAAACACACACCCCACATAATAATATCACATACTCACACACCCACATAATAACATCACATGAGCACACACCCCACATAATAACATCACATACGCACACACTCCACATAATAACATCACAAGCGCACACACCCCACATAATAATATCACGTACACACACACCCCACATAATAACATCACATACACACACACCCCACATAATAATATCACGTACACACACACCCCACATAATAACATCACATACGCACACACCCCACATAATAACATCACATACACACACACCCCACATAATAATACACATACACACACACCCCACATATTAATATCACATGCGCACACAACTCACATAATAACATCACATGCGCACACACCCCACATAATAATATCACATACACACACCCCACATAATAATATCACATAAACACACACCCCACATAATAATATCACATACTCACACACCCACATAATAACATCACATGAGCACACACCCCACATAATAACATCACATACGCACACACCCCACATAATAATATCACATAAACACACACCCCACATAATAATATCACATACTCACACACCCCACATAATAACATCACATACGCACACACCCCACATAATAATATCACATACACACACCCCACATAATAATATCACATACACACACCCCACATATTAATATCACATGCACACACAACTCACATAATAACATCACATGCGCACACACCCCACATAATAATATCACATACACACACCCCACATAATAATATCACATAAACACACACCCCACATAATAATATCACATACTCACACACCCCACATAATAACATCACATGCGCACACACCCCACATAATAATATCACATACACACACCCCACATAATAATATCACATAAACACACACCCCACATAATAATATCACATACTCACACACCCCACATAATAACATCACAAGCGCACACACCCCACATAATAATATCACATACACACACACCCCACATAATAACATCACATACACACACACCCCACATAATAATATCACGTACACACACACCCCACATAATAACATCACATACGCACACACCCCACATAATAACATCACATACACACACACCCCACATAATAATACACATACACACACACCCCACATATTAATATCACATGCGCACACAACTCACATAATAACATCACATGCGCACACACCCCACATAATAATATCACGTACTCACACACCCACATAATAACATCATATGAGCACACACCCCACATAATAACATCACAAGCGCACACACCCCACATAATAATATCACGTACACACACACCCCACATAATAACATCACATACGCACACACCCCACATAATAACATCACATACACACACACCCCACATAATAATACACATACACACACACCCCACATATTAATATCACATGCGCACACAACTCACATAATAACATCACATGCGCACACACCGCACATAATCATATCTCATACGCACACACCCCACCAAATAATATCACACACACACACACACACACGGACACAGACACACACACACACACACGCACACACACACACACACACACACACACACACCCCACAAAATAATATCACATATGCACACACCCCACATAATAACATCACATACACACACACCCCACATAATAATACACATACACACACCCCCCACATATTAATATCACATGCGCACACACCCCACCAAATAATATCACACACACACACACACAGACACAGACACAGACACGCACACACACACACACACACACACACACCCCACAAAATAATATCACATATGCACACACCCCACATAATAACATCGCACACACACATGTGCACACCCCACACAATATCACATATGCACACACCATACATAATATCACACACGCACACGTACACACACATACACACACAACACACACACGCACCCCACATCATAGCTCTCTCTCACGCTCATACACCCACAATAATATCACACACACACGTCCCACATAATAATATCACGCGCACGTGTGCACGGTCAAAGAAGCTATGTGCTGGATGGTTGGGCATACTCATTAATTTTTGAGTCCTATTTCAGCAACATTCCTGGCAAATGTTGTCAATAGAGAGAGACCCCAGTGATCTTCTCGGCTGTTTTGACCATCTTCTGTATCGATGTCTGGTCCAATGCTCCTGAATCTACCAAATTATCAGCTGGTGCTCCATTCAGGTGCCCCGTGATTGGAATGTACTGACCGGCAAATCTGAGAGAATGGTCGGACTTTGATGATAGAGAGGTTCATTTGTGGACTCATTTCTGAGTTGAGTGAGGGCCATCCCCGGGCATCGCACGCCCTCGGGTCTTGGGGAGACGGGCACTGTGCCAGGAAACAGTCTCTTCTCCACGCATGGGCCGTGCTTTCCAGATTTTTTGATGTAAAAAGGAACAAGCCTCTGTTCCAGTTCTCCAGGGATAATGAGAACCTGAATACAGCACTGGTTTTAAAACCATGTCAAATCGGGCACAGAGGCATTTGGATCAACCATTTTGATGGTTCTCTGTATTGACCCAGTCCAACATAACCTACTTAAATCTGCAGCAAGTCCCTTTGATGATTTATAATTTGGTTTCTGCTCTGCTAGTACAACTGAGCTGGGAGAAGGAGAATAACCAAGGTATCAGCTCCTGGTCACCGTAACAGACATCGGTTGGTGCAGGATAGAATTGAGATTGATTGGGAGACCTCCGCGGTGGAGGGTAACGGAGGGTTGGCCATGCCTGAACGTGGAATGGTGTGGCTGTACTGCTCAATGTGGCAGGACCAGGCACAAAAGAGGGAAAGCAAGTAAAGTTGGCGAGCCCTCCAAAGAGGTTGCTCACTTTTGAAATGGACCAAATGAATGCCGCCTCAGTGGTCACAGTCATGGAGAACGCCCAAAAGATTTGGCTCGCAGTCAGTGGGCAGTTGAAATTCCCAGTCATTTCTGCCATTACACTGTAATGATATTCACTGAGATGCTGTTGAATTTGTTAAGATCTAAAGTTAATAGATAAATGCCTTTCGTGCATTGTGCATCACTCACAGTAACTGTGTCGGGGAATGAAAGGAATATAACTATCGAGCTCCTGTTCATTACTGAGATGGAGCAGAGACACATTAAAAAGCTTTAAGTAGCTAAGTACCGACACGGAGACATTTAGATTGGAAGACATTTATGCAATGGTCTGCAGCATCTTCAAGCAAAATGCTGCATAACTCCCCTGGCACCAATCTGAGCTGATGATATCTGCCCCCAGGAATCGCAAGGTGGCTGGGACACACTCTCAGGGAGTGAAACCATTAGAATTATTTTGAGAGGGAGGAAATGGCTTGGTTCCATTAGTAGATCAGAACCTCGTTATTGAGAGCACAATCTGACGCTTTTTAAACCAGAGGAATGTCTCACAACAGGTTATAAATAATTGGTTGGAGGAGTGAAGTGTTTTTTTTAAAAAGAAAAAGCAATCATCTTACATGGAAACAGCTTATATACAAAGTGGACTGTAGGGTAATGGACTGAATAATGATTGGAACCTTTAGCGATCTTGCAGCCAGCCATTATGTCTGGGGGAGAAATTGAGGATCAGGCACTTCACGATGCAAACAGAAAAACCAACACAATTAATGTTTATGTGCCAGGTAAAGGCATCCCTGGTTATCCCTTTATCCCTGTGTGAGACTGCTGTGGAGTGCTTACCAGGCTAGATCGTGTCCCCTTTTATTCTATAAGGCACCTGGGTAGGAAAACGAAGATCTCCTTTGCCCTTCCCTCATCACTCGTCACTTCTGTCACTTTGCATGCCTTGCTATGGGGGCGGGGGGAGGGGGGCAACTCAGCAAAAGGAAGGACTCAGAAAGGATGGCAGGGGTACTTGGCATAGAATCATAACGTTCTACAGTATGAAGACAAGCC
The DNA here is from genome assembly GCF_036971445.1 of Narcine bancroftii. Classification (NCBI taxonomy): domain Eukaryota; kingdom Metazoa; phylum Chordata; class Chondrichthyes; order Torpediniformes; family Narcinidae; genus Narcine; species Narcine bancroftii. Next base: position 93,672,980 of record NC_091474.1, read on the forward strand.
TTTCAGCACAAATTGCCCTTGTTTGCATTCATCCCCTGTGTCATTGGCTCCTGGGTTTCCTCATCTCCAGACCACAATCACTGAGAATTGACAAGAATGTCTCCTCCACAATTTGGAGCACCACAGGGCTGTGGTCTTAGCCCCCTGCTCCACTCACTGCACACCTGTGTGGCTCGGTACGGCACTAGCACCATCTACAAATTTGCCAGCGATACTACGGTGGTGTGATGTATAAACAGGGGCGATGAGTCGGCCTACAGGAGGAAGAATGCGAACTTGGCTGAATGGTGCACCAACAACAACCCCACACTGACGTCACCAAAACCGAGGAGCTGGTTGTTGACTTCAGGAAGGGAAAACCGGAGGTGTACGATCCAGTGATCATTGGGGGATCAGAGGTGGAGAGGATGAGCAAATTTAAGTTCTTGGGAATTGTTATATTGGAGGAACTTTCCTGGACACAACACATTAATGGCATCATGAGGAAAGCAAGTCAACATCTGCACTTAGGAGTTTGCAAGGATATGGTATGACATTGGAAACCCTGGCAAATTTCTACAGATGTGTGCTGACCACATATGGGGATGGGGTCTGATATGGGGACTCCAACACCTATGAGTGGAAAGCCCTGTAAAAGATAGTGGACAAAGTCCAGGACATCACAGGCAAAACCCACTCCACCATCAAGAACATCTACAGGAAACGCTGCTGTTGGAGAGCGGCTGTGATCAGCAAGGATCCACACGTTCTGTTCTCACTGCTGCCATCCCTCCACCACCAGACTCCTCAACAACAAACTCAATCAGGGACTCATTTAAGGGCTCTTACTTGTATACTTTATTATTTTTCTTTCTGTATTGCACAGTCAGTTTGTTAACATTTCTTTATATATACCGGAACATGCGCACATATTTTCATGAGTACAGCTTTTTGCACCATTACTAAGTGGCAATTCTGCTTCACCCGCAGTGAAAAGAATCTCAGGTTTATATGCAATGTCAGGTATGTACTCTGACAATAAATCCAAACTTCGAACTTTGAGAAGATCACCGACATCTCCCTTTCTTCTATTGAGGACATTCACTGGAAGCGTTGCTTAAATAGGGCTCAAAGAATTATAGGAGACCCTTTTCATCCAGTGCACAGTGTCTTTGACCCACTACCATCAGGAATGAGGTATAGGGACTGCCAGACTAGGGAATAGCTTCTTCCCACTGGCTGTGAGATTGATGAACGATACCCTGTGACCAAGTGAACCAGCCCAAATGTTTATATATAAAAATTATATTTATATATGTCATTATTATGGTCTGGAATACACTGATTTATTTGCATATGCACAGTCAGTTGTTAATGAGATTGAACCAACCGAGTTGGAATTAAAGGATAAGACTGTGCAATGAATGCACAGACCTGCTGAATGATCATCAAATTCAATCCAGTTCATTCATTCCTTCAGGGAAGGAGATCTGCTACCCTCACCCAGCCTTCAAGAGCAGGAAATCAGGAGAGCATGAACTAGTCCTCATTGAGGGATCGCCAGTGGAAAGGATTCAGAACTTCATATCCATTTATTTGGTTCTTTGGATTTCTATTGTGTCTCCTTTTGTAGGGGAACACAAGCGGCCCCCCCTCAAAAATAGTTTATCTTCAAAATACTAAAAAGATCGGGGGCTTTGTGTGACCTAACTTCAGGTTTTATTATTGGGCGGCTAAATTAGATACATTACTTTTTGGCTTCACTGGGAAAATTTAGGTGCATCAAGATGGATTAATTTAGAAATTAAATCTCCCAAAAAATATTTTTTTCTTTTGATTCTCGGAGCAACTTTTCTGGCCTTCAGACTAACATAATTTTGCTGTTAGACCTACATTGAGGATCTGGTTTCAATTTAGGAACATTTTGGGTACCATAGATTCTGAATAATTCATCCTATTTGAGGTGATTTTCAAGATATCGGTTTTCAATGTAACGGGATGTTAATGAAGTATATGTTTAAAAAGGGGAATAAGATTAGGTCGTTAAGGTCACTTCTCACAAGCAAGCATCACATTTCAAAAACGGAGACCGGAACAGAGGCTGAAACAAAAAAAGAGAGAGGGAGAGAGGAAAAGAGCGAGAGAGAGAGCTTGATAGGAAGATAAAAGCTCCAGCAGTCAATGGCTGGCAGAGTGAAGATCCTGCTAAAGACCCCATTTCAAGACGGGTTTTGAGTTCCGAGTTCAGCCTATTCAAATCCTCTGTAGTGCCTGGTTGTTGCGTTTCTCCTGAAATAGGGGAAAAGAAGAATTCTTTGCGGCAACCTGGGTTCGTTTCTTTGGGAAGACACTTCGGCTGCTGGTTGAAGGAAATCAGTTTGTGTGCCCAATGAATGACAAACCTCTTTCCACACCCACCAAAGACCTTCCTGTCTGGTAACAAGTTAAGGCTCCCGTTGAATGTAATGACTGTTTAATTCTGTGCACTGTACTGAAAACTTTCTGATACCAGTGAACTTGGAGAAGTGAACAGGACAAAGAAAAAGAACCATTTAAAAAAAATGTCTGGAGGACTTGGTGGAGAATTACTCTTGGTTCACACCAAGTGCTTGTGATGTAAAGTTCATGTGTGAAATTGGATATTCACACAGAGTGTTCCACTTGCCTTGGCTCATTAGTTGTAGCGATTCACTTAAGTAACCTCAATATGAGTTACAATTATACCTGTTCTTTGCTTTGAAATCTGAACTGAGACAATGGAAGGTAACAAAAAAGATAGTCTTCCCAATCAAATAACCTTGCCATTCAATCAAGAAGTGCCTGATAGGTTTTCAATATCTGTGGCAACAAAGGCTGATTGCCTACTCCCGACCCTTTTGCGAGGGCTTGTCAATGCTGGCCAATGGTCAACTTTTATCTCCATTAATCAACCTGTCCAGACAGAAACCAATGCACACTGAGTTGGTAAAACATCCAAGCAGGAGGTAGAACGGCAAAACTATTGGCATCCTGGCACTGTGGTTAATGGTGTGAAACACAAAATTGGAGGAATGTCAGACTGAGACCTCCCCCCCTCCCCCCCACAAATTGGAGAAGGACCATCTCTTCCTTCTGGGCGCTCTCCAACCGGATGTCATTAACATAGACTTCTCCAGGTTTCCGTTAAACACCCCTGTAGTGATATTATTTTCCCCTTGTATGTCTGAGGCTGGCCCGCCCACTAGTGACTCATCTCCTATGTCTCCTTCCCTTATGACCTGGCCATAAAGGTTGACCTCCCTCCCCCCTTCCGGCATTCCTGTACCTGGATCTGGGCCAGCCAAAGTCTTGTGTTTATTAAAGCCTATCATTCCCATGCTCTCGACTTTATGGTTATTGATAGAGCCTATAAACCCCCTTCTTCTTCCCTCTATTGCCAGCACTCTTTTCCTTTGGTCTCCTTTCATAGAGCCAAAATCAATTCTCACCTCTCCTCTTATTGAATCCAGTTGATACCTTTTGTTAGTCTGGACCCCTCCCCCTCCCTTTATTCTGATGCCTTCCTGTTCTTTGCTTATACCTTGTTCAGGCCAAAAACACCATTATCTCCTATGGATGTTGCGAGACCGACCGAGTTCCTCCAGCATTTCTGTGTGGTATTATTGTAGTTAATGATGTTGGACTAATAACCTGCTAGAGAGGTGGTCTGGTTGAGAGCCAGCATGGACATGATGGCTTCCTCTCCTCTGTAACCGCTCTATTCAACAGGCCCAAAACGTCAACAGTGTTTAACTTCCTTGGGATGCTGTGCAACCTGCTGAGTTTCTTCAACATCTGCTTGTTTACCTGTAACCGTTCTATGAAATGATTCACCTGCTTCATGTTTCTCCTGGCCGGTATCAGAGAGTGCAATACCAAGCACCTCTGGGGTTTGGTGGGGTGGGAGGTTTGATGGGGGCCAAGGGATGAAACTCCTGGCTCCACAACATCATCTTCAGTGTAATCTTTTAGGGATTGTTGGGTCTCCATTCTATGCCTGCACGGCACAATCTCAGTTGGGGAGGGTTCCACCAAAATCCCAGTTCAACATTCAGTTCCAAGTTCAGCATTTGTGACACTCAGGTTGACATCTGAACTGATTCAATAAAAACCTGCATATGGCTTTATATCGTACCAAAGTGTTGCCTAAAATACAGACTCGGACTGAAGTGTTGTCATTTGAGTGAATGAGGTCGCTCATCTTTCTCTGGATGGGTTGGACCCTTTCTGTTCATTTCTGTTGAACTAAATGCAGATGCTGTGCCCGTCTACCCCAAGTCCCGAGCACATGCGATGCCCGGGAATGGCCCTCACTCAACCCAGAAATGCGCCCACAAATGATCCTCACTGTCATCAAAGTCCACCTGATTTGCCGGTCAGTATATTCCAAACACGGGGCACCTGAATGGAGCACCAGCTGATTATTTGTCGGTTCAGGAGCATCGGACCAGACCTTGATACAGAAGATGGTCAAAACAGTGGGGAAGATCATGGGGGTCCATTAACAACATTTAACAGGAGTGTGGCTTAAATAGGGCTAAACGTCTACAGGTGGACCGTGTGGAGCATTCTGGCTGGTTGCATCAGTGCACCAACTCTCAGGACAAGAATAAACTTCTCAAGGACCCCCCACCACCCAGGCCACACCCTCTTCACTCTTCTACTCTCAGGGAAAAGGTATAGGAGCCTAACGACGAGCACTCAGCATCACAAGGGCAGCTTCTTCCCCTCCTCCACCAGATTCCTGAATGATCGATGAACCAAAGACGCTATCTTACTTTTCATCCATTATTATTGTTATTGTATTTTTATGGTAATGTTGTAAGATGGTTATAATATGAACGCTTGAACCATGATGCTCCTGCAACAACTCCGAATCTCACGACTTTGATGAGTGAGGATGATTTGTGGGTGGATTTCTGAGTTGAGTGAGGACATCACATGTGCTCGGGTCTTGGGGGAGATGGGCACTGCATCTGCAGTTGATTCAACAGGATGAACAGAAACAGCCAAGCCCATCCAGAGAAAGATGAGCAACTTCATTCACTCAAACGACAATAAATCCTGATAAAATTATTGAGGATCCCTATCATCCAGCACACAGCATCTTTGACCCAGCGTGTGCGCGTGCATGTCTGTGCCTGCATGTGCATACAGGTGTGTGTAATGAATGCCAATCAAGCAGCTCGATATTACTGAGACTTTACTCTCTGGGTTCACCTTCAACAGTAGTTCCCGATGAACCTATGGGTGGAAATGTTTTCCTTTGTGCCTGTGGGACTGAAGCCCCTACAATCCTGCACTTATCTGGGTACCTGGGTGTGGCACGACTCCATGCTGGGGATTCTCGTGTGGGCATTACACTAATGGCCCAGAAATGAGAGACCAATTTCTGAAAAGTGAATTTAGAAGTCTGTTCAGGTGATCGTAGTAGAAGGCATAGGCACTGAAAGCATTTGCATTCAGGTGTAGTTTCAATGTATTTGTCTTTTTGTGGGAATGTTTCAGCAACTATTTGGTCATCAGTGGCAAGAATACCAACAGAGTGGTGGACTGGAAGTGACCTAATAGAATCTGCATCCACCTTTTACATTCTGATTTAATTTTGACCAGTTCCACGTCAAAGGTTGGTACCAGAACTGGGAGGAAGGATCAAATCGGAACGTTTAAAGTTCTGAATGGTCCTTGCAAAGTGTATGCAAAAATGGAGGACCATAAGAGCATAAGACATGGGAGCAGAACTAGGCCATTCAGCCCATTGAGTCTGCCCTGCCTTGTAATTATGAGCCGATCCATTTTCCCACTCAGCCCCACAGCCTGGCCTTCTCCCCATAACTTTTAATGCCCCCGGTGAATCTAAAACCCTCCCTTAAATGCACCCAATGACCTGGCCTCCACAACTGTCTGTGACAACAGATTCCACAGATTTACCACCCTCTGGCTAAAAAAGTCCCTTCACATCTCTGTTCTAATCAATCCTGAAGTTCCGCCCTCTTGTCCTAGACACTCCCACCGTGGAAACAGCCTTTCTGCATCTACTCAGTCCATCCTATCCATGTCAACTTATCACCTTTGTCTTTTGGTCTGTGCTCCAACCCTGTCTTCTTTCATTCTCCCCCGCCTTTTAGTGTAGGCGCCTGTCTGCTTTTTGCCCATTCCTTGAAGAAGGCCCGAAACATCGGTTATATATCTTTTCCTCCGTGGAAGATGCCGAGTTCCTCCAGCCCTTCCGTAGGGGGAGACTGCCACTGTTGCCAACAAAACAGGAGGTCATGTGGTCACTGAGGAAGAGCGGGCGAATTGTCTTTCACTGGAGAATACAGAGAATGGAGATGAGCCCATCGCAGGAGATAGATCTTTTAAAATGGATGAGTGCAAGGTGAAATGAGGGACAGAATCGGATGTGGTTGGAGAAGAGCATTACAAGGGCTTGCTGATCTGAGTGAACAGTTCGGGAGGACTTTGATTCCAGGTAACATCTGGATTTGAAGTGGCCCCTGAATCCACCAGCTCCGTCCACAGGTGATAAATTCTTATTAAAGGCTATATCCAGGGCAAATGACAAGTCGCTATGGCCTCATAATGTCAGGCTGTATACATGACTGGTGCATTTATTTAGAAATAGTTCAGGGAAATTAAAGACATGTTGGCTGTATGTCAGGAAAGTAGAATATAAGTTCTATTAATGTAATGTAGGAGCTGAGAGACTGTCAGAACACCCTACCTTTTTCCCCTGTTCAGATCCTTCTTTCTCAATGCAGGGGGGTAACCAGATAGGGGAGACAGCTGGGGACTATGGATGAGTAACTTGCACTACATGGTTTTGAGATAGAAATTGACTATCGCTTACATAGAGTTGTAAAGAATTGTGTAAGATAACTACCACCATGGCACTGGGATAGTGATACCTGATGTGTACACGAACGAATGGATATGGTCATTGACAGTGACTTGACAATGCTGCAAGATTACTCAAATGCTTTGTGCTGTCAGTTTGCTGCCCCCCTCTCCCTCCCCCCCCCGTGTCTGCATTTATTTCCAGGGTTTGGGGGGAGGAATTTTGCTCCTCGTAACTTTGCTTCGAAGTGCAGGGTTGGCAACCGTCGTTACATGGAAGGGGTCGAGTCCTATAACTCGGAACTCCACTCAAATCCTTGGACCTACCTGCTGGGAGAAACTCAGCAGGTCACGCAGCACTTATGGGAAGTAAAGGGATGTTTCAGGCCTGAGTCCTTCGCCAGAGCCTGAGCAAAAGGTGGAGGGGAAAGACCACAGGCTAACAGGTAAGAGGTCATCGGCAGATAAGGATGGGAGGGTAGAAGAGAACAAAAAGCTGACAGAGGGAGGGTGTGGCTCTCCAATCTTATTCAGGAACCTGCCTCCTTTTGGCTCATACCTTGATGGAGGACCTCCTGAGTTTCTATAACACTTTTGTGTATTGCACTGCAATCCCAGTGTCTGCAGACTTTCCTGTTTAACCCCCATCCAATTGGTCCTAGTATTTTGGCTGATTCACCCAAAATGGCAAATGCTTCTGTTTCCAGTACTGCATTTCCTTGATTCTGTTCTCAGGAATCGGATTCCCCAAGCCTTCAGGCAAAGCATTTTGGATCACAATAACTCACTAGATAAAACTTTGCCACCCCGCACAATGCCATCCTTGGAGATGTAGACAGTTAAATCATCATCGGGGAAGCAGTTAATCATTGCTTACACTTGCAAAACCCCTCAGAGGTTGGAAAGTTTAATTGAACCTTGACTGTTTCATTGAAACTTAGAAGGAAGGGCCCAATATATTTCTATTAGAAAAATAGAAAGTGGTGGAAACATTCAGCAGGCCAGGTAGTATCTGGGGAAAGGGAATCAGAATTAACTTTTTATCTGATGATGCACAGCTTCTCTTGCTCTCTCTTTCTCTCTCTCTCCACAGAGGCTGCCTAACCTGTTGAGAGTTCCCAGAATTTCCATTTTAATTTCAGATTTCTACCACTTGTTGTTTCTTAATAAAGATTTGAGTATGTCGCCATGTTGTACTCAAATAGGTTGACTTGCTAAGATATAACACAAAGAAACATTCTTCATTGTATTTTGGTGACACAAAATAATTCAATTCAAATCAAATGAATTCAATCCAAATCAATTCAAATAATTTCAATGTAAATAATTCAATTCGAATAAACTTAATTCAATTCAAATCAAATCAATTCAATTCAAATAATTTCAATTCAAATCAATTTAATAATTAAATTCAAATAAATTCAATTCAAATCAAATCAAATTGATTCAAATAATTTCAATTAAATTCTAAACAATATAATTCAATTCAAATAATTCAATATGGATAAACTCAATTCAATTCAAATTATTTAAATTCAAATCAATTGAACTCTAATAAATTCAATTCAATTCAAATCAATTCAATTCATGCACTGAAGACCAAACAGGGGCGATTTTCTTCTCTGAGATGTTTGTGAATCTCTTTCACAAAAGCTGGTATAAACGGAGTCTATGAATATATTTCAGGCAGATATTTGATAAGTGAGGAATGAAATGTTACCAAGGCTTGATGGAATTGTGCTGAGCTGCCAATCAGATCAGTCATGATCTTATCCAGTAGAGAAACATGCTCAAAGGAACCACTGGCTATTGCCCCATTTCCCTTCCTTAGTTGGAAGTTTTTACGCTATTAAGGTAGCGTCAAACTTTTAATGACAAATACATAGTGTGAAAAAGATTATCAAGTGGCCTCATTACTTTATAAACTTCCCGCAGGTTTCGCCTCAGCCTCCAGTTTTGCTGAGAGGTTATCTTGGAAGCACAAGATAAAATCAGCTGCAGTCAACATGGTTTCCTTCAAGGGAGATCTTGCCTGACAAATCTGTGGGGTTCTTTCAGGAAGTAACGAGCAAAGGAGAGTCAGTGAATGTTATTTACTTGGATTTGGACAAGGTGTGACACATGAGAACCATGGATTTAGAGGAAAGGTACCAGCATGGTACCTTAAGGGAATTAAGGGGGCTTTTTCTGGTTGTCTATTGCTGAGTAGTGGTGTTCTGGAGTTGGGGGGGGGGGGGTGGGGAGGCACCATCGGGCCCATTACTTTTCACGTTATATGTTAATAACCTGGATGACAGAATTAATGGCTTTGTGGCCAAGTTTGCAGATGATTTGAAGATAAGTGGAGGGGAGGGTAGTGTTGAGGAAGAAAGGAGACTGCAGAAGGTCTTGGACAAGTTGGCAGAATGAGCAAGCAAGTGGCAGTTGGAAGGCAATTTGGGAAGTGTATGGCCATGCACTTTAGAAGAAGGAATAAAAGTGCAGATGATTTTCTAAATAGAGAGAAAATTCAGAAATTGGAAATTGAAAAGGACTTGGGAGTCCTAATGCAGGATTCCCTCAAGGTCAACTTGCAGGTTGAGTCAGTTGTAAGGAAATTTTATGAGCCCAGAGGAGCCCAAAACCCAGGAACAATAGATATTCAACAAGACAAATGTTTACTTAATCAGAAGTTGCTTTTAATTATCTTTAAACATGAAAATAGAATCACACTTTAACTTATCACTATTGACTTAACTAACCTAACTTAATCCCCTTCTAATTCGAAACTCATGTGTATATAATGTGTGTGTGTAAGTTCATTAAAGTTCTTTGGTTCACAGTCCAATCTCACTTCTCATTCCTCCAAGTTTATTGGTTGCAAGCAGTTTTTATACTGTGCAGAGAATTTAACATTTATAAAGTTCACCAGACTTTGGTGTTCGAAAGGTAAATGGTTACCACTCAGCAAGGAATTTTTGGTTTTCAAAGAGAGATTTGTTGTAGGTTGGACACCCACAATTGATTCCTTCTGATCAGCCCCTCCAGTGTCTTGCTGATAAAATTTGCCCCTTCAGGGTTCTCCAGATGATAACCTCTCTCTTTCAAGTCACCATAGAGTTCCTTTCTGTTTGTCTTATTTCAAGTGAAACATTAGCCTGCTCGTCCTCTCCTCTTGCATGAACCACAAGGGCCTTGACCAGGTAGAACCAAGTACTCACAACCCATCTTTCAAATGGGGTTTCCACAAGTTTTCCAGCTTGTCCTGTTCCAGTCCCAGCTGCTGCTGCTGACTGTAGCATTGCAAAACTGATCTCAGTCTCTCTCTGCTTGCAAAAACCACATGACCCGCCTAGAACAGCAAGTTCCCCTCCAGGCAGCCTGCAGCTCCGATAAGTTCTTTCATCTGTTGCCTTTTCTGTAAATAACAATCCATTAGTGAAGTCTCTTGGGCACTCTCCAAAGATTTTGCAAAGGCTCTGGGGATGACATGTCTAGCATGAGCAGAGTTCCAGCACTTCAAATAAAATCTGTTCCAAAGTGTCCATCTGTGACCCACACCAACAAACCTGCACCAATTCATCTCACAACAGCACATCTATATACTGTCACAGAAGGCTATTGCAATGTTCAAACACAGAGAACTAGAATATAAAGGCAAAGGTACAATATGCTGGGGGCTTATAAGACATTGTTTATAAGGCATTGTGAGCAATTTTGGGCTCCATAACTAAGAATGGGTGTGCTGGCGTTGGAGAGGTTGACGAGAATGACCCCAGGGATGAGATGGGTAATGTGTGAAGAATGTTCTATGGCTCTGAGCCTGCACTCACTGGAGTTTAGAAGTTTGAGGGGAGATCCATTTGAATATTGAAAGGGCTCGACAGAGTGGACAGGAAGAGGTGGTTTCCTCTCATGGGAGAGCCTAGGACTAGGGGCGTAGCCTCAGAATAAAAGGATGTCTCAGTGGAGCAGAGATGACGAGAAACTTCTTCAGCCAGATGGAGGTGAATCTGTGGAGGCCAGGTCATTGGGTGCATATAGAGCAGAGGTTGATCGGTTTTTAATGAGTGAGGACATCAAAGATTATGGGAGAGGGTAGGTGAATTGGATTGAGAGGAAATATAAATCAATGGAGTTTTGCTCAAGCCCAGATCATTGGTTTTGTACCTTTAACTTTGCCATGTAAAGTGCACTGTTCAACCTGCTGAGTTTCTCCAGCATTGTGCTTTCTTTGGCTTGCCTTCGCGGACGAAGATTTATGGAGGGGGTAAAAGTCCACGTCAGCTGCAGGCTCGTTTGTGGCTGACAAGTCCGATGCGGGACAGGCAGACACGGTTGCAGCGGCTGCAGGGGAAAATTGGTTGGTTGGGGTTGGGTGTTGGGTTTTTCCTCCTTTGCCTTTTGTCAGTGAGGTGGGCTCTGCGGTCTTCTTCAAAGGAGGTTGCTGCCCGCCAAACTGTGAGGCGCCAAGATGCACGGTTTGAGGCGATATCAGCCCACTGGCGGTGGTCAATGTGGCAGGCACCAAGAGATTTCTTTAGGCAGTCCTTGTACCTTTTCTTTGGTGCACCTCTGTCACGGTGGCCAGTGGAGAGCTCGCCATATAACACGATCTTGGGAAGGCGATGGTCCTCCATTCTGGAGATGTGACCCATCCAGCGCAGCTGCATCTTCAGCAGCGTGGACTCGATGCTGTCGACCTCTGCCATCTCGAGTACTTCGACGTTAGGGATGAAAGCGCTCCAATGGATGTTGAGGATGGAGCGGAGACAATGCTGGTGGAAGCGTTCTAGGAGCCGTAGGTGATGCCGGTAGAGGACCCATGATTCGGAGCCGAACAGGAGTGTGGGTATGACAACGGCTCTGTATACGCTTATCTTTGTGAGGTTTTTCAGTTTGTTGTTTTTCCAGACTCTTTTGTGTAGTCTTCCAAAGGCGCTATTTGCCTTGGCGAGTCTGTTGTCTATCTCATTGTCGATCCTTGCATCTGATGAAATGGTGCAGCCGAGATAGGTAAACTGGTTGACCGTTTTGAGTTTTGTGTGCCCGATGGAGATGTGGGGGGGCTGGTAGTCATGGTGGGGAGCTGGCTGATGGAGGACCTCAGTTTTCTTCAGGCTGACTTCCAGGCCAAACATTTTGGCAGTTTCCGCAAAGCAGGACGTCAAGCGCTGAAGAGCTGGCTCTGAATGGGCAACTAAAGCGGCATCGTCTGCAAAGAGTAGTTCACGGACAAGTTTCTCTTGTGTCTTGGTGTGAGCTTGCAGGCGCCTCAGATTGAAGAGACTGCCATCCGTGCGGTACCGGATGTAAACAGCGTCTTCATTGTTGGGGTCTTTCATGGCTTGGTTCAGCATCATGCTGAAGAAGATTGAAAAGAGGGTTGGTGCGAGAACACAGCCTTGCTTCACGCCATTGTTAATGGAGAAGGGTTCAGAGGGCTCATTGCTGTATCTGACCCGACCTTTTTGGTTTTCGTGCAGTTGGATAATCATGTTGAGGAACTTTGGGGGACATCCGATGCGCTCTAGTATTTGCCAAAGCCCTTTCCTGCTCACGGTGTCGAAGGCTTTGGTGAGGTCAACAAAGGTGATGTAGAGTCCTTTGTTTTGTTCTCTGCACTTTTCTTGGAGCTGTCTGAGGGCAAAGACCATGTCAGTAGTTCCTCTGTTTGCGCGAAAGCCGCACTGTGATTCTGGGAGAATATTCTCGGCGACACTAGGTATTATTCTATTTAGTAGAATCCTAGCGAAGATTTTGCCTGCAATGGAGAGCAACGTGATTCCCCTGTAGTTTGAGCAGTCTGATTTCTCGCCTTTGTTTTTGTACAGGGTGATGATGGTGGCATCACGAAGATCCTGAGGCAGTTTTCCTTGGTTCCAACAAAGCTTGAAAAACTCATCCTGGTAAACCCCCTCCGTACCCTTTCCAAAGCCTTTGTGGCAGCACACATCGTGATGCATGCGAACCAGCTCCGCGTGTTACGGCCACGGCTGTCAAGATGGCGCCGTCGAGTTTGGGCTCCCTCGTGGCCAGGGTGGCCATTGTGTGTCCTTGCATCAACCTGCGGCCACCTCTGAAAGCGCAGGTTGGGCTTTTGAATAAACAGATGAAAACGAAACCAACCTCAGCTTGTGGTTTCTTTTCGAATTCGTTCCATGTAGCTACTGCTACACCTTCACATTTTTCTCATGATGGATTGTACACTTTACTCTAAGGGTGGCCCATAAAAAATGTGGCTGCAATGTTCTTATACTCAATACCCTGAACAGTGAAGGCAGTAATCTTTCCCTTACCTTTAACCTCCCAAAATGCACACAAGTCCGATTAAACTCCATTTGCCATTCCTCTGGCCACATTTGTCATTGATGTATTCTTTGATGGCCCTCAAGACTCTCCATAGCACTGCCTTTTTCATGCTTTCTGCAAACCTGCTCACCTACCCGCCTACTTTATCATCCAAATCATTTTAGGGACATCACAAACAAAATGAGGCGTCAGCAAATAAATTCTGGACTCGTTGTGATGCCCCAATCCGGCAAAGAAATTAATTAACATAAACAAATCTGAACAAGGATAAAGAAATCCCCAAAAACACTAAATCCTGCAGATGCTGGAAATCTGCAATAAAAACAAACAGAATGCTGGAAATACTCAGCAGACTGGGCAGCGTCCCTGGAGAGAGAGAGAGAGAGAGAGAGAGAGAGAGAGAGAGAGAGATAGAGAGAGAAAGAGAGAGAAAGAAACAATGTTCTGGTTTTTCTCAGCAGAAAAACCTTTCAGAAAATCTGGGATAGAAGAGTTATGCCCAACATTAATGACTCAATTAACATGACTAAAAATACATTATCATTGGTGAGGCTACTGAGTGGAAATTAGTTGCTTTGTTTTTGAGAACTCGAACTGCAACTTCCACCTCAAAGGTACGTCATTGGCTAGGATGCATTTTCAGACTGTACGCAATAGTAAAACCCAAGTGTTTTCATCTTCTTTCATTCTGTTCTATTTAAGGTGACAGCTTACAATCAGAAATTGAGTTTGTCACTCTTGAATTATGGATTGCCCTTTTTGGAAGACTGATTAAAAATTGAACCATTTTTTTTAATCAGAGTTACGAAAAGTACTTCAAAACCAGGATGAGAATCCTTTCATGGTCATTAGGAAAAGCTAATATAATATCTGTTACAAAGCTTAATAAATATTGTAGCACCTCAGGGCAGGGTTAGAAATGACCCTTTCGTAAGCTTAGAAGGATTCGCCCAAAAGAGTGATTGACACTCTTTATATAAACAAACTGTACGTTGGCCAAGGTTGGTATCCGTGGTGATGTCCTATGCTGCCTGTATTAAACAAATATCATTGGTTGGTGTGTTTCAAAAAGTAAATAGGTGAAGGTTATTGTCATATAATATTACATTTAGAATGTAACATACATGAAATTCTTTGACTTTTGTCCACCTTAGAGAGTTGCCACTTTGTCCGGCACCGCTCACAGAAACCTACAGCACCTGGTGTTCCCAAGCAGACTCCCCTCCAAGTACTGACCAGGCCTGGGCCTGCTTAGCTTCCGAGATCAGACAACCTCAGGCTTTGATGCTTTCTTCAGCTTTGAATGCCAATAGAGTTTTAATAGTTCCCTTCTGTTCACGTAAACAAAAATGCACGATGGAATCAAATGAAACAAGAAAGTCTGCAGGCACTGGTGTAGAGTATGGTACACAAACCCACTGGAGAAACTCAGAAGGTCACTTGGCATCAAGGGTAACCAACATTTAGGGTGTTCAGCAAAGGGCATAGACTCAAAATGTTGGTTACGTTTTACTTCTTATGGATATCTGGTGGACCTGCTGAGTTTCTCACCACGTTTGATGAAATCAACTGACATCTTTTTGAGAGACACGGTTAAGAGCCCAAAGGACTCCAAAACCCAGCAGCAATAGATATTTACCACAACAAATAGTTACTTAAACAAAAGTTGTTTTTAATTATCTTTAAACATGAAAACAGAATCAAACTTTAACTTATCACTATTAACTTAACTAACCCAACTTAACCCCCTTCTAATTCTAAGCGCACGTGTATGTAATGTGTGTGTGAATTTAGGAGTTCAATCTCACTTCTCATTCTTCCAAGTTCACTGGCTGCAGACAATTCTTATACTGTGCACAAAATTTAACATGTATAAAGTTCACCAGGCTTTGGTGCTCAAAGTGTAAATGGTTACCGCTCAGGAAGGTTCTTGTAGGTCACACATGTCATACTCAGGCCCGCGGGCCAAATTTGGCCCGTGATATAATTATATTTGGCCCGCAAGATCATATCAAATATGTATTAGAGCTGGCCCGCTGGCCGCCACGCCAGTATAGCGCATGCACAGCTAATACTACAAATCCCAGAATGCTTTGCAAATGCGTTGGCGCCGGCCCGTCAGCCCGCTAATTGCCCCCACCTCCTCTCTTTACTTTCATTAGCATCTGTGACCTGTCGCCCAACTCACACGTAATAAACCCCTTACGAAAAATGGCCAAACGAAAGACAGAAAACAGGACCTTTCAAGACAGGTGGGAGACAGACTATATGTTCATCATTTTAAAAGACAAACCTGTTTGTTATTGAAGCAAGTTGTTATTTCTTTGACTTGTTGGCTTGTGAAAAAAAATACATTTAAAAGGAGCTTAAAGGTTATAGCGAAATATTATTTATTGAATATTTTATTTCTCATTTGTTAATGCTTCTTCTGGAAAGAGTTTAACCAAAACTATTATTAAACATTTATTTTAATAAGAAAAAGTTGAACATTACATATGTTGAAAGAAGAGAAAACATGCAGATGTTGTTGAAAATTTTCAATAAATATTTAGTTTGGCCCACGACTTAGTCCAAGTTTTTAATTTTGGCCCTCTGTGAATTTGAGTTTGACACCCCTGTTGTAGGTTTTCAGAGAGAGAGATGTGTTGCTCCAGGATTTCCACAATTGAGGTATCACCGTTAGTCACCTCAATGTCTTGCTGATGAAACTTGCCCCATCAGGGTTCTCCAGATGATAACCTCTTTCTTTCAGGCTACTACAGAGTTCCTTTCTGTTCCACTTATTCCAAGAGAAACGTCAGACAGAGAGCACTCTGGAGCTTCTGTTTCAGTTCCAACAAGCTTCTCCTGGCTTGTTACAGCTTTCTATGTCATGCACAGTCAAAGACTCCTCTCTCTCTCTCTCTCTCTCTCTCTCTCTCTCTCTCTCTCTCTCTCTCTCTCTCTCTCTCCACCTGACCTTCCCCAGCAAACAACAGGAGTTTATCTTTTGGTTTACATTTTGTTTTAGGTAAACAAGAACCTCTCAATTACCTGTGAAGAGGTATTAGGAGACAGCCTGTCTCTTGCTGTGACTTTAAAGACAATAGTCCATTCATTCACTTCAATAAACAGCCACAGTTTCTGCAAAGTAGTGTGGATATGAAATCTCCAGTAAGATGTGTTTTAAAGTGTGTGCATGTCACCTACTCTACTTTTCCCAATTTATCTCCCAAAAACATTCCCAAATATTCCATCACAACACCTGTTGGTCAGGTCTGTAATGTGGGGGTTTAGAGGAATGAGTGGTGGCTTTACTGAAACATGCAACATCCCAAGGGATCATGATAGATGTTGAGATGGCTTTCACTATTGGAGGGCAGACCAGACTGTAAGAGCCATTTGGCCTCCTTCCATTACTGTTGTCCTGTGCCCTTGTGTCACAGGCTAAAGTATGCACATCCACAATGTCTGTGAGCAGGACTGTCACGGCTGGGATGGCTTGCCAGCAGAGTGGATTGGCTCCTTCGTGTCAGAACTGTTTATGGATTTCATCGGCAATTTAAATTTAGACGTACAGCACAGTTACAGGCCATTTCGGCCCATGAGTCCATGCTGCCCAGTTTACACCCAGTTGACCTACACCCCTGGTACGTTTTGAACGGTAGGGTTGGGGGGGTGGGTAACCAGAGTCCCCAGAGAAAACCCATGCAGACAACAGTATTCCACCAGGTGCTCCGGTTTTCTCCCACACTTCGAATGGTGGGGTAACCAGAGCCTCCAGAGAAAACCCACGCAGACAAAAGTATTCTGCCAGGTTCTCCGGTTTCCTCCCACACTTCGAAGCATAGGGGGCTTATAATTGGTCGTATGGGTGTATTTGAGCAGTGTGGTCTCTTTGTCGATACTGTGTTGAATCTCCCGAAGAACTTTAAAAACAAAAAGGATTGCTTTTATTTACTAAAGGCAGGCTGGCTACAGTTCCTTTAAACATGATTAAGTCAGTTACAACCTGTTTTCCATTCGCTCTTATTTCCCATAAGGCCCAGACACAATTTTGTATCATAATAAGTTCAAAGTTCAGGTTTATTATCAGAGTGACATCACATACAACCCTGAGATTCCTTTTTCCTGTGGGCCAGGCAGAATTACCACTATTGGTTGCACAAAATACTGTACTCGAGAAGATAAGCAAGCATGTAAACAAATAAAGACAGGCAAATAAAGTGACGGTGAAATACAGAGAGAAAAAAAATCAATAATGTGCAAAATTAAGAGTCCTTAAACCCGTGGCATGAGTCTTGTGGCACCCATACAACTTTCCTGATGGCAGCAGTGAGAACGGCGTGTGTGCTGGGTGGTGAGGGTCTTTGATGATTGCTGCTGCTCTCTGACAGCAGCGTTCCCTGTAGATGTTCTTGATGGTGGGGAGGGTTTTGCCCGCGATGTCCTGGGCTGCGTCCACTACATTGTGGAGGGCTTTTCGCTCAGAGTGTGATTATGTGTGATCATAAGTGATTGAAGACAAGCGACATTAGTGATGAATGGTTCTTGCCATGAAACAGCTTGATAGTAGGGTGGGCCGGTTGGCCCAGTGGTTAACACAACACCTTTACCGTGCCTGCAATCAGGACTGGACCAGGGATCGAATCCCGTGTTGTCTGTAAGGAGTCTCTAGGTTCTCCCTGTGTATGCATCAGTTTTCCCCGGGGTTTCTGTTTTCCTGCCACTGTTAATCGGGTGCCTCAGACTCGTGGGCTGAAATGGTCTGTTATCGATAAAATGAAAGATCGTCTAAAGAATGACAATTTTTATTGTCACTCCTTCATTCCCAGCAAGCCAAACTACTGGGATTCCCTCTTGAACATATTAGTTCAAACTCATGTTTCACCTTCACCTGAAAAGATTGGCCACTATTATGTCAACGTTCTACAGGAGCTCTATCATGAGTATCCTGGCTGGCTGTATCACAGTGCGGTGCAGCTGTTCCAGAGAAATGGATCAGAGGTCAATCTACAGGACCATAAAGTGTGGTTAACTGGAGTCTTTGTCCTCCCCATCGACATGACCTACCAGGATTGTTTTCTGAAGAGGGCACACAAAACCACTGAGGACTCCTAGCACCTTGCACATGGCATCTTTCAGCTTCACCCATCAGGGAAGAGATAGAGGAGGATCAGAGCCAGCGCCACCAGGCTGAGGAACAGCTTCTTCCCACGGGCAGTGAGAATGCTCAATGACCAAAGGAACTGCTCCACTAACCATCCGAGGCTCTCATATTTCCTAAACAATATTTATCTATTGATTCATATTTATATATGTATATTTGTGCTGTGTATGTCTGTCTGTATGTGTGTTATATCTGTCTGTGTGTCTGTGTGTATTGTGCACGAGGATTGGAGAACGGTGTTTTGTTGGATTGTACTTGTGCAATGGGACGATAATCGAACTGTGTAATGAGAAGTAAATGCTATCCTTTCCAAGGGCGTCCACGTCCCAAGGAAATGTGAAGAATGGTAAAAAGCTGCAGTCTTGCTTCAACTCATCCATTGCTTCCAATTCTCTGTGCTGCGTTCTTTTCTCCAGTGTTCTATTATCTCTTGGCCCCTCTCTTGCCCTCCCTCCTCTTCCTATCTCCTCGTTCCATCTCAAGTCTCAAAACGTGTCCTGCTGGAGGGTTGACTCTCCGTTGCTGCCTGGCCTGCTGACTCCCTCCATCCTCTTTGCTCATTGAAGATTCCAGCACCCACAGTTCTTGTGTCTCACCTCTTCCCCTCTCAGCTCCTTTGCTCTTGCGACCTCCCCCAGCTGTCAACCACATTTTGCCATTAGGTGTCATGCCCGTGGCTGCTTTGACCCAAACTCCAGAGATCCCTCCTCAACTCTCTCCACCTCCAGTGCTGAAGTGAATCACTGAAGATGCGTAGGGTCCGAAGGGTTTGGAGAACAGTCAGAACATTGGGGCTGGTCAGGGAGCAATCAAGCTGACCTGTTGGTCCTGATTTTATGGTCTTATGTCCCTTGGCTTGTTTTGAATTGTTGCCTTAAACATGACTCTTTATCCCAGTTTTTAATCTTCTATCGTGGTCCAGCTCCAAATTTTTACAGCGGGTAAGGTCTTGGTTGATGGTGCCACGCAAATTACTACATCTGAGCAACAACTTAGAACCACAGAACCATCGAACACTACAGCACAGAAACAGGACCTTTGGCCCTTCTAGTATGGACCCATCCAGCCCCACTGACCTGCACCCTGTCCATATCCATCCATATCCCTCCCATCTCCCTGCCAAAATTTTAATTAAATTCTAAAATCGAGCCCGCGTTCACCACTTCAGCTGGCAGCTCATTCCATTACTCTCTGCGTGGTTCATTGTTATCATCCAATTATCTAAGTGCAATTGGACGATACAGCCCTCTTCGGGTCCTTGGTATAAAAACCTGCAAACATATACTGTATGCAGACATAACACACATATTTACAAGTGATTTATGTGCTGTACATATCTATAAAAATAAATAAATACTGTTAAATAAATGGTAGAGTCTTGGAAAGTTTGAATGTGCAGCTCATCAGTGAATCACAAGCCTCACTGTCCGTGGGAAGAAACTGTTTGTCAGCCTGGTGGTTCTTGCTCTGATCTTCTCGTGTGGACAGGAGTTGCTGGAAGATGCTGAGTGCAGGGTGAACTTTATGTAGAGGTTCCCCCCCAACGTTCCCCTTAAACCCTTAACCTATGTCCTCGAGTCCTTGTCTCCCCCAACCTCAGTGGAAATAGTCAGCTTGTATTTACTCTATTAACGACCCTCATAATCTGTCAATATCCCCTCATTTTCCTGTGCTCCAGAGAATAAACCTGCTTAATCTAGTCCTAACCACTTTAACCTAGTTCTTACCTGTTTACCCTAGGCCTAACCTGTCAATGGTGTTTCTGTTAATTCTTGCTGGCTGTAGTATTACAAAGTTATTCTTTAATTGTTAATGAGCTTGCATTAATCCTGGTTGTGTATCATATTTAGTTGATCTGTTGCTGCTCCTCAGGTCACCTGACCTCACTTGCTCCAATCAGCTTCTTCGTCCAATCAGCTTCTTCCTCCAATCAGATTTCAGCTTCTGTCTTGTGAATTTTTAAATTCTAACTGTTGCTCTTCTATTAGCTTTATTTTCATATTATTTAGATTGAAAATGGTAAAGAGAGAATTCCCATACATTTTGGCATATGTCGGCTCCCATTTTCAGCCTAATTTTAAGGGTTTTATGGTATATCCAGAGCACGTCGACCCCATTTTTCAGGCTGTCTGGGCCTCCAGGAACAACCTCCCAAATTTTTACAATGCCCCAATTGCAAGCTATAAATTAAGTAAGTAAAATAAAAACTTAGCCAACCAGACAGCAACGGTGACATCGTGCTCCCAACGGGAGAAGGAACCTCGGTCCACCTGGCAGAAGCGGCGACGGCGACCTCGGAGGTCCCAGGTCGGAGTGGTTATGGCATTGCCCAGTGGTGGGGGAGAGGCGCCGCCCAGCGGAGGAGAGGTGTCGGAAAGCAGCAGTGGGGAAGTGCTTCCAGGGTTGACTTATACACTGAATTGACGTCAATCTATAATTTTTTCGGCGAATTTAAGGTCTCAAAAGTATATTCGGTGTCGACCATCCTCCCCCCTGCCTTATTGAGAAATATTTTAGGGTTTCACGACTCAACTTGTATGCCAAAATATACCAAAATGCACTTATGTGGAATGTGTGGTATGAGCTAGGGAGATTTTATTTCTCATTTTCAGACGATCTATAAAATGAAGTTGAGTAGAGCTTGGAAAGCAGCCACCAAGTCTTTTATTCTCACAACACTGGCTGTCTGCTTTTGAAGCCAGCAATGTGCTGTGGACCAGCTCCATCCCCAATCACACTGCCTGGGTCAGGAAACTAAGAGCTGAAACTCAGCAAGGGTATCCTCCCCTCTTTTGCAACAGAGTATCGAGACGCTAAAACTATATTTTTCAATATCTTTTTGCAAACTGTATTAGAGCAGAGAAGCACAATATGTCAGAGAAAAACAAAACCTTATGCAACAGTATAATTCATAGGTAAATTGAGAAAAACACAATATAATTAACTAATCTAAATCCAAAACCATTCCTGAGTTGCATGGCAATATAGAAAAAAAAACTGCCGGTAGAAATAAAAAGAAACGCATGATCACAAGAATCACAAATAACCTGATTGCGATTCTGAAAATAATTCAGAAAAAAAACCCCAGAGATTGGGAAAGTTTAACTTGTGGAACATCTTATTTTCTCCAAGGCTAAATATGACATTGTGGCGGCCCACTGAGTACGCAGCGGTTGAACCGGCGATAATGGTGACCCCACGCTCTCAAAATGGCGCCGGGCTCTCACCCCTCCTCTTCAGCCTGGAGCAAAACCTGCATGCATGAAGAATCTTTTGTATTAGCGGGCGACGTCAGTTCCGGCGAGAGCGTCAGGAGCCAGAAGTGTGTAGCAGCTTGTTGAGTAAACGCTGATTAAACCAGTTTTGTTCTAGCTCTGTGTGTAGCACATCGCCACCATGTCATATCATGTAACCATTGATTGTGAGTGGGTGGGGTGGCATGTTTCCATCTGATCAAAATGACACATCTAGCAATAAGAGAGGCAAAGACATTAAAATGAAGACAATTTCACTACCCTCTGTTCAACCAACCCAAACAAGGCCGCCAACGGGTCTGATACTAGGTTAACATTAATAATTATTGACAAAGTATGAAAGACCTCTTCCCAATATTTGAAAAAGGTTGAACAAGACCAAAACATGAATTAATGATCCATCCTCATTCTTACATCTGTCAAAGAAAGAACTAATATTAGGGTAAATACTAGCTAATTTAACTTTAGACATATAAATTGGTTTTTTAGCAATCTTCAAAGGAACAAAGGGGGCTGGAGTGTTCAAAAAGGGATAATTCGCTCTTTTGTAAATTGATATCCGGAAAACTGACTGAATTGCTGAAATGATGTTAATATAGCAAGAATTGAGGAGTTAGGATCTGATACAAAAAGCAAAAGGACCTCAGCACAAAGAGAAACTTTATGGACCAATCCTCCCCTAAGAATACCGAAATATCCTGAGTCTCTCAAAGGGCAAGAGCCAGAGGTTCTAAGACTAAATTAAACAACAAAGGGACTAAGAAAGCATCCCTGTCTCACATTTCCCCATTCACCCTTAACCCTTGTCCTCAAGTTGTTGTCTTTCCCAACTTCAGTGGAAAAAAAGCCAGTTTGTATTTACTCCATTAAGAACCCTCATAATCTAACAATGTCCCCTCATTTTTCTGTGCTCCAGGGAATAAACCTGTTTAATCCAATCCTAAATGCTTCAACCTAATCTTTACCTGCTTAACCTCCTCCTTACCTGTCTAACCTAGGCCTAACCTGTTTAACATAATGGTGTTTCTGCCTCTTGCTTGTTGATTCTTGCTGGCTGTCTGATTCTGAAGCCAGCACTATGCGGTAGACCAGCTCCATCCTTAATCACTCTGTCTGTCACTGTCCGTCAAGACTTGTCAAGGGCATTCCCCCACCCCATGACTTTTATAACAGAGTCTCTAAAACAGTGGTTCTCAATCTTTTTCTTTCCACTCACATCCCACTTTAAGTAACCCCTATGCCATCAGTGCTCTGTGATTAGTAAGGGGTTGTGTGAGGTGGTAGTGGGTTGAAAGAAAAGGTTTGAAAACCACTGTTTTTAATCATAGCTGATTGACTCGTTATGTGCACGGTTTCATAACTCCAAAGGAAATGGGCCAATGACAATTTTTCTCAAGCAAAATGTTTCAGTAACAATTGGGTCAAGAGCAGTGATTCTCAACCTTCCCACGCACATCCCACCTTAAGCAATCCCTTACTAATCACAGAGCACCGGTGGCATAGGGATTACTTAAAATGGGATGTGAGTAGAATGAAAAAAGGTTGAGAACTTCTGCTCTAAAACGATCAACATGTTAGCACGGTCTCCCTGCAAAGAGTTCCCTTCCACTCAAGGGCGATTCTAGAATATCCTCTTGGCCAAAACCTACATTATAGTAGTTGGCCCAGAGTTGAGTCTGGTTTGCTTTGTCCCAGTGTTTCCACTAGATGACAGTATTTGATGTGTTTCTTCCAGAAACTTGCTCTTCCTATGTGCAACACACAAAAGTGCTGGAGTTAGTTAAGGGTTACAGGGCTAACTCGGAGTCTCCTCCCTGAGGTCTCTTTATTCTGATTTCAACTCAAGTGGCTTTTTCCTTGTACAAGGTTCACATCAAGGAGCTGAGACCAAAGGGAAGCCCCTCCAATAAGGGGTAACGACAAGGGGCCAGAGTCTTTGGCTTGGCTTTGTGGACGAAAATTTATGGAGGGGTAATGTCCACGTCAGCTGCAGGCTCGTTTGTGTCTGGCAACAATACTACATAGCAAGTCAGAGGGCTAATGTCCCTATGCACAGTTTTGGGCTACGGACCCAAAATTATAGTACAGACTTTATAGATGGTTTGATTGTTAAAAAAAAAGTTTGCAGATGCTGGGGTCAAGAGTAACACACAAACATGCTGGAGAAACTCAGCAGGCCACGCTGCGTCCGTAGAAATTTAAAACATATACATTAAAAATTATAAATTTAAATTTAGGCATGCAGCATGGTTACAGGCTGTTTCACCCCTTGATCCCGTGCCACCTAATTACACCGAATGGACCTATGATCCCTGGCATGTTTTGAACGGTGGGAGGAAACTGGATGCCCCGGGGAAAACCCATGCAGACACAGGGAGAACATGCAAACTCCTTACAGTCAGAACTGGATTCAAACCCAGTCACGAATGCTGGCACTGTAACAGCGTTGAGCTAATCAGTATGCTAATTGTATTGCCCTTAAAGTATAGGGTAACCACCGTTTTGGACTGGTGGGGGGTGGGGGTTGTGCATGTACATATCTATACAGTATATCTATAAGACAATGACATAGGAGTAGAAATAGGCCATTCAGCCCATTGAGTCTGCCCCACCATTTAATCATGAGCTGATCCATTTTCCCACTCAATCCACAACCTGTGATGCCTTGGCTAATCAACAACCTATCAGTCTCTGCCTTAAACACACCCAATGATCTGGCCTCCACAATCGCCTGTGGCAACAAATTCCACCGATTTACCACCCTCTGGCTGAAGAGATTCTTCCTCATCTCTGTTGTACAAGGGCGCTCTTCAGTCTTGAAGTTGTGCCCCCTTGTCCTCGACTCTCCCTCCATGGGAAACAACCTTTCCACTTCTACTCTGTCCATGCCTTTCGACATTCAAGAAGTTTCACTGAGATGCTGTGTGAGCTGCTAAGTTTCTCCAGCACATTTGTGTATTTAATTATTGTGAATAAAGATTATTTGTGAAAATAAAATGATAGGTACAGTGGCAGAAGATGGAAATTTTTTTCCCAGGCTTGAAGTTTTGAAATGTAGATATTTGTCTGTCAAAATTACATCCAATGTGGGCAAAGAGGTTCAGAAATAGCACTCAGTATTTAAAGTGCACAATGCTAGATGAAATGGTCCTGAACCATTTGGCTGCAGTCAAGAGAAGGTTGGGTGTCATTGTGCCATGTAACACTCCCTTGTCATAAACCGATCACTGGACCAGGCTCAGTATCGGATCTGGTCCTAATGAACTTGGAGCTCCATTGTTCTTTCATCTATAACTCACAGCGTTGAAAATGTAAACAGGTTATTGAGCACTTTCCCACGCTTGAGAACCAACAGTTACTGCATCGCTGGTTCACGGAGAAAACTCTCTGCTTTAAGTAGGCATTGTTCCCCTGCAGAGGTGAAGGACCAAGCCTTCCTTTCCATTATGCCCACTCTGGAGACCTTGAACCCCCTGTAGGAAATATTCCCCTGTAGCAGAGTGAATAAAAGGGATCAGCAGGTCAGTAGGTTCATCTTCACTCAAAAGTTTATTTTACTTTCGGGGCTGTGCTTTAAGGGACCCGGAAGACCTGCCTCTACGCCGGAAGCTACGTCTGTGTGACCCCACCATGCAGTCAGTGCACATGCGGGCCCAGGGCCTCCCAAAGAGGGGAAAAATGTGGAGCGCCATGCTTGACGTATGGAGTCGGTTCGCCTGTCCATCAATCATGTGCACCACCACACCCCTCCTCAAGGGTGGACACATACACTTGTGGGTTTACATAGTAATTGCCCACAATAACCATTTTGGCACGTAATGTACCATCTCTACCCACAGTCCAATGTTAAGAAATGGCAAGGATAAAATGACACTGTTGACTGCTATATTCAGACTTGCAAACAGTAGCTGTGATGTGGACAATAATTGTAGATAGAAAAGGTGTGTTAGAAGGGCAATGTGCTAGTCATGGGGGATTTTAAGATGCAAGTAGATTGGGAGGGCCAGGAGGTTTTATAGAAAGCCTACAAGATGGCTTTTTAGAACATCTTGTTGATGAGCCCATATTTGACTGGGTGTAGTGTAATATGAGAGCTTAGAGGAAAGGAACCATTAGGGGGCAGTGATCACAATACGTTTGAGTTCAATTTGAGATTTAACAAGGAGAAGATAAAATTGGATGTGTTGATAATTCGGTGGAATGACAATGGTATGGGAGAGAAACTTTCTAAGGTGTCGATTGGAAGGAGGCTCTAGTTGGGAAGATGGTAATGCAGCCACGGCGGGAGTTTCTGCAAGAAATGGGGGAAGGCATTTGACAAGGTGCTGCACATGAGGCTACTTGTTGGCTGGAAGGACAAGGGCAGCAAAAACATTAGGGCAGCACCCTCAGTGGTTGCCCTCCAAGCCTCGTGCCATCCTGATTTGGAAATATATCATCAGTCCTTCTCCATCACTGGGTCAAAATCCTGCAGCTACTTCCATGTGTTTGCTGTAGGTGTTGTAGCTGGAAGTAAAGGAAGTGAAAAAAAATTGGGGAGGGGTGGCTTTTTCTTCATTATGATGAGAATTCCTCTGTCATCAACAGTGGGGATCTTCCCTTGTATACCTGTCCCTTTGCGATTACTGAGCTCACCAGAATGCTCGTTCTTCTTAATAATATTCCAAACTGTTGATTTTGGAAATCCTAAGATTTGGACGATGCATCTTACTGTTTTATTCTTGTTTATCAGCCTCATAATGGCTTCTTTGACTTGCATTGGCACAACTCTGGTCCTCCTGTAGAAGAAATGGCAACTACAGACTCCAAAGGTGATCAAAAGCTTCGAAACAATCCTAGCTCTCTTATACCTGCATCAATGAAGCAGTTAAACATACCTGAGTACTCACTATCACCGACTTTGTTTGCGTTAGTGATTAAACCTTTAGCACAATTGATAAGACAAAATACACAGATACAAGGTATGAAAGTTTTAGACGAGGAGAATAAAATTAATTTATTTGCTGATGACGTATTGGTGTATTTAATAAACCCAGCTCAGTCACTTTTGCACTTGAAGGAGTGTTTAATACAATATGGATGTCTTTCTGGATATAAAGTTAATTGGGAAAAAAGTGAAATATTACCGGTAAGTGAAGGAGATTATTCAGTCTATAAGAATATTATTAATTTGAAATGGACTGATCGAATTAACTATTTGTGTATAATTTTGAATGTTAATTACCAATCTTTATACAAATTAAATTATGCTCCGTTAATGAAAAAAATTAAAACTGATTTGATCAAATGGAAAGATTTACCTATTAATTTAATGGGTGGGATAAATACAATTAAGATGAATATCTTTCCACGTATACAATATTTGTTTCAATCTATTCCGTATTTAAATAACATAACATATAACATAACAATTACAGCACGGAAACAGGCCATTAGGCCCTTCTAGTCCGCACTGAACCAAACACCCCTCTCTAGTCCCACCTCCCTGCACAATGCCCATAACCCTCCATCTTCTTCTCATCCATATACCTGTCCAACATTTTCTTAAATAATACAATTGACTCCGCCGCCACTATTTCTCCCGGAAGCTCATTCCACACGGCTACCACTCTCTGAGTAAAGAAGTTCCCCCTCATGTTACCTCTAAACCTCTGCCCCTTAATTCTTAACTCATGTCCTCTTGTTTTAATCTTTCCTCCTCTTAACGGAAATAGTCTATCGACATCCACTCTGTCTATCCCTTTCATAATCTTAAATACTTATCACTTAAATATAAATACTTAAATACTTAAATAATATCAAATCCCCTCTCAACCTTCTATGCTCCAAAGAATAAAGACCTAATCTGTCCAATCTCTCCCTATACTCTAGATGCTTAAACCCAGGTAACATTCTGGTAAACCTTCTCTGTACTCTCTCCACTCTGTTTATATCCTTCCTATAATTAGGCGACCAGAACTGCACACAGAACTCTAAATTAGGCCGCACCAACGTCTTATACAATCTCAACATCACCTCCCAACTCCTATATTCCATGCAATGATTGATAAAGGCCAGCATACTAAAAGCCTTCTTCACCACCCTATTCACGTGAGTTTATACCTTCAGGGAACGATGTACCATTACTCCTAAATCTTTCTGCTCTTCTTTATTCATCAATGCTCTCCCATTTACCACGTATGTCCTATTCTGATTCTTCTTACCAAAATGAAGCACCTCACACTTATCAGCATTAAATTCCATCTGCCATTTTTCAGCCCACTTTTCTAAGCAGCCCAAATCCTTCTGCAATCCTTGAAAACCTTCTTCATTATCCACTATTCAACCTATCTTAGTATCGTCTGCATATTTACTAATCCAATTCACCACCCCATCATCTAGATCATTAATGTATATAACGAACAACAATGGGCCCAATACAGATCCTTGAGGCACACCACTGGTCACCGGCCTCCAACCTGACAGACAATTAACCACTACCACTCTCTGGCCTCTCCCTTTCAGCCAATGTTCAATCCATTTGACTATCTCAAAATTTATACCTAAAGACTGCACCTTCCTAACTAACCTTCCATGTGGTACCTTATCGAAGGCCTTACTGAAGTCCATATAGACCCTCATCCACATTCCTAGTCACCTCTTCAAAAAATTCAATCAGATTGGTCAAACATGACCTTCCTCCCACAAATCCATGTTGAGTGCTCCTGATCAGACCCTGTCTATCCAGATGTTTATAAGTACTATCTCTACGAATTTTCTCCATTAATTTAGCTACCACAGACGTCAAACTTACAGGCCGATAGTTGCCAGGCTTCCTCCATGAACCCTTTTTAAATAATGGAACCACATGCGCAATGCGCCAATCCTCCGGCACTATCCCCATATCTAATGACATTTGGAAAATTACCGCCAGAGCCTCTGCTATTTCCTCCTTCACTTCTCTCAATGTCCTGGGGAAGATCCCGTCTGGTCCCGGAGACTTATCCACCTTTATATTCTTCAAAAGCCTTAAAACTACACCTTTTGTAATCTCTATATTCCCCATATTTACCCAATTTGCTTTTTTTTATCTCACATCTCCCAATATCCTTCTCCTTAGTGAATACCGAAGAAAAGAAACTGTTCAATATCTCCCCCATTTCTCTAGGCTCCACACACAGTTTTCCGCTCTGATTCTCTAAGGGACCAATTTTGTCTCTAGCTTTCCTTTTACCATTAACATATTTGTAGAACTCTTTTGGATTAGTTTTCGAGATTTGAATAAAATGGTTAGGGAGTTTTTATGGAGGGGTAAATTTATGAGAGTGGCTTTGAATAAATTAACTTGGAAATATGAGTTAGGCAGGAGTCACGTGATGGAGTAGTGGCCGGACGGTGAACTCCAGCCCTCTCCAGAAAAGTCGGAAAAAACAAAGGAAAACACAAAGGCACAGAAATAAAAATTAAAGAAAAGTGAGTATAAAGGTGGAAAGAAGATGGCGACAAAAAAAGAAAAATCGAAATCAACGGTAAGAAGAGAGGAAGAGAAGACAACGGAAGAAGAAGGAGGAAGCCTTACCTGTTCGAAGAGGCCCGTGGTGGAGAGAGAAACCCGCTCCCTCAGGTCGGTAGAAAGTGGACTACAAAAATGGCTCGCTGAGCCAAGTAAAAGTGCGCAACCGCGCATGAAAAAAAACACACCGACGGGAGGGGTGACCAGCTGGGGAGTCGATCTCCACAGCCGGCAATGACAGCTGCAGAACACCTGCAGCAAGAGGAGAACACAGAAGACAACGAAAACAAGAAAGAAGAGAAGAAAAGTGCAACAAAGAAACAACAGATGGCCAACCCAGAGGAAGAAGAAGAGGAAGAGGAAGAGTACAGTGAAATAGAAGAAGAAGGGAAAGGCAAGATAAAGGATATACTTTCTCTTATTAAAGAATACATGGAGTCATTTAAAGAATGGCAAGCGCAAAAATTTAATGATTTAAGAAGAAGAATAAACAACACAGAAGAGAAAATGAATAAAATAGATATGACCTTAACAGAAATGGGAAAGAAAATGGACAAGATGGAAGAGCGGGAAGCAGCAGTAGAAATGGAGGTAGAGGACTTAAAAAAGAAATTAGAGGAATCTAATAAAAAGGTTATAGAGACACAAGAACTGTTAGCTCAGAAAATAGATATAATGGAAAATTATAACAGAAGAAATAACATAAAGATAGTGGGCCTTAAATAAGATGAAGAAGGCAAGAATATGAGAGAGTTTATAAAAGACTGGATCCCCAGGATCCTAGGATGTCCAGAACTACAGCAAGAAATGGAAATAGAAAGGGCACATAGAGCATTGGCCTTTAAACCACAACCACAACAAAAACCAAGATCTATTTTAGTAAAATTCCTAAGATATACTACAAGAGAAAAGGTACTGGAGAAGACAATGGAAAAAGTAAGAGAGGGCAACAAGCCACTGGAGTACAAAGGGCAAAAAATCTTCATTTATCCAGATATAAGTTTTGAACTCCTGAAGAAGAGAAAGGAGTTCAATACAGCAAAGGCGATTTTATGGAAGAAAGGGTATAAATTTATACTAAAGCATCCAGCATTATTGAAAATATTTATTCCAGGACAACAAAACAGACTATTCTCCGATCCAGAGGAAGCACGAAAATTTGCAGAACAATTACAAAATAGACTGAGGGATGAAGACGTGTAATGAGAGTACAAAAGACTGAGAACTAAAAAGACACATAAGTTTTGAATTGTTGAAGAGGAGAAAGGAGTTCAATACATCGAAAACGATCTTATTGGAAAAAAAAACTATTCTTGGATCCAGAGGAAGTAAGGAAATTTGCAGAACAACTACAAAACAACCAGAGAGATGAAGACATGTAATAAGAGTAAAAATGACCACGATTTATATGTATGTGGGTAAAGAGGTATATGTGTGTATATGTATAATGTGCATACGTGAATGTATCCGTATTTAGACGAAAATATAGATAGTATAGACAAGAATTAATAAGGGAAGGAAATGGAATAGAGGGAATAAGGAGGGAACTAAAAGAGTGACCTTTGTTACATATGAAAAGTGAAATCTTTTCTGGGGGGGCTGGGTGGGGAGGAGTTGCGGTCACTGCAAAATCAGCTGACGCTTGCGAGTGAATTCGCAAATCCAAATGGAGAGGGGAGGTGTGGTTGTCCGTCAAGGGATAAAGGACAACTCAGGAGGGGAAGGGGAGATTGGGGCTAAAGAAGTTTTAAATAGGAGAATAAGGAAAATGTTTGATGTTTTAGGAATGTTGTCTTATAAAGGGTTTAAAACAAGAAAACAGAAATGGTTAAGGAGGAAAGGTAATGATGGAGAAACGAAAAGGGAAGATAAACAAAGTATAAAATGGCTACGTTGAACTATATGACTTTAAATATTAATGGAATACATAACCAAATTAAAAGGAAGAAACTGCTAAATTTACTGAAAAAAGAAAAAATTGATATAGCATTTGTGCAAGAAACACATTTAACTGAATTGGAGCACAAGAAATTAAAGAGAGATTGGGTAGGACACATAACAGCAGCATCGTATAATTCAAAAGCAAGAGGAGTAACTATATTAATTAGTAAAAATGTGCCATTTAAAATAGAAGAGGAAATAATAGATCCAGCAGGGAGATATGTATTGATAAAATGTGAGATATATTCGGAGTTTTGGAATCTACTCAATGTATATTCACCTAACGAAGAAGATCAAAAGTTTATGCAAGATATCTTTTTGAAGGTAGCAGATACGCAAGGGAACATATTAATAGGAGGGGATTTCAACCTGAATTTGGATTCAAATATGGATAAAACTGGGAAAAAAATTAACAGAAAGAACAAAGTAACCAAATTTATAATTAAATCGATGGAAGAAATGCAACTTTTGGATATATGGAGGAAACCACACCCAAAAGAAAAGGAATATTCATATTACTCGGCTAGACATAAAACATACTCAAGAATAGACCTATTTTTGTTATCAGCTAGTATCCAAGATAGAGTAAGAAAAACAGAATATAAAGCTAGAATACTATCGGACCATTCACCCTTAATATTGACAGTAAAGCTAGAGGACATCCCTCCAAAATGTATTGATGGAGATTAAATCCCATGTTACTTAAAAGGCAGGATTTTAGAGAATTTATTGAAAAACAAATAAAAATGTATTTTGAAATAAATACGGAATCAGTGGAAGATAAGTTTATACTATGGGATGCAATGAAAGCATTCATTAGAGGGCAAATAATAAGTTATGTAACCAAGATGAAGAAGGACTATAATCAGGAAACAGAGCAGTTGGAAAGGGAAATAGTAAATATAGAAAAAGAATTAGCAATGAAGGAAGATACAACTAAAAGAAGAGAATTGGCGGATAAAAAAATAAAATATGAAACACTACAAACATATAAGGTGGAGAAGAATATAATGAAGACAAAACAGAAATATTATGAACTAGGTGAAAAAACGCACAAAATCCTAGCATGGCAGCTTAAGACAGAACAAGCTAAGAAAATGGTATTGGCATCAAGGAAAAAAGACAAACAAATTACATATAATCCAAAAGAAATTAAGGAAAACTTTAGAGAATTCTATGAACAATTATACCGAACTGAAAATGAAGGGAAAGAGGGAAAATAGATGAATTTCTGACTAAAATTGAACTACCAAAACTACAAATAGAGGAACAAAATAAATTAACAGAGCCATTTGGAATAGTAGAAATACAAGAGATAATAAAAAAATTACCAAATAATAAGACACCAGGAGAGGATGGATTCCCAATAGAATTCTACAAAACTTTTAAAGACTTATTAATTCCGCCCCTCCTGGAAGTAATCAACCAGATTGATGAAACACAAAGCTTACCAGATTCATGTAAAACAGCAATAATTACAGTAATACTAAAGCAAGGGAAAGATCCACTCTCACCAGCGTCATATAGACCAATATCTTTACTTAACACAGATTATAAGATAATAGCTAAACTATTAGCAAACAGATTAGCGGAGTATGTACCGAAATTGGTAAATTTAGACCAAACTGGATTTATCAAAAAAAGACGCACAACAGACAATATTTGTAAATTTATTAACTTAATTCATGCAGTAGAAGGAAATAAAGCACCTACAGTAGCAGTTGCTTTAGACGCAGAGAAGGCCTTTGACAGAGTAGAATGGAATTATTTGTTCAAAGTATTGCAAAAATTCAGTTTACCAGAGAAGTATATTAATTGGATTAAAGCATTATATAAGGGACCGTTAGCGAAAGTGACAGTAAATGGACATGTATCAAAGCAATTTAACTTAAGCAGGTCAACACGGCAGGGATGCCCACTATCACCTTTATTGTTTGCGTTAGCTATAGAACCACTAGCAGAATTGATAAGAATAGATAATAATATAAAAGGAATAAAAATAAAAGACAAGGAATATAAAATCAGTTTATTTGCGGATGATGTTATAGTGTACTTAACAGAACCAGAACTATCAATAAAAGAATTATATAAGAAATTGAAGGAATATGGAGAAGTGTCGGGTTACAAGATCAACGTAAATAAAAGTGAAGCAATGCCTATGAATAATGCGGATTTCTCAAAATTTAAGAAGGAATCACCATGTAGATGGCAAATGCAAGCAATAAGATACCTAGGTGTACAAATAAACAAAAATCTCAGCCAACTATATAAACTCAATTATTATCCACTAATGAAAAAATTACAGGATGATTTAGAGCATTGGAAAGATTTACCACTAACACTAATAGGAAGGATAAACTGTATTAAAATGAAAATTTTTCCAAGGATATTATACTTATTTCAGGCATTGCCAATACAACTGACAGAGAAATTCTTCAAGGAGTTAAAGAAAATAATAAGGAAATTTTTATGGAGAGGGGGGGAAACTGAGGATAAATTAACAGAATGGTATAAACAAGGAGGCTTACAACTGCCAAACTTTAAAAATTATTATAGAGCCGCACAATTAAGATACCTATCAGATTTTTATCAAACAAGGGAAAAGCCAGATTGGACGAGATTAGAATTAGATAAAATAGGGGAAAAGATACCTGAACACATATTATATAAATGGGATGAAAAACTGGTACAACATAGAAGTTCTCCAGTATTACATCATCTCCTCAATATTTGGAAGAAGATTCATGTAGAAAGAAATAAAATAAATTATCAATTACCAAAACTAATATTGACGCAAAACAAGTTACTCCCTTTTACAATAGATAACCTTTCCTTTAGAGAATGGGAAAAAAAAGGGATTAAAAGAATAGAAAATTGTTTTTCAGGAAATAGATTCTTATCCTTTGAACAAATGAAAGATAAGTACAATATAACTCAAGATACAGCGCTGGCATATTACCAATTGAGATCCTACTTGAAGGATAAATTAGGAAGCAGTTTGAGTTTGCCAGAGGCAAGTAACCTTGAATATGTGATTACAGATACAATGATAATCAAAAGATTTATAACAAATATGTATATTAAACTGCAAGAAAAGGAGAATGAGGAAACAAATGGTAAAACTAAACAAAAATGGGAACAAGATTTAAATATAAAGATAAAAAAGGAAACATGGGAGAAGTTATGCTCCGGAACGATGAGAAATACAATAAATACGAGGTTACGTATGATACAATATAACTGGATACACAGGCTATACATTACACCTCAAAAGTTAAATAAATGGGACCCAACAGTATCTGATAGATGTTTTCGATGTAAAAAAGAAATGGGAACAACAATTCATGCAATCTGGACATGTGAGAAAGTAAAAAAATTTTGGGAAGATCTAAATCAGATATTAAATAAAATAACAGAAAACAATATACCAAAGAATCCAGAGATCTTCCTCCTAAGTAACATAAAAAAACAAAGAGTTTGGAATTGATTTGGAGGATGCACAAAAAAGATTTGTTAAGATAGCTCTAGCCGTAGCAAAAAAATGTATTATGTCAACCTAGAAATTGGAAGATAATTTGAAAATACAACAATGGTATATAGAAATGAATAAATGTATTCCATTAGAAAAAATAACATATAGTTTAAGAAATAATATTGAAATATTCGAACAAATATGGGAGCCTTACATTAAATACAATAGCGAAAACCTACAGGGGACAATCATTACCTAAGTTGATGGAAGGAGAAGGAAATGAAAAGAATGGACTCAGTAGAATTTCTGGTGTATTTTTGTTGAGTGACAACATTGTCTGACTGGTTTAATGTATCCTAGATTGTATACCTTAAATGGACGGGAGGGGGGGTGGGGGGAGTGGGTTGGGAGGAGGGAGGGGGGGGGGAGAAAATGGCACTGTATATGTGTGAAAAGGAAAAAGTGTGTACCATGGTTAATGTGATTTATGGTGTGGAAAATAAAAAAATTAAAAAAAAAGAAATATGAGTTAGGGGGATTACGTTTACCACATTTTCAAAATTATTATGAAGCAGCTCAACTTAAACTTATTAGTTCATTGATGGATTTGGTACAGCCTCCTAGTTGGGCCAAAGTTGAGATGGCAAATATTTCTGAATTTGAAATACATCAATTTTTGTTTAGATGGAATATAAATTTGTTACAACAATATAATGTGCCTATACTAAAACATTTAATGAAGTTATGGATAAAGAAAAATAAAATGATAGGCTCTAGGAGTAAATTATCGGCTTTGACTCCGTTGTATAATAATCAACTTATTCCTTTTTCAATACATAATCGAAGTTTATTGCATTGGAGATTTAAAGTGTGAAAAATTTGGGAGGTTGTTTTAAAGAGGGTAAATTTTTATCTTTTAATCAGATGAGGGAATGTTTTGGTATTGATAAGAATTCTTTGTTTTTTTATTATCAAATTGATCTTTGGTAAGATGTATGTTTGGTAGAGATATGATTTTACCTGAAATGACTAAATTTGAGACTTTTCTTATGAAGGTACCAGAGAAGGGTTATATTTCATTTATGTATCAAATCAAATATTACAGGATGGTATGGATAAAAAGGGTTGGGATGGATCTGAAAGTAAATGGGAAACGGATACTGATTTTATTTTTTCCGAGGATGATTGGTTAGATATTTGTTATGATAGTGTAATTAGATTGATAAATGCATATTATGCAATGATTAACTATAATTTTTTACATCAATTATATTTAACACCTGAAAAATTAAAAAAGTATGGTTTTCAAGAATCAGATTTGTGCTTTAGATGTGGTGATATGGTTGGAACTTTTTTTTCATGCCGTTTGGTCATGTATACATATACAATGTTTTTGGAAGAAAATTCAATCATTTTTAGAATATCTGTATAAGATTAAAATAGTTTTAGATCCAACAGTAATTTTATTGGGTAGTTTGCAACCTTTGAAAGCTTGGGATTAGATAAGTTTCAGCTTGCCTTTGTATATTTAGCTTTATCCGTAGTGAAAAAATGTATTTCTAGTACATGGAAAGATACAAATATGATTGATATTAATAGATGGCATAATGAGATGAAATATTGTTTAATAATGGAAAAAATTACATATGTTTCACGTGATAATTATAATTTTTTATTAATAAGTGGTTGTTATGTTCAAAATATTTACATTTCAATTTACATTGATTAGATCTTAATATGTATATTTAATTTTTCTTTAATATTTTTTTCTTTTTTCTTTCTTTATGGCTCTCCTTAGGAGAGTTGGCTGAAGGGGGGGGGGGGTTCATTTCTTTTCTCTTTTTTTATATATATAAAAAAATAACATTCATGTTTATGGTTAATTGTTGTATATGTCGTATTATTTGTTTTTTGAACGAATAAATAAAGTTTAAAAAAAAATACCTGAGTACTCACAAACAGCTGTGAAGCCAAACGTCCCCAACGTTATGGTGCCCTGAAATAGGGGACTCTGTATAAAAGGTGCTGTAATTGCTACATGGTCACTTTAATCACATGTGAATTGTTTGATTACAAATTTAAAATTATGGAGCACGGGCAAATAAAGGAAAAAAGTGCCTTTGTCCCAAACATTATGAAGGACACTGTGGCTAGAAGCATAAAGCCAGGGGTGATTCATTTATGATACGGTTGTTGTCAATAACTATGGCATTGGATGATGAACACGAATGGACAGTTGCATTTAATTTTAATTTTTAAAAATTACACATACAGCACACGGGCAATTACACTACAAGCCCATGCCACCTAAATTCACCAATTAATCTTCAAACCCCATATGTTTTTGGAACAAGGGAGGAAACTCAAGCGGACATGGGGAGAACTCCTTACAAATAGCTTCGGATTTGAACCCTGCTTGCTTGCGCAGCGACTGCGTGGCACTAACCCCTATGCTGCCTGCGCAGCTGCGTGAGGAATCTTCACCATGTGCTTGCTGATCATCCACCCAAGTCTCAGTACTGACATTTGGTGTGACCATCCCTCATGTGTCTCAAGGATGCCTTGGACACTAGATGAAGTCTGTATCAAGGTTGCATCTCCAGTCTTTTCACTGCATGCAGGTGCTACCAGACCTGCTGTGTTTTTCCAAGCATTTTCTGTTCTCTCTTGATCAGCCATTCTCAACCTAATTTTGCCTCTGACCCCATTAGGATACTGTTCAAAGTTTATGCCCCCCCTTCTCTGTGCAGCAGTTTCTTCCATACCTCTCTCCTGCTGTCTGATTTCAGTCCGTTCCACCCCCCCACCCCCCACCCTTAAATGTGCTGTGGCCCCTGTTGAGAATGATTGTTGGAGATCAGCCTCTGACACATGTTGCTGAAGTGCAATTGTCCCGTCACCATATGTGGTCCAGAATTCCACTGTCACAGGTCGTCCATCATATTGTCAGGGGTCACTCGGGGAGGCTGCAGATGCCGGAATCAGGGACAATGCACGATCCTTCGTCAGGACTAGCGTGGAGTTCTGGCTTGCAACGACAGCAATTCTATTCCCTCCCACTGGTGCTGGCGTGTCGGCTCGACAGGTTGTCTGAATGAGATGAATCGGAGGACACCTCCTGAGTGGTTGGAATAAGTGTCCAAGTGATGACAGACGTCATAAAAAGAGATACAGCAATTGGAGCCAAGGCGATAAAGCACAGGAAGGCAAAGGGGTCAGAGTCACCAGATCAGTGAAAAGACTGGAGATGCAGCCATGATACAGACTTCATCTAGTGTCCAAGGCATCCATGAGACACATGAGGGATGATCACAGCAAATGACATGTCTGTAGATACTGAGGTGATAAAGATAGTATATTGAACATAACATCACCGATGTTGTGCTGGCCTACTTCACAATCGAATTGTTCCCAACCTCACACGCATAATCCTCTATTTTTCTTACATCCAGGTGTCTGTTTAAGAGTCTATGGAATGTCCCTATTGTCCACTACTAACACCATTGTCAATGCATTTGAGGCACCCGCCACTTTGTGTCAAAAGATTCCCCAAATTTCCCCCTCCTTCCCTTTTTCAGAATGTCCTCAGGTATTTGGTATTGTTGCCTCAGGAAAAAGGGACTGGCTGTCCACCGTATCTAGGTCCCTCATTGGCCAAGACCTCCATTCCATCATCTTTCATCATTCCAAAGATAAAAGCCCTAATTCTGTCAACCTCATGTTGTATGACATTCTCCAGTCCATGCAACATCCTAGTAAATCTCCTCTACAGCTGCTCCAAAGCTTCCACATTCTTCCTGTAATGAGGCGATCAGGGCTGGAGGTGACACTCCAAGTGTGGTCTCACCAGAACTTCATGGAGCTGCAACGTTACCTCATGGCTCTTGAACTTAACGGTGGACAGCTCGCATAGCGGTTAGCGCAACGTTGTTGCAATGCCAGCGACCAGGGTGAGCTGCATAGAGTTTGTACGTTCTCCCTGTGTCTGCGGTGGGTTTCTTCCAGGTGCTCCGGTTTCCTCCCAATGTTCAAAAACCTACTTGGGGTGGGGGGGTGGGTGTAGGTCAATTGGGTGTAATTGAGCAGCACGGGCTCTTGGGCCAGAAGGGCCTGTTACTGTACTGTATGTGTAAATTAAAAAATAAATCCCCCAACCAGTGAAGGCCAGCACGCCAAACACATTCTTATCTGCCCTATTAGATTATTGACTTTAGCGTATGCTGAGGCCCACATTATTACTTATGGTTCTGTGACCACTCTCGCAATATGATGTGCATCTCTTGAGAGTCCAGCCCAATATGACTCCACGTTGATCCACTGACACAAGGGCCTTTCAAACCACTGTGTAAAATGCGGTTAACCGGGCTGTTGGCACCCCAGTTCCCGGCAGTTAGAAAGGGTCATCGTCCCTGACCAACCTCAGAGGAAGTCAGAAGTAAAACACAGAATTCTGTGGACACTATGGTTGAAGTAAAAACACAAAATACTGGAGAGACTTATCAGGTCAAACATACATAATCTGTTATGTATCTCCGCCTTTACTTCATAAAGGATACTGTTTGACCTACTGAGTTTCTTCAGTATTTTGGTTTTACTCAGAGGTAGTGTTGTGAGCTGAGGTAGCAGCAAGCAAACAGAAAACTCAAAAGACTGTACAACAGGCTTTATTCCAGTAAAAGTCTGAACACCAGACTCTCCATGTGACTGGCTCAGGAGGGGCCAGCTAGGTCTATATTCAGGTCAGCTGATTGACAGTCAGCCAGGTGGAGTCAGTCCCTTAGGTGGTCTTCTTGCAGGTACAGAGGTCGCCCCCTGCAGTAGGCTAGTCATTTCACCACAGGTAGTCAGGGGACACAGTTAAACATCCCCAAGTCACGTCCACGGAAGATTTGAACTGGAAAATGACCGACCCGCTTATTCCGATTATGTCAGCGCTTGCATGTGTACATCACCGGGCAGCCAGCGTCCGAACATCCGGCACCGCAGTGGGGGGAGGGGTGGCGGGATGCCCCTTAAATCACCAGGTTAACAATTCAATGGGCCGATTTCCCCCTGCGACTTGCAAGGTGCTTCCAGAACCTTTGCCCCAGTGATCGCACCTGGGGCCCAGGAGGGCGACCCAGGTGCTGCAGTTTAAAAGGGGTTTTGGGGAATCTGACCTTCTCTCGACAGTGGCCTGCTCTTAGAGAGGGGCCAAGCAAGGACGTGTTGATATTCTCAAATACAAGAGACTTCAAAACAATGCTTCCAAACACTGAGCTTGGGGGACCATGGTCATTCATTTACTAAATGGGTAAAAATCAACTAGAAGTTATCATTCCTGCAAAGACTCTTCTTGGATTTGTGTCCAAATGTTGCAACAGTGAATCAAGTATAACTTTTACCTGCACTAATAATGCGTGCAGGAACTTAATGGAGCTGAACACAGAACAATGCTAGAACAATATGAAGCCAACCTCAGACAAAGCAATTTTAGCGCCTTTTCACAATGCGTATTGTTATCCAGTTTACACCACATCGAAGTGGCAATAGGTATGCTCTCTGCTAAATCACTCAAGCAATTACTGCCTGCAATTTTGAAGGGAGCGACAGAGGGTGCATATGTGAAATTAATCAGAACAAAGGCACTCTGCGAAAGCATAAAATAAATGACAAAGTGGGAACACTTCTCTTCAGAGGCATGTGCTGAAGTTTAAAGTTCACCACCACCTTTTTTCCCCACACGGGAGGCACTTTTGGAAGATTAAGGGGCAACGGTTCTATCCGAGGGCTTGGAATGACCGAGGCACATCAATGAAATAGCGAGAGACACTAGTGAAGCGCAAGAGGCCATGGACACTGGAATCTGGAGCAAGGCACAATCTGCTAGAGGAATCGAATGGGCAGCTACAGTAGGAGAAAAAGGCGCTTTGGGTGGGAATATTTTTCCTGCTGAGTTAATTTTAAAGTTATTCAAATTTAGCACAGTGACAGACCATTTTGGTCCACGAGTCCGTGTCGCCCAATTTACACCCCATTAAGCTACACCCCCCCCCCCACTGTTTTTGAACAATGGGAGAAAACCAGAGCAGACACAGGGAGAACGTACAAACTCCTTACAGACAGCACGAGGGAATCAAGCCCCGGTCCTGATCGCTGCCGCTGCAAAGGCGTTGCACTAACCGCTACGTTGACTGTGCTGACCCAAAAACAAGGTTACAGCACTCACTTGGGTAGAGTGAGAATCAAATCCATGACCTTGGCTTTGTTAGCTCCACACTCTGACCGGCTGAGCTAACCGTCCACCTCTTAAACTTTCCCGCTCTCACCATAAAGCTGTATCATCCAATATTTAAAAACACAACGCTGGAAAAACTCAGCTGGTCAAACCGTGTTCTTGATGCAGCAAAGATAAAGATGCGTAACCATGGTTTTGGGCCTGAACCCTTCAACAAGGGGCACCTGATGACATTTTTCTATACCTGATGAAGCCTGAAACTTTTGTTCTGTATCCATCTTTGCTATATAAAGTGCATTATTTAACCAGCTGAGTTTCTCCAGCATTGTGCTTGAATATCCAGCACAGTGCCTGCAGACCTTTATGTTTTACCATCTAATATTTCCGTCCTGAGGTCTTAAAAAAACCAGATTCTGACTATTTCCCTACTCGACCTGGCGATAATAGAAGATTCTTTGGAACTGGTGTAACAACAGCAACCTTGCACTCAACGTTAGCAAAACCAAGGAGATGATTGTGGACTTCATTGAGGGCTCAGTAGTGGGCCGAGAACTTCAAATTCTTGGGTGTCAACATCTCCGAGGATCTGTCCTGGAGCCTCAACGTTGATGCAACCACAAAGAAGGCTCGCCAGTGGCGGTTCGATATGTCACGGACGACTCTCATATGGAGGAGAGCCTTCTGGCTGGTTGCATCACTGCCAGGTATGGAGGCACCAACTCTCAGGACAAGAATGAGGGTTGTTCACTCAGCCTGCGGCATCACAGGCACCAAATTTCACTCCATTGATGACATCTACAAGAGACGATATCTTAAGAAAGAAGCTTCTGTCCTCAAAGACCCCCATCACCCAGGCCACACCCTCTTCACTTTGCTACCATCGAGGAAAAGGTACAGGAGCCTAAAGACGAGCACTCAACGACACAAGGACAGCTTCTTCCCCACTCCCATCCGATTCCTGAATAATCAATAAACCAAAGACACTGCCTCACTTTTCGTGCACTATTATTTAATTTTTTTTATAGCAATGTTGTAAGACAGTTATAATATGTACTTTTGCTCTTTGATGCTGCCTCAAAACACCGAGTTTAAGGACTTGTTCATGGCAATAACTTCTTTTACGCTCCCACCTGTTATCCCTGACCTGTTAACCTCTGCTCCTCCCCTTTTCCCTTCCTTCCTCCTCTCTCCCTTTTTCTTCAGACATTGCCTATTTTTCTTATTTCTGATGAAGGGCACTAGGCCAAAACTCTGGTTACCTTTTACTTCTGGGACAGGGACACCGAAAACCCTGAGTGCAAAGCCCTGCAACAGGTTGTGGACACAACCCAGGACAAACCCTCTCCACCATCTCTAAGAGCAGCAGTGATCACTTAGGGTCTGCACCATCCAGCGCACGCTCTGCTCTCGCTGCTGCCATCAGGAAAGAGGTATCGGTGCCACAAGAATTGCACCACCAGGTTTAGGAACAGCTGCTGCCCCTCCACTATCAGACTCCTCAATGACAAACTCAATCAGTGACTCTTGCACTTTATTGATTTTTTTTTGCTCCGTATTGCACAGTCAGTTTGTTTACATTTATTTGTTTACAAGTGTACAGTGTTTTTTGCACTGCCATTTAGTGGTAATTCTGCCATGCCCCCAGGAAAAAGAATCTTAGGGTTGTCCATGATGTCATGTCTGTACTCTGACAATAAAACTGAATTTGAACTTCAAACTTCCCATGGACACTGCGCAACCTGCTGAGGTTCTCTGGCACATTTGTGTTCTGCACTTGCTCCCAGTGTCTGCAGATTTTCTTGTTTAACCCTGTTTTTTTAAAATGTCTGTATTTTCGTTCTGCATGCGCATTGTTTGTTTGTACATGTGCTATGTCTGGTTGTGTGTCAGTGTGTTTTGCATCGGAGGCCGGAGAACAGAGTTTCATCGAGTTGTACTTGTGCGTCGGATGATGACAAAACCTGAACAGATACTGCAATTTTGCAGACAAAAGAAGCTACTGGTGTATAGAAGCATCAAGTTATTAAAACTTCACAAATGAACATACAAAGATATGAGCATAAAAAAGCAAAAACTACAAGCACAAGCACCCGAACCCTCGTCAACAACCCCATCAATGATGCTCAGCTTTAAAAACTTCTATCA
The DNA here is from genome assembly GCF_036971445.1 of Narcine bancroftii. Classification (NCBI taxonomy): domain Eukaryota; kingdom Metazoa; phylum Chordata; class Chondrichthyes; order Torpediniformes; family Narcinidae; genus Narcine; species Narcine bancroftii. The sequence continues at coordinate 93,715,775 of NC_091474.1, forward strand.
GGTCTCCACTCCAGAGAAAACAACCCCAGTGTGTCTGACCTTTTTCTAACTCATAGTCTCTATGCAGGCAACATTTGGGGAGCAGACTTGATGGGCCGAGTGGCCTACTTATGTTCCTTTATCTTGTGAACATCTGGTTGGCAACCTCTGCACCCTCTCCATAGAGTTTTGTGGGTTCCCAAACCACCCCCATTGGTTCCTCCTTTCCTTTGACCAATACACAATCACAGCAACCATCGGCCTTGGCTTTCAGACTGGATTTCAGATTTATTGTCAGAGTACATACATGACATCACATGCAACCCTGAGATTCCTTTTCCTGTGGGAAAGACTGAATTACCACTAACTGGTAGTGCAACAAATAAACTGTACACAGCAAAAACATGTAAACAAATAAATGAACTGTAAAGAATGTAAACAAACTGACTGTGCAATACAGAGAGAACAAAAGAAAATTAATAAAATGCACAAGTCAGAGTCCTTAAATGAGCCCCTGATTGAGTTTGTCATTGAAGAGTCTGATGGTGGAGGGGTGGCAGCTGTTCCTGAACCTGATGGGGCGAGTCTTGTGGCACCTGTACCTCTTTCCTGATGGCAGCAGCTTGAACAGAGCGGGTGCTGGATGGTGTGGGTCTTTGATGATTGCTGCTGCTCTCCGACGGCAGCGTTCTCTGTGGATGTACTCGATAGTGGGGAAGGTTTTGCCTGTAAGGTCCCGGGCTGTGTCCACTACCTTTTGGAGAGCTTTACGCTCAAGGGTAATGGTCTCCCCATACCAGACCGTGATGCAGCCGGCCAGCACACTTTCCACCACACCTCTGTAGAAATTTGCCAGGGTTTCTGGTGTCGTACCAAAACTCCACAAACTCCTGGGGAAGTAGAGGCACTGATGTGCTTTCTTCATGATTGGTGTGTTGGGTCCAGGAAAGATCCGCTGAGGTAATTACTCCAAAGAACTTAGCTCACACTCTGCACTTCTGATCCTCCAATGGTCACTGGATTGTACACCTCTTGCTTTCCTTTCCTGAAGTCATTGTACTTCCAATTCCCTACTCTGAGAAATCTAAAACTAGAGGGCATAGATTTTCCATATCTACTCACTTTACTACTTGTATTAAGATCCCCTTCTCAGCCTCCAGGGGGAAAGAAAAGCCGCAATCTTTCTTTATTACTGAAGCCCTCCTGTCCCAATAACATCCCTTCTCATTAATCCCCCCCCCTGGCACCTTCCCCTGAGGCCGCTGGAAGTGTCCCACACCTCCATTCGGGGGCCCGAAGCAATCCTTTCCAGTGAAGCAACACCTCACCCAGATATCTGCAGAAATCTTCTACTCCCGTTGTGGCCTTCTGTACATCGGAGAGACTGGATGCGGAATGGGCGATCGCTGAGCGTCTCCGCTCCATCTGCGTCAGTGATAGGGATCTCCCAGTGGCCAGCCATTTCAAATTCTGCACTCCGCTCCTGCACTGACATGTCTGCCCATGGCCTCAAGCCAAGGCCTGTAAATTGGAGGAGCAATGCCTCAATTTCCATCATGGCACTCTCCAACTGGAAGGCATTAACATGACTTTTATGCCAGCCCACTCCCCATTCTCCCTCACTCCTCATCCCTTCCTTCCATCTCCTTTTCTCCAGCTCTCCATCCCCCTTCCTTCTCCTTTCACAGAGCCACCCACCCTTGTTGGCTGGTGTGGCCTCCCTCCCTGTTACCTCCTGCCTGTGGGATTGTGCTCCTCCCCCACCCCCTCCTCCCCCTCACCATATTTTGTCCATACCTTGATGAAGGGTTCAAGCCTGAAATGTGAGTTATATATCTTTATCTTTGCTATATAAAGGACACTGTACTGTTGAAATTCTCCAGCCTTGTGTTTTTAACTAACTCCAATAACATCCTCGTTAATCTTTACAGCACCTTTTCCAGCTTAATGACATCCTTCCTGGAGCTGGGTGTCCAGAACTGCAAACAATAATTCAAGTGTGGTCCTGTCAATATCATGACGTCCCAACCCCTGTACTCAGCCAGAGGGCGGAGAATTAAACTATCCAAGGACATGTTGTTCACTGCAGTGGGCATGATTTTAAAAGGCTTAAACTCTGCCATCGAACTGGCCCCAGTTTAAATTCCATCCCCTCTTCCCTCTGTCACCTTTGCCCCATCTCTGCCCTCTCTCTCTCTCTCTCTCTCTCAGTCTTGCTCTCTCTCTCTCATCCACTCCTCCCTCCCCATCAATTGCCCCCTTGGTACCTAACCCTACTCTGCTTGTGCCCACACCTCCTCCCTCACCATCATTTGGGGCCCCAAATAGTCCTTCCATGTGAAGCAACACCTCACCTATGAATCTGCAGAGGTAATCTAATGCATCCGGTGCTCCCGTTGCTGCCTCTTCTATGTCAGAGAAACTGGATGCAGACTTGAAGATCACCTCATTTCTGTCTGCCACAATAACGTGGATCTCCTAGTGATCACTCTTTTAAATTTCCCCCTCCCCCCATTCCCTTGCTGACATGTCTGTCCATGGTGTCATGCACTGCCAGACTGAGACCACCTGAAAATTGGAGGAACAACACCTCATCTTCTGCGTGGGTACCCTCCAACTGGATGGCATTGACATTGACCTCTGGTTTCCGTTAGAAACCCCACCCCTCCTCCCATCTTCTTCCCTCAGACTCCTTTCACAGATCCAAAATCAATTCTTTCCTCTTATCATATCTAATCAACACGTTTTGTTGGTCTGGACTTCAACTCCCTGCCAATCTTCAGTCTTTACTCTGACACCTTTCTGTTCTTTGCACATTCTCCGCGTGTCTACATGGGTTTTCCCTGGGGGGGTGGAGTGGGTCCATTTTCCTCCCACCCTACGGGGCTCGGGGATTGTAGGTCAATTGGGTGTAATGGGCGGCATGGGTTCTTGGGCCAGAAGGGTCTGTTACTGTCTGTATGCCTAAATGAAAATGAAAATTAAAAATGGGTTTCAATTTTTGGGACACAGGTTAAAGAAAGAACTTTTCCATTGGCTTCACTTGAATCCAATGGGATCAGCGTTCAGTCAAACTGGACTGGGGATAGGATGATAAACAAATGGCGAGGATGGATTGATAAGGTGAGGGGAAATGTAGAATGGAAAAGAGGGCAATGCAAGGTAGCAAAGTAGATAAACATAACTAGAACTTGTTATGAAGGGACAGGGGAGAGAACAACATCTCCAACCAATGTCAGAATGTGAAAAATATAAGGTTCTTTATCTGACATTTGCATTGAGAATGACACAAAATAGAAGTGAAATGGTTAAAATGGAATGAATGTTAGGCTGGCACGGTTTGCTTTGCGGTAGGTGCCGTTACAGCGCCAGTGACCTGGGCTCGACTCCGGACTGCCTATAAGAGCTTGCACGTTCTCCCCGTGTCTTGTGTGGGTTTCCTGCGGGTGCTCCAATTTTTCCTCCCAGCCTCCAAAATGCACTTGGGGTGGCAGGTTATTTGGAGTATTTGGGCGGCACGTGCTTGTGGGGGGGAAGAGCCTGTTACTGGGCTACATGTCTAAATTAAAGTCGGAAGGTTTACGGGGTTGTAAACATTTCAACCATTTTCAGCGGGAGCCCAATGGCCTCCCCCGTGGGGGCCACAGCACATTTTTTTTCGAATATTCTATTTAAAAATTTTAGACCACAAATTCAATTATCAATTAGTAATACATTAAATATAGAAAAACAATACATGTGGCATATGTAACCCTAATCCCTCCCCCCTCCCATACTACCCCTAGGCCCATAGCACATTTAAGTAAAAGTCTTGTTTTCTTTTCGCCTCGCGTGACTTTTATGAAGTACAGATGAAACTAAAAGTCAGGGTGGGGGCCCATAAACTTTTGAGCAGGCTCCTAAGGGGGCCATCGCTGATAAAAGATTGAGGATGGCTACAATCTTTGTTTTTAAGAAGAGCTGGAGAAACGGAGAGATGAATAGCAGGAACAATCTAAGGGCAGTAGCGAGGAATGAGCGATTGTAGCTCAAAAAAAATCGACGTTCATTTAAGAGCGCTAAAAGGCAGAACACACCCAATGGGAGTTGTTTATACCTCCCCAAAGAGGAGAGGTAATACAGTACTCCATATAAATCGGGAAATTAAAGGCACAAGTGATAATCTTAAAGTCTTTAATCTGCATACAGACAGCACCAACCAAATTAGCACTAATAACATGGTGGATGGCTTCATGAAATTGTTTTCTAGATCAGTATTTTGAAGAAGTTACAGGCAGTTCCCGATCTAGCATTGTGCAATGAGAAACTGGTTAATTAAAATTTGGCTGTTGAAGGCCCCTTGAGGGAATGATGGACTTTATGCAATGACTAGGAATGGTTCATATTTCTAAACAAAGAAAATGACGAAGGTGTGAGTCTGGGAAAAGTGCAGCAGAAAATGAACGTAGCTTAGTAAAGGCAGAAACTAACAAATACCTGGATCGCAATCACAGCCAACAAATCGAGTGTTAGTATCAGACCAAAAAAAGGATGATAATATTCACCCCTCCCCCAAAAAATATAAAAGTATTTCAGCTGAAATATTGGGAAAATTTCAGCATTGAGCAAAGTGGAATAGAGATGTGGCAAGGAATGTTCAAATTGACTGCAAGTTCCCATAGGTCTGTAGAAAAGAAAGGATTGGCTAAAGTTTATATAGACAATAGACAATAGGAGCTGGAGTAGGCCCTTTGGCCCGTCGAGCCAGCACCGCCATTTTACAGATCATGGCTGATCACTACCATCAGTACCCCTTTCCAGCCTTATCCCCATAACCCTTAACTCCTTTGTCCACTAGAGTCTTATCTAACTCTCTTTTGAACATAATCTGCGAATCTGCCTCTACCACCCTCTGTGGCAGAGCATTCCACAGATTCACACTTCTCTGGATAAAAAAATGTTTTCTGATCTCCGTCCTAAAGGGCCTACCCTGTATTCTTAAACTATGCCCTCTAGTCCTCGTCTCCCCCATCATTGGGAACAAGTAATCCGACTTCACCCTGTCTATCCCCCTGATAATTTTGTATACCTCAATCATGTCCCCCCTCATCCTTCTAAACTCCATCGGATACAAGTCCAGTTTTTCTAGCCTTTCAGCATATGTCAACCCTGCCATCCCTGGAACTAATCTTGTAAATCTGTGCTGCACACCCTCGAAAGCTAGTATGTCCTTCCTCAAAATTAGAGACCAAAACTGGACGCAATACTCCAGGTGGGGTCTCACCAGGGCCCTGTACAACTGCAGAAGGGCGTCTCTGTTCCTATACTCCAATCCCCTCTTTATGAAAGCCAACATGCCATTTGCCTTCTTCACAGTTTTCTGAACCTGCATGTTAGCCTTCAGTGACCGGTGAACAAGTACACCCAGATCCATTTGCACCTCCCCACTCCCTAGCTTGTCTCCATTTAAATAATACTCAGCTTTCCTATTATTGCCCCCAAAATGGATAACCTCACATTTGCTCACATTGAACGTCATCTTCCATTTAGCAGCCCACTCCCCCAACCTGTCCAAGTCCCTCTGCATTTTCCTGACATCCTCCTCACACCCCACACCGCCACCCAATTTAGTGTCATCTGCAAATTTGCTCATGTTATTAATAATCCCCTCATCCAAATCATTTACATAAATTACAAACAACTGAGGACCCAATACCGATCCCTACGGCACTCCACTCGTCACATCCTGCCATCCCGAAAAAGACCCGCTTACTCCAACCCTTTGTTTCCTATTTCTTAACCAATTTCCTATCCATGTCAGCACCTTACCTCCAATACCATGCTCCCTGATCTTGCACACTAGTCTCCCGTGCGGTACCTTATCAAAGGCCTTCTGGAAGTCCAAATACACCACATCCACTGGCTCTCCCAAGTCCACCCTCTTTGTCACATCCTCGAAAAATTCCAGAAGGTTAGTCAAGCATGACTTACCCTTAAGGAATCCATGCTGACTAGCCCTTATACTATTATTTCTGCCTAAGTGTTCTGCTATTACTTCTTTTATGATAGATTCCAATATCTTCCCACCACTGACGTCAGGCTGACTGGTCTATAATTTCCCGTTTTCTCCCTCCCTCCCTTCTTAAAAATCAACACCACATCAGCCACTCTCCAATCCTCAGGGACCTCCCCCGAATCTATGGAACTTTGGAAAATGTCGACCAGTGCCTCCACAATTTCCATAGCAACTTCTTTAAGCACCCTGGGATGCAGCCCATCAGGCCCTGGGGATTTATCAGCCCTCAGTCCCAACAATTTACTCACAACCTCCTGCTTCTGGATCCGGATATCCATTAGATCCCCTACTTCCCCAGTAAAGTTCCCCAAGTCTCTTGATACCACATGACCACTACCCCCTAAATGACCATAACCTATATCCTCCTTGGTGAAGACAGTTGCAAAGTATTTGTTAAATTCCTCAGCCATCTTCTTGTTTCCGGTAATAATTCCACTCTTTTCCATTCTTAATGGACCAATTTTAGACCGAACCAATTTCTTCCTCTTCACATATTTAAAAAAGCTTTTGCTATCCTCCATTATATTATTTGCTAATTTCCTCTCGTACTTCATTTTCCCCTCTCTTATGACTTTCTTAGTTACCCTCTGATGCTCTTTGAAGGTTTCCCAATCCTCTAACTTCCCACTTCACTTCACTATCTTATACTTACTCCTTTTGGATTTGATATTGCACTTGATTTCATTAGTTTGCCACGGCTGCCATTTGCATCTCCTAGAGCCTTCCCTCCACTTTGGAATAAATTTGTCCTGAATCCTGTGAAAAATGTCCAAAAATACCTGCCATTTTTCCCCAGTTGTCCTCCCAGCTAGTGTATCTTTCCATTTTATTTTGGCTAGCTCCTCCCTCATAGCTGCATAATCCCCTTTATTTAACTGCAGTACAGATGCTTCCGACTTCCTTTCTTTTTCCTTTCTAATTGCAGCTCAAAAATAACCATACCATGGTCACTATTCCCTAATGGCTCCCCTACATCGAGGTCACTTATTAACTCTGCGTCGCTGCACAGCACCAAGTCCAGAATCGACTTCCCCCTGGTAGGTTCCTCCACTAGCTGCTCCAAGAAAGTATCTCGTAGACATTCAATAAACTCACTCTCTTATGTTTCTGTCCCCATCTGATTATCCCAGTCCATCTTCATGTTGAAGTCCCCCATAACTACCGTATTGCTACCACTTTGACATGCCACTCTTAATTCCTGATTTATACTTCTACCGATATCTGAGCTACTTTTCGGAGGCCTGTAAATGACCCCCATTATGGTCCTCATGCCTTTGCAATTTCTTAATTCTATCCAAACAGACTCTACCCCACCTGTTTCAATGTCTTTCCTTTCAAATGCCTGAATTTCATTTCTTACCAACAGAGCTACCCCACCTCCTCTTCCTAACTTTCTGTCTTTTCTATAGGACGTGTACCCGGGAACATTTATTTCCCAATCCTGCCCTTCCCGCAGCCATGTCTCCGTTACTCCGACAATGTCATAACCTCCCATTGCCATTTGCGCCTTAAGCTCATCCATTTTATTCCTTACACCGTGCATTCATACACAATACCTTGATACCATATCTCCTTTCTCCCTCCACCTTAGTTCTCGATGCACTTGCCCCTACTCTCCTATCACTTTTAGTTCCCTTTTTCCTTATTGTTTCACCGTCTAACGGAACCACCCCTATATTCACTCTCCTATCTGCTTCCCTATCAGTCCTGTTCCCTTCCCCCTGCCAAATTAGTTTAAATCAAATCCGACAGCATTATTAAACCTAACTGCCAGTATATTGGCCCCCGTTGCATTCAGGTGTAAACCATCCCTCCTGTAGAGGTCTTGTCTTCCCCAGAAGAGATCCCAATGGTCAATGAACCTGAATCCCTGTTATATGGCTCTCTTACTGAGTAAGAACTGTGAGAACGTACCGATACCCGAGGAGTAAAGGAATGGCAGAAAGATCAAACAGCCTGTCTTTCTTTTTTTAAAATATTTTTTATTTTTCAAACTATGAACCATTTTGACCAAAATACACATAAACCTTTCCCTCTTGAATATACACAGTGTCATTTTCTCCCCTTTTCCCCCCTCCCTTCCTTCTGTCCTTCCCAACCCCCCTCCCCACCCATTCAACGTTCAACATATATGACACATTAAACCCATTAAACAATGTCATCACACAATGCAAATAAACAAGAAAACTGTGTCATCTACTTTTACACACTGGGTCAGTTCATTTCGTCTTCTTCTCATTCTGTCATTTTAGGTGGTAGAGGTCCGTGGTAGGACTTCTCTGTTGTCTTTCTTCATGGAAGAGTGCACCATAAAAATATTGAGGACTGCAGACTTGAGGAGCTGAAAGAAATTTGAGCCAGTGCTGGTGAAATAGAGTGGGCGACATCATAGGGCAGCTTCAAAGCGTCAGATCGGAGGTCCGATGAGAAGACCATTAGGGTCTCCCCTCTGTTGGTGACACCCACAGGGAGCGGAGCTTAAAGAGAACTCAGAGAATCAACAAGGATCCTTAAACCCACCCCACAGTATCTTTGAGACACCACTTTCAAGGAAGAGGTAGAGGAGCATAAAAACCAGGGCTGCCCGGCTGGGAAGCTTCTTCCCACAAGCGGTGAGACTTGAACAATCCTAGAGACCCGTAAATTGTTTTTATATGTATTAATTTTGGATTGCTATGTACATATGCCGTTTGTGTGTGGGGTGTCCTGAGTGTCCGTGTGTGTGCACTATGGTCTGGAGATGCTCTGTTTCTTTGGGTTGGATATATACAAAAAACAGAAACTTAAATGAGGCTGAAAATCAATAGATTTCCAGATCCTAATGATTGCATCCCGAAGTTAAGATGGATGCAACAGATGCCAGCGACCAGGAGCAGGGTTTGAATCCTGCGGTGACTGCAGGGAGTTTGCACTTTCTCCCCATGTCTGGGTGGATTTCTTCAGTTTCTTCCTATCCCTCAAACTGTACAGAACCGGGGTGGGGGATTGTCAGTCAATTGGGCAGCATGGGCTCATAGGCCAAAAGAGCCATCTAAATTAAAACAAGATTAAAATTAAAATTCCAGAGATCCTTGAATGGCTCCCACAGTTTGAAAGGAAGTTGACATCACCCACCTACTTCAGGTAAAGAAGGATGGGCCAGTTAGCCTGACCGGGGTGTTGGGAAATTGATAGAATCTAATGAAGTAGTACAGTAAAATTCAAACAGATCAGGTGGGCCGAAATCTGGACCACCTGAGAATCCGGACTTCTCTGAAATTTTAAAAACTTACCTGGCTCAAGACCACCCGAAGGGATGCCAGCCATTGGCACCTGGATGCGAGAGGGTGACAAGGGCACTGATGGCTTCCTGGTCCTGATCAATAGCTCGGGTTTCGATTAAAGTCTGTGTGACTGCGGAGGTTGCGGGAGCACTGGAGGTGAATCCACCGATAATTAATGATTGTGGGGGGGGGTACTTTCTTTGCTTTTGATGGTCTTTCTCTGACTGTGGCAATTTCTAGTGATGGCAAATTCATCTGCCTTATGGCAGAGAAAAAGAGAATTTGTATAATATTACATGTTTTATTACATGGCCATAAAGCAATCTAAATATAGAATGCTTTTTTCTCTGTATGGTGCAGTTTGTTTACATTTCCTTATCTATTTATCTGTGTATGTTGAGTACAGATTTCTTTTTGCACTACATATAAGTGGTGATTCTGCCTGCCCACAGGAAAAGAATCTCAGCGTTGTATGTGATGTCATGTATGTTCTCTGACAATACATCGGAAATAAATCTAAAAGATAATGAAACAATATCAGAGCATAGGATTGGAATGATAAACTGTTGGGACTAATTCAATGGAACAAAAACTATTAGTAAGAATAACATTGTCATTGCTTTGTTGGAAGGCTGTGACTGGTGGGATACCCCAGAGATTGGTTCTGGGTTCCTTCATAGTGAAGGAATCAACTTAAATTTAAATTTAGACATCAAGCCCAGTAACAGGCCCTTCCAGTCCACAAGACTTTGCTGCCCATTTACACCCAATTGACCTACAACACACCCCCCCCGTACGTTTTTGAAGGGTGGCAGGAAACCAGAGTAGCGGGGAGAACGTCCAAACTCCTTACGGACAGCGTCGCGCCAACTCCTACATTAAACCGGCTGCCCTCAAGTGTAACACCTACAAGATATTGATATATTTAGCAGAAATGAATGTTGTGACAAGGATGCCAAGAGGCTTCATGGAGTGAAATAGATTATGAGAATGGGCAAGCATATGGTGGATTGATTGCTATGTGGAAACATGAGAGGTCATCCACGTTGGTTAAGAAAATGTGTTGGTGTCCATAGAACTTTACAGCACAGAAAGCAAGCCCTTCTAGTCTGTACCAAATTATTATTCTTCCCAGTCCCACTGACCCAGTGCATACACCTCCCATCTACGTACCTGTCCAAATTTTTCTTAAATGTCAATAATTGAGCCCGCATTCATCACTTCACTCCCACCTCTCTCTGTGTGTGAAAAAGATCCCTCTAATATTCTCCCTAAACCTTTCCCATTTTATCCTTAACCCATGTCCTTTGGTTTGTATCTCACCTGGAAAAAGCCTATTCACATTTACTCTATCTATAACCCCTCATAATTTTGTCTATCAAATCTCCCTTCAGTCTTCTATGCTTCAGGGAATGAAGACCTCACCTGTTCAATCAGTTCCTGAAGACCCAGCAACATCCAGGTCAATTTTCTCTGCACTCTTTCAATCATATTGATTTTGTACTGTAATTTAATCTGGAAATGCAGAAAACAATTAGGAAGGCTTGTTTATCTTTATTGCTGAATGATTTGAATACAAGAGTAGGTCAATCTTGTTGCAACTTTGGAGGGGTGAAATATGAAAGTCTGCAGATGCTGTGTTCATAGTAAAAATTCAGAAATACTGGAGGAACTCAGCCAGTCTCACAGGAAAAATATATAAGCTACATTTTGAGCCTGAGGCCTTCTTCAAGCTATCAGCGAAAGGCAGGCAGGTGCCTGAATTAAAAGGGGTGGGTGAGAGAGGAGGGCAGAAAGGGCAGTGATAGGAGCACAGGCCAAAAGGCAAATGGCATGGATGGGAGGACAGTAGAGGAAAGGTAAGAACTGACCTGGTGCCTCTGTGAATATAGAAGAAAGGTGACAGAGGGGAAATGAAAGAGCTAGAGCAGTGGCTTTCAAACTTTTTCTTTCCACTCACCTACTACCTTAAGCAATCCCTATATCACAGGTGCTCGGTGATTAGTAAGGGATTGCTTAAGGTGGTATTTGGAAAGGGAAGGTTGAAAATCCCAGTTCGAGTCCCAATGGTTACTGAAATATTGTAGTGATGTGCTACACAGTGCTAAAGCAATAACGACAGGCACATGTGGCGTTGTACTCAAGAGTTGTACTTTAATTGGGCCCCCCGCCAAGCTCGTATGTTTTTCTGTTTCCGTCGCTCTCAGTGGAAGTGACGTCATACAGGACTTTCTTGCGCACAGGCTTTCTCCCCTCAATGAAGAAGGCCGAGCGCCATCTTGGGAGCTGGCCTCCCTGCCGACATGCAACTGTCATTTTGGGAGCCGGTTCACCCACATAGAGATTGGGCCACCACAATATTTTGCTCAAGGAAAAATTGCCATTGGCCCATTTCCTTTGGAACTATGAAACCGTGCAAATAATGGGCCGATGAGGTGAGATTAAAACATTGGTTTTAACAGAAGATTCGCTCTCTCTTCACTTTTCCCTCTGTCTCCTTTACCCCAGCTCTTCCACAGACCCAAAAACACTCCCCCCACCCCCTGTCGATTCTCACCTTTCCTCTATGTCCCATCCGTATCCATATTTTGCCTGTTGATCTGTGCCCATTCATTCCTTCATTCCTTCTCCTCAGCCTTTTAATTCAGGCACCCGCCTGTTTTTTGCTCACACCTTGAAGAAGGGCTCAGGCCCGAAACGTTGGGATTGTATCTTCACCTCCTATGGGTGCTGCGAGTTCTGTTGAGTTCTTCCGGCATTGCTGTGCTTTTGCCTGTTTGACATTGATCCAAGTTTCCGTGTTTGACCCCTCATCTCTGCAAAACGCTCCTATCTGCAATCCCAGCTCAATGGTGTTTTAAACATTGCAATTATGCCTCGTCTACCATTTTACATTCAATTCATATTCTTCTCTTGAGAGCCCAGAGACTTTCATTTTTTTAACAGCCAAGTTTATCTCTGCAAATATCTGATTTTTCAATCATCAGCTTTTTAATAATAACTTTGGTTATAAAACAGTCTATCCCTGACTGTGCCATTTCTGTCTTTGGCCTCTAGAAAGCAGCACTGTGCTGCGACAAGTTCCGTCCTTTTTATGTGGACTGCAGTCAACAGAAGGACAGGGATGAACTGAGCATCAGGAGAAGGGAATAGCTGGTCTCAAGTATTTGCCCACTTTGTAATTCATTCACCCTTTCTTGCTCTGAGCTTGTCAAGTCAAGATTATTGTCATCTGATTGTACAACTGCAACCTGACAAAACGACGATCTCCGGTCCTCAGTGCAAAACACTCAGACACACAACCAGACGTAACACACAAACAGACAGACAATGCATGTCCAGGATAAGTATTCATATGCACAAATAAATATTTATTTTGTCATTATTAGAGTCTTGGATGGACAGTGTGAGCAGTTCCTTTGGTTGTTCAGTATTCTCACTGCCCATGGGAAGAAGCTGTTCCTCAGCTTGGTGGGGCTGGCTCTGATACTCCTGTATCTCTTTCCCAAAGGGAGCAGCTGAAAGATGCTCTTTGTGGTGGTGGAAGGGGTCCTCAATGATTTTGCACACCCTCTTCGGACAACGGTACCGGTTAAACACGTCAATGAAGGGGAAGGAGGCTTCAGTGATCCTCTTTACCACTTTTAGAGTAGTGTAGATTGACCTCTGATCCATTCCTCAGCAGCAACTAATCCATACATTAGGCAGATTTTGGAATGGTGTGGGAAATACAGGGTTGTAGTTATGGGTGATTTCAACTTCCCTATTATTGACTGGAACCTGCTAACTGCAAGAGGAATAGACAGGGCTGAATTTATCAGGCGTATTCAAGAAATGGACCAGCCAACGAGGGCAGTGGCCGCGACTGGATCTGGTTCTGGGGAATGAATCTGGTCAGGTGGCGGACCTCTTAGTAGGGGAGCATTTTGGTGAGAGTGATCATAACTCCCTTAGCTTCAACATAGCTATGGACAAGGATAAAAACAGTCAAAATGGGAAAGTGCTTAACCAGAGAAAGGCTAATTATGAAGGGATGAGGCAGGAACTAACGAGAGGTGTTAAAGGTTGAAAGCACAGAAGGAATGTTGAGGAAGTTTAGGTACCACTTGTGCAGGGTTCGGGAAAGGTTTGTCCCACTGGGATAAGGAAAAGATGGTAGGAAAAGGGAACCGTGGCTGATGTAACAGGTTAAGAGGAAGAAGGAAACATACATGAGATATTGGAAACAGTAAGGGCTCATGAAAAGTATATGGTAGCCAGGAAGGAGCTTAAGAAGGGACTTAGGAGAACTCAAAGGGGGTATGAGAAGGCCTTGGCATGTAGGATTAAGGAGAACCCCCCAAGGCATTCTATATGAAGAACAGAAGGATGATGAGAATGAAGGCGGGGTCGCTAAAGGATAAAGGAGGCAACATGTGCCTGGAGGCGGAGGAGGTTGGGGACATCCTAAATGAATACTTTGCATCAGTATAAACAAGAGAAAAAGACCTTGATCATGGTGAGGTGGGAATTGAACAGGCCTGAGTGCTGGACAATGTGGAGATTAAGGAAGTTCAAGTGTTGGATCTTCTTAAAAACATCAAGGTAGATAAGTCCCCGGGGCCAGATGCGATATACCTCAGGCTGCTGAGGGAAGTGACAGAAGAGATAGCTGGGGTAGTAGCTATGATCTTTGAATCCTCTTTGGCCACAGGTGAGATGCTGGAGGATTGGAGAATGGCAAATGTAATCCCCTTGTTTAAAAGAGGTAATAGGGAGAATTCTGGGAATTATAGACCAATGTCATACTAATGGAGAGGATTCTTAAGGATAGGATCTATGAGCATTTGAAGAAGTCCAGTCTACTCATGGGTAGTCAGCAGGGCTTTGTGAAGGGAAGGTTGTGCCTCACGAGCCTAATTGAGTTTTTTGAGGAGGTAACAAAATAACTTGATGAGGGCAGGGTGGTAGATGTGGTCTACATGGAATTTAGCAATGCATTTGACAAAGTCCCCCATGAGACACTCAACCAAAACATCAAGAGGAATGGGATCAGTGGGACCTTGGGTGTGTGGATAAATAATTGGCTTGTAGGAAGAAAACAGAGAGTAGTTGTGGAAGGAAAGTATTCTGCCTGGAGGATGGTGACTAGTGGAGTGCTGCAAGGATCTGTTCTGGGACCCCTGCTCTTTGTAATCTTTATAAATGACCTGGATGAAGACACGGAAGGGTGGGTCAGTAGGTTTGTGGATGACACGAATTGGAGGAGTTTTGGATAGAGATGAGGGTTAAGGTTACAAAACGATATAGATAAGATGCAGAGTTGGGCAGAAAAGTGATAGATGGAGTTCAATCCAGCTAAGTATGAGGTGATGCATTTTGGAAGGACAAACCAGAAGGCTGAGTACAGGATTAGTGGTTGGTTACTTAAGAGTGTGGATGAACAGAGGGACCTTGGGATTCAAATCCATACATCCATCAAGGTCACCACACAGGTTGATAGGATAGTTAGGAAAGCCTATGGGATGCTGGGATTCATTTATAAGGGGATTGAATTCAAGAAGAAAGAGGTCATGTTGCAACGCTACAAATCTCTGGTGAGACCACACTTAGAGCATTGTGTTCAGTTCTGGTCACCTCATTATAGGAAGGATGTTCAAAATTATAAGGGGGAATGGATCGAGTCAATGTGGACAGGCTTTTTCCACTGAGAGTGGGGGAGATTCAAACAAGAGGGCATGGATTGAGAGTAAAAGGGGAAAAGTTTATGGGAAACATGAGGGGGAATTTCTTCACGCAGAGGGTGGTGGGGGAAACTGGAGCACCTAGAGAAATCCCATGAGGACACGGGGAGAATGCATCAACTCCTTACAGATAGCGCCAGATTCAAACCTGGGTCGCTGGCGCTGTAATAGTGTTGGGCAAACCACAACACTAACCATTGATTGAAAGGGAGGAAATCGATATGAAAGTTAGCCTGCCAAACAACTAGTTTAAAATCTACAGCAGGAAATTGCAGGAAAATTTTCAGAGACGACACGAGACACTTATGGAGGAATAGATTTAATCAAGGGCAG
The DNA here is from genome assembly GCF_036971445.1 of Narcine bancroftii. Taxonomy (NCBI): domain Eukaryota; kingdom Metazoa; phylum Chordata; class Chondrichthyes; order Torpediniformes; family Narcinidae; genus Narcine; species Narcine bancroftii. The sequence goes on from NC_091474.1 coordinate 93,731,128, forward strand.
TCAGCATAGGCTTTGCAACTAATCAGAAGTTGTATCTGATTAACCTGTTCACCTCTCATTATGTGAACAACTCAATTACATTTATCTTCAGTCTCTTTTGCTGCAGCCCAGGCAATTTTCAGCAGAAGTAACATTTCCAGCAATGAGCACATTTATTACATGATTTTTTTCACTCTGAAGCGTCTCCCTACCTTCCAGGAGTGGCCTTTCGCACAGGAATGACCAAAACTCCAAATATCCATATCACACCACAGGTTTAGAAAGGGTAGTCTCCGACAGCAGCGTTCCCTGTAGATGCTCGTGACGGTGGGAAGGTTTTGTCTGTGATGTCCACTACATTTTGCAGGGCTTTACAGTCCGGGGTATTGGTGTACCTGTATTAGAGAGTGATGCAACCAGTCAGCACACTTTCCACCACACATCTGTAGAAATTTGCTAGGATCACACCAAACCTCCGCAAACTCCTGAGGAAGTAAAGGCTCTTCACGGTGTCATCCGTGTGTTGGGTCCAGGAAAGATCCTCCAGAAATAGTGACTCCCAGGAATTTAAAATTGCTCACCCTCTCTGGCACAGAGGACTACCTTGCATTTTCATGTAATTGTCGAATTTTGTGGACCTATTTAGAGGGTCAGCTATTAAACAAATACTACTTTTAACTGGAGTATCGGTGTTGTTCGAGGTGTCAGGATCTAAGGTGGACAGGCAGGCAGGACCAGGCGGTAAGTCCACATTTGAGATGTCAGGAGCTCAGATGGGTGGGTGGCCGGGGCCAAAAGTGGGGGGAGGGGGGGTGTGTGTCAACATTTACATGGCATTGACTATTACACACATATATACAGTATGTATCAAGTGCCAACAGCAAGGTTTAAATTTTAAGGTGGACATGATGTTCAGCATAGATGCATGGGATGGCAAAGACTGGTCCTGTGTTCTCTGTTCTAAATCCAGAAGGTGCTCGATAATCAGCAGGTCCAGCAGTTCTTCATCAAAACTGGGAAAGAGAGAAAACATGATCTTATCGGCTCTGCAGTGGCTTTCAAACTTTTTATTTCCACTCATATACCTACGATGTGTGTGCTCTGTGATTAATAAGGGATTACTTAAGGGAATATGTAGGTGGAAGGGAAGGTTGAGAATCACTGCTCGAGACCCGATTATTACTGAAATATTTTGCTTGAAAAAAATTGTCATTGGCCCATTTCCTTTGGAGTTCTGAAACTGGGCATGTAACGAGTCAGAGGTTCGATTAAAACAGTAGTTTTGTGGTGATACGACCACCAGCCAACAGCAGGGGGAGGTCTTTGTACCTTCAGGAAGACCACCTAAGGGGCTGACTCCACCTGGCCGTCTGTCAATCAGCCGACCTGAATATAGACCTGAGCCGGCCCCTTCTGAGCTAGTCACATGGGGAGCCACCAAGGCTTGAACTGGTGTTCAGACCTTTACTGGAATAAAGCCTGTGGTCCAGTCTTTTCCGAGTTTGTGCTTGCTCGCTGCTACCTCAGTACACCACAGATTTTCAACCTTTTTCTTTCCACTCACATACCACCGTAAGTAATCCCTTATTAATCACAGAGCATCTATGGTGTTGGGATTACTTAAGGTGGTATGTGAGTGGAAAGAAAAAGGTTGAGAACTACTGGCTATAGGTACAGAGATGTTGGAGTGCATGAATTGAAGATACAGAGTCGATCGATGAGGATGTTAGGACACTTGGATTTACTGACTGAAACACAAGATGGGGAGATCAGATTCAATCCGCATAAAACCACAGTTGGCCCTGTGATGATAAGCCGCGGTACATCACTCGGCCAACAGGTGGCCTAGAGACATGGCAGCTGGCCTAATGACATCCGACCACCAGGTGGGCCCAGAGGGCCCATGGTATAAAGCTGAGGTCCTGACCGTGTGCTCTCTCTAACTCTCCGGGATCACACTGTAAGCACAGCTAGCAACCAACTAGATCTTTCTGAGTGGAATAAAGCTGTGTTGCTCCAAACAGTATTGTGCCTGTGTTTTCCTTTGTCGCAGCCTGCCACAGGGCCATAATTCTATACAGAGTTCTACTCACAGAACCACAGGAAGATGATGGAGCTGATGAGAGGGCCGAGAGGTTTACCGTCTGTGATCAAAGCTGGACATTTTTACTTAAGATGTGACAGTTGTTAGGCTACAAAAATGGAGAGTGCTGGGAGATTTAATTGAGGAGAATGGGAAGGACCTATTTACTTTGGCTGTGAGATCAATAACTAGGGACAATAGATGCTGTGTTAGTCCAATAAAACCCCTGTTAACCAGAATTCAAGCAACCAGCAGCCTCGAGCAACCGGCAAAGCAAATGGGGTAAAAATAAGGAAGTTTATAATTGGCGCCCACTAGCAGTTAGTTTACCAATCACACAAAATACAATTGGGAATTTCACTTACATGGCACCTACCAATCCCTGGATACCAGGGGCTTTACTGTAGTAGGAATATGGGAGACTTGATGCTGCCCCCAAATAGTGATGGAGTTCTGAAACTCGCTGGCTGAAAATGTAATGGTCAGAAATATTTTCCCCCATTTCAAGTGATGTGAACCATAACCTGAACAGTGATAAAGTCACACATGGTGACCAGGGATGTTGGAGTAACCAATATGACTCCATTCTTGGCATAATTGGGTGATGTGCCTTTATGTTGGATTGCGGGTCATTTCAGAGTACCTCAGGTAACGCGTGCCTCCTCAGGGTCCTAGGAACAGCCCCATCTTGGCTGAAGCAGGAGCAGTGATATCCCCGTCCCACAAGGTGGGAGCCACTCAGTCTAACAAGATAAGAATATCTCACAACCACCTTCTTTATATCACAGGACTTGTTGTCTGAAAGAAAATTGACGATTATGGTAAACTGGGTGAGCACAAGGATAATTTCAGATTTGCTGTATCACGTAGGAAGTTGGAGAAACATTGAATTAACTTTTATTGAATTTACATGTTTAATCACATCATGACACTGGCACATTGCGTTAGGTCAACTGATCGAAAAATGTTTTGCTGCCGCTGCTTTTCGTTTGTACTCTGCATCTGATGCCTCTCACATCAGTGTTCAACAATAGTTGGCCTGATGGATTCCAGTGGCCCTGATACCACTTTTCCATGGTCACAATGTCCTGGTGAAACCTTTCACCGTGTTCGACAGTCGGCTCTTTCAAATTGCAGCAGCCGAGAAGTCTTCCTGGGACCTGGGTGAGATGACTGGGCCTTCTGCACCTTTCAAATAGCAGCCTAACCTACCTGTTAAATCGCCAACCCAGCGATCTAAGGGGGATCCCGCCCTTGCAATGACATGATGAGCATCATGCAGCCATAGGGAATCCCTATATTCTTTTTGTTCAAAGTTCCAGAGTAACCTGGTGAGCCATTTCCCCTTTCAATCGGCGGAGGATGACGCCCGGGTAAGTTTTACTGGATTCCCTGACCACCTCTGAGGTATATCTGGGACCCGGGTGGATTTCGACTGGGCTTGCCCAGTTCGGCCCTTTAAAATAGCCCTGTTCCTGGGTCTTCAACCAAGTAAGTTGCTCAGTTAACCCCATTTTACAAGACAATTTAAAAAGGCCTGCTGGCTGTATCAGCAGAGAAGACGTCCAAGTGTGAATGCAGAAGATGAATTTTCAAAGACGCACAGCACTTCATGGTTTTGTTGGCTTGAAGTCGACTTAAAATATGACATGAAATCACAAAAATAGGTTAGATGCAAAAAATGGTATGTGATAGGACAGTTTTAAGGCAATTTTCATGATCAGTATCCAGAAATCCATAAAATACACCCAAAAGAGCAAAATCTTCATTGTCCAGTGTACTCAAACCCCCACCATTCTTGAATCCCCATAATGCGGAGGTGGCCATTGGCCACAAGGTTGACCAAGCGGGAAGCACCAAAACTGTGATGACAGAAGCAGGTTAATGAACATGGCTCAATTAGCTTGACAGTATTGCAGCACCAGTGACCCAGGGTTGAATGCGACACTGTCCATAAGGAGTGTGTGTGCGCGCGAGCGCTCTGCCTGTGTCTGTGTGGATTTTCTCCCAGTGATTCAGTTTCCTCACCTATTGAAAGATATAGGGTGAATTGGATGTGATTAAGCAGCACGGGTTTCATGGGCCGGAACATCCTTCTCCTGTGCTGTATTGTCAAAATTAAAATGTATACTTAAGAACATAAGAATGAGGAGCAGGACTAGGCCGTCCACTCTTCATCAAGACCATGGCTGCCCTTCCACATTTGCTCCATTATCCACCAATATTCCCATATCCCTTGATTTCCATCCATTCATCTCTGATATTGACAAACTGCTATTTGAAACATAGAAAAATTAGTGCAGGAGTAGGCCATTTGGCTCTTCCCGCCTTCACTGCCATTCAATATGATCATGGCTGATCAGTACCTTCTCCCTATACCCCCTGATCTCCTTAGCCACAAGGGCCAAATCTAACCTACTCTTAAATATTGACAAGGAACCGGCCTCAACTACTTCCTGTGGCAAAGAATTCTACAGATCCACCACCCTCTGAGAAAAGAGTCCCTTTATCCTTAAACTGTGACCCCTGGTTCTGGTTTTTCCCAGCATTGGAAACAACCTAGTCTGTCTAATCCCTTAAGAATTTTATATGTTTCTATAAGATCCCCCCTCAATCTTCTAAATTCCAGAGAATACAAGCCTAGTCTATCCAACCTTTCTTCATCTGCAAGTCCTTCCATCCCTGGTAATATTCTAGTGAATCTTCTCTGCACCCACTCCATGGTGAGGCTGTCCTTCTTCAGTTAAGGATGTCCTTCCTCCACAGCCCCCAGGGTAGAGAATTCTGCTTTTTCAATGTAGACATTTCTACTCCTCTTCATCTTATTCCTCCTACTCAGACTTTCCAACAATCTGCTCCATCCAGTCTGCTGAGTCCTGCAAGTTTTGAGGTCGTCTCTCACACCCCTCAACTCAGGGGAGCCTGGTTCTAATAACTCCATCTCTCCCCATGGAGTGAACCCATCCAGGAATCAGTCTAGTGAATCTCCACTCCCTCCTCTGTGGTGATTGTGTCATTTTTTTTAAGGCTAGACCTCCAGCAGTGCAAGACTCCCCAAACTTGAACGTAACGTGTCAGGAATGTGGTGAAAATCTTCATTTGTCAGCTGGAACAGCTCTCTAGAGGCTTGGCAGAATCCAGGACAAAGCAGTCACTTGTTCAGCATCCGAGTAAACCTTTTAACCCCTTACTTCTCCCTCACTCATTATAGATCATTTCCACAATCCAGTCCAAGAACTTTTCTCCTTTCTCCTCCAAGGCCCAGAATTGTAAGGAGAGCAGGCACATTGAAAAAAAAATCCTACCTCATCACTCCCTTCTCTGACTGGAAGATATATTAACATAAGGCATAGGAGCAGAAATAGGCTATTCAGTCCATCGAGTCTGCCCCGCCATTCAATCAGGAGCTGATTCATCTTCCCACTCAGTCCCACTGCCCGACCTCCTCCCCATAATTTTTGACACCCTGGTAATCAAGAACCAATCAACCTTTGCTTTAAATACACCCAAAGACCTGGCCTCCACAACTGCCAAATTCCACAGATTCACAACACCCCACCCCACCCCCCCTCCGCATTTAAAAAAAATCTCTGCATCTGGACTCCCTTCAATCCTGTCCTAGACTCTCCAACCATGGGAAAATAACCTATCTACATCTACTCTGTCCATGCCTTTCAACGGTCAAAATGTCTCCCCCTCATTCTCCTAAATTCCAATGAATACAGGACAAGAGCTGTCAATGCTCCTCACATGATCACCCTTTCATTCTTGGAATCACCCCAGTGAACTTTTCTTGAACCCTTTCCAAAGTCAGCACATCCTTTTATAAATACTCTAAGTGCGGTCTCACCAGTGTTTTATAAAGCCTCAACTTCACATCCCTGCTCTGAAATACTATTCCTCTTGAAATGAACGCCAGCATCTTCATCCTCTCAACAAGCAAGTTGACCTTCAGGCTGTCCTGCAGGACTCTCAGGTCCCTTTGCATCTGGGTATTTTCAATCATCTGCCCAGTTAAAAAAAAAATAGTCTGCCCATTTAGTTTTTCTGTCCAAGTACACTTTTAGACATTATATTTAATTTGCCCATTCTCCTAATCTGCCTAAGTCAGTGGTTCTTAACCATTTTCTTTCTGCTCACATACCACTTTAAGTATTCCCTATGCATTAGGTGCTCTGTGATTAGTAAGGGATTGCCACTGTTTTAATCGTACCTCATTGACTCGTTATGTGCGTGGTTTCATATCTCCAAAGGAAATGGGCCAATGACAATTTTTTCTCAAGCAAAATATTTCAGTAACAATTGGGTCGAGAGCAGAGATTCTTAACCTTCCCTTCCCACTCACATCCCACCTTAAGCGACCCCTTACTAACCACAGAGCACCGATGGCCTAGATGCTGCCGCAAAACACCGAATTTAGTGATTTGTTCATGACCTATAAATTCTGATTCTGATTCTGAAACTGGAGCCCCCAGGGAAATCCCACGCAGACACGGGGAGAGCGCACAAACTCCTTACGGACAGCGCAGGATTCGAACCCAAGTCTCGATCGTTGGCACTGATATGGCATTTAACTAGCCACTTTGCCAACCTTGCCCCCAAATATGTATGATTACTGCGTGCTGTGTGTATGTGTGTGCACACATTCCTATTATGACCATCTTACAACATTACTATTAAAAAAAATTGTGCACAAAATGTAAGGCAGGGTCTCTTGTTCATTGATTGTTCAGGAATCTGTTGGCAGCAGGAAAGAAGCTGTCCTTGTGCCATTGAGTGCTCGTCTTAAGGCTCTTGTACCTTTTCCCCGATGGCCTAGGTGGTGGGGGTCTTTGAGGTTAGAGGCTGTTTTTTTAAGACACCGCCTCATGTCGATGTCCTCGATGGAGTGAAGTCTGATGCCTGTGATGTCACAGGCTGAGTTAACAACCCTCTGGAGTTTATTCTTGTCCTGAGGGTTGACATCTCCAGACCAGTCAGTGACACAGCCAGCCAGAATGCTCTCAAGAGTCTTCGATGACATACCTCAAACACCTCACAAACTATAGCCACTGTCGAGCCTTCTATCGACATGGACGGTCCAGGACAGATCCTCGGAGATGTTGACACCCAGCAATTTGAAGTTCTTGACCCTCTCCACTACTGAGCCCTCGATGAGGACTGGGTCGTGTGGCCCTGACTTCATCCTGAAGTCCACAATCATCTCCTTGGTTTTGCTAATGTTGTGTGCAAGGTTGTTGTCGTTACACCATTCAATGAGCTGATCTATCTCCCTCCTGTACTCTTCCTCATTGCCATTTGTGATTCTGCCGACAACTATGTTGTCTTCGGTAAATTTGTAGATATCGTTGGAATTGTGCCTGGCCACACAGTCATGGGTGTATAAGGAGTGAAACAGAGGGCTAAACATGCATTCTAAATATATATATGTATTTTGGAATGATGCCAAGGTTATCTCCACATTCAGGTCTGAAGGCATCTGCATCTCTGATTGCCCTTAATATTCTCTGCAATGTCTTTGCAAGAAGAATATAACCATTCCTCATATATTGGTTAATTTATCTCAAATGGAAGAATTTGTAACAGTCCATGCCAACCATCCATTCATGCTCATCCAATTTCATTCTCCAACATGCCCATTAACTCTTCTCTGATGCTCCTATCACTGATGTACTGGGATCAGTTTACAATGGCCAGCTAACTTTCTGACCTGCACCTCATCCGGATTTGGAAAAAAGTCCTTGGGGGAGACTGTGCAGACTCCACGCAGGAAGTGCTGGAGATCAGGATCCATAAACCGGTGGCTGTAACAGAGGTACAGGGTAGAGATACATGCAGAGTAGGTTTCTGGAAGGGGAACTGATACCTGGGAGATAAGTTGCTTCGGTGAATATTCCTGGAAAAGATCAGTATGATGATGCTCCATGAGGTCTGATGACCCAGGGAGGCTGAGACATGCAGAGAGAGAGAGGAAGGGGGACAGGGAGTGGTCGGGCCAGCACTGGAGACTGTGGCAACTGTGAAGGTTAAAATCAAGTCATTATTCGATTGTACAAGTACAACCCGACGAAACAGCGTTCTCCGGTCCTTGGAGCAAAACACGCAGACACACAACCGGACATAACAGATTCAGGCAAATAAATATAAATGCAGGACTAGTGTTCATACATACAAATAGATGAATAAATATTGTTTTGTAAATATGAAAGTTTTAGAGGGTCAGTGTGAGCAGTTCTTTTGGTCGTTCAGCGTTCTCACTGCCTTCCTCTGCCTCGTGGTGCTGGCTCTGATACTCCTGTATCTCTTCCCCGATGAGAGCAGCTGAAAGATACTGTGGGGTGGAAGGGGTCTCTATGATTTTGCGCACCCTCTTCAGACAACCTGATCCTGGTAGCTCATGTCGAGCAAGGGAGCCTCCAGCGATCCTCTCTGGCACTCCTGTGGCCCAGTGGATTGACCTCCGATCCGTTCCTCTGCAGCAACCGTACGACATTGTTATACAGCCAGCCCGGACGCTCTCAATAGAGCTGAAGAATGCTGACGTGGTAGCTTTGCCGGCTTCAGTCTTCAGTGGAAGGGCAGCCCGCTCTTGTGCCTTCCCGACAAGTGAGGAGATGTCGGGTGCCCACGACAGGTGACAAGAACCTCAGAGCCATAGAACACGACAGCACAGAAAACAAGCCATTCGTCCCTTCTAGTTTGTGCCGACCATTGTCCCAATAGCTCTCTCCCATCCACATGTCTAATAGAACCCTAGAACGCAAGTTCAATGAACTCCAAGGAACTTGGTGCTCTCTTCTCTCTCCACCGCAGCGTTATTGATGTTAACGTCACCCAATAACCAGAAAAAAAGAAAGCAAACGAATAAAGGGTAAGGAAGAAGCAAACCACGAATGTCTGCAGATACCGTGGCTGAAGTAAAAACACAACGCTGGAGAAACTCAGCAAAGATAAAGCTACGCAACTAACATTTTGGGCTTGAGCCCTTCATCAAAGGGGAAGGAAAATGATTTCCTTGTGAAAAACTGACTGGCTATTGCGACTGGGTGCAAAGCTGTTTAACTCAAAGAAAAACAAGAGTTCCTGCAGGTCGTCTCCAGATGAAAGTGGGCTCGGGCTTTGACCCCTGTCAACGCCTTTTAATGTGGACTTGAGGATTGATTGTCAGTGCTTCATTTTGCCCAGAAGTTTCCCAGACGGAGTGTCTGTCGCTTCATTATTAACTCCACTTTTATAGAGGGCAGCCAATCAGTAACCACTATTAAATTACCCAGCTTTTAATCTGCGGATGCCCTGGAAAAGGCTGATGTGTGCAAGGCTGGAGGTAGGAGCCTGGGGAGGCTCTGAAGAATGGGCCGGGGCCTGGTGGGGGGGAGGGGTGGGACAGTGCCCCCCTCCAAAAAAAAATCAAACCGCTTCATTAATGCACTATCACAGATTTCATTAAACGGACTGAGCCCACCAGCGTTGTTGTAAATCAGAGGGCATGCGGGGCTTGGCCACTGGCTGAGGGCAGGAGCACCTCGTGAAGCAGGGTGCAGGGAGTGCAGCAGGTTGTCCACAATTCAGGTGGACAATGTAACAAAGACCCGGGCTGTCTCTGAAATTGGCTTCCAGATCGCTCTTTGAGCTTCTGGAGAGAGTTTATCACAGGAAAGCAGGGGGTGGGGGGAGAGAATAAACAGCGGTGAGGACTCAAAGGTGTCAGCTCTCTCTCGCAGTTTCGAATCTATCCCACTCCTGTTGAGGGAAAGGAACGCAGAGGTTCACTTTGGAATGGGCTTTCAGTGACTGGCTCCCAATTTTCCCTCTCATTTTTAGTAGTCAGTGTGCACAAAAAATCTTATGTTGCACAATGGTTTCTCCCCGTGACAAAAGTCTGTGCGCCCTGAACGCTTGTGCGCATGTAAACTTGAAAATGTTTCAAGAGCATTTTGGCCCAGCTGATCTCTCCTAGCTGATAAAATGGTATTGGCAATAATACAAGTGTGATCACATTCCAGTTAGCTACTTATTTTCAATAAGTCTAATTACTACATAATTTTAGGGAACTGACTCTTTGTGCACACATGCATTTCCTTTCTGTGTTGGCAGCAAAACATGTGCGCGCGCACATGCGCACAGTGTGGAAAGAACCATACTGGCTAAGCGCCTCAATTGTGGTTCCTTCACTCCCCCTGAGTGACTCCTTCCTGCTCTTTATCCCTCCCTCAGTTAAACACTCCCTCATTACCATATACATCAGTGGTTTTCAACCTTTTTCTTTCCACTCACATACCACTTTAAGTAATCCCTATGCCATCTGGGATCAGTTAGGGATAGCTTAAGGCGGGATGCGGGCGGGAAGGGAAGGTTAAGAACCAATGCTCTAGACCCAATTGTTACGGAAATATTTTGCTCGAAAAAAATTGTCATTGGCCCATTTCCTTTGGAGTTCTGAAACAGTGCACATAACGAGTCCATTAGGGATGATTAAAACAGTAGTTTTCAAACTTTTTTTTCCACTCACATCCCACCTTAAGCCATCCCTTACTAATCACAGAGCACCAATAGCATTCCACATTTCTTCCCCTCACACACCTTTCCCCACACCCCCAACACTCTCTCCACCCCACACCCTCTCCCTCCCTCAGTATCTCCTCACACTTTACTAGGCATTGAGGGGCTGGGACTGGAGGGGAAGCCTCTCAAACAATGGATGGGGCATAATGCCAGCGGGCCACAGGAGTGGCAAATAAGAGGATTAAAGTGACAACATGCAATCATGGAATGCCTTGATGAATATGACACCAAGGATGTGAAAGACTGAGTGCTTTTCCTCTGTATATTGTTTAATGATGCAGAAATGGCCTGGCCCATTCCAAGGTGTGGGTAGGACCACTTGTTGAGAGATGTACTGAAGCTCAGTGCAGTCACTGTAATGACTATCTGGGTGGCACAGACGATCAATTTTAAGCCCTTTTACATAGAACCCTCAAGCCAACTTTCCTGAATGCAGAGAAAGTGAATCGGTGGGACCATTTTGCTCCGTGCTCCCTCTGTCAAGGAACCTTGTGTCAGAAGTGGAGCAAAGTTGCACAGCCTCCGGTGTAAACTGAACAACGCTGAGACAGGCTCGAAAGGGAGATGGCTGACGACGGCGCAATGACATCGTCAGCCTGCGGATGGAGCGCATGAACCCTCTGCGAGCCTTGGAACGAATTGGTTCTGAATGAGCAAGGCACGTCCAGTATGTCTGCAAACTGCGGTGAGAGCATTCACACCCGGTGTTGAGCCTCTGTTATTGTGTTCGGAGCGATTTCTCTTCCTGGATCGTATGTTCTACATCACACTGCCCTTTTTCCCCTGCGACATAAAAGGACTGAATAACCCACTTGCAGCGTGAACACCACCTTTTCGATTCCTCTTTTACGTAGGTCATGAGTTGTGCCATAAGGCGGATTCTCCATGTAAAAAAAATCATTAATAAGGTTCTGCAGCCATTGGACACTGAGGGGGTTTCTGTCCTGTCTCTCACTTTCCCCTCTCACTATCACTGGCTGTGGAAAGTTCAGGGCACTGCGACACAGTCCTCTCTTTCATCCTATTTCATCTCGTCCTTATCAGTGTAGACTTTGTCCTGCAGCCTGGCTCCCGCCTGAAGTACAACCTCAAGCAAGCTACATCCCACCGAGCTCTCCTTTCTCAAGCCTGCTCCCTGTTTATTTGGATGCAATAGCAAGCATCACCCACTCGCGTCCTTCTGGAATTTTCTCTGGGGGATGAATAAAACTGCAAAAAAATGGGGACAAGGTGAAAACTGAGAGGAAAAAGGAAAAGGGGCAGCAATAGTTGTGAGGGAGGAATTGCAAGGAATGCAATAAAAAATACAATGCTGGAGAAACTCAGCAGGTCAAACAAAGTGCTTTATGTAAGCAAAGGTAAAGGTACATGATGCACTATCAATAATTGTAAAAGACTAGAAGTCTCCTGACTGATAGGCTTTTATTACCAAAAACAGAAGGCATGTCTCCTTTTGAGCTTGTTCTGGGGGAGAGGTTATGGCATTGCCACCTTTATTAGAGGAATCAAGGGGGAGAGCCACAGGCATGGTCGTGAGGGGTGGGCCAGTCATGCGCACACAAACAGCATCAACAGTGGTTCCAGCACAATACATAACCAATATTTCAGGCTTGAGGTTTCATCGAGGTAGGGAGATGCCCCAACAAAATGGCAGGGGTGGATGGGGAGGGGCAGAGGGGGAGGAGCACCAGTCCCACAGGCAGGAGCTGATAGGTGGGAGGGCACACCAGCAAATGGCTGTGTGAATGGAAGGAGGTGGAGAGCTGGGACAAAAGGAGACAGAGGAATGGGTAAGAAAGGGGAAAACGATGAATGGTTTGGCAGAGACCGGGAAGGCAATGTTAATAGAGAGTTAATGGAGAGTTGCCAGTGGAAAATTCGGTTCTCCTCCAGTTTACGGGTGACCTCGGCTTGGCAGTGCATGAGGCCGTGGGCTGACATGTGGGAGTGGGGCACAGAATTGAAATAATTGGCCACTCCTGTTTTACTCAGTAAGGAATCTGATTAATGCTTTAAATAAAACATTAAAGGGGAAGCAATGATCAATGAGCAGTAGGCAACTCGAAAGATGTACATTGAGGACACAGAAACAAGAGGGAGCCATGAACGACCATGGTCATGATGTCAGGTTGAAAAACATTAGACTGAAAGGGCGGCAATTACAACCATTTGTTGCAAGGCTCAGGAGAGATGGATTCTTAAAGGTGATTAGATTGAGCAGGCAAATGATTTCAGCGGTGTGGAAAAGCGTCAGTCTCTGGGAATCAGTGGGGACTGGGGCCTACGGATTGCCACCGTAAGGAAGAAAAGTTCCCAATGTTGAAAGGAAAATCAAGGTCTTGACGGCTTCTGCAGCATTTTGCGTTTGATGGGACATTGACTTAAAGTGTTCAATTTGTTTTGTTCTCCAGAGGTGCTCTCTGTTCTAGTTAGAATCAGAATGTATTGAATAGTGACATTTATAAGTGATATGTTATTTATGAAAAATGCTTCCGTTGTAAATAATTAGCTCCATGGTCCGGAGAAATGCGATCTCGTTTTTCACTGTACACTGCAATGGTATGAACGACAAATTAATGTGACTTGACTGTCATTAACATGTGTTCAGGAAATTGTCTAGATTAAGGAAATTGGCTGGATTAAAAAAAAATAGACATTTCCGGCCCATAAGCTCGTGCCACCCAAATACCCCAATTATCCTGTTATGCCTCACCAGTGGCAATTGAGAGATGCATAAACAGATGGGTTGTTTAACTCAAAATTTATTAAGAAATTAACAATAATAGAATTACCTCAATAAACTTAACCCCCGAATATAAGCCTTCATGGCAACTCTACATTAACAACAAGGTGTACAGCTCACAGAGTCTGGTCTCCAGGCTGGGGATTCTTAGTTTAGTTGCCCACTGGTCTTTTAGTTGGAAGGAGAGAAAGATGGCTGTGATCACTGTAGACTTACGACTTTCCTAAATGCCCAGGGTTCATAACGACCCGGAAGAAGCCCTTGCAGACATGGAGAGAATGTATAAACTTCCTACAGACAGCGCTGGCACTGTAATAACGTTGCGCTAACCGCTGCACTAATGATGCAGGAGGAGGGGAGGGGGAATCTGCGAAGTTGCCCTGGAGATTAGATTAAGGAATAACTCCGGCATGGAGGAGGAATGAAAGGATCCAGGAATAGACCGATTCCACGGAAAGTGTAGCTTTGTAGTTCAGGAGAGATTACACTCTTGGAAAGAAGAATCGATGACAAAGAGCACTCCCGACAGGATGATCTGCTGTCTTCTTGTAAATGGAACAACATGCAGAAGATGGAGTGATGTCAAATTTATTATCATCTGATTGCACACTACAACCCAATGAAATCATGTTCTCTTGGGTAAAAAGCCACGCAGACACACAGCCAGACATCACACGCGTACAGGCAAATAATATATGCGCAGGTCAAGTCTTCATATTTACAAATAAATAAATATTGTTTCATGAATATGAGGGTCTTGGATGGTCAGTGTGAGCAGATCCTTTGGTCGTTCAGCATTCTCACTGCCTGTGCGAAGAAGTTGTTCCTCAGCCTGGTGGTGCTGGCTCTGATACTCCTGTATCTCTTCCCCAACAGGAGCAGCTGAAAGATAGTGTGCGTGGGGAGGAAAGGGTCCTCAGTAACTTTGCCCACTCTCTTCAGACAATGATCCCAGTAGATCATGTCGATGGGGGTGGGGGAGAGAGGGAGATGCCAGTGATCCTTTCTGGCCACTTTTATTGTCCTGTAGTTTGACCTCCGATCCACTTCTCTGCAGCAACCGTACCACACAGTTCTACTCTCCTTACTTGAGGACGGATGGACTGGCTTTGGAGACGGTCCAGGGAAGCATCACTAGGTTGATTCCAGAGATGAGGAGGTTAGCCTATGAGGAGAGATTGAGTCATCTGGGGCTGTACTCGCTAGAATTTAGAAGAATGAGAGTGGGATCTTAGAGAAACGTATGAAATGATGAAAGGCATAGATAAGATAGAGGTAGGTAAGTTGTTTCCATTAGTGGGGGAGAACAAACTAGAATTTGCTGCCCATTGAAGCTGTGAAGACGACCTCAGTAAATATATTTAAGACACAGTTGGATAAATTTTTACATAGTAGGGGAATTAAGGAATATGGGGAAAAGGCAGGTAAGTGGAAATGAGCCGATCATCAGATCAGTCATGATCTCATTGACAGACGGATTAGGCTCGAAAGCCAGATGGCCTAAGGTCGTCATTCCTAGAAAACATGACAGATAATTAGTGCCCACTGAATCCTCAAAATGATAGCGAGATAGAGAACCAGGCCATTTGATTTAGGTGTAAGCAGGGAGGAGCTGGAGGGGAGCATCCATGGAGAGAAATGGTCAGTCCGCGTTTCAGTTCAGCACTCTTTTCAGGGCCTTTCTCTCGATAAAGGGTTTGGTTCTGAAATGCAATGTAAATGCAAGCAGGGATTTTTCCATTGACGTTGGGAGAGACCAGAACTAATAAGAAATGAGTATAGGGGAAATGTTCTGGGGGAGCATTAGAGAGAACTTCTTCACACAGAGTGCAGAACGTGCTCCCGGCTGGAATGGTGAATGTGGGCTCAATTTTTGAAATTTAAGAAAAATTTAGACAGGTCCATGGATGGGAGGGATATGGTCTAGGTGTAAGTCATTGCGACTGGGCAGAAAAAGAGTTTGGCACAGACTAGATGGGCCAAAGGGCCTGTTTTGTGCTGTAGTTATTGTATGGTTCCATGGGTGTAGTGCCATTTGGTTCCATGGATGTTGCCTGACCTGCTGAGCCCCTCCTTGTTTGCTCTCAGATTCCAGCATCTGGGGTCCTATTCATTTCATTTAGGTCAGGGGGTGACGTGGGACGTGAAGCTCGCGGAAACAGGTTGACTGAGACAGGAATCGTACAAGCCGGTGCTCACAATGGGCCTGGCTTGCAATCGCATGATTATGGCGCGCATGGCTGTGTTGCGGGCAATGAAATTAGCAGAGTGTTAGTGTGATACTGGGTGCTGTAGAGCTAAAAGAGGTATTGCAAAGTCAGTTTATTTACATTTTTAAATTTGTTTACATGTGTACGTTGAGTCCGTTTATTTTGCATTGCCAATGAATGGTAATTCTGCCTCACCTGAAGGGATAAAAATCTCAGGGTTGTATGTGATGTCGTGAAATTTTTTGTGCAATACAGAGAGAGAGAAAAAAGCATCAATAAAGTACACAAGTACAAGACTTTAAATGAGTCCCTGATTGAGTTTGCTGTTGAGGAGTCTGATGGTGGAGGGAACCTGGTGGGGCAAGTCTTGTGGCACCTGTACCTCTTTCCTGATAGCAGCAGTGAGAACAGAGCATGTGCTGGGTGGAGTGGTCTTTGATGGTTGCTGCTGCCCTCTGACAGCAGCGTTCCCCGTAGGTGTCCTCAATGGCGGGAAGAATTTTACCTGCAATGCCCTGGGCTGTGTACCTTTTGCAGGGCAATACAATGATGCAGCCCATCAGCGCACATTTGCAGATGTAAATCCCAGTCTACATTTGAGTTCCAGAAATAAAATATCCTGGACTGAAGAAAACCAGTGGAGACTCATCTCAATTTTTCTTCTCTGTTCTTCTCAGCCCTCTGGAGTTGTATTTGATTCGATAAATGAAAGAGAAACCTTCTGACCTGAGCTGGTGTCTTATTTCAGGATGTATCAACAGCCTGTGTGACTGGGGACTGCATGCAGCCCTGCTCGACAGATGATCACTCACTCCCCAGTCTGCCCATTTGATTTGTTGGTATCTTAATGTTTCATTCTCCCAGAACATTCAACCGTGGTTTGCCGAGTTTCCTGACAGGAGTTCATGCAGACAAAGTGTACCAAAACCATCCTCACACCCAGGCCCAGGGAGAGAATAGGAGTGGGAAACAAGGAACTGGAATTGACTGTCCTCTAAACTTGCATTCAAGCGGAACCATCTGCACTGGTCCGTGCTGCGCGGTCAATCCTGGTGCGAGCCAAACTTGTGGTTCTGAGAAAGGGGACCTTAGTGAGTTCCATGAATCCTCTCCCAGTTTGGGCTCTCTCCAGAGGTTCATCTGAGAGCTGGTCATGGCTGAGTTCACGTGGGCGGGCTCGTTGTCCTGACCGAGTGAGGTCACATTTTCTGTGGCCTTCGGGTGCAGTGAGGAGAATCTCCTCCTCTTCCCCTCACCCTTCCTTAGTCATGCTGTGCAGTCTCATCACTGCTGACTTGGGCTCATTTGGTGGGGGGGGGGGGGGGTGCAAATTTCCCTCTGGAGAGCTGAAAAAAAATAGCAGCGTTGCTGGAGAAGGTGTAACACACACACCAGTGGAGAGCAGGGAGTAGAGGCACAGTGTTCTACTGCCCAGTTCAAGTACCCCATCTCCCCCACCAAGTACCGATGACTCCAAACTGGGTCTAAATGGCCTGATAAAGGAGCCGGCAATGGTTTATTTTTAAAATCATTCGACCGTGAGGTCTGGGCCCCCAGACGGTGGAACCTCTGCTCAGCAGTGGCTGTGAGGGGTTGCAGACTCTGGGGAAGCAGCAAACTGGTGCAGGGCACCAGAAAACAGGAAGGTTGTTTCCCCCACCCCTGGTTTGAGAGGGTGATAACCTACAGGGGCAGTGACCACGGCGGAGGGGCTCTGCCGTTGAAGAACACACAGGCGGATGGGCTGCTGGTGGCTTGAAGCGAGGAACCCATGGGGGCTGGTGGCGACCGCGCTCGTGAGACTCTTGCCAGGCCGCGGACCGAATTGGAGCTGAGATGCGAGAAGGTGCTGAGGACGCTGAAAGGTTTCTTGATCATGTCAGGGATTTGGATCTGGAACTCGGTTTGGACTGTGGAAGTGGGAGAGGCAAATCCACAGACTTTCAGTGGCATTCAGTGACTCAGTGCGCGATGATGTCAGCAAGTGCCAGGCATGCTCTTTGGGCTTTTAAAGTAACGAAGAGTAAATCTGTCTGATTCACTCTAGCAATGCCTTGTGTAGCTACTTCATCATGCCTACTGTGATCCCATCTTACTCCAAATCTCTTGCTGTGTGGTTCTAAAATATCCCAGAACACCATATTGAAGAGAAGCTCGGCGCACAAAAGGGCCAGAGGGAACCCCCGTATGGTTTTGGAGAGTGGGAGGAAGCCGGGGAACCCAGGGGAAACCCACGCAGGGCACGGGCTAACTCTTTGCAGACAGCGGTGGATTCGAATCCGGGCCGCTGGGCTGTAATAACATTGCGCTAATGGCTACATTAACTGTGTCATCCCTGTTCTGTAATACAATTTTGGCAGAGGAAGGTTCCTATTCATTCCAAGTGTCAAACAGAAAGCAGTTTTACAATAATTTTGAGGAAGCGTCACTTCCTTTTTGGACAATTGTATTTTTATTTTATCTATGTTTATTGTTGGCTCCAAGTTGCTGGAAAATGCTTTCAATATCAGTGCAAAAAACCACTACTTCCTCTGAGAGAACTCTGAGAGCAATCTCAGATCTCTGCTCTGGATTTAGTTACCAGAATCAGGATTTATTGTTATAAACAAGTCCTGAAATTCATTGCTTTGGGGCAGTGTCACAGTGCAAACGTTCATATTATAACCATCTTACAACATTAAATAAAAAATAATGCATAAAAAAGTTAATGTAAGGCAGAATCTTTGATCATTTAGGAATCGGTTGGAAGTGGTGATGAGGCCAGGGTCAGCGCCAGAGGGGGGAATTAGCGATTTCAGTGGTGTGGGGGAGGGGGAGGATTTCTGCCAGCTGTCTTCAACACCATCCGCCCCTCCGATGTGGTGCTCTTTTCATTGCGGCTGGAGGCGGATGGAGAGTCGCCAGTGTGCGTCAACCTAGACACTACTGATGCGGGAGGGAGTGCGGCAGGTCTGACAGCCGGCGAATGGGGGCACAGCACCTCTTTTAGGGGGGTGGGCATTGACCGCAGATGCCCTCCCCTGGGCGCCAACCTTGGAAGAATCAGCCCTCGCGCTGCTGAGTGCTCATCTTCATGCTCCTGTACCCTTTTCCCGATGGTATCAGAATGAAGAGGGCATGGCCTGGGTGGTGGTGGGGGGGGGGGGGGTAGGGGTCCTTGAGGATAGAGGCTGCTTTCTTAAGAATCTGCTTTAAATGTCGGCAAATGGCTTTCATTTAATGCTTTTCATGCAGATGTAAACACTTCCCAAAACTACAACCTTGGACAGAAGCAGCACATGCTTGCAAACCCCACCAATTTTAGTTTCCACTCACAATACAATCCATCTGGTATCATCAGCCCCTCACTGGGCCTAAATCCCGGAACTACTGCCTTGCAAAATTCACTAACTTGGAGGGTGAAACGAAAGTGTGGTATTGGAGGAATCCCGTGCAGACACAGGGAGAATGTACAAACTCATAACTGACAGCGTCAGATTTGAACCTGGGTCGCTGACTCTGGAACAGAGTTGCACTGTCCCTTTTAAAAAATGTTAGGCAAGCTCTTTCGGCCCATGAGCCCACGTTGCCCCATTACACCCAATTGATCTACAATCCTCAGCACATTTTTTTTTAAACAGTGGGATAAAACAGGAATCCCTGGGAAAAACCCACTCAGACGTACGCACTCCTTATGAACAGCACAGGGATTCATACCCTGGGGCTGTAACTGCATGGCGCTGACCGCTATGCTAACCATTCTGTCCCTGCTCCTCTGGAAAGACTTTCCTTGTTGGATTTATTTTCTAGTTCTGGAGGTCACTAGCTAGGCCAGCCTTACTCGCTCATCTCTAATTATCGTGGAGAAGGAGACAGTAAGTCACCTTTGTGAATCTGGAGACTGGATGGATTCCTAGGAGCATGGTTTAGGTTTCTGGATTATGTGTCTTCAAGAAGAAAGAGCTGATCATAGATTTCCAGAAGAGGTTTGAACCTCACCCCTCTGTTTGCGGTGGAGATGGTAGACAGCTGCAAATTTAATGTCAGACCACATGCATGACAGGCCAGGCAGAATTTCTACTTATCAGTCATGAAAACTGTGTTCAAGAACAGGAGAGAAATAAATGTAAATAAGCAAATAGAGAGAAAAATTATTCAGTGACAAATAACCATATAACCATATAACCACTTACAGCACAGAACAGGTCAGTTCGGCCCTACTAGTCCATGCCATAACAAATCTCCACCCTCCTAGTCCCACTGACCAGCACCCGGTCCATACCCCTCCAGTCCTCTCCTATCCATGTAACTATCCAGTATTTCCTTAAATGTAACCAATGATCCCGCCTCGACCACGTCTGTCGGAAACTCATTCCACATCCCTACCACCCTTTGCGTAAAGAAATTTCCCCTCATGTTCCCCTTATAATTTTCCCCCTTCAATCTTAAACCATGCCCTCTAGTTTGATCTCCCCCACTCTTAATTGAAAAAGCCTATCTACATTTACTCTGTCTGTCCCTTTTAAAATCTTAAACACTTCTATCAAGTCCCCTCTCAATCTTCTACGCTCCAGAGAAAAAAGCCCCAGTCTGCACGTGTTAGAGACCCTGATTGAGTTTGTCGTGGAGGAGCCTGATGATGGAGGGGTAGCAGCTGTTCCTGAACTTAGTGGTGCGAAACTTGTGGCACCTGTACCTGTACCTCTTTCCTGATGGCAGCAGTGAAGACAGAGCGCGTGCTGGGTGGTGTGGATTCTTGATGATTGCTGCTGCTTTCTGACGGCAACGTTCCCCGAAGATGTCCTCAGTAGCTGCCTGTGATGTCCTGGGGTGCCTTTTGGAGGGATATTGGTGTTCCCATACCAGACTGTGGCACAGCCTGTCAGCGCACTTTCCACCACACCTCTGCAGAATTTTGCCAGGGTTTTAGGTGTCGAACCAAACCTCCACAAAAGCTTGAGGAGGTAAATTTTGAAGGGTGGGCGGAAACCCTAGTACCTGGAGGAAACCCACGCAGGTCACAGAGAGAATGTACAAACGCTCCTTACTGACAGTGCCAGACTCGAACCCAGGTCACTGATGCTGTAATAGCATTGCGCTAACGTACTGCCCTGTGAAACAAGAGCTGGTGAGTGTAGGGCGCAGAGGAGTATTGTAGAACAAAGACACTTGGAGTCACATAGCCAGTGAATATAATAGGGAGACAGGAAGGTGTTTGGCACCCTTGCCTTCATGGGACAAGGCAATGAGTACAGAAACAGGGAAGTCATGAAGCAATTGTACAGGACATTGGTGGGATTGGACTTGGTGAGGCAGCTTTGATCAACATGTTCAAGGAAATATATCAGTAGGAGTGGGTGCAGAAAAGAATCACTGGAATGTTTCCAGGAATAGGGGTGGTGGGGTGGAGGGGCTGGATAGGCTGGAACATATCCTGCATGAATGTTGGAGGCCCACGAGAGCTCCCGACAGAGGTTTATAAAACCATGACAGACATAGATAAGTTTCCGATACAGACATTATGTATTTTCACATAATAAAACCAAAAGGTAATTTAATTTAGATGTACGGCACGGTCACAGGCTACGGGTCCGTGCCACCCAACTTACACCCCATTAGCCCACACCCCCGGTAGGTTTTGAATGGTGGGAAGAAGCTGGAGCCCCCGAAGAAAACCCACGCAGACACGGGGGGAACGTACAAACTCCGTATGGACAGTGAGGGATTCGAACCCTGGTCCGGACCTGATTGCTGGGGCTGTAAAGGCATTGCACTAACCACCATGCCAATACGACATGAAATTGCCTTTTGTCTACCACAAAGCAGACAAAGGTTCGCCATGAGCATCAGCATTGGCCGGCACCCCTTACGGCCAGAGGGTGAGCTCCAGATATTTTTAAAGAATGTAACATGCATGAAATTCTTTAACTTTTGACAATCGTAAGGCAGGCAGAGAGTCGCCACTTTGTCCAGCGTCCCTCACAGAAACATACAGCACCTAGACCATCTCCCCTCCAAGTACTGACCAGGCCTGAGCCTGCTTAGCTTCCGAGATCAGACAATCTCAGGCATATTCAGGCTAAAGCGAATCCAACTCCTGCTCAGTGCAAACCATTATCGACCCCAGCCCAGATCCAAACATCCGACATGATCAGAAAGCCTTCAGCGCCCAAGGGGAAACCGTCTCGCCCTCTTGAATCCTGATAGCTGGTTCTCACGAGCCTTTTGAGTTGAATGGTTATAGCTTTTTTCCAAAGAGTGGGTGTGGTAAACCACTGATCGACTGAACATGCCTCCTGAGACTGCTCCTAACCATAACCCCTTGCAGGCTACCCCTTTCCTTTTTTGCTCTGATCAGTCAAGGAGGTGGATGGTTGTTTGAGAGCATTCCAGTCTTTAGCTGTTAAAAGCCTGATGGTCTCACTACTCAGTCTTTACGGTACATCAGCAGGAAAACAATGGGGAATAGATTTGAAGTGAGTGTGGGAAGAACAGAAAAAAGACCAGAGGGACACTTCCTTCTCAAAGAAAGTAGAATTTTGTGCTAGGACAACATTACGTTCAGAAGACATTTATCTTGGGCAGAAGGGCCTTTTTCCATGCTGTAGAACTTAACCATATAACCATATAACAATTACAGCATGGAAACAGGCCAATTTGGCCCTTCTAGTCTGCACTGATCCAAGTACCCTCCTCTAATCCCACCTACCAGCACTCTAACCCCTCCCATCCATATACTTATCCAACTCTTTCTTAAATGACAAAATTGACCCTGCATCTACCACCTTTCCCGGAAGCCCATTCCACACAGTAACCACTCTCTGAGTAAAGAAGTCCCCCCCCCCATGTTACTCCTAAACCTTTGCCCGTCAACTCTCAACCCATGACCTCCTACTCTCAATGGGAAAAGCCTTTCCACATCAACTCTATCTATCCCTCTCATTATCTTAAACCCCTCTATCAAATCCCCTCTCAGCCTTCTACATTCTAAGGAATAAAGACCTAATTTGCTCAATCTCTCCTTGCATTCCAGATGCTGAAACGCAGGCAGAATTTTTGTAAATCTTCTCTGCACTCTCTCTATCTTGTTAATATTCTTCCTATAAATCGGTGACCAGAACTGTACATAGTACTCTAAATTTGGCCTCACCAATGCCTTGTACAGTTTCATCATTACTTCCCAACTCCTATATTCTATGCACTGATTTATATAGGCAAGCCTACTAAAGGCCTTCTTCACCACCCTATCCACATGTGCTCCTACCTTCAGGAACAATGCACCATTATTCCTCGATCTTTCTGCTCCACTGCATCCTTCAATGCCCTCCCATTTACCACATATGTCTTGCTTTGATTATTCTTTCCAAAATGAAGCACCTTACACTTATCAGCATTAAACTCCATCTGCCACCTTTCTGCCCACTCCTCTAAGCAGTTTAAATCCCTCTGCAATCCATCTTCATCATCCACAATTCCCCCTATTTTAGTATCATCTGCATATTTACTAATCGAATCTACTGCCCCATCCTCCAGATCATTAATATATATGACAAACAGCAACGGTCCCAATACCGAACCCTGAGGTACACCGCTTGTCACCAGCCTCCACCCTGATAAACAGTTATCTACTACTACTCTCTGGCACCTTCCTTCCAGCCACTGTTGAATCCATTTGACTATTTCCAAATTAATATCCAAGGACTTAGCCTTTCTAACTAACCTCCCATGTAGAACCTTATCGAAGGTCTTACTGAAGTCCATATAAACAACATCCACTGCTCTACCCTCATCAACATTCTTAGTCATCTTTTCAAAAATTCAACAAGATTAATTCAACTTGATGAATCTATAATGACTTCATTACTATGCCAACCTTCTACATATTTTAAGTACCCACCAAAATACCTTACATCCAATGGAATGTGATCTCAATGTAGTGGCCGAAATATAAGCTGCTAGCCAGCTCCCACAGCCAGCCCCGAGAGCACCCAAAAAACCTGGCCTTGCTGAATGAGAAATAAATATTGGGAAGGACACTGTGGATAATTTGCTGGCTCTTCAACAAAGTCATCCCTTGCGAGCCTTTCTGTTTGCTGGGATTCTGGATTTGGTGCCTGATTCAAAAGCACCTGACTGATTTACATCTTATTCTGCTCTGACTTTAATTAGGCATTGGCTCACTGTACACATTGGATTCTGGATCTACCCTACTGAGCTCAGAGGAAAGAGCTGAATGAGATGGCTTGCTACAGCGCTACTTCATGAACGTCCAACAGCTATTTTATTTTTAATCACAGCAAGTTGTCAGCATGTGTTCAGAAAAAAGCTGGTAACTCGCGGCTCGGAACTGGTGAAACAAAAAAGTGTGTCGATGTAAAAGCTGTCCGGTCGGAGGGTGCCCAGATGCCTGTCTTTTTACACATACCTAAAGGAAGGGCTCAAGCCCGAAGTGTCGGTAATATATCTTTACCTGTTATGATCGCTGCGAGACTGGCTGAGCTCCTGTAAGTAACTTACCTTCCTTGCAGGTGTAGTTCTGTTGGCTTACCATGCTGATTTAACCTATTTGGCAAGATGGTGTGGACCCACACTGGCTGACTCCTTGTATAACAATCATAGCACGAGCCAAAACACAAACTCTCCTCATCCCATTGACCTGCACTCTGCCCATAATCCTCCATACCTTTTACATCCATATACTTTCATTCTCTGAATAAAGAAAGTTCCCCTTGTGTTGCCCCTAAACTTTTGCCCCCTAACTCTCAGCTCATGTCCTCTTGTTTGAATCTCCCCTCTCCTCAGTGGAAAAAAGTCTATCCACATCTACTCTATCTGTCTCCCCCTCACCCTCAACATTTTAAAGACCTCTATCAAATCTCCCCTCAGCCTCAAGGAATAACGACCTATCTTTCTCTATAATTCTGAAACCCAGCTATCTAGCGCAGAGATGATTGGCAGCAGACATTTTCCTTAACCCTGCCCCACTCCATGCCCATGCAGTGATCCACGATGCTTATGATTCTGTATGAGCACCCAATCCTGGGGTGAGCGGATCACACAGGATCATACAGGAGATCCCTTGACGAAGAGATCGGGTCCAAAATGTTGATTATGTATCTTCACCTCCTAGGGTCATGGCAGGCCCTGCTGAGTTTCCCCAGCACTTTTGTGCCTTTGTTATTTTCATACTGGATAGACTTGCTTTAGATTTCCTTACAGTAGATGGCAGTGAGACCTGATAGAGATAGGCAAGACTCGGAGAGACACAGATGGGATGGACCATGAGAAATATTTCCCCTTGAAAGCGAGAGCAGAGCTTTAAGGCAAGGAGTTAAGCGGTTTGTCGGAATATTATTAGCACCACGGCCATCGGCAGGATCACAGTCGTCAATGAGGAAGCAATATCAGCTGGATGGGTGATGCTGCAAACCTCAGATTTCAGGTTTATTATCTGAGCCCATACATGACATCTCATACAATCTTGAGATTCTTTTTCCTGTGGGCCAGGCAGAATTACCACTTATTGGTAGTGCAAAAAAAAAACCCTGGCTGAACATACACATGTAAACAGATAAAGAAATGTAAACAAATTAACTGTGCAATACAGAGGGAAAAAAGTCAGTAAAGTGAAAAAGTCCTGGTTGAGTTTGTCGTTGAGGAATCTGATGGTGGAGGGGTAGCAGCTGTTCCTGAACCCGACGGTGCGAGTCTTGGGGCACCTACACCTCTTTCCTGATGGCAGCAGCAAGAACAGAGCATGTGCTGGGTGGTGTGGGCCCTTATGTTCGCTGTAGATGTTCTTGAAGGTGAGGACGGTTTTGCCCGTGGTGTCCACTGCCTTTTGGAGGGATTTACACTCGGGGGTATTGGCGTCAATAAACTCAGAGATTATGCTTGAAGAGGTTTAGGGCTCACATTTACTTGTTGACCTCCAACACGGTGAAGAAGTGGTCATTTACAGCAGGGGTTGGGATCTAACGATCAATGGCAGTGTTGCCGTGGCAGATGGAGTAACACCCACAATCACCATGTGAAAAGCTTGAACACTCATCCTTTATCCACATCGTTAATGAAGCAATTTCAATATATTAATCATCTGGTAATGGTCTGGACTTCAATAAATAGCCTGTCAACACATGTTAAATCTACTAATACATATTCCCAGGCTCCTGCTGGGCTTACGCTGAATCCTGTCATACCACATGTAGGTCAGAACGCCCCAGAGATAAGATGTGTTTGGCAGAAACTTAGCCATGCCATTCCAAGACAAATGCACAAGTGTGATGGGCTAACCCAGTTAGGCTCTTTCTCCTTGTCCTCCCGTCTCCTATCCATGCCAGATCTTCCCTCTGCAGACCATAATCTTCAGGGAGACAGAGTGAGAGAAGCATCGAGCAGAGTACTGTGGAAATGGTTCCTCTCCGGAGAGTGCCCAGACCATGTGGAATCTGCAGATCCAGTTACCTAGTGATTTTTCAGTTAATAGACCAGAATCCTTAGAAAAGTGGACTAATAACAATTTTTTGGGCAAAAGTTTTGCTTCCGGAAAAGAAATTGGGAATTGTGATAGACAGCTTCAAGCTGAACACTAAGATAATTTCACATTTGCTGTATTGCGTAGGAAGTTAAATGAACTTTTATTGAATTTAGGATGTTTAATCACATTACGATGCTGATGCATTGCATTAGTTCAACCGATCTAAAAAATGTTTTGCCGCTGATTTTCATTTGTACTCAGCATCTGATGCCTCTCAGGTCAGTGTTCAACAATAGTCAGCTGGCATTGATGGATTCCAGTGGCCCTGATATCACTTTTCCATGGTCACATTGCCCTGGTGAAACCTTTCACCATGTTTGGCAGTAGGACCTTTCAAATTGCAGCACCCGGGAAGTCCTCCTGGGATCTGGGTGAGATTACTGGATCGTGTGTGCCTCACGCACCTTTCAAATAGCACCCTAACCTACCTGTTAACAGTCTACCAACCCGGCGATTTAAGGGGTGAGAGTCAGAGTCCATCAATAGTTGACCAGCATTGATGGATTCCAATAGCCCTGATCCTGCTTTCCCCTGGTCGCAGCGTCTGAGTGGAACCCTTCACCACGTTCGTCACTGACTGCACCAAGATCAGCATGGAAGACATCCAAGTGCAAGTGCAGAAAATGAATTTTCAAAGGTTTTGTAGGATAGAAGCGTGTTGTCAATCGGCTGGAAGTAGTTTGGTGCTCTGTAGTTGCCAAGAAAATTCTCACCAACATCTTTAAATGGCTTCCATGCATGCCCAGACCTAAGACAATATTTGCATAACACCTGCATTGAATGCATGTCCAGGCATTCTTGGACTGACCAAAACAACAAGGCCAATATACTCATAGACTTAAAATATGACAATATGAAATATAAAAATAGATTATATCTAAAAAAAGGTACATGATATGAAAATTTTAAGGCAATTTTCCTGATCAAAATCCATAAAATACACCCAAAAGTATTCAGGAAGAAAATCTTCTTGTCCAGTGTCATCCATTAAATACCAGTCACTCCCTCTGTAGCAGTTGTAGAATTTGAATTCAAAATAGTGCGTAGAAATAGAAACAACTGGTATCTCTATAATTGGTATCAAGTAACAGATTTGAAGAGGAATACTGGCCTTTCCCAGCCTAACCATCAACGTTGCTCCAACTGATGCCCATAAGACACCACCCTGGTCTCCCCACTGATCAGTAGTCCCTCACTGACCATCCAGTCCAACCCTGGTCTCCCCACTGACCCCTCACTGACCATCCAGTCCAGCCCTGATCTCCACAATGGTCCCTCACCATCTGTTTCGATCCTGGTCTCCCCACTGACTGCTAACCACTCACTGACCATCCAATTCAACCCTGGTCTCCCCACTGGCCCCTCACTGACCATCTGCTCCAATCCTGGTCTCTCCACTGACCACTGGCCCCCTCTGACCATCCACTCTGACCCTAGTCTCCCCACTGGCCCCTCACTGACCATCTGTTCCAACCCTGGTCTCCCCACTGACCACTGGACACCTGACTGACCATTCACTCCACCAATACTGTACCATATCCAGTCCAATTCTCAATGTAATAGTGTGCCTAGGTACATTTTACCTCCAGCTCTCAGCATTGCCCCGGAAGGCAGATGGACAAAGAATGACCCCATTAATTGGAATGGAGTCAGTATCTATGGGTACACGAGGAAAACATAATCGCAGGTAGAACAATGACTCGTTTAATTTTTTAAAAAATTAATTTAAAAAAAATTAGACATACAGCACGGTAACAGGGTCTTTTGTCCCACGAGCCCATGCTGCCCAATTGCAGCCAATCAACCTATAACCCCGAACAGTGGAAGGAAACCAGAGAAAACCCACGCAGACACGGGGAGAATGTACAAACTCCTTACAGACAGGGCGGGATTCGAACCCCGGTCCCGAACACTGGCGCTGTAAAGGTCCTTACAGACAGGGCGGGATTCGAACCCCGGTCCCGAACGCTGGCGCTGTAAAGGCGTTGTGCTAACCGCTACACGAACCATGCCACCCTCTTTGATAGATACGGTTAATTACTTCTGGCAGTTGCATGCTTTAATTTGTGTTATTATTTTAAATATTGGACTTATTTGCTTCAGAAATAAATGTTTCCATCAGAGGCATTTGTCACTGCCGGGACAGTTCAGGGGAATCCTACTCAAGATAGCCCATTCCACCTCATGGGCTGACTGCCTGGTGCAGTGAATCTGCTCACTCAGCCTTCCACATCCGGTGGTGTAGAACAACAAGGTGAGTGGAGATAAATAGTAAGATCTCCAATTGCTGTGCTGGAGAAACGCAGACGATCACCCAGCATCTAGACCAGTGGTTTTCAAACTGCCCCTCCCCCCCAACCTTAAGCAATTCCTATGCCATCGGTGCTCTGTGATTAGTAAGGGATTACTTAAAGTGGTACACGAGTGGGAAGGGAAAGTTGAGAACCACTGCTCTAAATTTTACTGAAATATTTTGCTGGAGAAAAATTGTCGTTGACCCATTTTCTGTGGCATTATGAAACCCTGCACATAACGAGTCCATGAGGTATGATTAAAACTCTGAGTTTCAACCAATGGGCATTTGTGGACACTGGATTACTGAGGATATTTGTGGAGGAGACAGATTTGGAAATTGAAGGCTGGGGGGGGGGGAAATACAACAGAAGAGGAGATGAGGGGTGGGGCAAGGACACATTTAGAGAAGTGGGGCTGAGTGGGGAAAAAAGGATCAGCTTATTATTGAAATGTGAGGCAGACTCAATGGGCTCAATAACCTATTTCTGCTCCTCTAGTCTGGATGGCGCAGTTGGATTGGCTGTTACAGCGCCAACGATCGGGACCGTGGTTCAAATCCTGCGCTGTCTGTGAGGAGTTTGTACGTTCTCCCTACATCTGCATGGATTTTCCCCAGGGGCTCTGGTTTCCTCCCACTGTTCGAAATGTACCGGGGATTGTAGGTTAATTGGGTGGCACAAACTCGTGGGCTGAAAGGACCTGTTACCATGTGTATATGTAAATTAAAAAAAAATCTTATATTAAACGGGGCAGGGAGGGTTTGAGGGACCAAGTTCTCCTCTGCTTTTTTTCTTCTCTCCTGCGTTGGACAGGACAACCCCTTGCAAGAATTTATTCTGAGTCATGAGCTTATGTGAACCAGGAGTTTCTCCTGCTGTTCGTGTTTTCAAAGTCGACAAAGTTAGTTTTTAATAGTTCCTTTCATGTGCCCAGCTGCACTGTCAACCCATTATGGTGGTGAGGAGTAGGGGTGGGGGGTGAATCTATCTCTTCTCACTCTGCAAGCTTGGCACTCCTGATTATCCAGCTCTACAACGTCAAGTGAATCAGAATTAGAATTTATTGTCAATGCAAGTCACAAAATTCATTGTTTTGTGGCAGCATCATGGTGCAAACATTCACATAAACCACCTGACAACAATAAATAAAAATAGTGCACGAAAAGTCAATGTCAGGCAGTGTCTGTGGTTCATTGATCATTCAGGAATCTGATGGCAGTGGGGAAGAAGCTGTCCTTGTGCCGCTGAGTATTCGTCTTTAGGCTCGTGGACCTTTTCCCGGATGGTAGCAGAGTGAAGAGGGCCTGGCCTGGGTGGTGGGGGTCTTTGAGAAGAGAAGCTTCTTTTTTCAGACACTGCCTCATGTAGATGTCCTCGATGGAGTGAAGTCTGGTGCTAGTGACATTCCAGGCTGAGTTAGCAACCCTCTGGAGGTTTTTCTTGTCCTGATTGTGGGCACCTCTGTACCAGAGAGCGACTGAACCAGCCAGAATGCTTTCCACGTTCCACCTGTAGAAACTTTCCAAAAGTGTTATGTCTCTGGTGGAGGGATCATGGAAAGTGCAGACAGTTGGGATGATCAATAGTAGAATTGAAAGGGGGCTTCACAGTTGGGAAAGAGGGAGACTTTGCCCAATGGCAGGAGGATCAGTGACAGCCCTGCACAGATATAAAGGGGACCGACCAACAGGCATCAAGAAAGATCTCCTCAAACAGTAACCTGAGCTTTCAACCAATCATCAAGGTCCTGTGAAGAGAAAGGCCTTCCCTCGCTCTCCAGTTCTATGAATGAAGAAAATCGGCCATCCGTCGAGTTTTCCAAATCCCCTTGCAGCACGTGTGAGGAGCGGGCTCTGTGGTTAGAGAGCTTGGATGGAGCAGAGTGAAAACTGTAGTAACCCAGCCAGCCCACATTCAAGACAGATGTGTTGGGCAATTTTATTTTAGGTCTGTTCACTTCCCCTTTTGCAGCTGAAAAGCAGAAATATCATTCCAATAATTTCTCTTCACGCTCAGCAAATGTAGTGGGCAGTAGGCGCGCAGATAATGATAATGTTAGAGTGAAACGTGAAAGTCTGCAGACGCTGCGATGGGTAGTGAAAGCACACTTGTGGGCAGCACTTGTGCTACAGTGCCAGAGGCCCGGGTTCGAATCCCGTGCTGTCTGGAAGGAATTTGTACGCTCTCCCCATGTCTGCATGGGTTTTCTCCAGGTGCTCCGGTTTCCTCCCACCGTTCAAAATGAACGTGGATTGTAAGTTAATCGGATGCAATTGGGCAGCACGGTCTCGTGGGGTGGAAGGGCCTGTTACCGTGCTGTATGTCTAAATTTGAAATTTGTAAATTTACACAGAAATGCTGGAGGAACTCAGCTGGCCTCCAGTCTCAGATTCTTGAGATTCTTTTCAGCTCAATTCAGATTTATTGTCCAAGTACATATATGACATCACGTATAACCCTGAGATTCCTTTCTCCTATGGGCGTGGCAGAATCCCCACTAACTGGTCATGCAAAAAGTAAACTGCACACAGAGCGAACATGTAGCCAATCAAAAGAACTGTTAACAGGTAACGAATGTAAGCAAACTGACTGTGCAATACAGAGAGAACAAAGAAAAATCAATAAAGTACATGAGTAAGAGCCCTTAAATTGAGTTTGTCATTGAGGAGTATTATGGTGGAGGGGTAGCAGCTGTTCCTGAACCTGGTGGTGCAAGCCTTGTGGCACCTAGACCTCTTTCCTGATGGCAGCAGCGAGAACAGAGCGTGTGCTGGGCGGTGTGGGTCTTTGATGATTGCTGCTGCTCTCTGATGGCAGCATTCCCCATAGATGTTCTTGATAGTGGGGAGGGTTTTGCCTGAAATGACGTGTTCACCATCTTTTGGAGGGCTTTACGCTCAGGGGTATTGGTGTCCCCATACCAGACTGTGATGCGGCCGGTCAGCACACTTCCCACCACACCTCTGTAGAAATTTGCCAGGATTTCTGTTGTCATACTGAACCTCTGCAAACTCCAGAGGAATTAGAGGCGGTGACGTGCTTTCGTCACGACGCCATTGGTGTGTTGCATCTTTCATACAGCTGGGCGATCTGAACTGCCCCCAATACTCCACGTGTGGCCTCACCCACACTGAGTACTCCTGTGATATGATGTCTGAACTCTTGCACTCATTGTCCTGATCAATAAAAGCAAACGTACCAAACATCATTTCACCACCCCTGTCCATCTTCTGTGCTGCCACTATCATGGAACTGTGTACCTGTAACCTCTGACATCCCAAAGGGCGTCCGCCATACGAAGCACATCAGCCGCGTTACGGAACACAACAAATCACAAGTGTGCTGGAGACACTGAAAGGTCAAACAGCACCACAGGTTTTCTCCACAGATTTGTCTATTGCTTGGTTACTCTATAGTTCGTGCACTGCCAGACTGAGACAACCTGCAAATTAGAGGAACAACACATCATCTTCCATCTGGGCCCCCTCCAACTGGATGGCATCAAACATTGACTTCTCCTGTTTCCATTAAAACTCCCACCCCCATCTTCGTACCCTTGACTACATTCCACTCATTTTCTCTCTCTCTGTCTCTCTCTCTCTTCCCCTTCCTCTCTGTCTCCTTCCCCAGAGCCAAAATCAATTTTCACCTTTCCGCTTATCATATCCGATTAACATCCTTTCTCTGTTGGTCTGGACCCCTCGCCCCTTCTGATCTTCCCCCTTTCTCTCTATCTGCTGCCTGCCTGTTCTTTGCTTATACTTTGAAGAAGGGCTCAGGCCCAAAACATCGGTTTTATACCTTTACCTCCTTTGGATGCTGCAAGCTCCTCTAGCATTTTTGTGGTTTTTTTACCCCTTACTTCCCCTAGTAGCTGCGTGTCCTGCTGAGTTTCTCCAGGATACTTGTGCATTGCACTCGATCTGCCGATTTTTCTGGTTGAACTCTGTAACAGGACATGGGCCACTTACCTGGATGGATGGTGCTTCATGCGGAATCAGGAAACTTGAAACAATGCAGATGAAGCAACACCCTTGATTGAGGCCACATCTACCATGCCAGGCTCTCATTGCCTTTGTCACTAGCTGCCGGGTGCACTATCTATCAACTCACTGCAGTTTCTCTCCTGGCTCATCCCAAACCTTGGACCTCTCCTACCAATGAAAACAAAGATGCCCCCCCACCCACCAAGCCTAAGTGAACACAACTACCTGTGACTTCCCTTCAATTTGCACACCATTGTGTCTCAGAAATATTGGAACTCCATCAACACTCGGTCCAAATTCTGGAACTACCTGCCTGTAGGCCTGTAGGAGGTCGATCAGTGCAGGAAGAGAGTGAATCACCACTATGTTCTAAAGGGGGATTGGAGAGAGATATAAATCCTGTCCCAGTGGTGCTCTGAGCATTGCAGAGACTGACCGCAATGAAACCTTGTGTCAGGTACTCAATATAGCACAAATCTCAAACCACAAATCTTCACCCCATTACAGAAGATCGGCAAAACGGCTGAGAACATCACTCGGGTCTCTCCGCCATTCACTGGGTGTGTCGCTGAAATGGGGGTCAAAAAATTACTAAGGACCCTTTCCATCCAGCACACAGGGTCTTTGACCCACTACCATCAGGAAGCAGGTACAGGGGCTTCATAATCAAGACTGCCAGGTGGGATGGCTAGCACGGCGGTAAGCGTAACGTTAATACAGCACTAGCTGTATTAACTAGGGTTTTGGATCAGGCGCTGTGTGTAAGGAATTTGTACTTTATCCCCGTGTCTGGGTAGGTTATTTCAGTGTAAGTGGGTGGCCTGGATGTCAATGGCCAGAATTGGCTTTACCGCTTTGTAAATAAAACGAATAAAAAATTTAAATAGTTTCTCCCCACAGGCTGTGAGATTGATGAACAGTATTCTGTAACCAAGTAAATGATTCCAAAATGTTTATATTATATTTATTTTATTTTCTCTAGTTTTGTGATTAATATGTACTGGGTATTGTGTGTGTGTGCACCGTGGTCAGGAGAAAGGTAAAATCGATTTCATATAAATTTAAATTTCGACATACTGCAAAACCTTTCGGCCCATGTGTCCATGCCACTCAATTGCACCCAATCAGCTCACAACTCCCAGTACATTTCGAACGGTGGGAAGAAAACGGAGCCCCTGGGGAAACCCTCGCAGATACGGGGAGAATGCGTAAACTCCTTATGGACAGCGTAGTCCCGATCGCTGGCGCTGTATCAGTGTTGCCCTAACCTAACACCCTATGGCAGATTATAATAAAGTTGAACTTGGTAATATCCCTGACCCTCCTTCCAACTGAGTAGGATAACCACACTGGTGTCACTGGGGGGGGGGGGGGGGGAACACCAAAATGACTGTCTATAAATATTTTGTGCAGAAATTTATTAGTTTTAATAAAAATATCCCTTTAGTTAGTTATAATAGCAAAAGCATTTTTTTAATAAGCCCAGCTTACATGTATCAATATACCTACAAGGCTAAATATCTCTGCTAATTTACCTTTTGAACCTCCGGTCGGAGTTGTAATTATTCCCCGCTTACAATAACGCTTCGAATCGTGTGGTTCCGTCTGCGCGCGCTGTCATTTTCGTTGCTTTTTTTTATAGTCGCTGCTTTTGCCAAATTTTTCAGTGTTCTAGTGACAATATTGTGGTCATTAGTATTTGTGAACCTACATCAACAACTTTTGTAGAATGAAGTAGTAATTAAAGGAAATGATGTAAATTGAAATACATCGTATGATATTGTAATTTAAAGGTGTATTTTTAATTTTGCTGGTTGTTTATCTCACTTCTATTGCCATTACATTCAGTGATCTACAAGAATTATGATTTACCAGTACTCACTGACAAAAGGCAAAGGAGGAAAAACCCAACACCCAACCCCAACCAACCAATTTTCCCCTGCAACCGCTGCAACCATGTCTGCCTGTCCCGCATCGGACTTGTCAGCCACAAACGAGCCTGCAGCTGACGTGGACATTTACCCCCTCCATAAATCTTCGTCCGCGAAGCCAAGCCAAAGAAAAAGAAAAGTACAAAAAGCATTGCTTAGGATTCTGTATGGTCTGATACGAGGGGGGGTGGGAGAGAATGACACCAACCCTCGTGGTGTCACTGAAGAACCATACAATAGGCTAAATCTCAAGCCATGTAACCCAGTCCATTGATATCCTGGGCCCAGTTACAAGGACATTGTGCCATGGACCTCAGTACTG
Source organism: Narcine bancroftii (assembly GCF_036971445.1). NCBI lineage: Eukaryota > Metazoa > Chordata > Chondrichthyes > Torpediniformes > Narcinidae > Narcine > Narcine bancroftii. The sequence continues at coordinate 93,765,754 of NC_091474.1, forward strand.
AGACCATGCACTCCAGACCCCGATAATCCTTAGATGTGCATTCAGACTCTTGATACCCTGAGCCCAGTTCTCATCTCAATCAAACCTACCGGCAAAGAAGTCCTGCCAGTGGGTCAAAGGCCAAGCAGTCGAAGCTGAAGTTTTTGAGCATTATTTGGTTTATTTTCTCAAATTGTTTTGTTCCTGAAGCTATTGTGGGAATCAATACAGAATCACAGGGTTGTCCTCTTTGGCGAATCACATCTACACGGACATTTTTGCCCATCTGCACTTAATCCCAATTACCCGTGATAATTTAATTTTAATTGAAAACAAGTTACTTAGTGATACATCATGGAAACAGGTCCTTCCTGCACCTGAACTGCACTGCCCAAATACTCCTGTGTGACCAATTAACCTACAAACCCTGAACATCTTTGGAACATTGGAGGAAACCCACACAGGTCACGGGGAGAACGTATAGACAGCAGCGTAGTCAAACTCAGGTCGCTGGTATTGGAGTAGTGTTGCAATGACCACAGGGCTAATTGGGCTGCACTGCATTAAGACCACATCCTTCTGAGTCTTGCGCCTCTTAAAGATGGTGATTGTGTCTGATTCCACCAGCTGTTCCAGCAGAGAATTCCGGGTGTCATCTGTGTAAAATTTAAGGCTCAGTCTTGAATGAACCCCCAATAGTTTTGAAAAGTTTTGCTGTCTGCTCTTTGACTTTCCAATCTGACCCCTGCCATGTGTTTGATTCCCACTGCCCATTCCTGGTGCCCGGAAGCTCCAGATGATTGAGGGTTTCAATTCCTGCACTTTCCAGAGTCACCACAGGGGTCAGTGTTGTCCACAAACTTCAAATGCCTTTGTGAAATTTCAGCGTCATGTAAATTCCAGTCTTAGATTGTAGATCTTTGTGCACACGTCAAGAATTTAATGCCCAAATGTTCTTTTATGCAATCACCCCAACCCAATCAGCTTAGTTTATTTGTAACAAAATGACCAGTTTTCATGGCAGTTTCACGAATAACCCTTGAACACTGCCCATCAACAGTTTCACCGTATTACTTCCACTGCTTCCCAATTAGTCAATGCCATTTCACTCTGACCAATGGTGCAGTGGCAGCTGTCGGGATGTGGGTTCAGACAGTCGCTGCATGTGGTCCTTGCAGACTGTGCGAACTTTGCCTGGGTACTTGAGAGAGAGTAAGTCTCAGACCTCAGGGCAGAAAGGTAAGGGGAATGGGTCTGATGTTGAAGCACACAGTAAATGCTGGAGCAACTCAGCCTGTCTCACCGCGTCCTTAGGAGGTGTAGATAGATTCCTGACATTTTGGGCCTGAGCCCTTCCTCAAGGTATGAGCTAAACAACAAGAAGGCGACAGATTAAAGACTGAACACTGGCTGGAGAGGAATCCAGATCAACAAAAGGTGATAATCAGATATAATAAGAGGACAAGTGAGAATTGATTTTGGCTCTGTGAAAGGAGATAGAGGGAAAAGGGAAGAGAGAGAGAGAGAGAGAGACTGCACTATGGGAAAGATGACAGGGGAAGGAGATGGGGTGGTTTAACAGAAACCAGAGAAGTCATTATTAATCCGGTTGGAGGGAAGATGAGGTTTTGTTCCTCCAATTTGTGGGTGGTCTCAGTCTGGCAGTTCATGAGACCATGGACAGATATGTTAACAAGGGAATGGAGCAGGGAATTGAAATGGGCAGCCACTGGGAGATCTACGCTAATATGGCGGACAGAGCCGAGGTGCTCAACAAAGCAATCTCCCAGTCTGTACCCAGCTTTTCCAATGGGACAGATGGCTTGGCTCTGATTGTACGATCCGGAGAAGCTGAATTATCATCTGATTATTACAAGTAAGTAAAATTGAACTCATGCTAGAAAATTATTTGGTGCGGTTTCAATAAGTGGACTTGTAATTCTCAGCCTGTCTCCTGAGTGGGGTACTGGTGCCGTGGACACATTATAGAAGGTGCCCAAATCCATGATCTGAACCAGCATGGGTCTGGTGGGATGGGTGGTCATTAATCTGCATGGCAAGCACAGTCAGTGTGTCACTGTCACCTAACCAGCAGAAGAAGGTAGTGGAGACTATCACTGTCCAAAGAGTAGATGAATCAGCCCCAACTGCCAACATTATAAGGTGGATAAGACTGGTGGCTCAGTAAGGTTTTAAAAAAAATATGATGTAGACCTCTAAGTAAAAAGGCCCAATGGAACCATTACCTCACATGTGCCAGAGACCCAGGTTCAATCTGGTGCTGTTTGCATGTCCTCCCTGCATCCGTGGGGGCTTCCTCCATCTGCTGTGGTTTCCACGTCCCCAAAGATACGGTGGGGAATTGGCCACTTGCTCCCGGGTTGTTGAATCTGGGAAGACTGGATGGGTGCACTGGGAGGATAAAATAAGGGGGCACGGTTAGCAGAAGGCTGTTACAGGGCCAGTGGCCAGTGCCTGTTGTCTGTAAGGAGCTTGTATGTTCTCCCCTTGTCCGCGTGTGTTTCCTCTGGGTGCTCCATTTCCTCCCATCGTTGAAAAATCACCCGGTTTGCAGATTGATTGGGTGTAATTGGGTGGTACGGGCTCATGGGTCTGTTACAGCACTGTGGGATCAATGAGGGGACAGAGGTTCTGGCAGCATCTGTGGGGAGTCAATGTTTCAGGCCAGGACCCTTCGAGATGGGACAATTGGATGGTTGCTGGAGCACAAATGTGGTTAGTCAAAGACCCTGCTTCTGTTCTGCATCTTATAATTCTATGTCTTAGTTGCCGTGGGGGAAATTGGTCTTGTTTAAATTTAACAGGCCCTTTCGGCCCACGAGCCTGTGCTGCCCTATTGACCTACACCCCTGGCATATTTTGAAGGGAGGGAGGAAACCCACGGAGAACGTACAAACTCCTTACAGACAGTGCCGGTTTCGAACCCCAGTCACTGGCGCTAGAACAGTTACATTAACCGGGCTGCCTTCAACATCGCAATATGATGTAGGCACAATATTCAAGATGGCAGTGGTGCGAAGCACACTTACGGCCACCAGATGTCAGCGCGACATGGAAAATGTTTCATTCCGGGGAGAGGTCCAGGCATGTTAATGAAATCAAGTGAGAAATAAAAGCACAGAAGATTATGGCCTCGAGGTGATATGATTCTGCGGTCTTTGGATTAACAGCAAGATGGTCACTGTGAAAGGTGACATTACGAGATCACCGTGAAATAAGATAAGCATAAATTTGCAATGCCAGCAATGTTCATGCCTGTGAGTGAAATAGAAAGTTAAGAAACTTATCAGACATTGATTACATTGTCAAAAAGAGCGATGGTAGCAAAATGTTTAAATTTATTTTTAAATGTTTGAATTTCAATTTAAAAAAAAGTAGACCTACATCCCAGAAACAGGCCCTTCTGGCACATGAGCCCCTGCTGATCAAATACCCCAATTAACCTACAACCCAGTACGTTTTGAAGTAACCTACAACCCAGTACGTTTTGAAGGGTGGGAACGCACGCACACACACACACACACACACACACACACACACACACACACACACACACACACACACGCACATGGGGAGAGTGTACAAACCCCTGACGGACTGCGCAGGATTCGAACTCTGGTCGATGGCCACGCAACAACGTTGCGCTAACCACTCTGCTAATTGTGCCGCCCCTAGCAGCCTTTTAACGTGGAAATTGATTATTTCTGGGGGGGTGAGGTGGGGGGTGGTGGAACTACCAAATGTGTGAAATATGTTGAAAGGGAAATGCAACCAGATGCCCCATCACAGGAACAATGGGCTGAATGGCCTCTCCTGGTGTTAAACTTGGCAGCAATTATTTGAAAGAAATTAGAAGAGGGATTGGGGGGACTAAAACAGAGTAAGTCATGGCCCATAAAACCATTAATTGTTAATCAATTAGAATCAGAATCAAAATCGGAATTGGAATCAAAATTCAGAATCTGAATCAAAATTCAGAATCAGAATCAAAATTCATTGTCATGAACATGTGTGACCAAATTCATTGTTTTGCAGCAGGAGTCTTGTGCATTTCAGGTGCAAAGATTGTTTAAAGTTTCATTTTTTGTAAATTCACTATTTAAAAATATAAATAAATTAGTGCAAAAGAAGGGAAAGAGTGAGGTAGAGTCTGTGGTTCATTCAGCAATCTGATGGGCAAGAATGACCAATCTTGTTAATGTATGTGTTCAAATCTCACCCTGGTAAGTTGAGGATTTAATTTAATTTTTAACATTAGCAGTACGCCTTTGACCTCAGTGAAACTGTTTGGGTGCTGGTGAAGTAATTCCTAATGGTCTGGTCTTTGCTTGACTTCAGTCAAGTTTGATGGTAAGGGAAGAAAGTCAACTGTGGCTGTGTAGTTGTGGAATAAAGCAGCGACCGTATTCTGAAGACTCAGATGGATAGCCAGAAGTGCCCAGTGCTGGATTAACTACCACCCGGGCCCCTAGGCTGAGCTTTAGTAAAGCCCTTCACCCCAAACCTTCCACCCTCCGCCCCGCAGTCCCCATCTTTTTGAATAGAATACATTGAAATTGTTCCATTTATTAGATGCCCTCACATGCTCTAAATTTATCTGTCGGGCATGAGCTGGGGATACACCAATTAGCATTCGGTTGAAGGAGGAGAGGAGCAACTTCATTCAAATCAAAAACTTACAGAAGCTGTCTGCTCGCTCCAAATGTCTGTTAGTTACAAAAGGGTAAATAAAATCAGACTCGAAGCAAAATAACACAGGAGTCCTTTTTAAAAAAATGTAAACCTCCTATGAGTGATGCTGCATGAGGCGGACCTCTGACCCCCGTGAGCTTGATTGACAGGAGGCATTGGGACTGGCGGAGCCCAAATTGATAGATGGGGCTGAGACCCCGCTGCTGATTGACAGGTGAACGCGGTACCTCCGTGAACCTTGATAGACAGGTGGACCCAGGACTAATGCGAGCCCATATTGACAAGTGGTTACATTGGTGTAATAATGGTTGTGACAGGGCCCCTTACCTTCCAGGCTTCAGCCTAATGGTTAATTCACCACGGAAGTGCCAAGTAATAATCATGGCCCAAGAATGCACACATCCACCAAAATTCTTACTTGCGGCAGCCGAACAGGTGTTCGTAAATAAAAATTGAGTAAATAAAAGAGACGATAAATACATGAGATAGATAATAAATATTCACAGAGAGGGGATGGATTTAGGGTAAACATTAGGGGAACTTCACACAGAGAGTAGTGGGAGTGTGGAATGAGCTGTCAGCTGAAGTGGCAAACACGGGCTCAATTTTAATATTTAAGAAAAGTTTGGACAGGAATATGGATGGGTGGGGTATGGAGGGCTATGGACTGGGTGCAGATCAATAGTTCAGCACAGACTAGAAAGGCCGAAGGGCTTGTTTCAGTGCTGCAATGTTCTATGGTCTATTCTAGTGCAACAGAAACAGCGCTGTCCTTTTGTAGTGTTGGAACAGTCCCTGATTAGTGCGACAAGGGGTAGTTCAAGAACCTGATAGCTGTTGGAAAGAGACTGTTCAGCAAAGTTCAGATTTCGAAGACTGAAGTTCAGATTTATTGTCAGCATATATAACCCTGAGATTCTTTTTCCTGCAGCCAAGGAGAATTACCATTTATTGGCAGTGCAAAAGAAAACTGTACTCAATGTACACCTGTAAACAAATAAAGAAATGTAAACCAACTGCAACACGGAAAGAAAAATAAAGCGCAAAAGAGTCCTTAAATGAGTCCCTGGTTGAGTTTGTCGTTGAGGAGTCTGGTGGTGGAGTGGTAGCAGCTGTTCCTGAACCTAGTGGTGCGAGTCTTTTGGCACCGGTACCTCTTTCCTGATGGCAGCAGCAAGTGCTGGCTGGTGTGGATCCTCAATGATCGCTGCTGCTCCCCGATGGCAGCATTCCCTGTGGATGCTCTCGATGGTGGGGAGGTGTCTTGAGCAGGACCTCAGGCTTCAGTACCTTCCGCCCGATGGTCGCAGCAAGAAGAGGGTGTGACCAGGGTGTTTGGGGTGATGTAGGTTTCCTTCTCGAGGCAGTATCTTCGATGGATAATGCAGTCGATATTGAGATCTGGCAATATCCACAGCTGGAACTCGTGACTTCTCCTGGGGTGGAACCAGTAGGATGCAGTCAATGTCCTCCTTATTTGAAAACTGGGCAGGGGACATCTTACTCCAATGTTCAGCAGCACACGGGATCTTATTCACTGATAGGGCAGCTCTCTGACTTTCTGTCAGTTGGCACAGGGCTGTACTGTTCCAGTAGATGGACTCGAAGACAGAATAAATGCAGGAGTGTGAAGAGCTGGACACTCCGCGCAGTTTGACTTGTTTCAAATGTCTCTTTAAACTGGTGATGTGCTGCAGGAGCGACTCTCACTGGAGTGCCCTCACTGAGACAGGAGCAGTTGGCTAACTATCGAGCTGAGACATCAAACCCTCTTGACATGTCCTGCTGCTTTGAAGCTCAGTCCAAGGCCAAAGCCAGAGTGGTGTAAGCAAGTGGACTCACATCCCTCTGGACGTCTGAAGTAGTCTGGGCCAAGCTACTCACCTGGCCCTGAGGAAGGTGCACAAGGCATCCCTCGATCGTTGTGTGTTCATTGAATGTCTTCGCAAGACCCAATCTCCTTGGTCAGTCCAGTCGTCGCTACTCTCCGCTCTAGCCTCTGACCAATTATCGCAATTGCTGCATGTGGGTATGAGACAGAAGGGGGGAAGGAGAGAGAGGGGGAAGGAGGAAGAGAAAGAGGAGAGTGAGGAAAGAGAAGGAGAGATAGAAGAAGGAAGAGCAAGAGGGAAAGAGGTGGGGAGAGAAAGAGATGGATGGAGAGAGAGAAAAGGAGAGAGTTCAATTAGGTTTTTATACTTGGAGCAGGAAGAAGTTGCATTATTATTTTTTCTCTTGCTTGCCTTGTCCTCTGTGCTGCCACTTCCATTCCTCCATTCCTGCCATCCCTCAGATCCCCTCAGTCCCGGGCACCCTATTTCTCAGGTGAAAGACGAATCCGGCCTGAGCAGAGGGAAGGTGACGTGAGGTGGGCAGCTAGCTGTCAGCGACCTTCCTTCTTCAACTGTGCAGGGGCCCATGACTCCCCATGGCAAACCCGTGTCTCAGCCTCCCCAAAACAGTTCCCCAAGGTGACTGAGCGAACCACTGTTCCCAACTTTATTTAGAACTCATTGGGAAGAGTGTTCAAAGAAGCTGAAAATATTCTTGTTTTCAGATCTACTTTATAACCCTACTTTAAATGAGCTCAGGAGAGTTCTCTTCAATGCCTAGAGACACCAGGGCATGCCAAGTCAATTTTATTGTCATCTGACAACCTGACGAAACAGTGTTCTCCGGTCTCGGTGTAAAACACGCAGTCACACAACCAGATATGATGCACACAGAGTCAAACAATACATATGCAGACAAGTATTTTATCTATACAACTAAATAAATGCATTTGTTATATTCCAGCAGGAGTGAAGGAAAGATTGACTGGGCAGAGGAGCATCGTGTTGTTGGAAAGGAGTGAGGTTCTGATTCAGAGATGCTAGACCTAGGAGCAGAAATAGGCTATTCAGTCCATCAAGTCTGCCTCGCCATTTCATTGTGAGCTGATCTATTTTCCCACTCGGCCCCATTGCCTGGCCTTCTCCCCATAACCTAAGATGCCCTGGCTAATCAAGAACTATCAATCTCTGCCTTAAATACCCAGAGCGGATGGCTGCAAAGGTCTGAGGTATTGTATTAATGCTACATTGCTGCACCACCTTCCATCCAACACCTGACCACCAGAAACTAGAGGTGCTGGAACCTTGAGACAATGAACCACTGGAGGAAATCAACCAGGTCAGACTGCACCCACAGGTACAAATGCTCAGTGAACATTTCAAGTCGGGGACCCTTTATAGAGACTCGTTGTTTCTCAGAGCACCTCTGCAATGGACAGGCTTCGTGGTATCAAGGGCCATTGTTGTAGGGCAGACGCTCGTCTGGCCAGAGGATTGGGAGGCGGATGAGCTTGCAGCCGTGGTAGATGTTGGATCCTGGAGGAAGGGGTGGATCCGGTGGAGGACAATGTAGAATGTGGCGCATGCTGAAGTGCGAGGCCCAGAGCTCAGGTGGAGAAAGGGAGAAGGTCCAAAGAGGCATAGGGGCCCGAAGGCAGAATCTTTACAAGTTATTACACCAGTAACTGGGCTGATGTTTTATTGTAAAGGTGAGGGGATGCAGCAACTCCCAAGGAGCCTTGGATGGGTCATTAAACAATGTCCCCCTCCCCTGCTGAAGATATGAGGCACCTTTTAAAGTTTGTTTCAAGTGGACAAAATTGGCCAAATTTGTCCAACACCAGTCAGCCTTGAGAACTGAGTGGTGAGGTTCATCAGGCAACAGTGCATTAACTGTGGTGAAACTTCTCCTTTCCATGGAATGTTCCAGGATTTTAGTTCAATGTCCGCGAAGGAACCATTTCCAAAATTCTGGAGGGAAACGCTGTACTGTTGCTCTTCTGAACTTGAGCCCCCCCACCCCCCCCATCTGTTTACACACTGCGGGAGGTCACAATTTTGGGAGCTTCCAATGACGAAAGTTGGGGTCAGGAATAGAGCCAAGGAGGAGAATTCGGGAAAGGATCTTAAGGTTGGAGCGTTGTTTGTTCCTGTAAAGAAACAGCGTGGCAACAGGATGAATGTGGTGAGGCCGCACCTAGAGCACAGAGTGCAGTTCTGGTCCCCTTACTTGAGGACGGGTATATTGGCTTTGGAGGCGGTGCAGAGGAGGTTCACCAGGTTGATTCCAGGGATGAAGAAGGAAAGTCTGAATCATCTGGGGGACTGGAATTTAGAAGAGTGAGGGGGATCTTATAAAATTGTGAAAGGCATTGATAAGATCGAAGTAGATTTAAGTTGTTTCCATTGGTAGCTGAGACCAAAATTAGGGGACGTAGCCTCAAGATCTAGCATAGCAGATGAGGCTCAATGGGCCGGATGGCCGACTTCTGCCCTTATTCCTTATGTTAAACATCCATAGTGCAAGTGGGCCAGAGAACTCGAGGTAAATGGAATAATTCCCCCTGGGCAGGATGACCAGAGGCCGCTTGTAATTGAAGTCTCTGGACCACAGATGGCAGTAAAGCAAAGCAAGGAAGTTCAAAGGGGGAAAGTTTATGTCACAAGAGGCCAAAAATCAGGGCAGGTCTCATTCACTGAGGGCTCTACATCTTCCCTCATGGCACTCGAGGGGAATCCAATAAACAGAACTACCCTGAAACCATTATCTACAGAGAGAGATTAGATATACTAGTAGAATGTACAGTGGAAGAGTTTTCTTACTGAATGATCTCATTAAAGTATTTTGTGCCAGATAGCATGAAAAATGTGGCTTAACTTGTGGAAATAGTTCTTACCTTAAAAAAGTGCCGATATTCTGGGATTCGCTGCTCCGCAAATTGTCTCGCCGTCCGAAAGGAAGGGTGTGAGTGAGTGGAAGAGGGGGCATCAGTTTGTTTCCCAGACTGCAGGGCTTTAGTTATGAGCAGAGATTTGACAGGATGGGCTTGTTTTCTCTGGTGTGAAGAAAGTTGGGCAGGACCTCATCGAGGTATATAAAATGACTGGCGTCCGAATCCGGCGCTGTTGGTAAGGAATTTGTGCATTTCCCCCCCCACTCCCGCAGGTCTGTGTGGGTTTCCTCCCAGTGCTCCGGTTTTCCCCCACCGTCCAAAAATGTTTGTCTGTTCAGTGATGTATTTGGGTGGCTTGGCTTGTGGCCGGAAGGACCATGCTGAAACTCAAAATTATTATTTTTTAAAAATAGGGTAGATAATAAGAACTTTTTTCTCCATGGTGGGAATGTTCGGAGCACCAGCATGCATGCAGTATGTTTCCCTTTCTCTGAAATTCCGTTAACCACAAAGATCCAAAAACCGAACATTTTTGGCGCTGACAAGTTGAAAACAGTTTATCACCAGACTTGCCCATGTGGGCTTAGTTGGTAATAACAGAACCAGACGGGAAGACAGACGTTGAATGGCTGGACGTCGGCTCAGAGAAGCTGGCTGGAATCTCGAGTCATCCATGAGCGAGTGGAGGAGGTTAGGCAGCTCCTGGGGCGAAATTAGGAGACATTAGAACACTGATTATCCTGGTTTCAGATAACTCCTTCCCCTCCGTCTTTCCATTTCTTTATCTTCACACAGTTTGGTTTACAAACTGTGTGTCGCTGTCTCCCAGTCGCAAGTGGTCGGAAGAATCATTTGTCCCGGTGTTATCAAGGAGAGTGCCCCGTCCCGGGAAAGAGCGTGGACCTCGGGCTCCCGGGAAGGAGTGGGGGACCATAGTCTGGATTGATGTTGGCGGGGAAATGTCGGGGACCGGCAACGGCAGAGGGGAGGTGTTGGGGACCTGCTATGGCGGTGGGTGGGTGTCGGGAACTTGCTGCGGCAGTGTGGTGTCATGGACCGGCAATGGCAGCAGGGAGGTGTTGGGAACCTACCCCTTTCCTCCTCCCCTTTCCTCCTCCCCCTATCCCTTCCCTCCTCCCCTACCCCTTTCCTCCTCCCCTACCCCTTCCCTCCTTCCCCTACCCCTCCCAACCTCCCCCCACCTTTTTATTCAAATGGCTGATTCATTCCAGCTCAGACCTTGACAAAAGGTTCAGGTCCTAAAAGTTTAGAAGGTTTCTATACCTTTGCTTCCCAATGGATTCTGCGTGATCTGCTGAGCTTCTCCAGCACTTTTGGTGTGTTACCCGACAATCACAACGTCTGCAGACTTCACAGGTCGTTCATAATGAGGAGGCTTTTTTCCACACAGTTACCTCTATCCATTTACCTTTTGTTGTTCTGGGTTTGGTGAATCTGCTTGCGTTCTTCCCAAAATGAGTCATCAGGCAGTTGGTGTCATCGAACATAGAATAGACCCTTCAGCCCAAGTTGGCATTCTGAACGTTTCATTTGCTTGCATCTGGTCCACATCTGTCTGAACCCCGTGAAGCTAATTCCAAGAGTAATGTCTCTTAGAAATTATCTGTGATCTTATGGAGGAGTATAAAATATTAAGAAAACAGTAGAAGTTAAATTTTAAATGTTAAATGTAGACATACAGCACAGTAACAGGCCATTTCAGCCCACGAGTCCATGCCACTCAAGTTACACCTCATTAACCTACACCCTCGGTACATTTTTTGAATGTTGGGAGGAAACCGGAGCCCCCGGAGAAAACCTATGCAGGCACGGGGAGAACGCACAAACTCCTCATAGACAGCACAGGATTTGTACCGCAGTCCGGTCCTAATCACTGGCGCTGTAAAGGCGTTGCACTAACCGCTACGCCAACTGTTCTAAGAATGGTCAGTCATCCCATCCAGTCTATGCTATCTCTGTCCTGAGTGATCTACTCAGTAAATGCCCCCATATCTCCCCCTCCAACAACCCTACAAGTTATTTTCCCTCATGCTCATCCAATTCCCTTTTGAAAGCCTTGACTGACTCTGTTTCCTGTACCCTTGCAGTCAGCGAGTTCCAGATCGTAACCACAGTTAACTCAGAAAATCATTTTAAATTAAATTGGAAATATAGAACTTCTGTTGCCTGTTAGCTCAGGGAAAGCAAATAAAGAGGAAGTGGTTGAGCTGAGTAATCGAGGCTTCGGGAAAAAACGGACTGTGCTGAACGCAGGGGATTTCAATGGCTCTGCAATAGAACAGAAAGCTGAGGCAGGGCAAGGTGAAAGTGCGATCTTAGGCAGGCAATAAGTAACTTATTTTCAGCATAGCCCATGAACTGGAGGATTGAGACAGCAGATAAGTTAGGCACAATGCCCAGGACCCATCCAAAATTGCCAGCAAATTATTCAAAAAGAATTCGGCTCTTTGATTCCAATGATCATTGCATAATTGGATACTTTAGCATGGAACTTGCTGTGTGTGTGGGTGGTGTCTTAGAGACAATACTTTATAGTTCTCTGTTTAAAACAAGTATATGTATACGGCTGTATAACAATAGGCCAGTTTGCCTAATGTGCGTGGATATTTAGAGATAATAATCTGGAACAAAATTTATGGCATTGAGAAAATATAGGTTAATAAATAAAAGCATGAATGCATTCATTGTGGGTGATTTTAACTTTCCACTGGGACTCCCATTCTGCAAAAGGGTTGGACGGGAGAGAGTTTGTCAAATGCGTTCAGGAATCTTTAAGCTATCAATATATAGTAAAATCTCAGTTATGTGGAATTCAAGGTCACGGTAGCCTCAAGCAAATGGCAAAAAAATTGTGGAAAATAAATAGGTTATAAAAAAACCACGAAGGTTTAAAGTTCGCGCCTGCTAACGGCTAGTTTGCCAAGTGCAGCATCTCAAGCAACCGTAATATTTACTTATCCTGCATCAACCAATTCCCCACAGGTGTAGGTCTTACTGTCCCGCGATCCCAACTCGAGAGAGTGGAATACTGGATCTCCCAACGGGAACGAGACAGGACTGGTGGCAGAAGCATGTGCAGGGGAGCACATTGGATCTCGTGATCATAATGCCATTAGTTTCAAGATAATTATGGAAAAGGGAAGGTCTGGTCCTCGGTTTTAAATTGGAGAGAGGCCAATTCTCATGGAATCAGAAAGGATCAGGCAAGGGTGGATTGGGACAGGTTGTTTTCTGGCAAGGCCTTCGAAAGGAATGTTTTGAGTTTGTTAGGATTAAAGGCAAGACAAACAGGTATAAGGAACCTTGTTTTGAGAGACGAAGCCCTGATAAAGAAGAAATTGGTGCAGAGCAGGTATCGGCAGCAAGGAACAGATGAGGTACTTGTAGAGGTTAAAAACCTTGTGTTTTTGCTTTTTGTTAATTTTGTGCCCATCCCTTCAAGAAAAATTGTTGTTTGTAGTGTTACTAAGATATCATATGTCATAATATTTGAATGGACTGAGAGTTTGTATCTCATTCTTTGAAGAATTGTGACAGAGATGTAAGCTCGAGATACTTTCATTTGAATTCATTTTAATTCATCTTATTTTGTTTCTTTTATATCTGTTTAAAGTTCAATATTGTTAGGTATGCTTTGTTTACTCATCATTATGAAAATTTCACTGCAAAGTTATGCAAAATGTTTATTCATTTTATCAACAAATTAAAGCTACTTACACCTGCAACCACAAAGTTTGATTTATTAAATCAATAAGATAGTAATTTGGAATATCGTCACTTACGTTTCTTTGAAGATGACACATTTTCAAATTGGGAAATACTAGAACTTGAAAAGTGTCATCTACAGTACTTGGGCATAGAAACTAGAAGAAAATGCACAAGGAAAGCAGAAGACATGTGGTGTATCTGGCAGACAAGGTGAAGGTAAGGGCTTCCAGAGATATATTATGAGAAAATGGATGGAAAGGGACAAAACTGGTTCTCTGGAAGATCAAAGTGGTCATTTCTGTATGGAGCCAAAAGAGATGGGGGCAATCTTGAATGATTTTCAGGGACTGGTGCTGGGTCCATTGATATTGGCAAACTGGATGATAATGTGATACATTGGATCTGCAAATTTTCCAATGACACTAAGATTGGGGGGTACACTGGGCAGCAAGGAAGACTTTCAAAGCTTGCAGCGTGATCGGGACCAGCTAGAAAAATGAGCTGCAGAATGGCAGATGGAACTTAAATGTGATGGGTTGCATTTTAGGGGGACAGACCAGGATAGGACTTCCAGGGTTAATGGTAGGGTTCTGGGGAGGGTGGTGAAATAAAGGGATCCAGATCTTCAGGTACATTATTCCAGGAAAGTGGCATCACAGGTAGATAGGGTCGGAAAGAGAGCTTTTTGGGACGTTGGCATTCAGAAATCAAAGTATTGAGTACAGGGGTTGGGATGTCATATTTGAAGTTGAGAAATCATTGGTAACCCCAATTTGGAGTATTGAGTACAGTTTTGGTCACCTAACTACAGGAAGGATAGCAGTAAGATTGAAAATTGCAGAGAAATTTTACAAGGATGTTGCTGGGATTTGAGGAACTGACTTACAGGAAAAAGTTAAACAGGTTAGGACTTTATTCCCTGGAGTGTCTGAGAATGAGGGGAGTCTTGACAGAGGGATACAACATCTTGAAGGGTATAGATAAAGTAAATGCAAGCTGGATTTTTCCACTGAGGTTGGGAGAGAGGGTGAAAGGTGAGACGTTTAATATTTTGGGATTCTTTTTCATACAGAGAGGTGTGAGCTGCTGGCAGAGGTGGTGAACGTGGGTCCTCTTTCAACATTTAATTGGATAAATTGATGGATAAGGTGGGTATGGGTGCAGCTCAATGGGAATGGCACAGGCTGAATGGCCTGTTCTGGTGCGAGGGTTGCTCTATGGTTCAGTGTTTTACAAATTTGTTTACGTATATTTGTTTGAGTATATTACCGGGAGAATTATAGAGGTGGGGGGGGGGTAATGCTGTAAATGTTGTGTGCACTGGCTTTTAAGAGGGTCTTGATAAAACAAAATGCACAGGACCAGGAGTGTTTTGGATTTGAGATTTTTTTTGGGGACTAAGCAGGACAGTAGCATCAGCGGAATCCCTGTATCAGCTGTTAAACAACCACAACAAGCAACAGCAAGGCTTTCAGTCTCCACCTTTTTTGGTCCAAGGGTTACAGTATTTTAATTTTTTTCACCACAATAATGTTGCTGGTCATGTTACACTCAAACATGGCAATTTAGGTGGAGATGAATTTCAGGTGTTTTGTACTTAGCAAAAAAAAACAATCCCTACTTACAAAAGAAGATAAATGCAGCACCAAATACTAGAAATTCTACTGGATGGCAAAAAAAACCCAGTGTGTAATTCACTTTGGCTTGGCGGTGACGATGGTTGGTCACCAACTGGCGCCCATAGAGCGCAAATGAGATCAGGTGTGGAATTTTCCACTTGTCACGCCAGCACTCAAAACATCTTGGATTTTGGAGCATTTTGGATTTCAGATTTTTGGATAAGGGGTACTTCACCTGTGATGCCAAAGTCCACTACATTACCATGTTCAATGCATAAATGCACTGGAGAAACTCTCATAGGGTAACCAATGCTTTGGGTCTGGGTCAAGGTCTGAGAATAAACAGAGTTGGAGTAGAGGCGAGGAGGGGAGCAAGGAAGGGGGAGGAGGAGGAGAACCGGCACCCTCTCGAAAGCATCTACATCCTTACTGTAATGCAGTGATCAGATCTGAACTCCATGCTCCATGTGATGTAACCAGAGTTATGCAGACCTGCAACATTACTTCAAGGCTCTTGAACTCAATCCCTCAACTGTGATCTTGTGTTTTTGTTTGTATTTAATTTTGTGACTACCCCTTTAAGGATAAATTGTTGTTTGTAGTGTTTCCATAGCTACTGTGACATCATCTGTTGTGACATCCGTGCAGACTCAGAGCTTGCGTTCAGCCTTCGAAGCACAGAGGCATTGAAATACGTAGTTTGGTTTATTGGAGTAACTCGGAATTGCACCACTCACATTTCTGTGAAGAGGAGACGTTTTGAAATTGGGAAACAACTACTGAAGGCCAGAACATCACACCATCCCATTAACCCGAGCAACCTTTTTAAAAATATTTTATTTAAATCAACAAATATATATATATATATATATATATTTCTATATATATATATATATATATATATATATATATAAAATAATGGTAGCAAGCATTAACAAATAGCAATATTACAATGTTAACAAATATATGTTGAAAATATATAAAAATAAGGAAGGAAGAAAATCAACCTAAAAAATACGACCAAACCTAAAAATTAGAAACTAAAAAAAACACTAAAGCCCCCAACCTTAACCTAATCTAATCCCACAACTAGTCTAAATCTATTATAAACTACATGATAACATAACTGCATATTAATTTGGATTACTTCAGATGACACCCAAAAATGTTGTTCCAAAATTTATTCTTCATTCAGGGTCAGGAGGATTCAAAATAGAAAAAAAATTTATAATTTTAATTTCATTATTCTAGTAAATTTATAGAAATAAGGAATATTTATCCCTTAAATTATAGGTAATTTTCTTTTCTAAAGGAATACAACTTTGAATCTCTGTTTGTCGTTAGTGAAACATCAGCTTGAACACCCTCGAGGGCATCTATGGACCTGAAACCCAAGATCCCTCTGTTCCACCAATCCCCAGAATCGACTGGCTCCATCCAAAGTATCGGACCAAAGGTTTACATGAGGCTGTGAATGCTGGAAACTTCAGCTGCTGGAAGGACTCAGTGGATTGGGCTGCGTACCTGGGTAGAAATGGTTGGTCAATGAGGTGAGCCCTTTCGCCTCGATAGAACCCAGACCCAAAAAATTGACTGACCATTTCTATGCCTGACCTGCTGAGTTCCTCCAGAAATTGTTTGTTTAAGTAAAAATTAAATTCTTAAATTAAACTAAAACATAAATATATTTATTATTTATAATTATAATGATTACAAATGCAATTAAGTAAAAAAATTATATTAGAAAAATAAAAATATTATCTCTGCTTCATCGATTGACTGAGATCGTTGTCTGAAAGGGGTTGGCAAAATCATTAAGAACTCCTCCCATCCCACACACAGAATCTTCCGTCTACTCCCGTCGGGGAACAGATACGGGAGCATCAGAGCCAGCTCTACCAGGCTGAGGAACAGCTTCTTCCCATGGGCAGTAAGACTGCTGAACGACTAAATGAACTGCTCATACAATCCCTCCGAGATTCTTTTAATTGTTTTTTACAGAATGTATTTATTTTTACATCTGTATACATTATATATGTATCATTTGGCTG
This sequence comes from Narcine bancroftii, assembly GCF_036971445.1. Classification (NCBI taxonomy): domain Eukaryota; kingdom Metazoa; phylum Chordata; class Chondrichthyes; order Torpediniformes; family Narcinidae; genus Narcine; species Narcine bancroftii. The sequence continues at coordinate 93,782,571 of NC_091474.1, forward strand.
TACGTGTGTGTTCTGTCTGTCTGTATGCTTGCATGATTTTCCATTGAGGGCCGGAGTAGGATATTTCATCGGGTTGCACTTGTAAGATTGAGTCAACAACAACCTCACAATGTCATCAAAACTAAAGAGCTGATTGTTGACTTCAGGAAGGGAAAACCAGAGGTGTATAATGCAGTGATCATTGGGGGATCAGAGGTGAAGAGGGTGAGCAAATTTAAGTTCTGGGGGTCACTATCTCCGAGGATCTTCCCTGGACCCAGCACACAAATAGCATCATGAAGAAATCACATCACCGCCTCAACTTCCTCAGGAGTTTGCGGAGGTTCGGAAACCCTGTCAAATTTCTACAGATGTGTGGCTGACCAGCTGGTATGGGGACCCCAATATCCTTGAGTGTAAAGCCTTGCTAAAGGTAGTGGACACAGCCCAGGATATCATCCCATCATCGAGAACACCTGCAGGGAAAGCTGCCGTCAGAGAGCAGCAGCGATCATCAAGGATCCACATCACCCAGCACATGCGGCTGCCATCAGGAATGAGGTACAGGTGCCACAAGACTCGTGCCAGCTGCTACCCCTCCACAACGACAAACTCAATCAGGGACTCATTTAACACTCCTGCACTCTATTGATTTTTTTTCCTCTCTGTATTGAGTTTGTTTACATTTCTTTATCTGTTTACATGTGTACAGTTTTTTTTTTGCACCACCAATAAGTGGTAATTCTGCCTTGCCTGCAGGAAAAAGAATCTCAGGGATGTATGTGACAATAAATCTGAAATCGATGGAACTCGGGAAGGCTTAAGTGAGAGGAAGGAGTTTTAAGGGGATCTGACACACAGAGTGTATGCGGAACAATACCGGAGGAGGCAGTGGAATCAGACACGATCAGCAGATGCACTTAGACAGACACTTTGCAAGGAAAGAGCGGTACAGAGCCAGTGTTGGGAAAATAGGATGAAGGGAGATCAGTTAACAAGGTGAGCATGGGCATGATGGGCCGAATGGCCTCCCTCTGTGCTGTACAATTCCACAACTCTGCGACTCCAGTTGTAGATGTTCTCTCCTGCACAGTGAGCCAGCCTAATGAAAAGGGAAATGCATTCATTCTCTAAATCATCTGTGAAATGCAATTGGGAACCATTAAAATAGCACCAGAAAGGCAGAAAATACTGATTACTTGACAAAATTGATCTAGAATTAAGTCAGGAATGCCAGTTTTAAAGGCCATGGATTATGTTAGGAGCTCAGGGAGAGATGCCTGATTATGGCTGAACACTCTGCAAATGCGTGTGATACTACAGATTCTATCACCGTTGTGTATATGTATATATTGTAGTATAGGATGGTTGAGATTGGCTGAGAGCATAGCCACACCTACAGGCAAGTCTAAAGGGTTACTCCTAGCCAGACCAGGTCATTTTGGACTGGTCGACCTACATGTGATATGCTCCAGTCTTCTAGTTAATAAAAGCCTTGGATGGATCAACAAGACACGCTCTACAATTTTATTAACTAGAAAGTTTTCAAGGGATGGAGCATATGCTGCGACCGGAATGCCTCAACATCGACCCACAGTCAGCTACAGCTCCGAATGACTTTAGGCCCTGGGTGAGGTGTTTCGAAGCTTACCTACAACTCTCTGACCCTTCTGTAGTGGAGGACGGCCATCGACTCCTAGTATTGATGTCTATGGTGTCCCCGAGAGTCTATGAGAGCATCAAGGATGCAACCACTTACGCCGGAGCCATGAAGATGCTGAAAGGACTCTACGAGCGACTGGTAAACAGGGTCTATGCTAGGAAACCAGGAGGCAAATGCCCGGTGAGTCCTGTAGAACTTACATCCAAACACTAAGGGCACTGGGCAGAGCCTGTGCCTGCACAGACAGAACTGCTGCTGAGACCACTGACGATCTCATTCGGGATGCTTATGTGGCTGGGGTCCGATCGAATGAGGTGAGACAGTGCCTGCTAGAGTACGGGGGAGAAAACCTAGAGGACGTTGTACTGACATTAACCACAACAGCAGTGCGAGTATAAGACAGCTTTAATTAACTAATATGTACACTAAGAGGTCTTATCTCTCTGCAAGACAAACCTGGAAGGCTAGACTGTAGCTCTGGACTACTTTATATACAAGGTCACCGGGATATCACCACAGACGCGACCCGGATAGCAGAGACAATGGAGGCTGCAGTCTTAAGTATGGACGCTTACTCTCAGGGCTGGACCCCATGCTATGAAGTGAGTAGGATGCCTTCCCTCAACAGCCTGTCGGCTGCCGCTACACTGCCTGATGTAACGCTGAAGTGCTACTTCTGTGGGAGGGATAAGCATAGCAGGTCCCAGTGTTCGGTGAGGAGAGCCAGGTGCTAGAAGTGCCTTAAAAATGGCCACTTTGCTGTAGTCTGTCACTCCAAAATGGCCACTGTCAAACACAGTGCCTCGTGTGAGGCCCAACCGTCACCCTCCCATTCAAACATCTCTTCTCCAGAGCTCTCGTGCAATGAGAGCAAGGGGTCCATCTTGCGGCAGCGCCTGACATCACGCGGCAGGTGCTGAGCACGGAAGGTACACTCCACCCTCACTGAGATGACTTTGGCCTGCTTGGACCTCCCACATGGAACAATGACCACCCAGGCCCCGGCCCCGACTTCAGTGACCGCTGCCGCCAACCTGAGAACTGCTACTGCTGCTACGATAGCCGCCGCTGCCGACCAAGGACCCGCTGCTGACCATGTACCCGCGGCCACTGCTTCCGATGCTGCCGACCAAGTACCCGCCACAGCGGCAGCCGCTACCACCACCACCTACGCTGCTGACCTGGTACCCGCCACCGCTACCAACCCAGTACCCACAAGCGCTTCCGCCAAGGACTGCCAGACTGACCGCCCCACCGCCGACTGCAAGCAGTGACCCCCAGCACTTACCGTTGGCTGGCCGACGCCCCCAGCAGGCTGCAGGCAGCAGTCCCAGTTACTCGATGCTGACAGCTCCAGCCCGACTGCTTCTGTGACATCACCACGCACACGTAGTGCACTTCAGGCCCGATGCTGCGTGACGTCATCACGCAAGACTTCACTGTTCCCAGCACAGGACTGCCCCCACCCTCTTACAAAAGCAATGGAACTGATTAAAGTGCATGGATACCATACCAATTGCTTATTTGACTCAGGGTCAACCAAGAGTTTTATCTGTCCAGACCTGGCCCACCATTGTGGACTGGTTATTCTCCCCACTGACCAGAAGATTTCATTGGTGACCAGATCACACTCAACTGGGGTAAAGGAGTATTGCATGGTGACCTTGAAAGTCCCCAGGGCATCACATTTACCTGTTAGTCCTCCCCCAACTGTGCGCTCCTGTATTGCTGGGACTGCATTTTCAGTGCTAGTTCTGAACTGTTTCTCTGCACTGCACTATGGGGGGCCCCACGCCCCACTCTCAGCCTGTAACAACTCCACCCCTTAGGCCTCCTGCCAGCGACAGCCCACACCACCTGCCCCCGGACCACGGTGCTCCACGTGTAGCCTCCGGGTCGCTCCTCCAGCACTCTTCACTAACCTCACCCCTGGCTGGAAACCAGTGGCCACCAAAAGCCGGCAATTCATCACAAGCGAGGTGCGCAGACTGCTGGAGGAGGGCATTATCGAACCTAGCTCGAGTCCCTGGAGGGCCCAGGTGGTGGCTGTTAAAAACTGGGAGAAGCCGCGGATGGTGGTTGACTAGAGCCAGACTGTCAACCACTTCACGCTTCTGGATGCGTACCCCCTCCCACGGATCATGGATGTGGTTCTGTGTGTTCTCCACCATTGACTTACATTCGGCCTATCACCAGCTCCCGATCCACCGAGAAGACCGACTTTTCACTGCCTTCAAAGTGAACGGGCGGCAGTATCAATTCCTCAGGGTACCCTTTGGGGTTATGAATGGTGTCACGGTTTTCCAGCAGGAAATGGACTGGATGGTGGACCAGAACGGGCTGACTACTACTTTCCCGTATCTGGACAATGTCACCATCTGCGGCCATGTCACGGAGGATCATGATGCCAACCTCGAGAAATTTTTTCAGACTGCGATTCGGCTGAACTTAACCTACAATTTCGACAAGTGTGTCTTCTGGACTACTCGGCTCACAATTCTAGGTTGCGTGGTGGAGAATGGGGTGGTAATGCCGGACCATGACCACATGCGTCCCCTCATGGACTTGCCGCTCCCCCACACCCAAAAGGCAATCAGATGCTGCCTGGGTTTCTTTTTGTACTATGCCCAATGGGTTCCACACTACGCTGACAAGACACGGCCACCTATCAAGACCACCTCCTTCCCCCTGTCAACCGAAGCCAGAGCGGCCTTCGACCACATCAAATCGGACATCGCCGCTGCAACGCTGCACGTCATCGACGAGTCCATTCTGTTCCAAGTAGAGAGCGATGCATCTGATTTTGCACTGGTGGCCACTTTGAACTAGGCTGGACAGCTGGTAGCCTTCTTCTCCAGAACCTTCAAGGGTCCTGAGATCCGACACTCCTCTGTCGAGAAGGAGGCCCAAGCCATAGTCAAAGCAGTACATCGTTGGAGGCACTACCTCACTGGCAGGTGCTTTACGCTGCTGACTGACCAACGTGTGGTCTCGTTAATGTTTAGCAGCACCCAGCGAGGTAAGATCAAGAATGACAAGATCGCTAGGTGGAGAATCGAACTCTCCACCTTCAATTACATCATACTGTACCGGCCTGGTAAACTCAACGACACGCCAGACGCACTCTCCAGGGGGACTTGCGCCAACACACAACTGGACAGGCTGCAAAGACTCCACGAGAAGCTCTGTCATCCGGGGGTCATTAGGTTCGCGCACTTTGTTAAGGCTCGCAACCTGCCCTACACGGTCGAGAAGATTCGCTCCATGTCCCAAGCCTGCCCAGTGTGTGCTGAGTGCAAGCTCTACCTCCTCCGTCTGGAGAACACCTATGTCATCAAAGCCACCCAGCCCTTTGAACGTCTAAGCGTGGACTTCAAGGGGCCCCTACTGTCAACCAACTGTAACACCTACATTCTTACGGTGATCGACGAGTATTCTCGCTTCCTGTTCGCTGTGCCCTGCTCGGACATGACCGCCTCCTCAGTGATAGAGGCCTTGCACTACATCTTCACCATCTTCAGGTACCCCAGTTACATCCACAGTGACCGGGGGTCCTTGTTTATGAGCGCTGAGCTGTGGCAGTACCTCCTGGAGCGTGGTATTGCTTTGAGCAGGACCACCAGCTATAACCCACGCGATAATGGGCAGGTCGAAAGAGAGAATGCCACCGTCTGGAAAATGGTTACGGTTTCCCTCCAGTCCAAAGGCCTCCCCACCGCTCGCTGGCAGGACGTGCTCACTAGTGCCCTACACTCCATCTGCTTCCTCCTATGTACTGCGACCAATGCCACCCCCCATGAAAGGATGTTCTCTTTCCTGAGGAAATCCGAATCGGGAACAATCATGCCGGTGTGGCTTACGGTTCCCGGACCTGTCCTCCTGCGACGTCATGTCCGGTACTCAAAGAATGACCCTTTGGTTGACCGAGTGACACAGCTCCATGTGAACCTGCATTATGCATACATTGAGTACCCAGATGGGTGGGAGGACACAGTCTCAGAAAGGGCCCTAGCCCAAGCTGGATCAGACCCAGCATTGCTCCCAACCCAACCTCCTCCAAATCCTTCTCCCCTAGGTCATGTGCTTGAACAGAGGGATCAGCACCACCCCACCAACTCAGGCCAGCCTGTTGGCAACGCCATTGGGGAATTGAGCGAGGCGGTTGCCGCAACCAACGAGCCCACCAGTGACATGACTCCAGCGACCCCAATCCCAGCACCACGGCGGTCACGCCAGACGATCAGGCCCCCCCAGACTGTTACATCCCCACCAGTTTTCCCCCTTTTTTTTTACAGCCCTCCATTCACCCTGGGGTCAGTTCTCAAAGAAGGGGTGAATGTGATAGTACAGACTCCATCACCGATGTGTATATGTATATATTGTAGTATAGGATGGTTGTGATTGGCTGAGAGCATAGCCACGCCTACTGGCAGGTGTTGCTCCTAGCCAGACCCAGATCATTCTGGACTGGTCAACCAACATGTGATACGCTCCAGTCTTCTAGTTAATAAAAACCTTGGTTTGGATCAACAAGCCTTTGATTCTTTTGACGTGCTCTACAGCGTCTCATGGATAAGGTGAGGGAAGAGGCAATTTAAAAGGAGCAGGTCCGAAGGTGCGGGAGGTTTCAGGGCATCCCACCTCTCTCCTCATGTGAACCAAGAGAAACTGGATTGCCTTGAGGCTGGCAGCCGTCTATTTAAGCTGGCTTCTGGCCTCTCCATCTCCCACCTCAAAATTCTCGAGCCCAGCCATCCTCCTACTGGCCGTGTACTAACATGCTCAGCAACCACCCCTGGACCCTCTGCCGTATTGAGTTCCAGATCCAGCAACGCGCTGATGTTAAAATTGCCATCAACTCCCTGTCTGCTTTCAGCATGCAAATCAGGATCGCAAGCTCCTCAGACCGACGTGTCCTTCATCTCCGGGCAACAGTGCATCTCCCACTGGCTTTGGTCCACCCTTAACCTCAGCCATTTCCCGCTGTGGCTCTGTTTAAGGTTTTTTCTTTAGCGTACGATCACGTCTGGAAGTGGTCAGTGAATTTGTTCATGGACAAAGAATTGCAGAGGGAGGTCAGCACTTCTGGGGTAGAAGCAGTCAGTCAACATTTCGGGACTGGACCCTTCATCAAGGCTAAATATTGAAGCTAAGTATAGAAGTCTATAGATGAACTCTCTGTTAAATTTAATATACCTGGACACCATTTTAAAAATTTATTTACAGGTTAAGAACTTTTTGAACTCGTTATCTTTGAGACTTCCTCAGGACTTGGAGTTTAACGTTAGAGGGAAAATATGTAATCTTCAATTGGACCATAAACTGCTGTTGTCTGCCCTGTATAAACTACTTTATCTATCTAAGGATCATTCCCTGGATGGATTTTAAAAAAACGATGGGAACAAGATTTCAAACAAACATAGGATTCTATTTTGAGACGTATTAATTAATCTTTGTGCTGGACCCTTGCTATCCCAATTTAAAGAAGTCCATCGTGCCCCTTGGTCTAAAACCAGACCGGCTAGGTTCTATCTGAACTTGTGTTCTAAGAGTGATAAATGTAAAACTGAGAATGGTTCATTGGATCATATGTTCTGATTGTGTCCTTTCCTTTTCTCAATTATTGGGAAGTGACATTTCATCCACTATCTTTAGTCCTTAATATTAATTCTGCCCCATCTCCTTTTATTGCCTTGTTTGGAATATGTGGGCCCAATGATCCGATATTGAACTCTTCACAATCCCATGTAGAAGCTTTTGCCTCTCTGATTGCCTGAAGGGCTGAACGAATGAAGTGGAAACATGGTGTCCCTCCCACTCCCACAAAATGGCTGGTTTGTCTTTAGAAAATCAATTAGACACTCCACTAAGTGCAGTGAATGTATGTTTCTCTTTGGGGTTCCTTCCTTAATTATTTCCCTGATTTAAATTTTGATTCTTCACAAGGTCACAAGGAAAAGGACCATATAACCATATAACCATATAACCACTTACAGCACAGAACAGGCCAGTTTGGCCCTACTAGTCCATGCCGTAGCAAATCCCCACCCTCCTAGTCCCACTGACCAGCACCCGGTCCATACCCCTCTAGTCCCCTCCTATCCATGTAACGATTCAGTCTTTCCTTAAATGTAACCAATGATCCCGCCTTGACTACGTCTGCCAGAAGCTCATTCCACATCCCCACCACCCTCTGCGTAAAGAAATGTCCCCTCATGTTCCCCTTATAATTTTCCCCCTTCAATCTTAAACCATGTCCTCTAGTTTGAATCTCCCCCACTCTTAATTGAAAAAGCCTATCCACGTTTACTCTGTCTATCCCTTTTAAAATCTTAAACACCTCTATCAAGTCCCACTCAATCTTCTACACTCCAGAGAAAAAAGCCCCAGTCTGCACAACCTTTCCTTGTAACTCAGACCCTGAAATCCTGTCAACATTCTCGTGAACCTTCTCTGCACTCTCTCTATTTTGTTTATATCTTTCCTATAATTTGGTGACCAAAACTGTACACAGTACTCCAAATTTGGCCTCACCAATGCCTTGTACAATTTCATCATAACCTCCCTACTCTTGAATTCAATACTCCGATTTATGAAGGCCAACATTCCAAATGCCTTCTTCACCACACCATCTAAAGATCAGATTTTGAGAGTGCAGAAGCTTTATGTTCCTGTTAGGTTAAAAGGAGGGGCAAAAGGTTTGAGAGAGCCGTGGTTTTCAAGGAATATTGGAAACTTGGTTCGAAGAAAAAGGGAGGCGTACATTAGATATAAGAAGCATGGAGTTAAGGAGATGTTTGAAAGATACATTGAATGTAAGAGGAATCTTAAGAGAGGAATTAGGAAAGCTAAAAGAAGGTACGAGAAAACTATGGCAAGCAGGGTGAAAACTAATCCAAAAGAGTTCTACAAATATGTTAATGGTAAGAGGAAAGCTAGAGACAAAATTGGTCCCTTAGAAAATCAGAGTGGAAAACTGTGTGTGGAACCTAGAGAAATGGGGGAGATATTGAACAGTTTCTTTTCTTCGATATTCACTAAGGAGAAGGATATTGGGAGATGTGAGATAAAAAAAAGCAAATTGGGTAAATATGGGGAATATAGAGATTACAAAAGGTGTAGTTTTAAGGCTTTTGAAGAATATAAAGGTGGATAAGTCTCCGGGACCAGACGGGATCTTCCCCAGGACATTGAGAGAAGTGAAGGAGGAAATAGCAGAGGCTCTGGCGGTAATTTTTCAAATGTCATTAGATATGGGGATAGTGCCGGAGGATTGGCGCATTGCGCATGTGGTTCCGTTATTTAAAAAGGGTTCAAGGAGGAAGCCTGGCAACTATCGGCCGGTAAGTTTGACGTCTGTGGTAGGTAAATTAATGGAGAAAATTCTTAGAGATAGTACTTATAAACATCTGGATAGACAGGGTCTGATCAGGAGCACTCAACATGGATTTGTGGGAGGAAGGTCATGTTTGACCAATCTGATTGAATTTTTTGAAGAGGTGACTAGGAATGTGGATGAGGGTAGCGCAGTGGATGTTGTCTATATGGACTTCAGTAAGGCCTTCGATAAGGTACCACATGGAAGGTTAGTTAGGAAGGTGCAGTCTTTAGGTATAAATTTTGAGATAGTCAAATGGATTGAACATTGGCTGAAAGGGAGAGGCCAGAGAGTGGTAGTGGATAATTGTCTGTCAGGTTGGAGGCCGGTGACCAGTGGTGTGCCTCAAGGATCTGTATTGGGCCCATTGTTGTTCGTTATATACATTAATGATCTAGATGATGGGGTGGTGAATTGGATTAGTAAATATGCAGACGATACTAAGATAGGTGGAATAGTGGATAATGAAGAAGGTTTTCAAGGATTGCAGAGGGATTTGGGCTGCTTAGAAAAGTGGGCTGAAAAATGGCAGATGGAATTTAATGCTGATAAGTGTGAGGTGCTTCATTTTGGTAAGAAGAATCAGAATAGGACATATGTGGTAAATGGGAGAGCATTGAGGAATACAGAAGAGCAGAAAGATTTAGGAGTGACGGTACATCGTTCCCTGAAGGTAGAAACTCACGTGAATAGGGTGGTGAAGAAGGCTTTTAGTATGCTGGCCTTTATCAATCATTGCATGGAATATAGGTGTTGGGAGGTGATGTTGAGATTGTATAAGACGTTGGTGCGGCCTAATTTGGAGTTCTGTGTGCAGTTCTGGTCGCCTAATTATAGGAAGGATATAAACAGAGTGGAGAGAGTGCAGAGAAGGTTTACCAGAATGTTGCCTGGGTTTAAGCATCTGGAGTATGGGGAGAGATTGGACAGATTGGGTCTTTATTCTTTGGAGCGTAGAAGGTTGTGAGGGGATTTGATAGAAGTATTTAAGATTATGAAAGGGATAGACAGAATGGATGTGGATAGACTATTTCTGTTAAGAGGAGGAAGGTTTAAAACAAGAGGACATGAGTTAAGAATTAAGGGGCAGAGGTTTAGAGGTAACATGAGGGGGAACTTCTTTACTCAGAGAGTGGTAGGTGTGTGGAATGATCTTCCGGGAGAAATAGTGGCGGCGGAGTCAATTGTATTATTTAAGAAAAGGTTGGACAGGTATATGGATGAGAGGAAGATGGAGGGTTATGGGCATTGTGCAGGGAGGTGGGATTAGAAAGGGGTGTTTGGTTCGGTGCGGACTAGAAGGGCCTAATGGCCTGTTTCCGTGCTGTAATTGTTATGTTATGTTATGTTATATCTACCTGAGTATCAGCCTTGAGGGTACTATTTACCATAACTCCTAAATCCCCTTGTTGCTCTGCACTCCTCAATTGTCTACCATTCAATGTATATGACCTATTTAAATTTGCCTTTCCAAAATGTAGCACCTCACATTTATCTGTCTTAAATTCCATCAGCCATTTCTCAGCCCACACCTCCAGCCTTCCTAAATCACCTTTTAATCTACGGTAATCTACCTCACTGTCCACAACACCACCAATCTTTGTGTCATCCACAAACTTGCTTATCCAATTCTCCATCCCTACATCCAGATCGTTAATATATATAACAAATAATAGTGGACCCAGAAACCGAACCCTGAGGAACTCCACTAGTCACCGGCCTCCAATTGGACAAACAATTTTCTACCACTACTCTCTGACACCTTCCATCCAACCACTGCTGAATCCATTTCACTACCTCCTTATTTATACCTAATGCCTCCACCTTTTTTCCTAACCTCCTGTGGGGAACTTTGTCAAAAGCTTTACTAAAGTCCAAATAGACAACATCCACAGCTTTCCTTTCATCAACCTTTTTTGTAACCCCCTCGAAGAACTCAATCAGGTTTGTCAAGCATGACCTACCCCTGACAAAACCATGCTGATTACTCCCTATCAATCCCTGTACCTCCAAAAATTTGTAAATAGCATCCCTCAGAACACTTTCCATCAACTTGCCCACCACAGACATCAGACTTACAGGCCTACAATTCCCAGGTTTGCATTTGGTCCCTTTCTTAAACAGAGGAACCACATGTGCCACCCTCCAATCCTTTGGCACCACCCCCGTGGCCAGTGACATCCTAAATATCTCTGTTAATGGCCCCACTAACTGTCCACTAGCCTCCCTGAGTGTCCTAGGGAATATTTTGTCCGGTCTGGGAGATTTATTCACCTTTATCTTTTTTAACACAGCCATCGCTACCTCCTCGGTTATCCTTATATGCTTCATGACCTCCCCACTATTTTTCTTTACTTCAACTGGTTCAACATTTTTTTCCCTAGTGAATACCGAGGCAAAGAAATCATTCAAAATTTCCCCCATTTCCTCAGACTTCTCACTCAGCCTACCCTCGCTATCTACAAGGGGTCCAATTTTATCTCTCACTAATCTTTTACTTTTAATGTACTTGTAGAAATCCTTTGGATTTATTTTTACTCTGTCAGCCAAAGCCTCTTCATGCCTTTTTTTGGCCTTTCTAATTTCTTTCTTAAGATTCCTTCTACACTCCTTGTGGTCCTCCTTCAACTTCTCAGCTCCCTGCTCTTTATACCTCTTGTACACCTCCCTTTTTCTCCTATCCAAATTTCCAATATTCCTCGAAAACCAATCCTCCCTATGACTTCCAGCCTTTCCTTTGATCCACACTGGGACATAACTACTCTGTAACCTCAAAATTTCTTTTTTGAATATCCTCCATTTTTCATTAACATCCTTACCTGAAAATATCCTGTCCCACTCAATACTCCCCAAATCCCTTCTTATTCCTTCGAAATTTGCTCTTTTCCAATCCAGAACCTCAACTTTAGGCCTCTCCTTGCTCTTCCCTAAAACTACCCTAAAACTAACAGAATTATGATCACTAGACCCAATTGGTTCTCCAACATTAATGTCCGCTACCTGACCTAGCTCGTTCTCTAACAGGAGATCCAGTATTACACCATCCCGACTAGATGCAGGCCATTTGGCCCATCGAGTCTGCTCTGCAAACCATCCTGAGCTGAACTGTTCTCACGTCGAGTTCCAGGTTCTGGCCTTCTCCTCCTTATCCCTCGGTACCCTGACTAATTAGATACCCATCAATCTCCCTCTTAAACTTCCCCAACCATCCGGCCTCCTCGGATGTTTGTGGCAACGAATTCCACGACCCTCTGGCTAAAGAGATTTCTCCTCATCTCTGTTTTAAATGGGTTCCTTCTAAGACTGTGCCCTCTTGTCATGGATTCACCACCCAAGGGAAACATCTGTCCAAACCTTTCAGCATTCGATATGTTTCAATGAGATTCCCTCTCATTCTTCTATACTCCAATGAATAGAGTCCGAGAGCCTCATATGTTAGGCCTTGCATTCCAGGAATCATCCTGATAAATCTTCTCTCTACTCTCTCCAAGTTTATTACATCCTTTCTAAGATAAGGGGCCCAAAACTGCACACATTCTTGACCTCATTGTTTTTCTTTGTTATCAGATAGTGGACAAGGTATTTTGCCAACAGCCTCTGTAGGTAGGGGGTCAATTATGTAGAATAGCCAGTTTATTTTTGCATGTTTTTTTTAATGTAATGTAGGTTTTCTCATTATAGATGTTAGTATCATAGCAATTTTATTATTGTTCTGTTCATGTTTATTTACCTATTTGCTAATTGATAAAAAATATTGAGAAGGGAATAAAGGTCTGCAGTTAATGTGATGGCAGTAGAAACACAAAAATGCAGGAAGAACTCAGCAGGTCACCAACGCTTTGGGCCGGAGCACTTCTGATGCGCTCTATCAATAACTCCAAAGGCTGAGTGAGGAATGATAGGCTTTAATACACATTAGATTTCCATGTGCTCAAATGGAATGGAAGGGGGGTAGGGAGGACGACCTTTATGGCCAGGTCACGGGGGGAGAGGTTACAGGGGCCAAGTCATCAGTGGCAGGACTCAGAACAGCAAGAGTATATACATATATTCATATCACTACCCCTTCTTCAAGGTTTGAGCAAAAAGCAGGAGGGTGGGGGAGCAGGGGGAAGAGCACAGGCCACAGGGCAAAAGGCCCTAACTGGGGCAGGAGAGGAAAGGTGAGATTTGATTAGGGGAAGTGGGTGGCTCTGTGAATACACGCCTGGAGGAGAAGAGACAGAAGGAAAGGGAGAGAGGGGGAGTGAGACAGAGTGAGATGAAAGAAGAATTAGGGATATGGGATGGGGGGGGGGGCCTAATGGAAACTGATGTTAATGCCATCTGTTTAGAGTAAACTGACCCCTAATCTCACTTGAAGTAATCCCTATGCCATCGGTGCTCTGTGATTAGTAAGGGATTGCTTAAGGTGGGATGTGAGTGGGAAGGGAAGATTGAGAACCACTGCTCTAGACTCAATGGTTATTGAAATATTTTGCTTGAAATAAATTGTCATTGGTTCATTTCTTTTGGAGTTAGGAAACTGCACGATTAAAACAGTGGGTTTCAAAATTTTTCTTTCCACCCACATACCACCTTACTAGCCACAGGGATTGCTTAAGGCGGAATGTGAATTCAGTTTGAAAACCACTGGTTTAGAGGGTGTCCAGATGGAATATGAAATGTTGTTCCTCAGATCTGCAGGTGATCTCAGTCTGGTAGAGCATGAGGCTACATGTCGGCAAGGGAATGGAGCAGGGTATTGAAATGGGTAAGCTGACAATTCGATAGCCAGTGCTGAAAGAACCCTAAGGACCAGGCAGTAAAATCAGTCGCAATTCAGCTGTTGGTGTGGAGCTGTCATTGTATCAAGCCACGTAATTCAATCCCGTTGATTAGCGGGAAGACCAGGAGATTGTCTCGAAAAACTCAGGAGGATATTTTTAGATGAATCTTCCAAAGATGAAGACTGTACTTTAGGATTATAAGGGCAATAACATGACAATGCGGCACTTGTAAGAATGGCTCCTCATCAAACATTATTGTAAGATGCTCTACTACCATTTCAAGTCACCTTTATTTATCATTGATACCATGCTCGTACAGTAAAGATGAGATAGTGTTCCTCCAGGACTACAGAGAATATAATTTAGAATGGAAGTTAAACACCTTAAAATATTAAAACTTATTTAGTAACATTCCACGGTACCTAGTCCCCAAATGTTTTGGGAATTTAGGAGCCTGATGGCTTGGTCGGGGTGGGGGGGGGGGGGTGCGGGGATAGAGGAGAAAGCTGTTGCCCAATCTGGATTTGAGTCCAGGAGTAGGGAGATCCTGAAATCCTGCTGCAGCTGTACTGGGCCTTGGTGCGACCACACTTGGAGTAATGTGTGCAGTTTTGGTCGCCTTATCTGAGGAAGGACCTCGTTGACTTGGAGGGGGTGCAGAGAAGGTTCACTAGGCTGATACCAGGGATGGAGGGACTCTCATATGAAGAAAGGTTGGATAGACTAGGCTTGTATTCTCTAGAATTTAGAAAATTGAGGGGGGATTTTATAGAAACATAAAATTCTTAAGGGTTTAGACAGACTAGATGCAGGAAGGTTGTTTCCAATGCTGGGAAAAACCAGAACCAGGGGCCATAGTTTAAGGATAAGGGGGAAGTTTTTTAGGACTGAGATGAGGAAAAATTTCTTCTCTCAGAGAGTGGTAAATGTGTGGAATTCTTTACCACAGGAATTAGTTGTCAATATTTAAGTGTAGGTTAGATTTGGCCCTTGTGACCAAGGAGATTAGGGAGTAAGGGGAGAAAGCAGGAACCAGGTACTGATCAGCCATGATCATAATGAATGGCGGTGTAGGCTTGAAGGGCCAAATGGCCTACTCCTACACCAATTTTCTATGTTCCTATGTTAAGGGCCTGAGCACTGCAAAACCTCCTACCAGATGGCAGAAGGGAGAACAGTTTATGTGAGGGGTGTGCGGAGTCCCTCACAGTGTTTACTGCCTTTTGCTACATTCCTGAGTCGGAATGAGTTTCAACGTGGAAATCTTTTCATTGAATTGTTCCCAAGGACCATAAAGGCCAACCCTGCTCCTGAGTCTTAACGTCCTGTGAATAACCATCTTGAAGAATATGTACGAAATTTAAAATAAGGGCTGTCATTGTATCATGACCTCCCAATATTTCAAGGGACTTTGAAGCCAAAAATTTAATGTAAGATGTTCAATGGCTAAAATAAAATTCAGAAACCTTATAAATCCTGAGCAGGTCAGACGGTATTGTGGAGAGAGAAGCAGAGTTAATGATTTAGATCCTTCATGGCATCTCTGATGAAAAATAGTTGGTGGGAAACATTAAATCAGACTTCATGGAGGCTGTCTGACCTGCTGAGTTTTTCTGGAATCTGTAGACATATTTTTATTTTGCAGTAAGTTTCATTACTCTTAAAAAGCAAAGAGGTGACAGATGAAATGATCAGTCGATCGTTCAGGAGGATCTTTCAAGTCGAAGATAAATGTTGGCCAAGGTAGTACAGTTGAGATGATTCTTATTAGTCACTGTAATATCAGAATCAGAATTTATAGTCATTAAGCATCATGTCTGTTTTGTGGCAGCATCACAGATAAACCATCTTACAACACTGAAAAAAGACAATAATAGTGGTCGAAAAGTGAGGCCGTGTCTGTGGTGCATTGATCATTCAGGAATCTGGAGGCAGCGGGGAAGAAGCGGTCCCTGTGCCTCTGAGTGCTCGTCTTTAGACTCCAATGGTAGCAGAGTGAAGAGGGGACACCCTGGGTGGTGGTGGTGGTGGGGGTCTTTGAGGATAGAGGCTGCTTTTTTAAGATACTGCCTCATGTGGATGTCTTTGATGGAGCGGAGTCCGGTGCCAGTGATGTTGCAGGCTGAGTAACAACCCTCTGGAGTTTATTCTTGCCCTGAGAGTTGGTACCTCCTTACCAGGCAGTGATGCGACCAGCCAGAAGGCTCCACACCTGTAGAAGTTTACGAGGGTCTTCGGTGACTTACCAAACCTCCTCAAACTCCTCAAGAAGTGTAGCAGCTGGTGAACCTTCCTTGTTATTGCATCGACACAGATCTTCAGAAATGCTGGCACCCAGGAATTTGAAGCTCTTAACCCTTTCCACTTGCTGACCCCATAGCATGACCACTATTTATCAAAGGCAACCGATGGCAGGGGCACTAAGACCCTCAGTGTTGTCAGGGCCACTTTGCTAGTTTTATGTCCCCACTCCATCTTGGGATGCACAGCAGCTCAGGCCCTCTCTCAGTGTGAGCACGTCGTAGGGAGCCTCACGCTGGGAGTGGGGCTAGAGGGAAGATTCTAACTTTGGACCAGACGAGCTCTAATTCTGAATTCCACTGATGCCTGTTTAATTCTGTCTGCAGTTTGAATCTTGTTACATGAGTGCTCAGCATTCACCCACATGCCATGAATTATGGCCAAATGGAATTGTCCTTTTCTCCCTAGTGCCTTCTACTCTTCATTCGACTTCAAATAAAAGTGTCTACTTAAGGATAATAATGGGATCGTGGACTGATGTAGAATATAGAGCAGCCGTGGACCAGTGCATTGAGAATCTGAACTTCCCTTCTGCATCTCTGTTGGCCACCATTCTCTGGGAACAGCTGCATACAGTTCTGGATAATGGTGCCTCCTTCCCACGATGGTATTTCTGGCCATGCAGGGTGTGTGTGTGTGTGTGTGTGTGTGTGTGTGTGTGTGTGTGTGTGTGTGTGTGTGTGTGTGTGTGTGTGTGTGTGTGTGTGTGTGTGTGTGTGTGTGTGTGTGTGTGTGGTGGGGTGTGTGCTTGTGCATATGTTTGTGTGTGTGGTAGGGTGTGTGTGCGCGTGCACGCAGGAGCAGTCTGTATGTGAGTGTGCCTGTGTGTCTGCATACCTGTGGATGTCTCTAGGTGTGTGTGTATAATTGTGTGTGTTTGTTGGTGAATGTGAGTGTTTGTGTGTGTGTGTAGGTGCACTCCACTAAAATTCCCAATGCAGAAAATAGAGAGCTGCACTTTATCTTTGTAGACACTCCTGTGGGCCTGCATCTCTCCCTCATGGCTCCAGGTCTTTCCCCATTCCTTGCAAGGATCATTACAATTTTTATGTGGTGCAACTGAAGTTCTCCTCCAGGCAGGCTCACCACTTTGTGAGGATGTGCTGCTGGCAGAGATTCCTGACCACAGCCTGGCCATGGAGCCTAGTGCAACTATTAGGCCAGGACCCACGTCAACCATGTCATGTTGAGATGTCTGGCAGATGAAAGCCCACCCTTGTGGCAAGCTGATGGATCAGGAGTTTAGTTGAAATTTCTCAAGGTGTTATTTCAGGGGATGGGCAGGATGGCGCAGTTGGCGCAGCTCAACACAATTACAGCGGTAGTGGCCCAGGTTCGAATCCGGCGCTGTCCGTAAGGAGTTTGCATGTTCTCTCTGTGACCGGATGCTTCGGTTTCCTCCCACACTCCAGAAATATGTGGGGGTTGTAGGTGAATTGGTGTATTTTGGCTCATGGGCCTGTTACTATGCAGTATGTCTAAATTTAAAAATTTAAATTTAAAGACTAAAGAACGTTTAAGAGATTGTCTTTGCTGCAAATCAAATGTAGACCAGAACGAGGCCTGAATTTTTCACTCACATGCCGAAACACTGAAAAACGTGGTATAATTGGGAATTATAGACCAGTTAGTCTAACATTGGTAGTGGGGTAAATGCTTGACAGAATTTTACGATACCCTATCAATGTTCATCTGAAGAACCTAGACGTTGTTAGAAGCAATCAGCAGAGCTTTGGAACCGATGGGGATATGTCTCACTAACCTACTGGAATTCGTTTAAAAATCACATGAATGGATTAGGGATGTCCTTGGGATGCTTGGATTTACAGAAAGGTGTAGACAAAACTTGGCACCAGACAGTCATCAAAATGTACGCGAGACGTTGGACACGGGGATCAGTGACCAGCCGGTTCTGGATGGTTCAGAGAATATGCAGGTGAAGTCTCACTCCTGCTGAGTTGTGACGACGGGAATAAAATTAAACCACCGTGAAATGTGCAGATCTGAAATAAAAACACAGCGTGCTGGAAATACTCTGTCATTCAGGCAGCATCTGTGACAAGAGGAGCAGAGTCAGCCTTTCATGTCGCTCAAATTTCGTCAGCTGCATGAACAGCTAGAGGATGTCACTCAGATCTTCAGGTAAATGCACCCACACAGAAGTACTGGTGGAACTTAGCCGGTGTCGCAGCGTCTGAGGCAAAGATATATTACCAACGTTTCAGGCCTGAACCCTTCCTTCTTCAAGGTAAGAGCATAAAGCAGGCAGCCCTCTTAATTAAAGACTGGAGAGAAAGGGGGGAGGGGGAGGAGTCCAGACAAACAATTGGCTATGATAAAAGTAAAGGAGACAGGGAAAATGGGAGAGAGAGAGAGAGAGAGAGAGAGAGAGAGAGAGAGAGAGAGAGAGAGCAGGAGGAAAGGAAACATGGAAGAAGGGGAGTTTCTTAACAGAAACTGGAGATGTCAATGCCATCCAGTTGGGGTGAGGGGGGAGGGGGCACACAATGAGGCGATGTTCCTCCAATTTGCAGGTGGTCTCAGTTAGGCAGTGACAGATGTCAGATATGTCAGCAAGGGAATGGGATGGGGAATTCAAATGGGCGGCCACTGGGAGATCCACGCTATTGTGGTGGATGGAGCAGAGGTGCTCAACGAAGCGATCTCCCAGTCTGTACCCAGTCTCACCGATGTGGAGGATACCACAATGGGAGCATTGATGTTATCCAATAAGATCAGGAATGATCAGGTGCCAATCTCTGCATGATCCCCACATTCCTTGTTTGTCTTAAATTTTATCAATACGTTAACACTCAGGTTCAAGTTTGTTATCAGCTGACTGTACATATACAACCAGACGAAACAGCCTTTCTCCAGCCCCTGGTGCACACACAGTACACACACACACTCACATACACACGTGCACACACACACATCCACATCCACCCCCCCACACACAGACCCCCACACTGATGCCACACACACACACACACACACACACACACACACACACACACACACACACACACACACACACACACACACACACACACACACACACACACACAATAACCACATACAGTATATACATAAAGCGATAATTTAAAACAAATACCAGGGCGATTTACTCGGTTACAGGAAACTCTTCATCAATCTCATAGCCTGCAGGAAGATGCTATTCCGCAGCCTGGCAGTCCTAATTTTGATGCTCTTGTACCTCTTTCTTGAAGGTAGTCGGTCAAAGATCCCCTGTGCTGGACGGAAAGGATGCTTTATAATTCTTTGTGTCCTTTTTAAGCAAAACTCCTGATGAATCTTGTCAACAAGGAAAGGGAGAGCCCTGTGATCTTCTCAGCCGTTTTGATGATCCTCTGTATTGACTTCTGGTCTGATGCTTTGCAACTACCATCCTACCACCTCTTGGATCGAGAATTCCAAAGGTTTGTCACCTCTGACATGCTCTCTCATTCTTTTACTTTGAGACAATAAATGTCCGCTTTAAGCATATTCAACATGACATCTATCCTGTTACATCCTGTAGGTTCATTGGATAGTACGGGCCCTTCAGCCTTTGATGTTTTGCCGACCCATATATTCCTGGCTAAAAATAAAGCACTAAACCCTCCCTCCGATCTGTTGGTGACTTGCGGGCAAGGAACTCACGCTAGGCTATGGGTTGCTGGACACCGGCTCATGTGATCCAGGTACTGGAACTGGGATTTGAGAGGGCAAGAAGTGCTCCCGAAGGGCCTCGGGCACTGAGGGCTTCCTCATCATGTGGGAGGTTTGGATGAGGTCTCAGGTTGTCAATGGTTTGAACTGAACTGGAGCCTTGTGCGGCTGTGGAGACCGCGGGAGAGCTGGAGGAAAATCCACGGACACTTAATGGCTCTGAACGGGACTTCTCTTTCTCTGACTGTAAGGGGCACTGGGCAATACTAATGGTGAATCTGTCCACCTTATGGCAGACTAAAGGCAATTCCATGCAATATTACACTTCTGTTTTATTGCATGACAGTAAATAGTATCTGATCTGATCATAATTTGGCAAGTGAAAGGCAGAGCTGGATGTTTTGTCCAGGACAGTGTCCTCGATGATTTGTGCGAATCGAGAAGTTAGAGATGATGCTTTGGAGCATGGTCCAGGGAAACAGAAGATCACAATTTAATGCAAAAGGAAGGTGTTTAAGGAGAATGAGTGAAGGTTGTTCTGCAGAAAGATTTTGGGGTTGGCGTCATGATCTGGGGTCAGCAGCGCTGGCAACAAGCCAGTGGTTTTCAACCTTTTCCTTTCCATTCACATTCCACCTTAAGTAATCCCACTGGGGCTCCGTGATTAGTAAGGGATTGCTTAAGGTGGTACTTGTGTGGGAAGGGAAGGTTGAGAATCACTGCTGCAGGCCCAATTACTACTGAAATATTTTGCTGGAGAAAAATGGTCATTGGCCCATTTCCTTTGGAGTTCTGAAACCGTGCACATAGCGAGTCAATGAGGTACGATTAAAACACCTTAAGCAATCCCTTACTAATCACCGAGCACTTCTGGCATGGGGAATACTCAAAGTGATGTGTGAGTGGAAAAAAAAAGTTTGGTAACCACTGCTGAAGAGACAATTTGCTTCCTATAGACGCTGTTGAGTTTCTGCAGCACCTTTGGGCACTGCACCTCAGCAGATTTTCCTGCTTATCTCTGATATCACCGCCTCCTCTTTCCTTGAAACATGCCTTGATGACAGTGGAGAATCTGGGAGTTGTTTCTGAAGCCACCTTAGATACCTGCGGACCTTAAACAGCAGAGAAACAGACCCTTTAGCCCAACCCAACCCTAACCCTAATGAGTACTCCATGCCATATTTGTTATTCTGCCTCATCCCATTGACCTGCACCTAAATCAGATCCCTCTGTATGCCACCCCTATCTGTGCACCTATCCACTTTTCCCTTAAATGTCAAAATCGAGCCCGCAATCAGCTGGCCACTGGTTCTACACTCTCGCACCACTCTCTGCAGGAAGAAGTTCCCCCTAATGTTCCCTTTAAACATTTCCCCTCTCACCCTTAACCCATGTCCTTGTCTCAGAAGCCTGAATACGCCTGAGACTGTCAGATCTCAGAAGCTAAGCAGGCTCAGACCTGGTCAGTACTTGGAGGGGAGACGGCCTGGGAACACCAGGTGCTGTAGGTTTCTGGGAGGGGCGCTGGACAGAGTGGCAGCTCTGTCTACCTTACAATTTTCAAGAATTAAAATTAAAATTAAAATGTAGTATTATGTGAAAACAATGGAACCTTTACCCAACTTCAGTGGACAAAGCGTGCTTTTTCAACAACCTCTCAGAAGCCCTCTTCATTTTGTACCCTTCTTTCCCCTCATTCTTCTACGGTCCAGGGAATATAGCTCTTAACTGTTTAACCTATCCCTATAACTAATTTCCTCAACTCCTGGAACCATCCCTCCATCGATTTGCTCTCAATATTGTTTGTCACAAGCCAGGGCCACAGAGGGATGCCTTAACCAACGGGGTTTTTAATGTCTGTTCAACTTTCTCTTCCCTGAATGGTCTACAGAAGCTGCCTGGGGCAGATTTGAGTGCAGTCCTTCAACCCAATGAGCAGAAAGAGATCGATCTTAATGAAAGACGTGCACAAATCAAGGACAAAGTTTTTACCCTGTCCAAGGCACGGACATGGGTTAGCTTCTTGCGCTGTCAGTAAGGAGTTTGTACGTTCTCCCTGTGTCTGTGTGAGTTTTCCCTGGGGGGGGGGTGCTCCAGTTTCCTCCCACTGTTTGAAAAGTACAGGCAGTTGATAGGGTGTAAATTGGGCAGCGCGGACTTGTAGGCCAAAATGGCCCAATGCCGTGCTGAACATCTGAAAACAAAAGTGAGGTCCAACTCTAGAATTTCAGAACCTCATATTATGTCCGGACACTCTCCAACTTGATAGCATTGACATCGACTTCTCCAGTAAACCCTCCCTCCCTCAACCCCCATCTATCTCTCTTTTCCTTTGGCTTTGTCTCTCTCTCTCTCTCTCTCCCTCTTTCCCTTTCCCTCCATCTCCTTTCCTCTAGCTCGGCAGTCAAAGAGCAAACCCTTTCCCACAATCAATTCTCCCCCTCCCTCTCTCATCCTCCTACCCTTGTTCAATTATGGCCTTTTTCCTGTCGACCTGTGCTCCTCCCCCTGTCCCTTTCTTCCCTCCTCCCCCCTCCCCCCGCCTTTTAATTCTGGCGCCTGCCTGCTTTTTCGCTCATATCTTGTAGACGGGTTCAGACCAGAAACATTGGTTATATAAATGTACCTCCAATGGAGACTCTGCAACCGGCTGAGTTCCTGCAGAATTTCTTTTCTTTACTACCTCCTGATTCAGATTGTGGTGTCATGCCTGACATATAAGATTCAAGATTAACCATAAAACAAGGCAGACAGATTCGCCACTGGCAGGAATTGTCTAAGCGCCTCTTACAGTTCGACTTACAGTCAGGGAAAGAGAAGCAAAAGAGAGTCTCCCCGGAGTCACTGAGTGTCCGCAGATTCGCCTCTACCGCTTCCATAGCCCCCGCAGCATCCAGTCAAAACCATCGGCGACCTGAGCTCCGGATCTGAACCTCTGGCACGGTCAGAAACCCTCCAGCGCCCTCAGCATCCTGTTTCCGTTACCTGCCTCCCCTCCAGCCAGTTTTGAGCCAGTCTCCAGCGGCCCGCAGCCCGCTGCGAGTCTCCCGACAGCAGCCCCCCCCCCACCGGCAGCCCACTGCTTCAGTGGGTTCCTCGCCTCGAGTCACCAGCAGCCCCGCCGCATGTGCACTGGCTCCTCAGCCGCAGACTCCCCCCTCGCTGGTCTG
Source organism: Narcine bancroftii (assembly GCF_036971445.1). Classification (NCBI taxonomy): domain Eukaryota; kingdom Metazoa; phylum Chordata; class Chondrichthyes; order Torpediniformes; family Narcinidae; genus Narcine; species Narcine bancroftii. The sequence goes on from NC_091474.1 coordinate 93,805,503, forward strand.
TCGCCGTCCCCGTGGGTCGTCTTCTCTGATTCTCTTTCTCAGACAGGTGAAGGGGTGGGGGGGTGGTCCTCCCATCCTCTGGTGCCCTGCTCCAGTCCTCCGCTTCCCTTATGGCTGCTGCCGATTAATAGGTGCCGCCATCTTGGACGCAAACTCATGGGCGTGGGATTTCAAATAAAACCCCCCCTCTGAATGGGCTTGGAGGAGCCCGTTAAGGGAGCTGACAGCAGTCGACTGGGCAGCTGGACCCTACTACATCTCAGCTACCCGCGGCAGTGTTGCCGCTACTGCGGCTCTGTCAGCACCCGCCATAAGGCACTGTTACCCACCACGTTATGCTGCTTATCTGAGTGTGTTTGCCTTCTGTACATTTCTGGGTATTGCCCATTCACAGCAGGCTGGACACTGGAACGCATCTTCACATCTTGTGAAAATTACTATTGAGGTGTCTGAAATTGCCAGTAATATTAAATGCTAAGAACCAGTCACGGACATATAAAAATTACTTTGTCGGAGGTTTTTATTTCCCTGTGAAAGGTGAAAGAATTATTAATCTTTTGTTTCTGTTTCAGTCTCCAGGAGACAGCGCAGTGAGAAATGAATAGAGCAACTAATCCTTTCATACGGTAAATTATAATCTGTTTCAGATGGCCTGCAGTGAAATGTAGGAGCTGAGGGAGGTCCCTAAATCTCAGACTAATCCCTTCAAATCCTCTCTCCCTGGAGCTCAGCCTTTTCCGTAGGCACTCAGTGAGTGAGGGAGCGAGCTTCCGAGAGCGACCGAGACTGAGGATTCAGCAGCCGACTACCTCATGGCACCAGTCTGCACAAGTGCTCCTGGCGAGCTTGACGTTCATTTGCTTTGTGGAAACGGGAGGAAGGGCACACAGCTCCTCGGCTTCTGAGTGACGCCTCATCCTTCCAGAAGCCCAAATAGGATTCAGGCCCCGAAGTGGCCGTTAACTTCTCAAAGGGACCACTGACCACCCCGCACCTCTGTGAAGGGCTCGAGCACGAAACATTAGCCAAGTCAAGTAATCCGTACCCTAACTACTAATTCAATGTACAGTAACGACGAGATAGCATTTCTCCAGGTCCATGGAGCAGATTTACATAAATAAGAATTATATATTAAAACACGATATACATGAAAAAATCCATGATATCTGGGAACTGAGGAGCCTGATGGCTTGAGGGAAACAAAACTGTTGCACAATCTGGACATGTGGGCTCGAATGCTACAGTGCCTCCTTTCAAATGGCCAAAGGGAGAAAAGATTACAAGTGGGGTGAGAAAAGTCCTCCACAGTGTTCTTTGCCGTGCGTGGTAGATGTCAGTCGTGGCAGGCAGAGAGAGCTCCCCCAGTGATCTTCTTTGCTGACTACACTGTCCTCTGCAGGATTTTCTCTGACCGAGGTGATACAGCTTTCAAACCGACCAATGACTCCGAATGCTCTCAACCCATCCCTCTGGAGAGCGTAGTGGAAGAAGAGGCGCTGCTGGGCTTTATTGAGCCGGTGCTGAGGGACCAGGTGAGATTCTTCGCCAAGTGCACTCTTGATGACCTCAACAGTGGAGCCGTTAATGGTCAGTGGAGAGTGATTCCCCCCATCCCCCCGAGCCCTCCTGAAGTCGACAACCGTTTCTTTTGTTTTATTAATGTTGAGATGCAGGTTGTTGGCTCTGCACCCATCTGTTAGTGACGACACCTCATCTCATTCATAATAAGGCCCACCGTGGTTGTATCGCCAGCGAACTTGATGATGTGGTTCAAGCCATGTATTGCTGCACAGTCATGAGTCAGTAATGGACTAACCACACAGCCCTGGGGTGGGAGGTGGGGGGTGTAATATCTTTGCGATATAAAGTTTGGCCTGCTGAGTTTCTCCAGCATTGTGTTTTTACTACAGTGTGTGCTTTACTCCATCTGGATGGCTTGTTCCAGTTGAGGAGCCCTCCCGACTCAAGCAGGCCTGAGGAGGGGCCCTGAACTCTGCAGCTGAGGACCTTTCAATTACCAGCTCTATCCTGTCCTGTTCCCCATTGAAGACACTGTCGTTCCTGGTGAACAAATTAGTTTCAGCATGACAACAAGTACCTGGAAAACTTGTGGAAACATAATTCCATGCATAAATGCAGGACAGATAATCTTTTATACTTTTAAAAAATATTTTAAATTTTTTTAAATGATGCAGCATGGTAGAAAGTCCTCCTGGCCCATATAACCCATATTTCCCAATCAACTGACCAACCCAATGTGTTTCTTTGAAGGTCGAAGGCAACCAATGCACCATACAGGTCACGGGGAATGTACAAAAAAGAAGTGGAAAAAAATAGCAACCCTGTCGCTGATGCAGACCTGAGTGGGGAGTGGAGACCCAGTTCTGGTTCACAGGGTCCTAATGCCCAGGGATGATACTGACGGCTAAGCAAGGGCTTTAATCAGTCAATTTAAGAGCTGGCGGCAACCACAGATGTCTGTGACCCAAGATGGCAGCGCCTGTGCTGGGCAGCGTGCCATGAGAGTTTGCAGATTCCGGGGGAGCCGAGGACCAGTGCAGGGCACCAGAGACCATTCCCTGCCCACCACCATTAAAAAGGAGAAGCTTGGGAGATGACCGTAGGACCGTAGGTGAAGGTGAACACAGTGAGAGGCTCGATGGCTGAAGGACCCAGAAAAGTGATGTGGTCAAAGGACTTACACAGGATGCGGGCTGCTGGAGACTGGCTCAGGGAAACCAAGTGTCAGAACTGGGATTCCAGAAGGTGATGAGGGTAAGGAGGGCTCCTGAAAGGCCCCTGGTGAAGGCTTCCTGGTCGTATCAGAGGTTGGTATCTCGGTTGCACTCAGTGACCCTGAAGGGACTGTCATTTGTTTCTCTTTCTCATTGTTCAGGCATCAGAGAATGCGCATGTGAACTCTTTGCTTGTCTTACGGCAGGCCTAAGTTGAAGTACAGTGAGGCCCCTGGTATCTGGCACCTATGGGGATTGGTGGATGCCAATAAGTAAATTTTCCAGTTGCGTGATTGCCGAACTAACGGTAAAGCACGACAATTTAAAACCTCTAAATACTGACCTCTAAATGTTTTTGCCAGTTGCTTGAGGCTGCAGATCGCTTGAATTCCGGATAACAGGGTTTTACAGTATATCACAGCGGCACAGTTGGCGTAGCGGTTAGCACAACGCCTTTGCAGTTCCAGCAATTGGGACCTGTCTGTGAACAGTTTGTACGTTCTCCCCGAGTCTGCATGAGTTACCATTGGGGTCTCCAGTTCCTCCCACCATTCAAAACATGTAGATTAATTGGGTATAAATTGGGCGGCATGGACTCTTGGGCCAAAATGGCCTGTTACTGTGCTGTATGTCTAAATTAAAAATAAAAAAAATTAATCATGTACATGATGCTTTAATGTATTATTTCATGTCACTATAAAAGGAACCTTGATCCTTGAAAACTTGGTGGGATGAAGGGCCAGTGTTCATGTGGCACACTGAATTGTACTTGGTTCCCCACCTTCTGTCTTTGGCCCCACTCCAGACCACTCCCTTACTTTGATTGCCTTCCTGTTAGTTCTCACACGCAGTGCTGCAAACCAGACCATCTTCACACGTGGCCTTGCGAAACAGGTGTGGTTAAAAGACCGATGCTACTGGACACGCCAAGAGAGTTGTGAGGCCTGTACTGTCTCTAATATCAGTTGGATTGAGTTGACATGAATCAGTGCCTCAGTTCCTGCAGCTGTGTGAGTCACACAGCTGTCCGTCCTGCACGCAGTATATTTGCACAGTTATCTCATCTGCTGGCTCCCTCGCTAAAGCCCTCCTGACCACATCCTTCCTGTTACTCCCATCATCTTCTGCCCTGCACAGCCCTCCATTTCAGCAATGGGCAAAGTAATGACCAGAACAATCATTTTGTGGGTTGTCTAATCTCAGATGGTCATTTCCCAAGGTGACCTAACCACAAAGCAGCTTATTTAAAAATCTCTGAGGTTGTGGATGAGCTAAAGTCCATGGAGTTGATTCTCTGCTCACCCACACTCAGTTCTTCCACATTCTTGAAACTCCCTTCCTTATACGAATTATGCGCTGCTCTGACACCAAAGACAGGCAGCACTATTGCAAAGTCACTTTTTTTTTGCACGAGAATAAATGTGATATTTATTGTCTATCTGTCTTTTGTATTTATTGTGTCTTTTTAATTTAATTTATACATCCTGGTGCGAGAAAGTGACAAACGAGATGTGCTCCACACCAGGGTCATGCCTAGCGCGGAATGCCACACTGACCACCGGCTGGTTCGCTGCAAGCTCAACCTTCACTTCAAGCCAAAGCCCAGGAACAATAAAGCCCCCAGAAAGAGGTTCAATGTTGGAAACCTGCAGTCAGACGAAGCGAGAGGAAACTTCCAGGCAAACCTCAAAGCAAAGCTCGACGATGCAACCCGCCTCACGGACCCGTCCCCTGAAACCCTCTGGGATCAGTTGAAGACTACCATACTGCAATCCACTGAAAAGGTACTGGGCTTCTCCTCCAGGAAAAACAAGGACTGGTTTGACGAAAACAGCCAGGAAATCCAGGAGCTGCTGGCAATGAAGCGAGCTGCCCACCAGGCTCACCTTACAAAGCCGTCCTGTCCAGAGAAGAAACAAGCCTTCCGTCGCGCATGCAGCCATCTTCAGCGCAAACTCCGGGAGATCCAAAATGAGTGGTGGACTAGCCTCGCCAAACGAACCCAGCTCAGCGCGGACATTGGCAACTTCAGGGGTTTCTACGAGGCTCTAAAGACTGTGTACGGCCCCTCACCCCAAGTCCAAAGCCCGCTGCTCAGCTCAGACGGCAAAGTCCTCCTCAGCGACAAGATTTCCATCCTCAACCGATGGTCAGAACACTTCCAATCTCTTTTCAGTGCCAACTGCTCAGTCCAAGATTCCGCCCTGCTCCAGCTCCCTCAACAGCCCCTAAGGCTAGAGCTGGATGAGGTTCCCACCCTGGATGAGACATATAAGGCAATCGAACAACTGAAAAGTGGCAAAGCAGCAGGTATGGATGGAATCCCCCCAGAAGTCTGGAAGGCTGGCGGCAAAACTCTGCATGCCAAACTGCATGAGTTTTTCAAGCTTTGTTGGGACCAAGGTAAACTGCCTCAGGATCTTCGTGATGCCACCATCATCACCCTGTACAAAAACAAAGGCGAGAAATCAGACTGCTCAAACTACAGGGGAATCACGTTGCTCTCCATTGCAGGCAAAATCTTCGCTAGGATTCTACTAAATAGAATAATACCTAGTGTCGCTGAGAATATTCTCCCAGAATCACAGTGCGGCTTTCGCGCAAACAGAGGATCTACTGACATGGTCTTTGCCCTCAGACAGCTCCAAGAAAAGTGCAGAGAACAAAACAAAGGACTCTACATCACCTTTGTTGACCTCACCAAAGCCTTTGACACCGTGAGCAGGAAAGGGCTTTGGCAAATACTAGAGCGCATCGGATGTCCCCCAAAGTTCCTCAACATGATTATCCAACTGCACGAAAACCAACAAGGTCGGGTCAGATACAGCAATGAGCTCTCTGAACCCTTCTCCATTAACAATGGCGTGAAGCAAGGCTGTGTTCTCGCACCAACCCTCTTTTCAATCTTCTTCAGCATGATGCTGAACCAAGCCATGAAAGACCCCAACAATGAAGACGCTGTTTACATCCGGTACCGCACGGATGGCAGTCTCTTCAATCTGAGGCGCCTGCAAGCTCACACCAAGACACAAGAGAAACTTGTCCGTGAACTACTCTTTGTAGACGATGCCGCTTTAGTTGCCCATTCAGAGCCAGCTCTTCAGCGCTTGACGTCCTGCTTTGCGGAAACTGCCAAAATGTTTGGCCTGGAAGTCAGCCTGAAGAAAACTGAGGTCCTCCATCAGCCAGGTCCCCACCATGATTACCAGCCCCCCCACATCTCCATCGGGTACACAAAACTCAAAACGGTCAACCAGTTTACCTATCTCGGCTGCACCATTTCATCAGATGCAAGGATCGACAATGAGATAGACAACAGACTCACCAAGGCAAATAGCGCCTTTGGAAGACTACACAAAAGAGTCTGGAAAAACAACCAACTGAAAAACCTCACAAAGATAAGCGTATACAGAGCCGTTGTCATACCCACACTGTTCGGCTCCGAATCATGGGTCCTCTACCGGCACCACCTACGGCTCCTAGAACGCTTCCACCAGCCTTGTCTCCGCTCCATCCTCAACATCCATTGGAGCGCTTACATCCCTAACGTCGAAGTACTCGAGATGGCAGAGGTCGACAGCATCGAGTCCACGCTGCTGAAGATCCAGCTGCGCTGGATGGGTCACGTCTCCAGAATGGAGGACCATCGCCTTCCCAAGATCGTGTTATATGGAGAGCTCTCCACTGGCCACCGTGACAGAGGTGCACCAAAGAAAAGGTACAAGGACTGCCTAAAGAAATCTCTTGGTGCCTGCCACATTGACCACCGCCAGTGGGCTGATAACGCCTCAAACCGTGCATCTTGGCGCCTCACAGTTTGGCGGGCAGCAACCTCCTTTGAAGAAGACCGCAGAGCCCACCTCACTGACAAAAGGCAAAGGAGGAAAAACCCAACACCCAACCCCAACCAACCAATTTTCCCCTGCAACCGCTGCAATCGTGTCTGCCTGTCCCGCATCGGACTTGTCAGCCACAAACGAGCCTGCAGCTGATGTGGACTTTTTACCCCCTCCATAAATCTTCGTCCGCGAAGCCAAGCCAAAGAGAAGATACATACCATTGTAGTTTTTATAAATGAAATACTTGTTCATACGCATGTAAGAATTTTGGTGCATTGCAATATACATTGTCATATACATTGTCATATACATTGCAAAATGTATATGACAATAAATTTGTTATCATTACAATATAAAACGCTTAAAACATAGTCAAAATCTATGTAACTAATTGTATCTATCAAATTTTATATCTATCTGACAAATTTTGTATCTATCTATCTATCTATCTATCTATCTATCTATCTATCTATCTATCTATCTATCAATAAAATTTTATATCTATCTATCTAGACAGTTAGCCATACAAGATGTCCTTGGGCAGTCTTCCATCAGACATTCTGACAAGATGTCCTGCCCAGCCAGTTGAGCTGACATCACCAAGGTTGAAACTGCTGACGTTCTGGCTTGAGAGAGGACCTCGACCTTGTCTCACCAGGTGATCTTCATACGAGAACGCAGGTGTTGCTGCTGCAGTTAGTGAAGCTGACGTAAATGACTCTGATGTGGGCACTGCGACTCACATCCATATAGCAAGCCTGATATGACGATGGCTCTGTACACCTTGAACTTGGTGGCCAACCTGATGTTCTGTGACCAAACCTGATCTTTCAACTGACCAACCAGGCCTTTCTGGTTCTTGACTCAATCTCTATGTCTAGAGATGCTGAGGATGTAATTGTGCTGCCCAGGCATCAAATCGTTGGGAGCATTGAGACGAGCATCATCAATGAGGACAGTTGGTTCTTTGTAGCTTGAGTCAGGGGTCGGTTGCTACAAAACTTCTGTCTTTTTCAGGCTGATGTTCAGTCTGTAGCTTTTGTCAGCACTGGTAAAGTGGTGAGGTCTTCAAGAGAGGGGGCTCATTCATCAGCAAACTGTAGCTCATGCGCCACAATGTCCCTGCCTTTTGTTTTGGTGAGGTTGAGGAGCCCTCGTTTGTAGGAACACCCCTAATTTCAGGTCTGCTGAGGCATCCTGAAGAACAGCAGCAAAGAATAGTCCAGAGTAGGAGCCAAAACACAACCCTATTTTACGCCGTTGCTGATGGGAAATGGATCTGACAACTCACCACACATATTGATGTGGACTTCCATACCTTTGTGGAACTGATGGATGATGCTGGTTAGGCATTGGTGGGGGGTGGTGGTGTGGGGAGGGTGCAACCAAACTTTGGTAAGAGCTTCCACAGGCCATCTCCACCAAGTGTCAAACGCTTTGGTGAGATCAACAAAAATGACATAGAGACCGCTGTTGCTCAACACTGACTCAGTGAGAAGATCATATCCACTGTACTACTGGATAGGGGAGGGAGGGTACCCCAGCAGGCAGCGGGAGGAGGGATGGATCTGTGAATGGAAGGGGGTGGAGAGCTGGAGGAAAGAAGATAGAGAGAATGGGAAGAGAGAGAAAACAAGGGGTGGCCTAGCAGAAACCAGAGAAGTTGATGCCATCTGGTTGGAGAGTGCCAAGATGGTAAATTGCTAGCTAGTAGTTCTGTCCCTCTGAGATCTGTTATAAACCTTGCAGTCTGCAATCACTTTCCTGAGCACCTTGGCTCTGTCTCGCGTCTGTGACAGGGATCTCCCAGCCGCCAACCACTTTAATTCCCCGGCCCGCTCCCATGCTCACATGTCTTCCCGTGGCCTCATGTATTATTCCAAGACCACCTGCTAATTAGAGGAACAATGCTCGATTTTCTGTCCGGCTGCACTCTAAGTGGATGGCATTGACCTCGACTTCTCTTGCTTCTGCTTGCCCACTTCCCATTCTCCCTCCCTTCCCTTCCTCTTTGTCCTCTTTCCACCAGCTCTCCACCCTCTCTCCTCGCCATTTACAGAGCCTCTGCTTGCTGGAGTGCCACTGTCCCTCCCTCATCCACCTATTACCTCCAGCTCATCCCCCTGCCCCATCCCCTATACCATTTTGTTCGGGCATGTGTCAGCATTTGTCCATACCCTGATGAAGGGCTCAAGCCCAAAATGTCGTGAACGTATATTTATCTCTGCTACATAAAATGCATTTCTTGATTGCTGAGTTTCTCCAGCCTTGTGTTTTTACTAGCTAACAGTGCCAGCACCAAACCTTGTCCAATGATAACCGACATTTGATATCTCCTCACTGAGAAAAATACCACGGGAATTCAGTTCAATCCAAATTTTTAACCTCTCTCTCATTTACACAGTGGGGAATGGTTTAATTGGATTAGGCTTTGGTTTTATGATGTCCCTGGTTAGATCATGCACCTCCACCCCCACCCCCCCCACTTATGGTCTCCCCAACATCCTCCCTCCCATAGTTCATTCACGTTCAAGTTTATTATCATCTGATTGTGCAAGTAAAACCCAGTAAAAGAGCGTTTTCCGGTCCTCGGTGCAAAAACACATCCATAACACACACATACAGACAAACGATACAAATGCAGTACGTACATAAAAATAAAAAAAACTTGGTTGATAAATAGTCGAGTCTCGGATGGTCAGTGTGAGCAGTTCACCAGTCGTTCAGTATTCTCACTGCCCACGGGAAGAAGCTGTTCCTCAGCCTGGTGGCGCTGGCTCTGACACTCCCGTATCTCTTCCCCATTGGGAGCAGCTGAAAGACACCGTGTGCAGGGGTGGAAGGGGCCCTCAACGATTTTGCGCGCCCTCTTCAGACAACAATCCTGGTCGATCACGTCGATGGTGGGGGGGGGAGGCAGATCCCACTGTTGTGCCACTCTCATGGCTGTGTGGATTGACCTCCGATCCAATGGCCTTCAGCCACTACGCTCTCGATGGAGTTCCTGTAGAAGGGTTGACCTCGTGCCTGTTGACCTGTACCCCCCACCCCATTCAGGGGTGATTTGCTATAGAAAGTAATTTGTGTGACCTGCTAAGTTTCCCCAGCGTTGTGTTTTTAACTTAGATCATACTCCGCTGGATGGATTAAGCAACACGTACTCCCAACTTAACCCATTTGCCTCAAGATGCAGACCTAATATAGGAGAGCCTGTAAGTACGACACTCCAACCTTTGGCATCACACCAAGAGTTTGGAGGAGCCGCAGGAATGCAGTGGACACCTGTGTTATTCATTACCTTCCAGTTATGGTTCTTCGCTTAATCATTAACCACCCCCCCCAAGCAATGGCAACCAAACCTACAACATAACAACAGTTTATGAGGGAAGCATTTAGAGGTTTAAGTTGATAAATGTTTGCTACCCAACTTGATCATTAAAAAACCCCATGGAGAATGCTGGAGGAACTCACAGAGGCTAAGCTACACTACCGACATTTTGGGCCGAGCCCTTTTCCAAGGATGAACAAAAGGAAGATGTGCAACTGAATTAAAGGCTGGGGAAGGGAAGGAGTCCAGACCTACAAGAGTTAATTAGATAGGATAAGAGGAAAGGTGAGAATTGATTTTGGCTCCAACCAGATGGCATTAACATCCGATTGGAGCCAAAATAAATTTGTCTCCCTCCCTCCCTGTCTCTCATTCTCTCTTCCCATTTTCCCCTGTCTCCTTTCACGGAGTTAAAATCAATCTTCTACCTTTCCTCTTTTTATATCTAATTAATATCTTTAGCCTATGGGTCTGGACCCAGTCATTAACCACCAATCTACCGGTTCATGTGCCAGTGTGAGCGTTCGCAAACCGGCACGCAGGTGTCAGATCGCCCCGGGGACGAACTGCCTCAGGATACGTTTTGGGTCAGCGTACCGGTTCGTCCAGTGTGAAAGGGACATGGGGTATACAGGACGTCACTGCTGGAGGATAGGCGCCCCTTTGCTCTGGGATGGCGAGTGTGAAAGGAGGCAGAGAACTGGTCAACCCTGGCCCAGTGTGAATGGCAAAAACGTTATTTTGTTCCGGTTCACTGAACCGCCAATTTAGCCGGAGTGAAAAGGGCTCTTTCATTCAGACGTATGCCTGCTTTGTGCTTACGCCTTGAGGAAGGACTCAGGCCCGAAATGTTGGTACCTTTACCTCGTGTGGACAATGTGAGTTCCTCCAGCATTTTGGTGTGCTTTTAACTACAATCACAGCGTCTGCAGACTTTCGTGTTTCACTCAACTTGAATGGTTCAGTGAGGCTGTGCACAATGAACCAAGTTTACTGTGTAGCATAAAAGTAAGGAAGAAACCAGGCTTGAACCTGGATTGGCAATACATGGCTTCAAAATGAGCGACTCTGGGATTTCAAAGGAAAGGTGTTCCTCTACTTTGGGCCTCATTAACCCCTCACTGTGAGACAGGCACTGAAGTCATTAACAGTAAGGCTGCCAAAATTAGCAGAAAGTATTTAAGGAATGAGAGGTCTGCAAACAAAAGCCCTTCCTGCTAACTGCTGCTCTTACCTCTGCTGACAGTTAAAGGTGAATCACCTTGGGTGGCACTTAAGTGGAGTCTATTTGGAGAGGAATGTCAGCAAGACAGGCAATGGCGGACATGCAAATGGTATTACTAGCATTATATTAATGGCTCCTTGTTACATTGCTCTGAAGAAGGTGAGTCAACGCCATAATAGCCTGCCTTCATTTGGGATCTGACAACAATGGACTGAGACTAATGCAAAGACCTATTAATGTACTCACTCACATCAACTGGACATATCTCATTTTCTCCACAATTGAGTCGCACAGCCAAGGAAAACAGCGACGTGAACCATGCCATTCTAAGCCTGCATAGTTTGGAACCATAGAGTGGCGCAGTCAGCATAGCCTTTAATGCGCCAGTGATTGGGATCGGGGTTCGATTCCCACCCCCCCATCCCCACAAGGAGTTGGTACGTTCTCCCTGTGTCTGTGTGGGTTTTCCCCAGGGAATCCTCAGCACCAATCTCCACTCCTTTGAGGACATCTACATGAGGTGGAGCCTTAAAAAAAAGCAGCCTCTATCCTCAAGGACCCCCGCGCCCTCTTCACTCTGCTACCATTGGCAAAAAGATACAGGAGCCTAAAGACAAGCACAAGGACAGCTTCTTCCCCACTGCCACCAAATTCCGGAATGATCCATGAACCAAAGGCACTGCCTGGCTTTTCGTGCACTGTTATTTTTTATTATTATTTTATTTTTTATAGCAATGTTTTAAGATGGTTAGGATATGGACATTTGCTCTCTGACGCTGCCGCAAAACACTGAATTTCATGACTTGTTCATGACAATAGATCCTGATTCTGATTCTGATCCTCATTCAAGAGTCTCCTTTGACATATTTAATTTGCATTCCCAGCTTGGGCATGGCTGGCAAGTCTGACGTTTATTTTCTTCCCCTGCTTGTCTTGAGGTGCAGCTCCATTGTGAATTGCTGATTGGTTTTGCTCAACCACCTCAAATGGAAATTAAAAGTTATCCACATTGATCTGGGATCAGGTCTATGAATTCAGGTCATAATGGGTAACGAGGACAAACTTCCTTTCCCAAAGGACAGCAGTTAAGCAGGCAACTTCAGCAGGAACTGAATAGCTTCACATCAACTTGCATTGATAATAGTTTTTTTAAAAAGTTTTATTTTAAACTAAATCCAAACTTCCATTGTGGGATTTGTTGCTCTTGCTGTTGGTCAAAAATTCCAGAGGCTACGTTACTGGCTGCCGACTCTCAGGCCCCAGGTTAGGCCCTGACCCTTTCATCTGGTGCCTTTGGATGCTCTACTCTCCTCCTGCAAGGGCAGACCGGTCACCGTAGAGGTCAGTGCAACACTGTTGCAGCACCAGCGATCGGGACCGGGATTCGAGTCCCGTGCTGTCCGTAAGAGGTTTATACATTCTCCCCGTGTCTGGATGGGGTTCCTGCGGGTAATCCAGTTTCCTCCCATCATTCAAAACCTACCAGGGTGTAGGTCAATTGGGTGTAATTGGCAGCATGGGCTCGTGGGCCGGAAGGGCCTGTTACCGTATGCCTAAAATTAAGATGTGTTGTAATTCCTTAAAGTCAAATGACAAGGGAAATTGAAGGGCAAGTGACAATAGATTGTTGGAAAGTGAATGGGAGAAGAGGATTTCTTCAGGAGATAGCAAAATCCCAAAGAGAATTATACAAAGCTTTTCTATATAACCCAATCTAAGGCATATGGAAAGTCTAACATGGGTCGGACTTACACAGTGAATGGGAGGTATCTGGGGAGTGTTGTAGAGCAGCGGGATCGAAGAGTGCAGGTACATAGTCCCGCAACAGAGAGAGAGAGAGAGAGAGAGAGAGAGAGCGAGAGAGAGAGGGTGGGCAAAAAGGCTTCTGGCACATTGGCCTTCATCGATCAGTGTATTCACTATTGAAGCTGGGAGGTTGTATAAGAAGTTGGTGATACCCCCATGTGTCGTGTCCTATGTTGGTCATCGCGCTACAAGCTGGAAAGGGTGCAGAGAAGATTTACAAGGATGTTGCCAGGACTAGGTGACGAAGCCCTCAGGAAGAGGTGGAGCAGGCCTGGGTTTTATTCCTTGAAGCACAAGAGGGTGAGGGGTGATCTTATAGAGGTGGACAAAACCGTAAGAGGAATAGGCCGGGTGAACGCAGAGACCTTTGCTCAGAGAAGGGGAATTAGTCACCTGGGGTTGGGGGGAGGGAGAGAGATATAACAAGGACCCGAGAGGGTGGTGGGTGTATGGAATGGGCTGTCAGAGGAGGTCGTTGCGGCAGGTACTATTGCAACGTTTATGAAGTAAATTGGACTGATTGATGCAAAGGATGGATTTAGAGGGATTTGGGTCTAGTGGGGGTGGGTGGGTTGCTGTTGGCAAGTCGGCAGACTCAGACTCCATAACACCCGGTGTAAAATGCCATGTGCGTGTTATTTTGACCTGAGGCAGCATTATGTACTTGCCTGTCTGTACATTGTCTTCTTCTGCTTTGGCTTGGCTTCGCGGACGAAGATTTATGGAGGGGGTAAATATCCACGTCAGCTGCAGGCTCGGTTGTGGATGACAAGTCCGATGCGGGACAGGCAGACACGGTTGCACCGGTTGCAGGGGAAAATTGGTTGGTTGGGGTTGGGTGTTGGGTTTTTCTTCCTTTGTCTTATGTCAGTGAGGTGGGCTCTGCGGTCTTCTTCAAAGGAGGTTGCTGCCCGCCGAACTGTGAGGCGCCAAGATGCACGGTTTGAGGCGATATCAGCCCATTGGCGGTGGTCAATGTGGCAGGCTCCAAGAGATTTCTTTAGGCAGTCCTTGTACCTCTTCTTTGGTGCACCTCTGTCACAGTGGCCAGTGGAGATCTCGCCATAGAACACGATCTTGGGAAGGCGATGGACCTCCATTCTGGAAACGTGACCTGCACAGCGCAGTTGGATCTTCAGCAGCGTGGATTCGATGCTGTCGGCCTCTCCCATCTCGAGTACTTCGATGTTAGGGATGAATGTTGAGGATGGAGCGGAGACAACACTGGTGGAAGCGTTCTAGGAGCCGTAGGTGATGCCGGTAAAGGACCCATGATTCGGAGCCGAACAGGAGTGTGGGTATGACAACGTCTTTGTATACCAGTTTACATTGTATTATGCAGAGGGTAAATCACCTTCCAATCACCATTCGAGAAGTATTGCTTGCTTCTACATCTTTAGTCCTGGAATAATCCTTCAAATATCCCTGGCTGGTGACAATTCTTGTCTCCAAGGTACCTCTTGTGATATCATCAGGCAACACTCAGCTCCATCTCACCACCCAATGCCCTTGCACTTCACCCTGCCTGGCGGATGAAAACTGAGTCAAGTTTTTACCGCCACAGGTGAGGCTGTCCAAATCACATCGGGCCACTGTGAATCATTGGGAGGAGGGGGGGTGGGTATTTGGGTAACCATGAAAGGGAGGGGGTGGCGCTGATGTTGAAAAACTTGTTCAGCTGGGGGAGGGGTGGTGGCGCCTGCCTGCCATGAGCCTGCTCCGTGCCTCGCTCTTACACTTCCCTTTGACGTAACAGACAAGCACGCTACATATATCGCGTGGGGACTAGTGACACTGGTAATGCTAGTGCTGCGGGCGGGTACAATATCTCATCGGGTGGGGGCAATGCCCTCCCCCCCCCTTGGTGCCATGTGCTCCTCCTGACTTCTGGCTCTAATTCAAGGGAGCTGAAAAATCTTCCACAGATTATTTATGAGGATTACATGAGGATTACTAGGTTGTAAATATTGTGACCATTTTTTGTCTCCTAACTACGGGAGGGAGATCAACAGGATTGAAAGAGTGCAGAGAAGATTTAGATTTCTGGGACACGAGGAACTGAGTTACAGGAAAAGGTGAAACAGATTAAGACTTTGTTCACTGGAACGTGGAAGAATGAGGGGAGTTTTGGCGGAGGTACACACAATAATGATGGGTGTAAGTAGAATAAATGAAAGCAGGCTTTTTCCACTAAGGTTATCAGAATCAGAATTTATTGTCATGATATTTGGGTTTTTGTGGCAGCATCACAGAGCAAACCTTCATATTATAACCATCTTACAACATTACTATAAAAAAACAATAGCAGTGCATGAAAAGTACGGCCGTGTCTTTGGTTCACTGATGATTCAGGAATCTGATGGCAACGGGGAAGAAGCTGCCGTTGTGTTGCTACATGCTCGTCTTTAGGCTCCTGTACCTTTTTCCCCAAATGGGAGCAGAGTGAAGGGGGGATGGTCTGGGTGGTCGGGATCCTTGAGGATAGAGGCTCTTGTTTTAAGATGCCGCCTCATGTAGATGTCCTCTATGGAGTGGAGTCTGGTGCCTGTGATGTCACAGGCCGAGTTAACAACCCTCTGGAGTTTACTCTTGCCGTGAGAGTTAGTGCCTCCAGACCAGGCAGTGATGCAACGAGCCAGAATGCTCTGGTGAGACAAGACCAAGAGGACATGGGTTAAGGGTGAAAGGTGTGATGTTCCAGGGAAACAATTGGGGGAACTTCTTCACACAGGGAGCGGTGAGAGTTCCAGTTGGCGTGGTGAATGCGGACTCGATTTTGACATAGAACAAAAATTTGGGTATGTACGTGGATGGGAGGGGTATGGACAACTCTGGTCCTTGCACAGGTCAATGGGGATGAGGTAGAATAATAATTCAGCACAGACTAGATGGGCCGATGTTTCTGTGCTGTTTTCCATGGATCTGTGGCTCCAGATCTTATCTAACACCCAATCCTGTTTCGCCCTTGATGCATGTCTGGTCGGGGTTCTCTCTGTGCATTTGACCCCTGTGCATAGAAGCTACAGTACACACATAAAAGTACTAGGGAAAATCCACAGGTCACGCAGCATCCACAGGAAGTAAAATGCAGTCAACAATTTGGGCCTGAGCCCTTAGTTAGGCCTGACTTCATGAAGACATAAAGTAGGATACCCCAAAAAATAATACCCAAGGCTTTGTTGGTTTTTCTGGGGCACTCAACTCTCCAAATAGTACTGATCTCCCACCAGTCCCAATGGTGCCCAGTCCCTCACTAAACTCAACATGTACATGGTGCGCTCAGTGTGGAGCAAGCCACAATCATATTGGGTTTATGTGGAACTGGGGCCAAAACAAGGGACCACAATGGAATTTTTATAAAATTTAAATATTAAATTTAGACAGCCCAGTAGCAGGTCATCTCGGCCCATGAGTCCGCGCCGCCCAAGTTACGCCCTTTGAACCTACGCTCTTGTTGTGTTTCGAACAGCGGGAGGAAACCGGAGCCCTCGGGGAAAACCCACGCAGACACGGGGAGAAAGTACAAACTCCTTGTAGGCAGCGCGGGATTTGAACCCCGGCCCCGACTGCTGGCTCTAACCACTACCCCAACATTGGTGAGAAAACGGGGCGCGGTTAACATTTTAAAAAGCACCTTTCTCAAAGGCAAAAAAAAACCAGGTATTCCCTTGAGGTCTTCCAAAGTTCTGTATACTGAGCTACATCACAGTGCAGTCATTGTAATAATTGAGGACATGACCACAGATCTGAAGGCCTCAAGCCTAAGAAACGTTGTTTCGGATTTTGTCACCTCACTGTTAATAAGTGAGGCGATGTTAAGATCCATGCTGTTAATTATTGACAAATCTCAAATGCCATTGTAAAGTTAGCATCAGAAAACTACAGTCAATGCAAATCAGTAACAGCGTCTCCTCTTCACTGACAATCAACAGAGGTGCACCTCAAGAATGTGTGCTTTATCCCACTGCTTTACTCCCTCTCCACCCATAACCGTGTGACCAGGTACAATTTAAATGCGTCGGCAGAAGCACAAACAGCCACAAAGAAGCATACAAGAGGGAGCTAAATCAGCTGGTTGACTGGTGTCACACCAACCTTGAACATGTGGCGTGTCTCGAGGTGCTAGCTCAGAAATACGACACATACAACAAGGAGTGCAGTTGATGCTGATTTTAATGGTCAAGCTGCCATGTAACCGACAGGCGTAACCCATGTCCCTTCAGTCTCTGATTGGTGTCCTTATGACGTGCCGTCAGCGATTGGCTGGCTTGGCCTGTTTTGCTGCAGCGTCGTCCACAGATGTGGTTTGCGCCACCCAGGACATCTACTGACCTTTTCGCGATCCGCCGCTGATGATTGGCTGGCAGAGCTCGTTTTGTAGTGGCCTATGAGAGTGGGCTGCCAGCGCTTCATGCTGCCCGCTCGATTGGCGTGGCTGAGCGGCGTCTTCTGTGATGGCCGCAGGCCGCTGCAAACGTGTCATTAGCAAAACTGATTGGAGACTTTGGGAGGGCGAAATCAGGAGAACACGAACCAGTCCACATCAAGGGGCCATTGAGTGGAAAGGGGAAAGAACTTCATTGCCCATTCAGAAATCTGATGGCGGTGGGGAAGTTGTTTTTGTAACGCGGGCTCCTGTACCTCCTTCCTGATGGTAGCAGTGAGAAGAGGGCATGAGACGCCATCTCTTGTAGATGTCCTCGATGGGGTGGAGACTGGCTGAGTTCACAACTCTGTGGAAAGTAATTCATCGCAATATTTGCATCTGTAATGCACAACCACAAATTCCGTGACATAGGTTCATGACAATGAATTCTGACTCTAATTTTGAACCAATATGCCATGATGACATACTGCGTAGAAGCATTTTAGAATGTACACAAATCGTTGAGGTCACAAATATTTGAAATTTTAAATTTAGACATACAGCATGGTAACAGGCCATTTCAGCTCACGAGCCCATGCTGTCCAATGGACTTACTACCCCCCACCGATACATTTGGAATGGTGGGAGGAAACCGGAGGCCCCGGGTAAGACCCAGGCAAAACATGGCGAGAATGTACAAACTCCTTACGGACAGTATGGGATTCAAACCCCAGTCCCGATCGCTGGTGCAGTCGCATCTTTGCGCTGACCACTAAGCGAACTGGGCTGCCCAAATGTGATACTAACCCAGGATGTCTTGGAAATGCTGGCAGAAAATGGAGGATCCAGAGGAATACCATGAAAATGGTATGAATTGAGGGAAAATGTACAAACCTCATACTAACAGCGGCAGATTCGAATCTGGGTCACTGGTGCTGAAATAACATTACTGTGACAGATTATAGATATGTTTTTGGGAGATAAATTGAGGCAGGTTGTTTAGGAGGACACATACAAACATTTCAAAACAGATCTTATTTAAAATGCTGGAGCTCTGTTCATGCTAGACAGGCTTTGCAAAAGCTTTGGTGAGTGTCCAAGAGACTTTGGACCCACAGGCTGTCTGGAGGGGAACTTGCTGTTCTAAGAGCAAGTCATGTGGTTTTTGCAAGCAGAGAGAGAAAAACAGGCTTTCTCTCAGAGAGAGAGAGAGAGAGAGAGAGAGAGAGAGAGAATTCAGTTCTACAGTTCAGCAACAGCAGCTAAGACTGGAACAGGACAAGCTGGCAAGCTTGTGGAAGCACCCATTTTGAAGATGGGTTGTGAGTGCTTATTTCAGCCTGGTCAAAGCCCTTGTAGTTCATGCAAGAGCAGAGGACTAGCTGCCTAATGTTTCACTTGGAATAAAGGAAACAAAAAGGAACTCTGTGGTGACCTGAAAGAAAGAGGTTATAATCTGGAGAGCCCTAATGGTGCATGTTTCTTCAGAAAGACACTGAAGTGGCTGGTTACAAGGAATCAGTTGTGGGTTGTCCAGCGAACAACAAATCTCTCTCTGAAAGCCGACAAGAACCTTCCTGAGTGGTAACCATTTACCTTTCAAGCAGCAAAGCCTGGTGAACTTCATAAATATTAAATTCTGTGCACAGTATAAGAATTGCCTGCTACTTGGAGGAATGAGAAGTGAGATTGGACTATGAATCAAAGAACATTTCTGAACTTGAACACACATTACATACACGCGCACTTAGAATTAGAAGGAGGTTAAGTTAGGTTAGTTAAGTCAATAGTGATAAGTTAAAGTGTGTTTTAATTCTGTTTTCACGTTTAAAGATAATTAAAAGCAACTTTTGTTTAGGAAACCATTCGTCTTGGTCAATATCTATTGCTGCTGGGTTTATGGGTCCTCTGGGCTTGTAACAGTTACACTAATCGCGATGCTAACCACATGGTTTGGTCAGTGTATGTTGTGAGGCCACACATTGGCAGTTTCCATAACTGAGTGTACTCTCAGTTTTGATGGGGCCCACCCCATGCAGCAGAACAATGATGGGAACAATTCAAACACCTTCAGGGGCTTCAGTGTGGTTGTGCTGCTAGTGGATTCCCCCACTCCCAGACACCCGGGTTCAAGCCTGACCTGGTGCGTGGAGTTTACATGATCTCCCTTTGGACTGCATGGGTTTCCCGTGACTCTTCCTGGTTGGCAGGTTAGTTGGTCACTGCAAGCTGACCATTGTGTCAGGCGGCTGTGGAAGGGAGGTTGTTGGGTATATTTAAGGCAGAGATTGTCAGGACGTCATGATGAGGGACGTCAGGACGTCAGAGATGATGAGGGATTTCTTTACCCAGAGGGTAGTGAATCTGTGGAACTCAGTGCTGCAGATGGTCGCTGAGGCCAAGACATTGGGAGTAGTTAAGACAGAAATCCTTGATTCGTAAAGGAATCAAGGATTATGGAGAATGAGGTTGAAGAAGATAGAAAATCAGCTATGAAGGAATGGCGGGGCAGACTCGATGGGCTGAATGGCCTAATTCCACTCCCATGTCTTATGGACTAATACTCCATCTTGTAGGGGAGCATTAAGCTCCCTCAAGCAGCTCTCTGTTAATGACTAGATGGCCCAGTAAATAATGGTCCATGTGCCAGGGAAACATCGATTGCTCTTCTTCGGAATTGTGCCTGAGGAATAGATGTGCCCACCTGAGAGGGCAGTCTGGGCCTCAGTTTAACATAGGTTGTGAGGCAACCTATGGTCAATGTTGGAACAAGATGAATGGGCGCAGAACGCTTGTTCAGGTCAATCAAATTCCACTCCGCGTGCCGGGAATGCTGGGAGTTGGTGTTATCTTATTCAGGACTTTTTAATTAGCTTCCTCTGTAAAGCACATCTGCCAATGGACCCGATGCCAACAGCTCAACCAAGGAAGTGCTTCCTATAAATAAAGCCACCAATAGCCTAGATCTTTCCTTGGTGGTTCTGCTGTGCGGTTGAGTGGGTCCCCATCCCGAGGCTGAGGGCTGAGTGCTCAGGTGATATCTCTCTCTCTCTCTCTCTCTCTCTCTCTCTCTGCTTTGCTGAGCTAACTCAGCGTTCACCCACTCCGCGCAAAGCAGTTCCCTGCTAAATGGGCCAGAGAAAGACAAAAGGCTTGATTGGAAGGGGCCCCACCTCTGAGTGCTCCAGAGCAGAAAGGCTTTCGGATGCGATGATCCCAGCAAACCAGTAGATGAGGCCTTGTGACCAGATATGAGGCAAGAAGCTCGAGCAAATGTCATTAACCCCTGAGATCCCCAGATTTCCGTAATGAACCCGCTGATGTCATGTGCAGGTTTGGATCGTTCAGGTGGCAAGGAGGAATTTAAAGGCAAAAAGCAAGAAACTGAGATTAAATCAGGTCTCCAGGGATAAAAGTAGCTCTCCACAAAAAAAACAAAATGGCCAATATTTGGGGTCTTTTATTTCCATTAATAGGCTGGATGCAAAAAAAAAACACTATAAGAAAACGATCTGCTCAGAAAAGGTTTTGTGCTCATGTTGACTCCCAGCTAGTGGGGGCTTCTTTATGTTGTAAAATGGAGGGAGGAACTTGAGCAGAGGGTGACAGGTTCTCTGGACCCGAAGATCTGCATCCTAGGGTCTCAGAAGAAGTGGCTGAAGTAAAAGAAAGTGTATCGGCTATGATCTTCACATCAAATTATGGAAGGAAGCAAGGAGCTCGTTTCCACATCGGATGAGAACTTGGGGATGTAGGCCGAAGATTTGGGGGTGTAGATTTAAGACAGAAATAAGGAGGAATCGCTTCTCTAAGTGGAATCCATGGCCCGATGAGGCAGCAGAGGCGGCCTTATTGAATGCATTTAAGACGTCGATCGATAGGATTTTGAATGACAGAGGAACTCAGGAGCTGAGTCCACAGCCAGTTCAACCTCGATCTCATTGAATAGTGAAGCAGGCTCGACAGGCCAGACGGCTGCCTGTTTTGCATCTTTTTTTCTGGTCCAAGATTTCATGAGAAAATGTAGGCCCATTGTCCCATTAAATCATGAGCTGATCCATCCATTCAGCCCCACTCCCTGTAACCCATGACGTCCTGACAATCTCTGCCTTAAATATACCCAACAACCTCCCTTCCACAGCCGCCTGTAGCATCAAGTTCCACATACACGTGAACTACTGGCTAAAGAAAGTTCTCTGTTTTAAGTTGACACCCTTTTATCCTGAAATTGCACTCCCTTGTCCTAGAATCCTCTACCATGGGAAATATCCATGCCACATCTACTCTATCCAGGCCTTTCAGCATTTAAAATGCCTCTATGAGGTTCCCCACCCCCTCATCCTTCTGTACTCCAATGAGCCAACAATTGTTTCTCGTATACTAACCCTTTCATTCCTGGTATCATTTTAGTAAATCTTCTCAGAACCCTCTCCAACACCAGCACGTCTTTCTCCAATACGGTGCCGAAAACAGTACGCAGTTTCTCGGATTCTTGAAAGTCATGACACATTAGAGAGCCACAAATATAAATGTCTTTTCAGAAAGGGGAGAGACAGAAAATAAGAGTTGGTCTGCCACATATCACTGGGAAAAAGCTGGGATCCATGATTAAGTTGATAATAACAGAACATTTTGACAATCATTAGACAACGAAGGAGAGTCAACGTGGTATGAGGAAGTTGTGGATGGCAAATTCACCAGAGTAGATGGAACAAACATAATAGATGAAATGGAACCAGTGAAATTGAATATATGGGTGGCAGAGTTAGAACCATAGAACCATTACAGCCCAGAAACAGGTCACTTTGTCCCTCTAGTCTGAGCCGAACCATTTTTTTCTTGCCTAGTCCCATTCACCTGAATTCAGTCCATAGGCTTCTATACCTCTCCCATCCACGTGCCCGTCCAAATTTCCCTTAAATGTTAAAATTGAGCCCCCATCAATCACTTCAGCTGGAAGGTTGTTCCGCACCCCATCCACTCTCTGAGTGAAGTTTTTTGCCCCTCATGTTCCCCCCTAAACTTTTCCTCTTTCACCCTTAACCCATGTTCTCTAGTTTGAATCTCACCTACCCTCAGTGGAAGAACCCTATCTACATTTACCCTGTCTATCCCCCTCATAATTTTAAACACCTCCATCAAAGCTCCTTTCATTCTTCTTCGTTCCAGGGAATAAAGTCCTAACCTGTTTAACCTTTCCCCGTAACTCAGTCTCCGAAGTCCGGGCAGCATCCTAGTAAATCTCTACACTGTCTCTCTCTATCTTATTGATATCCTTCCTGTAGTTAGGTGACCAAAACTGCACACAATTGGCCTCACGAATGGCTTATACAACTTTTCACATAAACATCCCAATTTCAGTAGTCAGTACTTTGATTTATGAAGGCCAAGATGCCAAAAACTTTCTTTACAAACCTATCCACATGTGACGCCACTTTCAGGGAATTATGTTAGAGTAGCAGTGCAAGTAACATAGGTTCAAATAACGTGCTGTCTATAAGGAGTTTGCACCCTCTCCCCATGATGGTGTGGGTTTCCGCTGGGTTCTCCAGTTCCCCCCCAACCTTAAAAAATGGACAGGGGTTGAAGGTTAATTGGTGCATTTGAGGGAACAGGCTCATGGGGTGGGAAGGCCGGTTACTGTGCTGTCTGTCTAAATTTAAATACTTGGATTTCCATAAGCATTTGATAAGATGACGCATAAAAGGCCATTGATAAGGGATCCATTAAGGAACTCACGATCATTTCTGGAGGAGGTCCAGAGCACGAAAGATTAGCTGGACTCCGAGAGGGTCTGCCTTACCTGCCCAATGCCCTCCTTTGAGAGTCTCTCCTCTCCTTCCTCCCATGGCTCGGTACAATGTCAATGTTCAATCATCCCTTTACTCCCAGTGACTCCCCTGCAAGGAGTCCTAGGCGATGCAGCAACACGCCATTCGTTTTAGGCGCTCCTCCATAAACGAATGGAGCGGCAACTAAATCTTAACAAGTGACCTTCGCAAAGGGTCACAAAATTCTGGTTCAAGCTTTCAGAAGGAAGTGAGGAAGTGAACAATAAAAGTTCCATTCCTCTGAAATCCTGGACAGTGACTTGTTTGCTGTTACTTGGCTGACGGCAGCTTGAAGAAGGATTGAAATCACATGCCACAATGGTTAAGTGATACCATGTCTGTTACGAACTAACTGACCCCCATTAGTTCTAACACAGCAATGGAAGGTTCGCCAGACAGTGGTAAATTCAAAATAATAGTTTTTATTAAACTATTAATCACATAACAGTTCACACTTAAACCCCACCATGCATGAATGTAATTGTATAAGTGTGTGTTAAAAGTCCAAACTATTTCAGTTTAAACTTGAATCTGAAAAGTTATTTTTAAGGCCCAGTATTTTATAGTCATAAAGATTTATTAAATTATAGTCCAGAGATGATTATGAAACTTGGTTCTTTTAAATTATTGCTTAAAGCAATAATGATGTGTTTGCTAACAATGAAGACTGTTCAAATTCACATATCTTCTTCTTTCCCCAGGAAGAGATTTCTTCTTTATTTCTCACACTGGTGATCTTCAATTCCCTCTCAGCTTCTCTACAGTTCTCATCCACAACCAAGCTGTCTTCTATTAACAAAAAGGAACAGTCAGAAGTCATCTGACTGACTTTGAAGACACTTAGAACAGTACCTCCCCCTCCTCCTCCAGAGAATCTTATTTTCCTTCTGCTTCTTCTGGGCTTTTAGGCTCAAGATGCATCTGCCTTTGGCTATATATACCTTTAAACTCATATGAAATGACATCACCAATTGAGGTCTAATTCCTAGTGATCATTTATTGTAATTTTAAATAGTTGCCAACCCCAATTTCTTGTTAACCATGTGATCTTCATACCTCTCTCTTGTAGTCAACACAACTCCAAAAGATTTACCTCACTTCTGTTTCAAAGGCTTAAGCATATCTGTTTCATTTCTCTTGTTCAAGAGGCCTTAAGTGATTTAGTTTAAAAACAGATGGCTTCCTTCAGCAGTTCTTACTGAGTACTTAGATACTTCAATTTTTAATAAAGCAAACACTTCATTGTTCGTCATTAATTAAGACCCACTTCAGATTCATTAGTTCTGTATTTCCAGACACTACGACTCCAAACTGACAGCTTGCTCTGAGGGCAATGGTGCTGCGACCTGTGTGTAACCCTGTGCCAATCCCACTATTTATAAGAAATATAGCTTAACCTTATCCTAAGTATTACTATTAACACAGATCCGTTATACGTCTTATCTATATAACCAAATAACAATTACAGTACGGAAACAGGCCATATTGGCCTTTCTAGTCCGCACCGATTTGTGAACTCCACTAGTCCCACCTACCTGCTCCCTGCCCACAACCCTCCAATCCCCTCAATCCCCACTCATCTAACCTCCTCTTAAATGAAAAAATTGACCCTGCTGCAACCACCTCTTCCGGAAGGTCATTCCACTCAGCCACCAGTCTCTGAGTGAAGAAGCTTCCTCTTAAGTTACTTCTAAAGTTTTGCCCCCTGACCCTTAACTTATGACCCCTCGTTCCAATCTCTCCTACCCTCAAGGGGAAGAGCCTATTCACATCTAATCTATCTATTCCCCTCATAATTTTATATACGTCTATCAAATCCCCCCCTCGACCTTTTATGCTCCAATTAATAAAGACCCAGTCTATTCAATCTTTCTCTGTATTCTAGATACTTCAATCCAGACAACATTTTAGTAAATCTTCTCTGCACCCTCTCTACCTTATTGATATCCTTCCTATAATTTGGGGACCAGAACTGCACACAGTATTCCAAACTTGGCCTCACCAATGCCTTGAACAGTCTTAACATCACCTCCCAGCTCCTATATTCTATGCTTTGATTTATAAAGGCCGGCATACCAAAAGCCTTCTTCACCACCCTATCTGCCCTAAGTCCAGAGATAATTAGATATGCTATTCTTTTCTTTGGCTTGGCTATCCAAATATTAACGTGGGATCTATTTATGGAGTATTATCATAACCAAAAGAATTAGCTTTTGTGCTGTGGTGTCTGGTTCCAGATTTGTGTCACCTGATTCTCATAGATCTTTTATTTTAAATCTTGATTAGGGGTCGAGATTTTTATTTATAAGGATTTTTTCTCTTTTTTTTGTTTGGGATTTTCTTTTTTTCTTTTGATTTTGATAATATAATAGTTAACAGTTTTGTTGATTAAAGAAATGATCTCCTTCGATGATTTAGTCGCTGCTGGTGGTTTGATGTCCTTTAAACATTACCAAATATAATTTACCATACACGCATCTTTTTTAGATATCTATGGATTTAGAAATTTCCTGAGTATGGTGATGTCTAATGATCTAACTTTACAACAACCAGATTTACTTGGCACTTTGTTTCATTTATAAACCCCTTTCAAAAGGGTACTATTTATACTAAATTTGAGATCAATCCCCATGGATAAGATTCAACAAACATGGGAATTGGAACTTCAACTAACATTTTCTCCTAAAATGTGCGGAAGAATTTACTAGACTAGTTAATACTTCTTCACTTTGTGCACATCATTCTTTCATACTGTTTAAAATAGTTCATAGAGCTTATATGTCTAAAGATAAACTTGCTCGCATCTTTCCTAATACAATTTCTACTTGTGATCAATGCAATACTGTTGTGGCTTCATTGACTCGTGTTTTGGTCATGTCCTATGTTAGAAAAATCTTGGAAAGATCGTTTTAAAACTTGATCAATGATGCTGGTTATTCAATTGCAACCTAACCCCAGAACTGCTCTTTTTGGAATTACAGATGTAGGTTGTTGACCTACTTCTGCATATCAAGTTAAACCAGTGGTTCTCAACCTTTTTCTTTCCACTCACATCCCACTTTAAGTAATCCCTATGCCATCGGTGCTCTGTGATTAGTAAGGGATTGCTTCAGGAGGGATGTGACCCATTTCCTTTGGTGTTATGAAACCATGCACATAACAAGTCCATTGGGTACGATTAAAATAGTGGCTTTCAAACTTTTTCTTTCCACCCCCACCTACTGCCTTAAAAAATTCCCTTACGAATCACAAAGGAGTTGTAGGTTAATTGGGTGTAAATTGGGCGACCCAGACTCTTGGGTCATATTGGCATGTTATCGTGCTGTAAGTCTAAAACAAAATTTTAAATTTAAATTTAAGTATGCATATATACTCGAGCCGATGCACTGGAAGCTGCACGTAGTCCGTTCATAAGTACGAGTCCTCCATAAGCCGGACGTCCATAACCCGGGAGACTGTCTGTATTTAAGACTGAGGTAGATAGGATCTTGATTAGGTAGGGAATCAAGGGTTAGAGGGAGAAGGCAAGCAATGGGGTTAAAAGGAATGATAAAGTAGCCACGCTGGAATGGGTGGGGTGAGGGGGGGGGGGGAAATGGCAGACCCAATGCACAGAATGGGCCAATTCCACTCCCATGTCTTATTAGCTTCATCAATCAGGCCGAGAACGCACAAAACCAAACTGCAAATGGGCCATCCTTTATCCCCAGAGAACCTGTGCTGAAGTACTTCAAGAGCCTGCTTGTGCATAACAAGATCCCATCGATAGCAATCATCTTTTTGTGAAGGTGATTCAGGGAAGGAACATTGGCTGATTGCCATAGAGAACTCCTTTCATGGAATGGTGCACCGCCCACCTGAAAGGGTAAACCAGGCCTCAATTTAACAGCTCAGATGAAAGAGAATTCGGGTAGCATGGCCTCTCTCCGGAGGGCCTGAACGGGCGACCATCTTATACTCCTAATGGATACTGCGTGGCCTGCTGGATTTCAATTTTTTAGTAAAAAAATTTAGATCTACAGCAAGGTGACAGGCCATGAACCCTGCCCAAATACACCCATGTGACCAATTAATCTACCAATCTTTGGAATGTGGGAAGCACGTGGAGAAAACTCTCACAGACACGGAGAGAACATACATACTCCATACTGACAGCACTGGATTCAAACCCAGGGCGCTAACTGCTATACTGACCATGCTAACTGCTATACTGACCATGCTAACTGCTATACTGACCATGCTGCCCAATCGTTTCTCAAGCTCTTCTGTGTCCTCTCATAGTATTGTCCCAAGGAGTCAGTCTGTATCAATGAATGAGGCTTCAGTCATCTGGCTTGGATGGACTGAGCCAACACTTGAGGAATGAAGTGTTCCTGTTGAGTCTGCCCTTAACCAATCAGCTTCGCTGTTTCGTATCAAATCATGAATGCTGCTGTGGTTCAGCTGTAGAAAGAACAGACATTGGTCAAACTTATGTATTCACTCTTTGGCATTTGAAATATTTTCTCTCTTCTCTCCTCTACATTTTAAAAATGTTGACGTACAGCACAGTAACAAGTCTTTCGGGCCCATGAGGCCCTGCCACCCAAATTAACCCATAACCTTCGTACGTTTTGAAAGATGGGAGGAAACTGGAGCATCCAGATGAAACACATGCAGACAGGGGAAGAACTTTCAAACAGCAGTGGATATGAACCAGTGCCGCTGGTGCTGTAAAAGCGTTGCGCTTACTGTGCTGCCCCATTTTTCCTTAAACATTTTATTATATTCATGTGATTCAAACTTGCTTAGAAGCAGGATATTATAAAAAAAAGCACATGGTGGTAACGATGGTCTGGCACTTCAGCCTCTGAAGAGTTTTGGCTAAGTTGTAGGCACTGATCCCATTGTTAAAAATACGGTGACACAATTTATTCTGTATTGCACAGTCAGTTTGTTTACATTTCTTTCTTTTGTATACTCTAGCTCTACTGATAAGTAGAAATTCTACCTGTTCCGCAGGAAAAAGAATCTCAGGGTTGTCATGCATGAATTCTGACAAAAAAACTGAA
This sequence comes from Narcine bancroftii, assembly GCF_036971445.1. Taxonomy (NCBI): domain Eukaryota; kingdom Metazoa; phylum Chordata; class Chondrichthyes; order Torpediniformes; family Narcinidae; genus Narcine; species Narcine bancroftii. Next base: position 93,833,684 of record NC_091474.1, read on the forward strand.
CTTTGAACAATATTCTGACTCTTTATCAAACCAGGCCTACAGGGATTAATTTGGATGGTGCGGTGGGACACAGCTTATAGAGCCCCTGCCTCTCCACTCCAGCAACTGACGCTCAGCTGTTGGGTCGGGTGTTTTCTCTCCGCGACCGTGTGGATTTCCCCCAGGAGCCCCAGTTCCTCCTTTGTATGTTAAATGGCCGCTCGAAACTCCCAAGTGCGTCGGAGAGTGGTAAAATCTCGATTGAGTTGACGGGAACACAGCGGGAGTAGGAATAGTGTAAATGAACACTTGATGGTCAAGTTAAAGGGCTGAATGGCCTCTTTTCTCGGGCGTATTATCATTCCATGGCCTCCACTGTGGAGAGTGGATCTGAATATTGGCTGGAGGTACATCATTGCCAAGCTCGATCCACTTTTCACTGGAGTGCCCAGATGGGCTTCTGATCGACCCGTGCCAATTAGTAGGGATTGCCCTCAGTCACCTCTCCCCATCCCTACCCACATTTATCACCATAGCAACTGCCCCGAGAGAGAACAGCGAGTTCAGTGAGTAGACACATGGACCTTCTCAATCTGTACGGTTCGTTAACACATTGAGCAGCCCATTACCCAACAGAACCATCAGTGGATCTTCTTACAACGTGTTTATTATTTATATTTATATTTATCTGGCAGCTTTACAATTGATTAAGTCCAATAAGTTATGCAGCATAAAGCACACTGACTAATGTGACACTGGAAGTCAATGTGAAGCATAATAAGCAAAAGCATTAAGCATGTATAAGATTTGACTCACTCACTAGGACAGCTCCTCACAGGCAGATAGACAATTCAAGCACAAAACAAATCACTGCTCAATCTTATTAGCAGAGCATTCTCGATGGAAGCGTCCTGCACTAAAAGCTCTCCTCATGCTGTGGTGCACAGACAACGCCCAGTGCATTAAGAAATCACTTAGCCACACACACAAGCACCACACAGAAGCACACCCCTTATCACCCACACACTCAGTCACACACTAATCAAACCACTTGCCCAGACAACCAGACATTGAAGATTTCAAGTGTCACTCTCCGTGGGCATTACTGCCCAACCCAATATCTATGGCCCCTCTTGAGCTGGGTATTAAATGCCTTTGGTGGCCATATCCTGGTGGACGTGGTATATTTTGGTCAAAAACACAAAACGCTGGAAAAGCTCAGCAGGTCAAACAGTGTCCTTCGCGTAGCATAGGTAGAGATGCTTCGGGCGTGTGAGAAAAGGCCGGCAAGCACCCATTGATGAAGGGCTCAAGCCCAAACCGTCGGTTCTGTATCTTTTCCTTTGCTATGTGAAGGGCACTGCTTGATCCGCTGAGCTTCTCCACAATTTTGTATTTTTACCTCAACCACTGTGCCCACAGAATTTTGTCGTTCGCTCATGGGATGTCTGGAGTTACCACAGGACACCCAATGGGGAGATATTGCAGCTGAGAGAACAGAAGAAATAGGAGCAGGAGTAGGCCCATCAAGCCTGCAATTAAATCATGGCTGGTCTTGGTGGAGAGAGGCAGTGATTGGTGAATTTACCAATTAGGCTATTAGGTACTAACTAAATGCATTCTGCAAGCATCCATTAGCAATATACCTATTCAATTATAGCCGTCAAAATACTCTACATCTCTTTTGCTAAATGTTCACCCATTGCCAACTATTTATTTAATCTGTCTAACAATCAAAATGCGACACTGACCCAGGATGTCCTTTTTATTGGCTTAGCTATACAGCCCGGTAACAGACCATTTGGCCCATAAGTCCTTGCTGCCCAATTACACCCAATTAACCTAAACTCCCCCCATCCCCTGGCATGTTCCGAACAGCGGGAGGAAGCCGAAGCCCCCACAGCGGAAAATCCACAAACCCTTACGGATGGCGCGGGAGTCGAATCCTGGTCCTGATTGCTACCTGCCATAAGTCCAGATTTGCTAAATCTTGCTCGCAGGTGTATGTTGAAAGGACTTAAGTGTGGGCCAAAGGGCAGCATGATTAGTGTAGCGGCTAGTGTAGTGCTGTTTCAGTGGTAGTGACCGGTTTGAACCCTGTGCTGGCTGTAAGGAGTTTATATGTTCGCCCCATGTTTCTGTGTGTATTTTTCCCAGATGCGCTGGTTTCCTCTCACCATCCAACAACGTATATTAATTTGTGTGTCATTGGGCAGCACGGGTTTAAATGGCTGGAATGAGCTTCTAGTGTGCTGTAAATAAAATTTTAAAAAAGACCATAAGACATACCTGCAGAAATAGGGCATTCAGCCCATCATGTCTGTCCCACTATTTAATCATGAGCTGATCAATTTTCCCCACTGCCTGGCCTTTGATGCCCCTGGAGGGGCAGAGAGGCTTACAGAGGAAATTGCCTAGGCTAAGGCCAAGAAACGGGCAGCCAAACAACCAGCCACGAAATTTGGGGGCTCCTCGGGGAGGAGGGCAAATAAGGGATCCAGCAAGCATCTGCCTTTCCTCCTGCAGTTGCCAATGTTAATGCTCCCCTCTTGAAAGCTCCACAGATTTGCAATGGCGCCCACCTTGGGCTCAAGAGCAAAAAGGGTCTCAGTTGGGAACATTACCGCAATAACAAAGAAAAGTTTACTTTAAAAAGAACAATAAAATGTTAATTGGTGTCACAAAGGAGCAAAAGTAAAAGGTTGATTGATCAGAGTAATTGGATTTTTTTCAAGTTTCCTTCAAATTGTTTTGCCCTATAACGGGCTGCAGAGTTTCAATAGGTTTTCCTGCAGCAGAGTTTACCCGACTATCAATGGCTCTAATGGGGAACGTCTTTGAAAGGAAGTGGGTATTATAGCAATTAAGCTATCTCATTAAAAGCTTCTGGCATTTTGTCCTTTGTTGATGTAACTATTTGCTAGGTTAAGCCCTCAATAGCTTCTACACTTAATTAAACCTGTCGAAAGCCCTTGCTTCTCCTGCCTGTTTGTTGTGACCAACACAGAAGTGATTGCTCCACTGTCCAGGAGGACACAGCCATCCAGCCAAAGTGCTTTGAAGTAAGTTTGCATCAGGAACCACTTAAACTTTAAGACCACATAGATAACGTGTGAAAGCATTTGCCAGGATGGATATGTTGATTAACTGGAGGAACAACTCATCCTGGACAAACCCAACATTGATGTTTCTAATTCCACCCCCCCATCTCTTTCTTCCATCTCTTCCTTACCTACATCTGTTCTTCTTTATTGCCCTTACCTTCCCCCCCTCCTCCACTTCTAATAGTCTCGCCCACTACTTGTCTCTCATCTTCTATCCATCCAATTTCTTATCACCTCTTAGTCCATATAACAATTACAGGCCAGTTCGGCCCTTCTAGTCCATGCTGAACACCTCCTCCCATTGACCCGCGCCCCCCCCCCCCCCCAGCCCAATCCTCTCTCGTCCATATACCTATCCAGCTTTTCCTTAAATATCAAAATCGAGCTACTTTGGCTCCATACTCCCACCACCCTCTGCTTGAAGAAATCTCCCTCCCCCTCATGTTTCCCCTATACCTTCCCCCCTCCAATCTCGATCCATGTCCTCTTGCTTTATTCTCTCCCACTCTCAATGGACTCTCTTTTGTCTGTAAGAGGCCCTTCAGGCCATTCCCGTCGGTGGCAAACCTGTCTGCCTTGCAGCAGGCAAAAGTGAATTTCATGTAATACGACGCAGTTTCATTAATATGAGAATGAGTTGAATCTTGAATTTTTACAGCTCTGCCCCACCTCCTCCTTGCTCGACATCCTCTACACCCCTAGTCTTAGTGCATATTTGCTGATCTAATTTTCCATATTGATACAGATGATAAGCATAAGATAGATAAATAATAAATATTCACAGGCATCATAGAACAAAGAAAGTGACTTACTTACAGAATGACTCATGCATTTCCATGAAATATTTCTGTTTAAAGGGTTAACACTTAAATCCGCATTACTTTATCAGGATTGAGCTCTATTATGTCAAGTTCGTGTGCTCCTGGAAGCCAAAGTCTGAACCACGGATCTCTACTTGCTACTCACTGTGGCAGAGTGAAGAGATAGTGATCCATTGAGGATTGAGATGAAGAGAAACTTCTTCGCTCCGAGAGCTATGGACCTGTGGGACTCCCCGCCACAGAAAGATGTTGAGGCCAGTTCAATAGATATGTTCAAAAGGGAGTTGGATGAGGCCCTTACTGGCAAAAGGGATCGAGAGGTATGAAAAGAGAGTGGGAATAGAGTACTGAGGTTGAATATACTCATGTAAAAGTCAACCCCCTATTTTTGGTCAGAAAATCTGGAATTTTCCATAAATCTTGTGCAAAGGCTGCCCCTAGTCTCTCACCTCGGCCCTGGCTGCCCGCAGTCTGGAGCTCCCGGCGCCTCGGTCATGAACTCATGCCTTGGCCCTGGCTGACCGCCCACTGGAGCTCCTGATGCCTCCGACGTGGACTCTCATCCCGCTGCCCGCTCATCGTAGCCTCTGATACCTCAAACGCGGGATCTCACCTCAGCCCCGGTCGCCTGACCATGGAAGCTCCTGACACCTTGAGCATGGACTCTCACCTCCACCCTGGTCGCTCACTGAAGAAGGTCCCAGACCCAAAACAGTGGTAAATTATCTGTACCCCTGTTGACGCTGCGAGACAGCGCCTTCGTGTGTCTTTACCACATTCTCGTGAACCCAGCTCAGATGGCACCACTTTGTGGATGTGGGAGCAAACCAGAGACTGGAAAGAAACCTTGTCTGTCATAAGGGAGAACATGCGAACTCCACTTAGAAAAGTCCAGGGTCAAGATTGAACCCAGGTCACTGGTGCTGTGAGGCAAATGTGTGAGAAGGTTTTATGCTTCATTTCTAGCACATGTTCATTGAAGGAGACCTTCTTTTTAATACAATACCTGTTCAGCTACAGCAAGTAAGAATTTCAGTGCATTGTGCCTTGTATGGTGTATATGATAATGAACTCGCTATCATTATTGTTCTGGAGTATATTTATATATCGTATATTCTGGTGTAATAGTTGAATTTTGTGGACCAATTTTTAAGCTAAAATTTCCCTACTTTTGACTGGGGTAAGTACTTGCGTCATTTGGGGCAGCGGGGGCTTGGATGAGTGAGAGGGTGGCTGGACCTGGTGGTAAGTCTGTGTTCGGGGCATCGGGAGCTCCAAGAGGCGGGCAGGCAGCTGGGGCCAAGGCTGGAGTCGGGGCGTCAGGAGCTCTGACGGGCAGGTGGCCGGGGCCTAGTCAAGAGTCCACGGTGGGGATGTCGGATGCTTGGATGGGCAGGAGGCTGGGGTCAAAAATTGGAGGGGTGGGAGGTCGACTCTTACATGGTATGGACACGAGTATATGAGGTAGGTTGTGGCTGAATAGCCTGCATTATCCATGAGAAACAATCAAAAGACCAGAATAAGATTGTCAACTTGCTGAAAGGTCTCATTCTAGGTTTTAAGGAGGATTAAGAGTCAGGGAGGATGATGAATGGAAGTTTTGAGCTCTGAGTGTAACCATCAGCGATGGAGTGATTGATATCTGGGATGATCAAGAGGCTGGAAATATAGGAATACAAGTTAAGTCAAGTTTACTGTCATCTGAGCAACCTGAAGAAATAGTGTTCTCTGGTCCTCGGTGCAAAACACGCAGACACACGGCCAGACAAACAATACACACACAGGACAAATACTCATATACTGTACATAAATAAACAAACAAATAACGACTCATAAATATTTGATCCTTTGAGGGTTAGTAAGAGCTGTTCATTCAGTCATTCAGCGTTCTCATTGCCCGCGGGGAAAAAAGCTGCTTCTTAGCCTGGTGGAACTGCCTCTGCTCTTCTTCCCCCGACGGGAGCAGCTGAAAAGATGCTGTGAGTGGGGTGGAAGGGGGTCCTCAGCGATTTTGTGTGCCCTCTTCAGACAATGATCCCGTTGAGGGAGACTCCAGTGATCCCCTCTAGAAGGTTGAGAGAGATGTGGCCAAGGAGGGATTTGAAGACAAGGAAGAGAGACATATATAATATTGAGACATCATTAGACGAGAGTAAATGGAACATTGGAACATTACAGAGCAGTACAGGCCCTTCAGCCCATGATGTTGTACCGATCTACTCCACAACAATCTAACTCTTCCCTTCCTCACACTGCATCCATGTGCCTATCTAAGAGTCTTTTAACCATCCCTATTGTACCAGGCTCCACCACCAGTCCCGGCAATGCAGTCCAGACACCCACCACTCTGCAAAAAAAAAACCATACCCCTGGACTTTCCTTCCCTCATTTTAAACCGATATCCTTTGGTATTTGCTATGGTGGACCTGGCATTAGCCGTAATATTTCAGCTAAAAATTCCATTGCTTCGCGTTAATGTGAAAAAGGCTTCTCAGATATGTGAAGCACCTGTTGGGGAGAGCTGGGTGTGCTCTGTGAGTGTCCCACATCTCATTCAGGTTCTCCTCCGTTCCTCAGAAAATGCGTTAGAGACATCACAGTCCCAGTTACAGGAGTTAAGAAACCTGTTTTAACATTGTGCTGTACAAAATATTTATGTCACAATTAATGATTTCAGACTTCCATTGTTTAAAGTGCATAGTATGATATTCATTAAGAAGATGATACTTCAGTTCATTTAAATGGCCTGCACTATGGTTAATTTCATACATCTCATAATCAATTTCAAAGCTATTATACATTGCAGTTTTTTTTAACCCATTTTCCTGCAAGTTGATTGGCTGGAAACGCTGCATCATTAATAACACAATATCCGATTGCAAACATATCATTAGAAGGTAAAGATGTATTTTATCACATTTGTCAAAAAAAAACCCTGAATGTGGAAGCGGGCAATGTATTAGGAGATTGATTTATGAGGTCCATGCGACTGGTTCTTCATCAGCTGGAGATTCGCTGGCGTGTTGTCCTTGTGCTTTAATTGTGGGCAGGTTCCCTGAGCTGCCGTGGAAACAAGGAGGGGTGAGAATGGGCAGCGCCTGTGGCGAGGTGCGCTCAACTCGCCTGGGCTGAGACGTGGGCAGGTCCACACTGACATAAGGGAATTTCACCCATCCGGACCATCTGTAATACACCATCCGCTGCTGCCGTCAGAACAGCAAGCTTTATGGCACGAGTTCCTGATGATAAATCGGATTCTGATCCTTCATACCCCCCACCCCCCAACCCTTTCTATTACCAACCGTACGAAGGGGTCCGGCCTGAATTGTTGGTCACCTTTTACTACGTGACCTGCTAAGTTTCTTCAGGGTATTGCCCTCCCTAAATCTCTCCACTCAAGTAGAGGAAATCTCGGCTAAATAGAGAATGTTACTGATGTCATGTACACAGCTGTAAACTGTAGCATGCAGCCACCACTTGGACTTATCAGGACAATAATGGTCTTCACCATTTTATCAACAGCAAATTAGGTGTGCAGGGTTGTGGGGGGTGGGAAGACTGGCTGAAGAAAGTCTGCTGGTTGAGTATGGTTCCCTACGCGCCCTAGAAGTATGGTTCCCTACACACCAGACTCTCTTCTGTTTTGAGTTCCAAAACCAGTATCAGAATTTTATTGTCGTGAACAAAAACAACACAAGCCAGAGGGCATGGGTTAAGAGTGAAAGGGAAAAAGCTTAGGGGGAAAGACGAGGGAGAACTTCTTCACACAGAGAGCGGTAAAAATTTAAGAAGAATTTGGACAGATGCATGGATGGGAGGGCTGCAGCTCAGTGGGATGAGGCAGAGAAATGGATTAGCACAGACAAGAAGGTTGAAGGGCCTGTTTCTGTGCTGTAATGTTCTACGACATAAAATCCGTTGTTTCACAAAGGCACCACAGGACAAACATTTACATAAACCGCCTTACAAAAATAAATAAAAAATAGTGTAGGGAAAAGGAAAAGACAAAGTGAGGCAGGGTCCTGTGGTTCATTGTCCATTCAGGAATCTGATGGCGGAGTGGAGGGAGCTGTGCTTTAATTATTCCTTTAATCAGCTCAGCCCACCCTGAAGCTCTCTACAACCCGTTGGAGCAGTGTGGCAGAGCTGGTGCACACAGCAAGATCCCACACAGCAGTGTTGAGCGAGTGGAGCGAATTATTCTGGGCAACGGGCAGAATGCCTCATGGAGTGAAACAATAATGCAATGGTTCTCATTGCTCACATCTCACTTTAAGTAATCCTTGTGCCATCAGTGCCCTGTGATTAGTAAGGGATGGCTTAAGGTGGGGATGTGGGCAGGAAGAAAAGGTTTGAAGACCACTGTTTTAATCATCCCTAACTGACTCGTTATGTGCACGGTTTCAGAACTCAAAAGAAAATGACAATTTTTCTCAAGCAAAATATTTCCGTATCAATTGGGTCTTGAGCAGTGTTTCTCAACCTTTCCTTCCCACCCACATCCCACTTTAAGCCATCCCTTAATAATCACAGAGCACTGACTTAAAGTGGGATGTGAGTGGAAAGAAAAAGGTTGCGAACCACTGCATCAGTGTAGGGCACTACCAGTAACCACAGAGACAAGCTGAGGAAATGAGAGGCTTGAAGAACCTTGCTGACCTGGATCCCAGGTTAGGAATGGCGGCAAGGGAAAGGTGGCTTGACCTTTATGGCCCAGGACCACGGGGGAGGAGTCATAGGATATGAGTCATCCATGGGCGGGCCATGTGATAATTACAACAGTGATAATTACATACAATGGAGGAAACGTGCCACCACACCTACATCAAGGTAATGAGTAAAGAACAGGCCTGAATACGAAGGTGGGTGGAGGAGGGCCAAGAGCTCATAGGAGGACATTAGAGAGTTGATTGGAAGAGGGGAGGTAGTGAGTGCAGAACTGGAGGAAAAGAAACAGAGGGATAGAGAAGGAGAGAGAGAGAGAGAGAGAGAGAGAGAGAGAGAGAGTGAGAGAGAGAGAGAGAGAGTGAGAGAGAGAGAGAGAGAGAGAGGGGGGGGAAAGAAGACATGGGGATATGGAAAGGGAGGGATGGGTGCGTTGCTAATGGAAATCAGTGAAGTCAGCGTTAATGCCAATGGAATATGCAGAGCTGCTCCTCCAATTTCCAGGCGGTCTCAGCTTAGCAATGCAGGAGATCACGGGCAGACTTGCAGGCAATGGAATGGGGGCAGGGAATTTAAATGGGTTGCACTCCCACCATTGCACGAAGGTGGTCAGCGAAGCTCCAAAGCTCTTTGGAGCAATGGAAGCGACTGTGCCTTGACCCTCTGAGACCAGCTTGACCCCATCAGGTGGGAAGGAACTATTCAAGGGCAGCACAATCCAAGCAGCCGAGAAAATAACGTAAACTCAAACACTGCAAGTGATATGACGTGAAATGCCACAAATATGACCTCATGCTTTACGTGACCGAACCTTGAATGGGTTGGTGATTTCCACTAACCCTGGCTTTAATTGCACCCCCATCTGTACAGCTAATTGCCCATATCTGTAGGTCCCTTTTAAGTCTTTTCACTTTTGGTGATTTTGAACGTAGCTCCCCCTGGTCATTTACAGCATGGTAACAGGCCCTTTCAGCCCTCAAGCTCGTGCCACCCAATTACACCCGACTGACCTCCAACCCACCGCACACTTTGAAGGGTGGGAGGAAACCAGAGCTCCCTGGGAAAGCCTACACAGACGTGGAGAGAATGCGAAAACCCCTTTTAGACAGCGTCGGATTCGAACCCCAGTTGCTGGTGCTGTAACAACATGCCATTAACCTCTAGGCTAACGTGGATGTACCTGTCCCTATGTTTATGGTCTAGAAAGGCCTGTTGTCTACATCAGTTTGTCCTGTGCTGGCCTTTCTTTAGAACCTACAGCACAGTACAGGCCCTTTCATCCATCAATTACCTACTCTAACAATTGCCTAGAATTTCCCTACCTGCATAACCCTTCATCTTCACTAGTTCTAAATACCCATAAATCTCCTATTGTACCTGCCCCCACCATCATCGTTGGCACCCACCACTCTCTGTGTGAAAAACCTACCTTTTGTATCTGTCAAGCATCTGTGCTCCCATTTGTTAGCTCTGGGATAAAGGTCTGGCCGTCCACATGCTCAATGCCTCTTGCCATCTTGAAAACCTTTATCAGGTCATTCTCCATCACTCCAAGGAGAATAGACCAACTTCACTCAACCTATCCTCATAAGCTCCAATCCAGGCAGCTTCCTTGTGAATCTTTCCAGCACCCTCTCTATGACATCCACAATCCTTCCTGTAATGAGTTGTCCTGAACTGAGCACAGTATTCCAAGTGGCGTCTAACTAAGGTCTGGTAAACCTGCGGCATTAACTCACTTTGTCATATAAAAATCATACCTGTGACCACCTCCCCTTGTACTTTCTTGATCTGTTTTTGTGGCAGAACCATGATACTTGTCCGCAGGGCATGCGTTGGTTGGGGAAAATCTAAGCATCAGCTTTCTGGAAAGTTGGGTGAAACACGACAGGCTGTAGTAAACACACTGATATACTGGAGGAACTCAGCTGGTCTTTTCAGCGTCCATAGGTGACAAAGGTATATAGCTAATGTTTCGGGCCTGAGCCCTTCTTCAAGGAAAAATCAGAAAAGGCAGAGCAGGAGATATTGGAAAGTCTCAGAATTCAAACAGTGGGGGAAGGAATCCACCCAGACCTACAAAAGGTGTTAATTGGATGTGATGGAGTCTAGGTAGAATTTATCATTTCTGTGTGAAAGGAGACAAGGAACGGAGAGATAATGGGGGAAGAAGAGGGTGGGATGCCAGAGAATTCGATATTAATGCCATCCGGTTGGATTGCCCAGTTGGATGATGAGGCGCTGTTCCTCCAATTTATGGGCGGTTGCAGTCTGACAATGCATGAGACTATAAACAGACATATCGGCAAGGGAATGGGGTGGGGTATTGAAATAGACGGCCTCTGGGAGATCCACGCTTTTGCAGCGGACAGAGCCGAGGTGCTCAACAAAGCAACCTCCCCATCAGCGGCCACTCTCCGACGTAGAGGAGACCACAAGCAAAAGTTGGAGCAAGTGTTTCCCTTGGGTTGCAGCTCAGATGTTTACTATTGTTTCAGATGGTTGGATCAGAACAGATGTGAGTAAATGCTGGAGAAACTCAACAGGCCCTGCAGCGTCTCTAGGAAGCAAAGATTTACAACCAACATTTTGGGCCTGAGCCCTTTGTCAAGGTATTAACTTTCTCCAGCACTTTTGTGTATTTACTGTGATCACAGGGTCTGGAGACTTGTTGATGCCCATACCACAGGAGTCCAAAAAAAGTCTGTCATGTCGAACCCTCTGGTTTTTCATGCACGTCAGGTTATAAATCTTGTCCAATTCTTATTTGAAGTTGATTTGACGTTTATCTTCAGAATACACTCACTGAAGACTTTCTTTCAGGTGCCGAGAATTCAGATCCGCAAATTGGAGGAACAAAACCTCATCTTCCGTCTGGGCATCCTCCAACCAGTTGGCATTAACCTCACCTTATGTTTAATCCCCACCCCCCCCCCCTTCCTTTCCTCTAGTTCTGCCTCTCTCATTTCCCTTTTCTCTCCATCCCCTTTGATGGAACCAAAATCAACTTTCACCTGATCATATCCAATTAGCACCTTTCGTCTGTTGGTCTTTACTCCTCCCCCCTTTCTCTTTACCTCCAAGACGGCCTGAGGTCCTCTAACATTTACTGTGTGTTTTTACAGAGTAAAATTACCTTTGGGAAACATTTCATCTTGGCAGTGCAGCACTCCCTCAGTACTGCACTGCAATGTTAGCTTGGAATATCCAAACATATCTCAGTCACGGGATGAGAACTCCTGACTCTGTTGCAAAGATGCATTTCTTGGAAATAAAATGGATTTACTGAAAGGCATCTTGTAAATTTTTTCATTCACCTGATGTGTACATTACAGACAAGCCCAAAACTGATTGCCCAGGCACAATTTTACCCTGGGTGGATATCGAAATGGACTTTGGCATCACAACAAGGCCTGACGTGGAAAGGACGCAGATTTCCTTCACAAGAGGTGACGTCGCCATCTTGGGGGGGTCAGACCCCACTGTTGCAGTATTTTAAATAAAACCACCATCAGCTCCATTTAAAGCCTGTATGGAGTTGATGGCAGTCGGACCGGGCGGATGGATCTGGCATGAGCGCTATCGCCGCTCTCCGTTCTCCACGGGCCCGCATCAGCAGCAGCTCTGTCAGGGCCACCATCTTGACAAATATGTTCCACCACCATGCCCACTCTCTGCCCACTCTCGGAGGTAAATAGCATTGGGCAGGCCCTTCGGCCCAACTCACCCATGCTAAGCAAGCTTGCATTCTGGACTAGTCTCATTTGCTGGCATTTGGTCCGCATCCTAAGTTCTTCGTGTCCACAAACCTGTCTATTTGAATGCTGCGATTGTATTGTCAGCCAGCCTGTTCCAGACAGGGGCCACCTCCTGAATGTAAAAGTTTCATTTATAAATAATCTCACGCTAATGTTACTTAATTGAAACATTAATTGTGATAAAAGTTTTGATGAGGGTCTGAATTTTGTACCTTCAGGCCCCTGGCGGATGCCTCCCGGATCCTGGAGGCTTTCACCTGACACCTTCTGCGCTGCCTTCACCTTCTCAGGTCAGCTTGCGTTCCATTCCTTCCTTCAAGGTCTGCTTAGGTGCCGCCCGAGCGTATGCCTTCAGGTCCATGAGGCCTTCACCCTGCAGGGTCTGCTTGTGCTCCACGCTGCCTGCTCTTTTAGGTGCACTGGTCTTTTGTCCTACATGGGCCTCTGGGGCACTCACTGTTCCAGGTCAGCTTGCACGTCGCCCTGGAGTAGTCCCTTGGGCCTGCAGGGCCTCCACCCTGCCCATAGTTCCCCCAACCTTTCGGACCCACTGGCCCATCCTCCCACGCTGCCCTGGCCTTTCCATTTCAGCTCCGCAGGGCCTTCATCCTGCCCGCTTCCTCCCTTCAGCTCTCACCCCTTCTTGACCGCTGCCGCATCTCCCCTTTCGGGACCCTTTGGCGCACCCTAAATCAGATCTGTAGGACCCTCATCCCACATGGTCTGCACTGCCCTCAGCCTTTCACAGGTGCTTGTGCACGGGGCCGATGGAGGTCTTTTGTTGGAGGTTTGAAGCTAACTAACCTAAGGGCACTCCCACCACCCAGGCCATGCCTTCTTCACTCTGCTACCATCAGGTAAAAGGTAGAGGAGCTGAAAGACGAGAACACAGTGGCACAAAAACAGCTTCTTCCCTTCTCCTATCAGATCATGAACCAAAGGCACTGCCTCACTTTCCAGGCACTTATTTATTTATTTGTAAGGTGGCTTATACGAATGTTTACACTGTGATGCTGCCGCAAAACAACGAATTTCGCGACAATTAATTCTGATGCTGATTTTGATTCACCTTCGGTAATGATTCCCGCCACTTGGATTGCATGATTTAAAAAGAAATTAAATTTAGACATGCAAGACGGGTAACAGGCCCTTTCGGCCCACGAGCCCGTGTTGCTCAATTACCCCCAATTAACCTAGAAACCCTGTGTGATTTTGAAGGGTGGCTGGAAACTGGAGCACCCAGAAGAAACACTAATTCAGGCATGGGGAGAACGTACAAACTCCTTACAGACAGTGCGGGATTCGCACACGGGTCGCTGGCCCTCCATCGGCATTGCGTTAACTGCTTCACTCACAGTGGTGCCCTGGAAGGTGAATACAAGGTGTTACCTCTGATATCTTGGCCAGCACTACCATCCACACCCCACACTTTCTCCTCTGACATTTCCGCCACCTACTACATGGACCCACCACTAGACAGACATTCCCCTCTCCTCCCCTCCCTGCCTTCTGCAGGACCCGCTCCCTCCATGTCTCCCAGTCATCCCCTTGGCACTTACCCCTGTGATCACAGGAGATAATCCACTTGCGCCCACATCTCCTCCCTCACCACCATTTAGACACCACAAACAGTCCTTCCACGTGAAGCAACATTTCACTTGTGAGTCTGCAGGGTCGTCGACTGCATCTGGATCTCCCGCTGTGGTCTCCTCTACATCAGAGAGACTGGACACAGACTAGGAGGTCACTTTGTTGAGCACTTCATCTCTGTCCGCCGCAATAGCGGGGACTTTCCAGTGGCCACCCATTTCAATTCCCCGTCCCATTCCCTTGCCGACATGTCTGCCCATGGTCTTGTGCACTGCCAGACTGAGACCACCTGAAATTGGAGGGCACCCTCCAACCTGATGGCATTGCTATCGATTTCTCTGGCTTTCGTTAAACACTCTCACCCCCATCTCCCCCCTGCCCCGTCATCTCTCCGTTTCCTGTCTCCTTTCGCGCACACACATGATCAATTCTACCTCGTCCCTTATCACATCCAATTATGTTGGTCTGGATCCCTCCCCCATTGTTTGAATTCTGAGACTTTCTGATAATATCCTGCTTCTTTCTGCCTTTTCTGATTTTTGCTTGAAGAAAGGCTCAGGCCCGAAACCTCGGCAATAGATCTTTGTCTCCTATAGACTCTGAAAAGACCGGCTGAGCTCCCCCAGCGTTTCAGTGTGTTTACTCATCACTCAATATTCTCGGACAAATCATTATTACCGAAGCATAGTTAGGAAAATCTTGAAGACTTGGAAGTAGCATAAGAATGAAAATCTTCTTTATTTTTCTCACATTGCGGTGCCAATTGAGAGTCAAGTGGTTGATAATCCTGAATATGTATTGTTCGCCTGTTCTCGCTGCTGCCATCGGGAATGAGGTGCCATTAAAACTCGCATGATGTGGAGGAGACTGATGGTGGAGGGTGTAGCAGCTGTTCCTGAACCTGGTGGTGCGAGTCTTGTGGTACCGAGACCTCTTTCCTGATGGCAGCAGCGAGAACAGGGTTTGTGCTGGGTGGTGGGGGTCTTTGATGATCGCTGCTGTACCTGATGTATCTGGGGATGAAAGTAGGAGGTCACAGGGCTCTGTTTGGGTCCATAGTTTCTTAAAGACAGCAGAACAGGGCAATAAGATGGTTAAATAGCTGATGAACTGATGGTATATTAGTTGGAAATAGAACATAAAGCAAGGAGACTTAGAACGATAGACAACATTGGTTGGACCCCCAACGTGAGTACTTCGCAGTCCTGCTCTCAACATGACAGGAAAATGCAAATGTTATTGCCTCACGACAGGAGATGTTCCGGTCAGAGTCCTGGACCCAACCATCTTCAGCTGCTTCATCAATGACTTTCCTTCCATCACAATGTTCACCAATGTTCAGATCAGGTCAGATACTATTTACAAGCAGAAGCCCAGCAATCCAAATGCCAGGGCCACCTGAGAATCCGAACTTGCCAAAAACTCACACCTTTTCAAAGTTTAGCGGGCTTTCGCATGTGGGCACGCTTGCGCAAGTGCCACAGATGCACAGTGACAACAAGGGTTGACTTTATTTTTCTTTAAAACTGCCTGTTTTGTCAAATGAAGCATGCTGTGTTTGCTAATAAGTAAACTATCAATATTCACCCACTCATACCTTCTCAGAGTAACTGATCTAGAAGAGGGCAAACTCCGATTTCAAACCTCCGCCGCCTTGTGGCTGTATCTGCTCAGGGGAAAGTCTTTGGGAGTAAAATCCAGGGAAAAATCCAGAGTTGGAGTCCCCAAGGCAGCTGACTGCTGTACCCAGCACCGGCTTCGCAACTCTTGCGGTGCTGCTGGCGCCAAACTGAATCGACCTTCGTTGTTCCTTTGGACCTGTCATTAACGTGGAGGGCATCCCCATTGTATGGGCAACAGACAGATCTCCATATCAACTCCACCCTTGCTTGTGCACTGGAGAGGTCACTCCAGCCACTACCATAGATGCCTGAGAATCAGGAAAATCTGGAGCGATCCAATCCCCGAACAGTCCAGATTTTTGGACTTCTACTGCATTCTCACTTAAAGTAGAAACAATGTAGCATGAAATTTCCATAAGTCTGCCATAAGGCAGATAAAGATATGCCATTGGCATTGCCCCATGCCCCTTTAAATCGGAGAAACAGAAGCAAAAGAATGTACCCTCAGGTCCACTGAGTGTCCGTGGATTTACCTCCAGCACTCCCGCAGCCTCTCCAGCCGCCCAGACTCCAGTTCGATTCGTCAGGAATCTGAGCCCAGATCCAAACCTCCCGACATGATGAGGAAGCCTTCAATGTCCAGGCCCCTTTGGGGGGCCCTGCTTGGCCTCAGTGCCCTCTTGAAACACGGTTCCGATTCATGACTCTCTTGAGCCAGTCTCCAGCAGTCCTCTGAACTCAAACTGCCAGCAGCCCACAGCCTGCATGGGTACCTCACCTGCTGCCTTGTGCGTGTCACAGAGCCACTGTCACCACCATCCTTGGGGCCATCTCCTCTGCTTATCGGCATCCGCCACCCTTCGTGACCGTTGCCAAACATCTTGGGCCTAGAACCTGTGGTGACAGGATTTTAAATAAACACTTTCCGATTCTTTAACAGGCTGTTTAAAGCCTGCACAGAACCCGTCACCAGTCGGAATGGGTGGTAGGACCCTTCAGGCAAGCGTGGCATCTCCACTCCCCACTCTTTCGCAGGTGAACACCAGTGCTGCCATGTCAGCCGCTCCAGCAGCACCGTCATTTTATTTCCCCCCCAGCGGATGGAACCAGCCCATGCTGGTGGACTCGGGCATGTCTAGAGAAGCCCTAGGACATAGGGCTCCATGAAATGACCTTCTCCAACAGTAGAATCTCAATATTCAGTAGGCTGAAGGGGGCCGATTTTGTGCAGTAGTGTCTTAAGGTTCTTTGCGGAAGAATTATTTCACACAGAGTTGGCAGGAGACTGGAGATGATTTGAATGGATGGTAGAAGAAATACTGTACACTTGAAGAATAGTTGGTTGAGACTTGAAGGGCTGTGATCCACAGGGCCATAGGCTTGGTGATGGAAGGTGTGAAGGTGCAGTGGAGATATTTTTGTTGGTTGGATATAATAGGCTGAACGGCTGAGACCTGGTCATAAACATTCTGTGACCCTTTGATTCTATAGCATGTAGCTAGAAGGGTTTGTTTTGTTGGATAAGCTTACTGGATTAACCTGGCTGCAGTGTGAAACGCGGAGGGGTAACGTGATGTGGATGGGACTTGCTGCAAGGTGGGATTTAAGCAGTGGCCACCATGGCAGTTTGCTTGGGAATGCCAGAATGCATGAATTTGATTTACTGTTTGCAGCAGGTATTGAGGCTGTTTCCTGAATAACCCACCTCTCAGGGCAAATAACTTGCTCATTAAAAAAACAAATGTCCAATGGATCTCTAATTGTGGCTTTATAGAGGTCAGATGTTAGAGTGCGGTTGTTATTAATGGAAGTGGTAGATGTTTAATCATGAGCTGTAGTCAATTAAACATTGATTTACTGATCCTCCAAAATGAACTTCATGGGATTAAATGTCAGTCTCTTTAATCACAAGAGATTCAATAATGTACTTGCAAAATCACTTATACCATGAAATGCATTTCTGCAGTGATCAAGTCTCACAGACCAACACTCCATTGACATTGCCAATTATAACTGACCTTCTTCACTTGGACCTAAATATCGCCTCCTCTCCCCAGAATCCCTGCCTTGCGCTGTCTTCTAGTCCTTCCTCTTCAGGCCCTCGGTCTGACAGTCCCCTCATGCTCTGTTCTACAGTCCCTCCTTCTTCTTGCAGTTCCCCTGCCCTTCAGTTTCTCAACCTTATTCCTTCATCTGTTCTTCTCCAATCCATAGGGCTTATCTCTCACACTCTTTGTTTTGTTAATCTTCATCTTGCACATCCCCATCATAGTCCTGAAATGTCATAGAAATGTTTTCCAGAGGAATACTAGAGGGTGGCACGGTTGGTGCAACGCCCTTACAGCGGTTCGAATCCCGCCGCTGTCTGTAAGAAGTTAGTTAGTTCTCCCTGTGTCTGTGAGGGTTTTCCCCAGGGGCTCCAGTTTCCTCCCACCATTCAAAACATACCGAGGGTGTAAATTGGGTGGCACCGACTCATGGACTGAAATGGCCTGTTACCATATATAACCATATAACAATTATAGTGCGGACACAGGCCATCTTGGCCCCTCCACTCCGCACCGATTTAAGTGAACTCCATTAGTCCCACCTACCTGCTCCCTGTCCATAACCCTCCAATCCCCTCACATCCATGCACTCATCCAAACTTCTCTTAAATGACAGAATTGACCCTGTTGCAACCACCTCTTCCGGAAGGTCATTCCACTCAGCCGCCACTCTCTGAGCGAAAAAGCTTCCTCTTAGGTTACCTCTAAAGTTTTCCCCCTAACCCTTAACTTATGACCCCTCGTTCCAATCTCACCTACCTTCAAGGGGAAGAGCTATATGTCTAAATTTAAATTTAAAATTTACAGCTTTCAGCCGACGTTGAACCAATCTTTAACAAACAGGAATGGATAATTGCAATAAAGGAGCTTGTGTCTTTGTTTTGCATTCACTGTAAATTTATTAGGGTTTTCTTTTCTTCTTCCTTGTCTCTGAGAATAATTACAGTCATTTGGCACCTCTGGTGAGACGTTGCCAAGGCTTACGTAGTTCAGAAGTTTGCGAAGGTTTGGCATGTTATCTAAAACGTTGGCAAACTCCTACAGATGTGCAGTAGAAAGTGTGTTCACCACCTGCTTCAGAGACTGGTACGGTGGTGGGGGGGGGGGGGCACAGGGGAACCAATATCTCTGCAAAAGGTAGTGGACGCAGCCCAGCATGTCACAGGCAAAACTCTGCCCACCATCGAGAAAATCTACATGTAACATTGGTGTCAGAGAGCAGGATCCACACCACCCAGCACACGTTCTGTTCTCGCTGCTACCGTCAGGAAAGAGGTACAGGTGCCACAAGGCTCGCACCACCAGGTTCAGGAACAGCTGCTACCCCTCCACCATCAGACTCCTCAACGACAAACTCAAGATCATTTAAGGACTTTAACTTTTCTTGTTATTTACTATTTAATATGTATTTTCTGTACTGCACAGTTTGTTGGCACTGTCTTCTTGTTTACGTTTCTCTTTTGAATATGTATCTTTTCTTGAGTACAGTTTTTCTTTTGCGCTACCAAAATTCTGCCTGATCTGCAGAAAAAAAGAATCTCAGGGTTGTATGTGATGTTATGTATGTACTTTGAGAATAAAAGTGAACTTTGAACTTCGAATTGCAGGGAAAAGTTAAACAGGTAATTCCCTGAAAGGGGAGTCACAGGTAGATAGGGTGCTGAAGAAAGCTTTTGGTATGTTGGCCTTCATAAATCAGAGTATTGAGTACAGGAGTTGGGATGTCATGTCGAATTTGTCTAGGGTGTTGGTAAGGCCAAATTTGGAATATTGTGTGCAGTTTTGATCACTGAATTACAATGAAATAGAAAGTGCAGAGGCAATCCACAAGAATGTTACCTTGGGTTCAGGGTTTGAGTTACAAGCTGGGATTTTATTCCCTGGAGTGTAGAAAATTGATGGGTGATTTGATAGAGGTCTTGAAAATTGTGAAGGGGACAGAGCGAGTCAATGTGAACGGGCTTTTTCCATTGAGAGAGGGGGAGATTCAATCAAGGGGACATGGATTGAGATTGAAAGGGGAAAAGGAGAGGGGGAATTTCTTCACTCAGAGGGAGGTGGGAGTTTGGAATGAGCTTCTGGCCAAAGTGGTAGATGCGGGCTCGATTTTAATATTTAAGGAAAAGTTGGTTATGGATATGGATGAGAATGGCATGGAAAGTTATAGGCCAGGTGTGGGTCAATGGGATGAGGTGGGAGAAGGTGTTCAGAATGAACTAGAAGGGCTGAACTGGCCTGTTTCTGTGCTGTAATTGTTAAATGGTTATAGGCTAGGACTTTATTTCCTGGAGCATAGAAGGAGAGGTAAGGTTTGATTGAGGTATTCAAAATTATGATGGGAATAGATTGAGCAAATGCAAGCAGGTTTTCACCACTGAGGTCAGGAGACAATAAAAAGTAGACATAGGTAAAGGGGAAATGGAGAAAAGTTTAAAAGGAACATTTAGAGGGAACTCATTCCCATAGAGAGTGGTGAAGTGTGCAACGAGCTGCCAATTGAATTGATAAACGCAGGCTTGATTCTGACATTTAGGGAAAGCTTGGACAGGTACGTGGATGGGAGCAGCATGAAGGGATATGGTTAGTTGGACTAGGCAGATTAATAGTTCACCACAGACTAGAACGGCCAAAGGGCCTGTTTCTGAGGAGTAAAGCGTTCTATGTTTTTAACAAAATTAGAGTTGGGAACAAAAGTAGAAAGTTTGTTTTTTTCTCCCCACACAGATGGGGTCATTAAGCATCTTTAAAGTTGTGGGACCACCAGACATGTGGAGGTCATTCCTCGTAAGATGGCGGAAAGGATTTGGATCGCCAGGGGATGAGTAACTCGCCACATGATATCCAACTCCGATCTTGTAGCTGAAGTATTTAAGTTACAGGACCCAAGTTCTGCCTAATTTATGGGATGACACTACTGCCTCTAGCAGTATCATGTCGTGGAGGGTACGACAGGGAGATGGATGTATGTTCCCAAAGTTTCTGTTGGGCCCTTTAATATTTTACGACATAGCATTCACTAATCGGTTATGGAAGGGGGTGTGGGGAGTGGGAGGAAGGAAGACAGATGAAAGAGAGAAAGAGCGAGAGAAGGGGAAGGGGATGGGGATAACAGAAAGTGGAGAAATTGATGTAGTCTGGTTGCTGAGATGCAATATTGGTTGTTGTTACTTCAATTTATGGGTACACTTGGCAGTACACAAGGCCCTGGACAGGCATGTCGGTGTGGCAATGGGGTGTGCCCTCTCCGCCATCACTTCAAATTTGATTTAGACATACAGTACGATAACAGGTCACTTTGGCCCCACAAGTCCTTGCTGCCCAGTTTACAACCCATTTACATACACCCCCGGTATGTTTTAAAGGGTGGGAGGAAACCGCATCCCTGGAGAGAAAACTCACGCCAACACGGGGAGAACGTACAGCCTCCTTACAGACAGCACGGGATTCAAACCCCGATCCCGATCGCTGGCGCTTCAAAGACGTTGTGCTCACCACTACACCAATCCTGGCGCCCATTTACGCCAACCGTGCCATCCTGACTTCCTGGCTTCTTCGCCCCCCCATCCATCTGTCTACCCCCCATCTTATTCAGGCATCGGTGCCTCAGAGTGGAAAAAAAGGGCTCTGCCCTGAAACATCGACTGCCTTCCGGTTTCCACAGGTACAGCGGGACCTGGTGCATTTCTCCAGCACTTTTGAACACTGAGCTTCACCCCAGCAGACTTCCTGATCGTGGAGGAAGAGTGAGATAAATTAAAGAAGATGCATCTGAATTCTCAACACAGGTACTTTCCAATGAGAAATACAGTGCACATGGTGATGCTTCTATGACTGAGATAATAAGACCTGCTGATGTTTGTGGGATGCCAAGGAGCCAACGATAGCCTTTATTCCCATAGCTCGTCTCAGAACTTTTCCAAACTGATTCCTCTGTTGTTCTTGGTCTCAGATTTTTGCCTTTGAATGGGATCATTTTAGAGTCATTTACCATAAGATAGAAAATACATGTTCAAGCCTTGTTGTTCCTTCACTATTCTTCCGAATCATTCTCTAAAAGAACAATATTTATATTCGTGTGCTCTCTCTCCATTCCATTTTATACACATACACTCACTCGTACGGCCTTCGTTTATAATTTGCATTTTTAATTTTATCTGTCCTTTGCCCGATAACTTATATTTTAGAAACAGGCAAAGCTGGGGATAAGGTTTGCGCAACGCCGTTACAATGCCAGCCACCCGGGTGCGAATCCCGCGCCGTCTGCAAGTACCTGCTCCCCATGACTGCGCGGGTTTCCTCCGGATGCTCCAGTTTCCTCAAGGTGCACGGGGGTTGTAAGCGACCACTGGGGTTCTTTGGGTGACCAGGCTCACGAGCTGAAAGGGCCTGTTGCCGTGCTGTATGGTTAAGTTACAAAATTAAAATTTTGCCTTGCCACTAACTTCTGAAACCATGGTGAACCTTCACCAGCTGCAGGTGAATCATCTTCCTCATAGAATTTTGGTTTCTCAATGAAACAGATGAAATATGACTCCCCCCGCTATCTACTGTCTTCTGTTTTAATCTGTTCCCCAGCCCATTCAGTCTGTTTTCACATCATTGTAATGGACCCTATTTAAGTTTAAAACCCGTTTTTCACTCTCAATCATAATGTGAAAATCCCTGGAGGATCCTTTACAATGAGGTCATTAATTAAGCCTGTCTCATTAAGCATGACCAGATCTCAAATTAACCCAATTTTTCCACCATGTTTCCGATTCTATGTACTTTGATTTGTCCAGTCTATACGTGGACTGCATTTGTGCTGAACTCTCTCACAAGCCCCATTTTTAAATTCTATTTATATCTGTCCTGCACTGCAGTTATGATTGGAAGATGGGGCACGTAAACATCTCCCATCCATCTTTAATTTTCATTGCTGTTTCTTTTTGGCACCCAAATTGGTTCGCTCTCTGGATTTTCTAAATACCCCCTGTATCCGGCTCCTAAGGGGATAGGTAGATGCCGGGTAAGGGAATTTTCCAGTTGCTTAAGACTGCGTGTTGTATGGATTGGTGAACTAACTGTTAGGTGCGTCAATTTTAAACCCGTATTTTTAATCTATTTATTTTCTGCAATTTAAATTTTTTTGCTGGTTGCTTGAGGCTGCCGGTTGCGTAAATTCTGGAGGACAGAGGTTTTACTGTAATATGCTCTAAGTGGACCAATCCCACTCATTATGAATGAGATTGGCCCATTTCCTTTTCCTTTCTGCCATCATTGCACCTGTCCAGTATTGGAAATGCAGGCCATCTGCAGGTATTGAATGTGGTTTCTTTTTTATGGCTGACCTTTTGCTGATTTTGTCCAAACATTAGAAAATCACTCCATCGACAGGAGAGGGGATCCAGGCATTTCTCATTTCTCAATGGTCACTGCCCAGGACCTCACAAGCCCTCCCCACTATCAAGGACATCTGCAGGGAACGCTGCCGTCGGAGAGCAGCAGCAATCATCACCACCCAGCACACCCTCTGTTCTTGCTGCTGCCATCAGGAAAGAGGTACAGGTGCCACAAGATTTGCACCACCTGATTCAGGAACAGCTGTTATCTCTCCACTATCAGACCTCAACGACAAACGCAATTTAAGGACTCTTACTTATGCACTTTATTGATTTTCTTTTTTATTTTCTCTGTATTGCACAGTCAGTTTGTTTATATTCATTATCGGTTTACAATTCTTTGTTTGCTTACATTTTTACACCGTATACGATTTATTTTTTTGCACTACCAATTAGTGGTAATTCTGCCACGCTCACAGGAAAAAGGAATCACAGTGCTGTATGTAATGCCATGTGTGTTCTCTGACAATAAGTCTGAACTCTGAGATTGCTTGACTTATCTTTGGAGAGTCAGGCACAAATGGAGCATTGAATTCAGTTTTAGTTCAGAAGGATTTCCAGGACTTGGAGAGTATACAGCAAGGCTTAATTTGTGAGAATGTAGAACATTATAGCACAGTGCAGGCCCTTCAGTCCACAAAGTTGCACTGCCCTATGTAAATCTACTCTACAACAATCTAACCCTTCCCTCCTCTAAACTTTCTAATTTTCATTGACTGGGCTTGATTCAAGATTCAAGATTCAAGATTCTTTTATCATTATGAAATAAAGCAGACACATTTCTTCTCAATCTTTCTTGCTGTAGTACTCCTGGTCAACATCAGGTTACTTGTCTGAGGGCTACTGGTACCATGTCACCTGTCGCATGGACGGGTGGTCAGCGACTAAACCGGATACCCCACCAGGCTTGCCTGGTGAGGAGGGTGGCTAGACACCCTGCAGGATGGAAAACAAGACCTGTCAAAGGACAGATGAACCCTCTCGTAGGGTTAATGGCCATCTAGCAAGCACGTGCCATGAAGGGCAGAAAGGGCATCCCTTACATTGAAGCTTGGTTTGGCCATTCACTGCCACAGAACTCCCACCCAGCTGTCTTGGAACTCACCATGCCGCTGGATGCAGAAGGGAATGCCGAGAGGGTGGGTCTGGACCTATGCAACCCCCCCCCCCACTCTAAATCCTTTCATGCACACGCTGTTCCTTTCTGAGGAGTGGGGTATCTTCATATCAAACCCCACAGACTGACTGAAAGGAACCATCATCGCCCTATGGGATGGATGGCCAGAAAAAGAGTCCTCATGGATTTCTACAGCATAGAAACAGGCCCTTCAGTCCAACTTTCCAGGCTGCCCATGCTGGTCCCATCTGCTTGCATTCCACCAATAGCTACCAGCTCGAGTGAGCAAACACACGCCTGAGACCGGACGCTCGATGTGAGCCCCCTGAGCTCCATCAAGGCAAGAGATTTACGGGAACACGGTGAGGTCATCCTCAAAGAATGCGGCATTCTCTTCTCGTCCTGGGACTCCTGAAGCTACGACCAGTCACCCTGTGGAAGGTGAACGCACGAGGACGCCAAGTGCAAAAAAGGCGGAAGAAGCGCACATGACCTTGCCCCGCCTTCTGCAGAGGACTCCACAGTCACCTCAAGCCTCGCACCCCTAAACAATGGAGAAGATCATCAAAAAGATAGAGCGAAAGTACTTCCTCTAGGGGAGGCAATCCAGAAGGGGGGTTGGCATTGGAAAATTAGCATTATACAACACTGAAATAGGTCAGACGTTCTTCGCAAAATCTCATTGAGGAACTATCCATGGAAGAATTCCAAACTAAGTTTGATATATTGTTCTGTTTGGTGTACAAAGGATCAACAGAAGTATAAAAAAAACACAATGCTTGCAAAACTCAGCAGGGCAAACAGTGCATTTAATATGGCAAAGATAAAGATGTGTATTTAATGTTAACCAGAAGTAAACGAAGGTAGGGATCTACTTCATGTAGATGAGCCAAGATCCACAACGGGCTGACGGGGGAGACTGCCCCAGCTTTAAGAAACAGAAGCGGGGAGAGGCCATTCAGCCCGCATGCCTTGGAAAGACCATGGCTGATGTGCCATGCCATTTGCTTCCTTGTACCTCTTTAGTTCATTCCCATTGACATCCAAAAACTTAAGTCAAGAATAATACACAGTAACAAAGCCTCCGCAACTCTTAGGGAGAGAGAGGTCGCAAGTCCCTGGCATTTTGCCGGGAATGACTCGCCCCTTGTTTTAAGGCCGGGCCAAACACCAATTCTCTCTGCATCCAACCCGTACAGGTAACCTTGGAGACACAGGGAGACTGCAGATGCTGTAAACTGGAGCACAAAGCTCTCTGCTGGAGGAAGTCGGGGAGCCAAGCAGGATCAGTGGCAGGTAAACAATGTCTCGGGACAAAATCCTTAATTGAAGCAGGGTTCTGAACCAGAATGTTGAGCGCTCCTTTTCTCTCACTGGCGCTGTTCGACCTGCTGAATTCTCCAGCAGATTGCTTTTTGCTCCAGTCATGCAAGAACTTTGATTCAGATTTTTGTCAGACTACATACATACAGCCCTGAGATACATTTTTTCCTGGGAGCGAGGTAGTGCAAAGAAACTGTAAACACGTAAACAAAGAAATGTCAGCAAATGAACTGAGTAACACAGAGATAAAAACGAATCCACAAGATGCAAAAGTAAGAGTAAAAATGCAATGCAGTGTAGAGAGCGTCGAAAGAATCAAAGGCTTGTTGATCCATACCAAGGCTTTTATTAACTAGAAGAGTGGAGCGTATCACATGTAAGTCGACCAGTCCACAATTATCTGGTCTGGCTAGGAGCAACCCTTTAAGACCTGCCAGTAGATGTGGATACACTCTCAGCCAATCACAATCATCCTACACGACAATCTATACAAATACACATTGGTGATAGAATCTTTACTATCACATGCAGCAGGTCAGACAGTGCCCTTTATGTGACCGATGTATTAGGCTTGAGCCCTTCACCAAGCTATGGGGAAAATGCCCGCAGGCACCCGAACGAAAGCTTAAGGGGGAGGGGAACAGTGGTCACAAAGGCAGGAAATAAAAGACAGAAGGAGGGGACAGCGGCAAGGAAGGGGAGGAGGGATGGCCGGGTGCGTGGAGAGCTGACGGGGTGAAGGGAAGGTAGGGGGAAGGTCAATACAAATGCCCCCTGGCTGGAAAGTGCCCAGATGGAGACATTAATGCCATCTGGCTGCAGAGTGACCAGATGGAGATGTAAATACCCTCTGGCTGGAGAGTGCCCAGATGGAGACGTTAATGCCCTCCGGCTGCAGAGTGCCCAGACAGAGATGTAAATACCCGCTGGCTGCAGAGTGCTCAGACGGAGATGTAAATACCCTCTGGCTGGAGAGTGCCCAGATGGAGATGTAAATATCCTCTGGTTGGAGAGTGCCCAGGCGGAGATGTAAATACCCTCTGGCTGGAGAGTGCCCAGATGAAGATGTAAATACCCTCTGGCTGGAGAGTGCACAGACGTAGATGTAAATACCCTCTGGCTGGAGAGTGCCCAGATGGAGTTGTAAATACCCTCTGGCTGGAGAGTGCCCAGACAGAGATGTAAATATCCTCTGGCTGGAGACTGTCCAGGCGGACATGTAAATACCCTCTGGCTGGAGTGTGCCCAGATGGAGATGTAAATACCCTCTGGCTGGAGAGTGCCCAGATGGAGATGTAAATACCCTCTGGCTGGAGAGTGTCCAGACGGAGATGTAAATACCCTCTGGCTGGAGAGTGTCCAGACAGAGATGTAAATACCCACTGGCTGGAGAGTGTTCAGACGGAGATGTAAATACCCTCTGGCTGGAGAGTGCCCAGATGGAGATGTAAATACCCTCTGGCTGGAGAGTGCCCAGACAGAGATGCAAATGCCCCCTGGCTGGAAAGTGCCCAGATGGAGACATTAATGCCATCTGGCTGCAGAGTGACCAGATGGAGATGTAAATACCCTCTGGCTGGAGAGTGTCCAGACGGAGATGTAAATATCCTCTGGCTGGAGAGTGTTCAGACGGAGATGTAAATACCCACTGGCTGGAGAGTGTTCAGACAGAGATGTAAATACCCTCTGGCTGGAGAGTGCCCAGATGGAGATGTAAATACCCTCTGGCTGGAGAGTGTCCAGACGGAGATGTAAATAGCCTCTGGCTGGAGAGTGTCCAGACGGAGATGTAAATACCCTCTGGCTGGAGAGTGACCAGATGGAGATGTAAATACCATCTGGCTGGAGAGTGCCCAGATGGAGACGTTAATGCCCTCTGGCTGCAGAGTGTCCAGACAGAGATGTAAATACCCTCTGGCTGGAGAGTGCCCAGACGGAGATGTAAATTCCCTCTGGCTGGAGATTGCCCAGACGGAGATGTAAATAACGGCCGGCTGCAGAGTGTCCAGATGGAGATGTAAACACACTCTGGCTGGAGAGTGCACAGATGGAGACGTTAATGCCCTCCAGCTGCAGAGTGTCCAGACGGAGATGTAAATACCCTCTGGCTGGATAGTACCCAGATGGAGACGTTAATGCACTCCGGCTCCAGAGTGTCCAGACAGAGATGTAAATACCCTCTGGCTGGAGATTGCCCAGACGGAGATGTAAATAACGGCCGGCTGCAGAGTGTCCAGATGGAGATGTAAACACACTCTGGCTGGAGAGTGCACAGATGGAGACGTTAATGCCCTCCAGCTGCAGAGTGTCCAGACGGAGATGTAAATACCCTCTGGCTGGATAGTACCCAGATGGAGACGTTAATGCACTCCGGCTCCAGAGTGTCCAGACAGAGATGTAAATACCCTCTGGCTGGAGAGTGCCCAGACGGAGATTTAAATACCCTTTTGCTGGAGAGTGTCCAGACGTAGATGTAAATACCCTCTGGCTGGAGAGTGCCCAGACGGAGATGTAAATACCCACTGGCTGGAGAGTGCCCAGACAGAGATGTAAATATCCTCCGGCTGGAGAGTGTCTAGACGGAGATGTAAATACCCTCTGGCTGGAGAGTGCCCAGATGGAGATGTAAATACACTCTGGCTGGAGAGTGCCCAGACAGAGATGTAAATACCCTCTGGCTGGAGAGTGCGCAGATGGAGATGTAAATACCCTCTGGCTGGAGAGTGTCCAGATGGAGATGTAAATACCCTCTGGCTGGAGAGTGTCCAGATGGAGATGTAAATACCCTCTGGCTGCAGAGTGACCAGATGGAGATGTAAATACCCTCTGGCTGGAGAGTGCCCAGATGGAGACGTTAATGCCCTCCGGCTGCAGAGTTTCCAGACAGAGATGTAAAAACCCGGTGGCTGGATAGTGCTCAGACAGAGATGTAAATACCCTCTGGCTAGAGATTGCCCAGACGGAGATGTAAATAACCTCCGGCTGCAGAATGTCCAGATGGAGATGTAAACACACTCTGGCTGGAGAGTGCACAGATGGAGCATTTAATGCCCTCCGGCTGAAGAGTGTCCAGATGGAGATGTAAATACCCTCTTGCTGGAGAGTGCCCAGGCGGAGATTTAAATACCCTCTGGCTGGAGAGTGTCCAGACGGAGATGTAAATACCCTCTGGCTGGAGAGTGTCCAGACAGAGATGTAAATACCCACTGGCTGGAGAGTTTTCAGACGGAGATGTAAATACCCTCTGGCTGGAGAGTGCCCAGATGGAGATGTAAATACCCTCTGGCTGGAGAGTGCCCAGACAGAGATGCAAATGCCCCCTGGCTGGAAAGTGCCCAGATGGAGACATTAATGCCATCTGGCTGCAGAGTGACCAGATGGAGATGTAAATACCCTCTGGCTGGAGAGTGTCCAGACGGAGATGTAAATATCCTCTGGCTGGAGAGTGTTCAGACGGAGATGTAAATACCCACTGGCTGGAGAGTGTTCAGACGGAGATGTAAATACCCTCTGGCTGGAGAGTGCCCAGATGGAGATGTAAATACCCTCTGGCTGGAGAGTGTCCAGACGGAGATGTAAATAGCCTCTGGCTGGAGAGTGTCCAGACGGAGATGTAAATACCCTCTGGCTGGAGAGTGACCAGATGGAGATGTAAATACCATCTGGCTGGAGAGTGCCCAGATGGA
Organism: Narcine bancroftii; assembly: GCF_036971445.1. Lineage (NCBI taxonomy): Eukaryota > Metazoa > Chordata > Chondrichthyes > Torpediniformes > Narcinidae > Narcine > Narcine bancroftii. Next base: position 93,862,778 of record NC_091474.1, read on the forward strand.
GACGTTAATGCCCTCTGGCTGCAGAGTGTCCAGACAGAGATGTAAATACCCTCTGGCTGGAGAGTGCCCAGACGGAGATGTAAATTCCCTCTGGCTGGAGATTGCCCAGACGGAGATGTAAATAACGGCCGGCTGCAGAGTGTCCAGATGGAGATGTAAACACACTCTGGCTGGAGAGTGCACAGATGGAGACGTTAATGCCCTCCAGCTGCAGAGTGTCCAGACGGAGATGTAAATACCCTCTGGCTGGATAGTACCCAGACGGAGACGTTAATGCACTCCGGCTCCAGAGTGTCCAGACAGAGATGTAAATACCCTCTGGCTGGAGATTGCCCAGACGGAGATGTAAATAACGGCCGGCTGCAGAGTGTCCAGATGGAGATGTAAACACACTCTGGCTGGAGAGTGCACAGATGGAGACGTTAATGCCCTCCAGCTGCAGAGTGTCCAGACGGAGATGTAAATACCCTCTGGCTGGATAGTACCCAGATGGAGACGTTAATGCACTCCGGCTCCAGAGTGTCCAGACAGAGATGTAAATACCCTCTGGCTGGAGAGTGCCCAGACGGAGATTTAAATACCCTTTTGCTGGAGAGTGTCCAGACGTAGATGTAAATACCCTCTGGCTGGAGAGTGCCCAGACGGAGATGTAAATATCCTCCGGCTGGAGAGTGTCTAGACGGAGATGTAAATACCCTCTGGCTGGAGAGTGCCCAGATGGAGATGTAAATACACTCTGGCTGGAGAGTGCCCAGACAGAGATGTAAATACCCTCTGGCTGGAGAGTGCGCAGATGGAGATGTAAATACCCTCTGGCTGGAGAGTGTCCAGATGGAGATGTAAATACCCTCTGGCTGGAGAGTGTCCAGATGGAGATGTAAATACCCTCTGGCTGCAGAGTGACCAGATGGAGATGTAAATACCCTCTGGCTGGAGAGTGCCCAGATGGAGACGTTAATGCCCTCCGGCTGCAGAGTTTCCAGACAGAGATGTAAAAACCCGGTGGCTGGATAGTGCTCAGACAGAGATGTAAATACCCTCTGGCTAGAGATTGCCCAGACGGACATGTAAATAACCTCCGGCTGCAGAATGTCCAGATGGAGATGTAAACACACTCTGGCTGGAGAGTGCACAGATGGAGCATTTAATGCCCTCCGGCTGAAGAGTGTCCAGATGGAGATGTAAATACCCTCTTGCTGGAGAGTGCCCAGGCGGAGATTTAAATACCCTCTGGCTGGAGAGTGCCCTGGTGGAGATGTAAATACCCTCTGGCTGGAGAGTGCCCAGACGGAGATATAAATACCCTCTGGCTGGGGAGTGCCCAGACAGAGATGTAAATATCCTCTGGCTGGAGACTGTCCAGGCGGACATGTAAATACCCTCTGGCTGGAGAGTGCCCAGATGGAGATGTAAATACCCTCTGGCTGGAGAGTGTCCAGACGGAGATGTAAATACCCTCTGGCTGGAGAGTGTCCAGACGGAGATGTAAATACCCTCTGGCTGGAGAGTGTTCAGACGGAGATGTAAATACCCTCTGGCTGGAGAGTGCCCAGATGGAGATGTAAGTACCCTCTGGCTGCAGAGTGTCCAGACAGAGATTTATATACCCTCTGGCTGGAGAGTGTCCAGACAGAGATGTAAATACCCTCTGGCTGGAGATTGTCCAGACGGAAATGTAAATACCCTCTGGCTGGAGAGTGTCCAGACGGTAATGTAAATACCCACTGGCTGGAGAGTGTTCAGACGGAAATATAAATATCCTCTGGCTGGATAGTACCCAGATGGAGACGTTAATGCATTCCGGCTGCAGAGTGTCCAGACAGAGATGTAAATACCCTCTGGCTGGAGGGTGCCCAGACGGAAATTTAAATTCCCTCTGGCTGGAGAGTGTCCAGATGGAGATGTAAGTACCCTCTGGCTGGATAATTCCCAGACGGAGATGTAAATTCTCTATGGCTGGAGAGTGTCCAGACTGAGATGTAAATACCCTCTGGCTGGAGAGTGTCCAGACGGAGATGTAAATACCCTCTGGTTGGAGAGTGTCCAGTCAGAGATGTAAATACCCTCTGGCTGGAGAGTGCCCAGACGGAGAGGTAAATGCCCTCTTATGCTCAGACGGAGATGTAAATGCCCTCTGGCTGGAGAGTGTCCAGATGGAGTTGTAAATACCCTCTGGCTGGAGAGTGCCCAAACAGAGATGTAAATACCCTCTGGCTGGAGAGTGCCTAGACGGAGATGTAAATGCCCTCTGGCTGGAGAGTGTCCAGACGACTACAGCAAGTGCAGACTATCCTGTTTTACTTCTTGTCCTTTAAGGAGCCCCTGATTGATTTAGTCTGATGGTGGAGGGGTAGGAGCTGTTCTTGGACCTGGAGGTATGAGTCTTGTGGCCCCTGGACCTTGAGGTCACCTCTCATTCTTCTTAATTCTACTGTATATTGGTCTGCTCTGTTTAATGTCTTTTCACAGGCACAAATTTCCCATCCTAGGAATTAATCTCATGAACCTCGTATAACCTCCCTCAGCTAGACAAATGAGGAACTCAGTGCCTTCTACACCTGAGGTGATGACAGTAATAGTGAAGAGCCACCCCTCCTCACTCGAATATCCCCTGATGATCCCGTCCTGTCCGTATCTGAGGATGACGTGCCTGCTGCCTTCCAGCCCGGATGGGGAATCCTCACCAAGTATTAAAAATCTATGCTGTGCTGTATGCTCCATGTCACCAAATCGAAGGAGCTGATTGTTGACTTCAAGAAGGTAAAGCCAGAGGTGTACAATCCAATGATCAATGGGGCATCAGAAGAGGAGTAGATGAGCAAATTTAAGTTCTTGGGAGTCACTATCTTGGAGGATCTTGCCTGGATCTAATACCTAACACCAATGGCATCATGGAGAGAGCACATTATCACCTCTATTTCTTCAGGTGTTTATGGAGGTTTGATACAGAACATAGGACATAAGAACAATGCAGCATGGTACAGGCCCTTTGGCCCTTGATGTGGTGCTGATTCAAAAAAAGGACTAAACCCTCCCTACCCTGTAACCCTCTATTTTCCCTTCATCCATGTGCCTGTCTCTTAAATCCCCCCAATGTTCCAACACCTTCCCCAGCAAGGCATTCCAGGCACCCACAACTCTCTGTATTAAAAAAAACCCACCCTTGATGTCACCCCTAAACTTCCCTCCCTTCTCTTTGTACAGATGTCCTCTGGTTTTTGCTCATCCTGCCCTGGGAAACAGGTGCTGGCCGTCCACCCTCTCTACACCTCTCATAATTTTGTAGACCTCTGTCATCTCCTCTCATCCTTCTACGCTCCAAAGTGAAAAGTCCCAGGTCCGCTAACCTTGCCTCATAAGACTTGTTTCCCAAACCAGGCAACGTCCTGGTAAATCTCCTCTGCACCCTCTCCATGGTTTCCACATTTTTCCTGAACACAATCCCCTAAGTGAGGTCTTACCAATGAAACATGGCCTCGTAGTGCCCAAATTCAATCCCCCTATTAATGAATCCCATAGCCCTTCTTAACAATCCAATTAACCTGTGTGGCGACCTTGAGGGATGTATGGATTTGGACCCCAAGGTCCCTCTGTTCATTTGCACTCTTAAGTAACCGACCATTAACCAGGCTTCTGGTTCGTCCTTCCAAAATGCATCACCTCCAGATTAAATGCTCTTTCCCTCAAACTGCTGGGCAACAGTAATGGTGACTTTTTGCTTGATGGTAAGCAGAAGGCAATTTGGTGTATTATTACTTTGTAGATGACAATAAAGAAATCTTGAATCCAAAAGAAGTTGAAAAAGCTCAAAAGATTATCTACTTTTAATACAAAATAATTAACTCTTATTTTTAAATAGCCATAACTCACCAAATTAATATCAAAGGATGGGAATTAAAAGATTGCTAACATGTATGACACCAGAAACCCTGGCACATTTCTACAGAGGTGTGGTAGAAAGGGTACTGACCGGCTGCATCACAGACTGGTATGGGGAACCAATACCGCTGAGCATAAAACCTTCCAAAAGGTAGTGGACACAGCCCAGGACATCACAGGCAAAACCCTCCCCACTATTGAGCAGATCTACAGGGAATGCTGCCGTCAGAGAGCAGCAGCAATCACCATCCAGCACACGCTCTGTTCTCACTGCTGCCATCAGGAAAGAGGTACAGGGGTCACAAGACTAGCACCCACCAGGTTCAGGAACAGCTGCTACCCCTCCACCATCAGACTCCTCAACATGGACTCATTTAAAGACTCTTAATTGTGCACTTGATTGAGTTTTTCAAAAAAAATTGCACAGTCAGTTTGTTGACATTTGTTATCTGATTACGTTCTTTTATTTGCTTACACTGTACAGTTTCTTTTTGCACTACCAATTAGTGGTAATTCTGTGTGTTGATTATGTGTGTGCGTATTATTAATTGTTTGAGTGTGTGTCTTTCTGCTGATATGTAATGTCCTTTATGTAGTCTGACAATAAATCTGAACTGAAACCTATACTTTATAAATCCAAGTGTGTCCTCACCAGGATCTTGTGACTTCCCTCCAAATAAAAGTCAGGAGATTATCATCTCTCCTGGTTGCTTGCTGTATTTACAGATCAATTTTGTAATTTGTGATCTCTGAATTTAAATTTAGACATACAACACAGTAGCAGGTCATTTTGGCCCATGAGTGCATTGTAGAGCACGTCGAAAGAATCAAAGACTTGTTGATCCAAACCAAGGCTTTTATTAACTAAAAGACTGGAGCATATCACAAGTAGGTCGACCAGTTCAGAATGACCTGGTCTGGCTAGGAGCAACTCTTTGGGACCCGCCAGTAGGAGTGCTACGCTCTCAGCCAATCACAGTCATCCTACACTACCATCTATCTGTACATAGACACATTGGTGATAGAATCTGTACTATCACACGCATGCCGCCAAATTAACCTCTGGTGCATTTCGATTGGTGGAAGGAAACTGGAGCCCCCAGGGGAAACACACACTGATGCGGAGAACGTCCAAACTCCTTGCAGACAGCGCAGGATTTGAACCCCAGGCCCGATTGCTGGCACTGTAAGTGTTGTGCTAACTGTGCCGCCCTTACATCTCATTATTTAAGCAAAAAACTACTTTTGTATTGCTTAGAAAATCCTCTTTTTGTAACTGAAGTTTCCTTGACTCATGGTGATGCCTGGAGAAAAGTTGGAAAGGTGGCATCAGCTTTGAGTCAGAATTTCTTGTCATGAACATGTCATGAAATGTGTTGTTTTCCCCCAGGTATATTTACATTAAAACAAATAAATTTGTGCAAAAGGAGCGAAAAGCGAGGTTGGGTTTGCGGTTCATTGTCCATTCAGAAATCTGAAGGGTGAGGGGGAGGAAGCATTTCTATTTGTACCATTGAATGTTCATCTTCAGGCTCCTTCCTGATGGTAGCAGTGAAGAGGGCATGGCCAAGGTGGTGAGGCTCCGTGAGGATAGAAGCTACTTTCTTGAGATAGTCTCTCGCGTAGATGTCCTCGATGGGGTGAAGACTAATGTTCATGATGGTTCTGGATGAGTTCCCAACTCTCTGTCATCTTTTCCTGTTCTGTGCATTGGCACTTCCATACTGACGGCATCAGTCAGAATGCAAGCGGCTTTGGTGACGTACCAGATCTCCTCAAACTCCTCAGGAAGATTAGCCGCTGGTGCATGATTTTGTAGCGATAGAGGACAGATCTTCAGAGATGTTGACACCCAGGAGCTTGAAGCTCTCGCCCCTTTCCACTGCTGAGCCCTTCAATGAGGACTATTTCTCCTGAAAGTCCACAATCAGCTAACGACGAGTGCAAGGCTGTTGGCGTGATACCGCTCAGTCAGCTGATCTACTTCCCTGCTGTACACCTCCTTGTTGCTGCCATTGATTCTGCCATCGGCCATAATGTCATCGGCAAATTTGTTGATTGTGGTGAGCCACACACCGGCTCTGCGGGAAAATTTCTGACGGAGATTGGGACCATTATGTGGGAAGCCAGTGAATTGGTGTTGGACCATTTTGCCACCCGTTGTCCCGGATGCTGCTGGCAGGAAGGAGGCGGATCGAATTAAAGGAGAACAAATGCGCTCAAGGAGGCCTTTCAAGCGTCCTCTAAGTTTTGTGAGAAATTTGTAAATGAGGAATGATCGTTGATCAGAGTGGTGGAAGAAATTTTGCATTAACTGTATGGTGCTTGCCTTGCGAGAGGCAGGAAATAATGGTTTTAATATAAACTGGCTTGATAGGCAGACAGTCACAGGAATCAATTCTTGCCCCCAGTCTGGAGCTCCCCCTGCACGACTTAGCTGCTGTGTATGTGTTTACACTGTGGTAGGTTAGCATCTCTATCACAGGTGCTAATGGAAAGTGAACCTTCACATTGCTGATCGTCGTTTTCATGATGTGCACATTAACTATCCTGTAACATCAGCAAAGATCACTCATCTGAAAACTTCTAATTCCGAATATTACAATAAGCTGAAAGATCTGTGAAGACCATTATAATGTTTCTCAGTTCACGGTACTTGCTAAATACTTTGAAATGCAATAATTTCATTTCACTGGATTTAATTTTTGTTAGCCTTCGAACACATGCATAAAGAGTTCGGGTATGGCAGAATGAATTTGAAGATTGGACAGGAAAGCTGTCAGAAGCTGGTGCTCTGACCATGACGGAAGGGGCAGCCTGTGCTGAGGGTGGGGGCCCTGGATTCCAGGCGGGATACAGAGAGTGGACCTAGACATGACGTGTTGAGTCCATCCATTACACAGCAAAATTAGAATTATTGTCATGAACATGTCACCAAATTTGTTGGTTGGTGGCAGTGCCATGGGGAAAATGTTTCTATAAATCACATTTCGAATAAATAAAATAGCGCGTGAAAAGACAAAGACCAAGTGAGGTGGTTTCTGTGGTTAAATCAGGAATCTGATGGCAGCGGGGAAGAAGCTGTCCATGTTCTCACCTTCAGGCCCCTGTACCTTTTTCCTGATGGTAGCAGAGTGAAGAGGACACAGTCTGGGGTCCTTGAGGATAGAGACTGCTTTCTTAAGACACAGCCTCTTGTCGAAGTCCTTGATGGAGTGAAGGTGCCCGTGATGTCGCAGGCCAAGTTACAACCCTCTGGAGTTTTTTTTTCCCTGTACGTTGGCACGTCATATCAGACTGAATGGTCTCCACGGTACATCTGCAGAAGCTATCGAGAGTCTTGGGTGGCGCACCAAATTTCCTCAAACTCCTTGCAATGTAGACCCGCTGGCAGGCCTTCTTCGTGATTGCATCAACATGAAGGCCCCAGAGATGTTGATTCCCTCCCCCACCCCTGGGAATTTGACGTCCTTGCCATGTCCGGCCCTTGCACAAGATGTGCAGGTGCTGTGCTATAAAGTGGACTCAGCTCATTCGGCCGGTCCAATTTTGCCAGGTGGGAGGAAACCAGGAGAAAGTCCACGGGGACAATGTACAAACTCCTTACAGACACAGCGCCGCATGTGAACCCGGGCCTCTGGCACTGTAAGTGCATTGTGCTAGCCTCTGCACCCTACCCTTTACCACTTGGAATTCTCAATCTGGAGCCACCAGCCAATTCCTGCCTCCATCTCTCCATTTTAACTAGCTAGCCCCCATTCACTCCGCTTGAGGAAGGGGGTCAGGCCTGAAACTTTGGTAATATGTCTTTACTCCCTATGGACACCGCGTGACTGGCTGAGTTCCTCCATCAACTCTGTATATGATCTCTCATTTACACTCTCAGTTCTAAAGCACAGTCTCAATCACCACTACAGAGACTGCCTGACTCACAGAATTCTCTTATTATTTTGGGCCAGAATTCTATCTTTGTGGTGAAACACCACTAGCCGACTGCAGAGGGCGACCTGTGTACCTGCAGGAAGAGCAATGGAGGACAAGGCCACACCTGGCCGGCTGTCAATCAGCTGACCTGAATGGACCAAGCCCCACGTGGTCAGCTGTCAATCATCCACCGGGATATAAGCCACATCCGGCCCCTGGAGGTCAGTCGCTTGGAGCTACAGCTCACTGCATCATGGACTTTAAGTGAAATAAAGCCTGTTGATCAGTCTTCAAGTTTTGTGTCTGCTTTCCTGTGCGACAGCGCATCACAATATTTCAATAAAGAAATTATCAGTGGTTAGTTACTGCCTTTTTTCTCTCTGTCCTTAAGATCCAACAAGATAAATGGAATTGCATGACTTACACATGAACAATACCAGAGAGCTTCTGTTTAAGATGAACGGAGGAAAGTTTAGAGCTAGTTTTTTTTTACACACCGAGAGTGGTGGGTGCTTCAAATGCATTGCTAGTGGTGGAGGCTGGTACAATGTGGACATTCAAAAGCCAAGTTTACTGTCATCTGATTGCACAAGTATAACCCGATGAAACAGGATTCTCTGATCCTCAGTGCGGACACACTGTTACGGGCCCAGAGGACCCCAAAACCCAGTGCCAATAGAAATTCACCAAGACAAATAGTTACTTAAATGAAAGTCGTTTTTAATTTTCTTTTAACATAAAACAGGATCAAACTTTAACTTATTACTATTAACTTAGCCCCCTTCTAATTCTAAATGCACATGTATGCATTATGTGTATAAGTTCAGAAAAGTTCTTCGATTTGCAGTCCAATATCACTGGAATCCTGCGCTGTCTTTAAGGAGTTTGCACGTTCTCCCCATGTCTGCGTGGGTTTTATCTGGGTCTTCCGGTTTTCCCCCCACCCTTCAAAAATGTACTGGGCACTGTAGGTTAATTGGGGGTCAAATTGGGCGGCATGGACTCGAGAGGTGAAATGACCTGTTACCGCGCTGCATGTCTGAAAAAAATTAGAGCAAGCCAGATGCTATGTTTTCTGCAGGGAAATGAAACCTGAAGGTCTCTTCATTGTCAAGTGTGAGGGACTCCTCTACTCTTGCTGAGAGCAGGGTCCTTTCAAGAGGCCAACCCCTGGGATTCCATCCTTTCACCTCTCTGCTCCTCCCCAACCTGTCGCCCTGGGACAAGGGTAGCAGGTGCGTGGTTCTGCCCCATTTGGAAACTCCTCGCTGGTCCTTCTTGGAACCCCTTTACCTTCGCCAGGATCATTGCAGTGATTCCAGAAGTTGGCTTAGCATTGACTTCTCAGGAGCTATTAGTGAAGAGTAATAAATATTAGTCTTGCCATTGATTCTAGATTAAAAGAAATTAAAGCTTGCATCGTTATTTCTGCTTTTTTATCTCTCTCCCTCATGTATCAAAACAGATCTAATATTACATGAAATGGCCTTTTGTCTGCCGTAAGAAATTGCCCGGCGCTCCTTCCAATGAGAGAGAGAGTCGCTTCAGAGTCATTGAGCATCCGTGGATTCACCTCTGGCGCACCCACAGCCACGCAGTCGTCGGCCCAAACCATCGGCTCCAGATCCGAACCTCTTTGACACAATCGGAAAGTCTTCAGTGCCCTCGTCACCCCCTCACCTCCTGGCTCCAATACCTGGCCACCCCTTCAGCCAGACTTGGGCCAGCCCACAGTCTAGTGCATGAGCCCTTTGACCACAGTCGCCAGCAGCCTGCGTGGGCTCATCGCCCTGAGTCACCAGCCGCCTGCGTGTGTTCTTCAGCCGCAGAGCCCCTCAGACAGTCTCCAGTAGTCCTCCGCTGTGGTCATCATCCTGTAGGTTCATATCCTCTATTTCTCCTCCTCAAACAAGGAGTGGTTTCTCCTTTTTTCTGGTACCCCTCACCTAGTCCTCTGCCTGTCCTCTCCCCCACCCCACCTCATGGAACCTTGTGTTGGTGTTTTGTCCATAAGCTGAGGACATGGATGCCCCCGCAGACAAATTAGAGTTGACAACCATTAAAATTGAGAAACCCACTAATCAGATGGAATTTTACATTGAGGTTCCTTTCTCTGCATTTGACACACTGAAAACACCAATAATGGTTTATCTTACATTTGTTTCCAGGTTTGTCGTTCCTTTCTCATCACACTTTCTCTCTCCCTTCCTTTCTCTCTCTCTTTCCACTCTCTCTCTCCCTCCCTTTTCTCTCTCTCCCTCCCTTTCTCTCCCTTCCCTCTCTCTCTCAGTTCTCTCCTTCCCTTCTCTCTTCTTCTCCCCTCTCTCTCCCTCCCTTCTTTCTGTTCTCTCTCTCCTTCCCTTCTTTCTCCCTCCTCTCTCTCCCTCTCCTGTTCTCTCTCTCTCCCTCTCCTGTTCTCTCTCTCTCCCTCTCTTCTCTCTCTCCCTTCCTTTCTCTCCCTCCCTTCTCTCTCTATCTCCCTTCTCTCTCCTTTCTCTCCCTCTCTTGCCCTCTCTCTCTTCCCCTCCCTTCTCACTCCCTCCCTTCTCTCTCCCTCTCTCTCAATCTCTTTTACATCAGCTTCTCTGAGATTTTTTCCCCTCCTGCCATTGTAAAACTCATTGAGTGATCAATTAGCAGGGACAGAACTGCATTAGTACTTAATTAAGCTGGCAGGGATTTGCAATCCTGAGTGCACTTGACTCCTTGTTGTTAATATGGCTTCTTGGATCAGTTGGCAGAGCTCTCTGTCGGTTCGCAGTGAGAGAAGGGAGCGTGGAGATGTTGTACTTTGATGTCCTTTCTAAAGATTATTATGTAAACATGTTAAAGAATAAAAGACCTTTGTCTTGCAGGAGAGGGCAAAATGAATTCAAATTTAGTTTGGTCGACCTGGGCCAATATTGGGATGTTTTGTTCAGAGTGACAGACTCCCATCAAGTACTTGTTTATAGACAACCTCCAGTGACATCGTAGAGGTCAAAGGTACATGCTACAACAACTTGATCCTCCACACAAAGCCCTCACCAACCATGGGAATCCTAGCGTGAACAAGTCGGCAACGGAATATAAAAGCATGCTTGCCCAAGGTCAATATTCACCTCCAAACACAGCACCCACGAGGAAAGTTTCAGCTGCGAACCACGAAGGCCACTTCCGAGAGAAAGGCCAAGAGAGAGCGAGAGAGCAAAAGAATCCTCACTAATTACCGCGCATTCATTGGCTCGACATGTTTGAAGAGCACGGGATGAGCCTGTGGCTGAGAAAGAAAGGGTTCATGACACCCAGGTGTGTCTATTCTTCGCCTGGAGCCCTGCCAAGTCACCCTGACTGAACTGGAGGCCTGGGTTTGGCCTCTTGCCAACAGTGGGGCAGCACAATGGCCAGCATTCTCTGGGGCAATGTTAATGGGAGAGGAGGGGGTGGGGGAGTGGGATGATGGAGATCCGGTGGGGGTAGGAAGATTAAACTAGATACTTGTACCTTGCCTTTGCATTTGTTGGATTGTCCATACTTACAGAATCTGCATCATCACGTCTTGTGGGCAACTGAAGAGGAGGAATAATTACCTCCAACATCGGTTGAATGGGGCACATTGAAACATTGAACACAATAACAGAGAGGGCTTGAGGAAAGACGAAGGTGGCATAAGGTCTCTGATTCTGACCGGCTCTTTCACTCCTTCCCTTCCTGTATTGAGCGCTGGTTCAGAGGGGAGCCTATTGTAGAGTCTGAATAGAAGGCTTTAGTCATGTCGATGCTTTCATTAATTGGGGCTCACTGGTTCTTCCGCTCCCTGTGAAGCTTTTATTTTGATTCTTTTCTGAGAATCATCACCCCACCCCCACCATCCCCTCTCCACCTCCACCCACTCCATCTCCTGTAACATCGCGCACACACACGCACACACACACACACACACACACACACACACACACACACAAACACACACACACACACACACACACACACACACACACACACACACACACACACACACACACACACACAAAAAGGACTGTTGGAGCTTGGTTTGGCAGGAGTTCAATCCGACACTGAGCTACTTCAAAGAGGCCACAGCGTCAGCCATTAAATTCGCATTGCCCGGCTCATGTGCCAAGACTGTGCGCTGCGCTCTTTTCTGACTCCTGACAATAGGTCTGCGTGTTTTCTCTGGGCTTTCTCCCTTCAGGAATAAAGATGACATCTCCCCATGGAGAAAAGAGATTCATCTTGGCAAACACGTACATGAGTTTAGTGTCTCTTGGAATCCAGAGGTTAAAAAGGAAAAGATTGAATATCCTGATTATCCACAACAATCAAAGTGAAATGTTTCCCTGGTCTTTGTTTTGAAAAAAAAAGGTTAAATGGTATTTCCTCTTTTCCTGAAGGCACTAGAAGTGAATTTAGTCCTAGTGCCTGAATTGGACAATTGGAAGTGGTGCTGGCAAAACAGACCGTAATATATCACCAGTTAATCATTGCCCAACACTACCTCAATTTCATTGAGGACTTCCGACATTGTCTGCTGGTAATCTACTTAAATGCATGAACTGTAAAGGTGAGTCAACCTCAGACTATGTTATCAGGAATGTCACATTCAAAGCTGGGTGGGAGGGGGGGGGTGTGGTGGGGGAGAAACATGAAAGTCTGCTGACACCGTGATTGCAGCAAAAACACAGAAATTCTGGAGGAAGTCAGCAGGTCTCGTAACGCCCGTAGGAAGACGTGCTCAGGCCTGAAACATCCTCCAGCATTTCGGTGTTTTGCATTCAAAGCTGAACCTGCTACACTCACACACACACACACACACACACACACACACACACACACACACACACACACACACACACACACACACACACACACACACACACACACACACACACACACACAGAGTGAAAGTGAAAGAGTTTCCAGCAAATGTTGCAAACTTATGGATTGTGAGCTTTGCTACCATAGAGAGCAGGTTGTGGGGTGAGCAAGGTTCAGTGAGAGTCAGATAATAAGCTTCTTAATGGGAATCACCTCTAGTTTGGTTCTCAATGCTCAGCAGGGACTTATTCATTCATGTTCCCTTTAAGTCAAGCTACAGCAGGTTTCACATGTGCTGCAAAAGGTGGGTTCAGTCTTAATGACCCATGGAGACACTGATTTGAAAGTGATGGAAATGACACCCAGAGTCCATTGCACATGCTGATCCATTCTGACCCTGTCCAGTTGCTCATTCAGGACAAATACTGGGTAACTGTCCAAGTCTGACGTGCAAAAACATTTTTCATTTTATAGAAAATGGTTCAAAAAACCATGGCCTGATTTCCCACCACTTTAGTCCTTGCTTAGATTCAGGAAAATAAATGAGCAAAGGAGGGCACTTCCCCAAGTAAATTATTTTCGGCCTGAAATTTTTCAGGGTCAAATTCAGTTGCTCATGTTCCTGGCTGAGAATGTAGAACATAG